>NW_020664374.1:15570973-15828619 GCF_002925995.2 Terrapene triunguis | reverse complement strand
CACACACACACACACACACACACACACACACACACACACACACACACGTTGTGCTTGCAACATTGTGCTAGGACACAAGAAAGTGAAAATGAAGGCACTCATAGTTCCATATAGCTATGCTGCTGAGTAAACTCACCAGCCAGAGCATCCTGTCATGGCCAGGCATGGCACAGCAGTGAATCCACCTCAGTTTCCCTCACCTGATAGCTCTTTGGCACTGTGATAGTCAGTCTTGCCTCATTACTCTAGCCCTCCATAATTATTACCCCAGAAGGGGTAAGAAAAGTCCCACAGGTCAAAGGTCCCATGGCCCTGTATCAGGAGGGTTCCCTACCCCCATTTCCTGGGGATGGTAGGGAAATCCAGGCCTGTCCTCTCCTTTGGGTTCCAGCCAGGGCACCCTGTGTTTAAGCAGCCAAGACCTGCTTCTTATAAGCCTTTCCTGCTTCCCTGAGCTGGTTCCTACCTCCACCTTTCCACAGATAACTTTCCTAGGACTACACCTTCCAGTCATCTCTCTCAGGAACTCTGACTCCTGGTGCAGGTGTTTGCCAGCCTCTCCTTGGCAGTTTCCAGACTCTCTGGCAGCTCCCTGGAACCTCTTCAACCCACTGCCCTCTACCTTCAGTCCCAGGGTATGAATTCCCTACTGTAACTCTTATCTCAGTCCTCCCCTATTACCCTGCAGTCCTTCCTCTGTAGGACCTAGCCAGTCTGATTCTCCCCATTTGGGTCTAATCCTTAATTACCTAGCTCCCTGTGTCAGAACAAGCTAGTTGTACTCACCAGCTCTCCTTAGTCCTGTCACTGCCGGGGTGGGGTTTATACATCCCAACACACTATAGCTGAAGAAAAGTTGCAAAGAGAACTAGGAGGGCTGAGATAAAACATGGAGTCCTGGGTTTCTGCAGGCGTGGTTCAAACCATGATAGATCAATTAGCTAAACCCTCTGCCTATTTCATAGCAGCAGACCTAACACTTACCCTTTCCTCCAAATATCAAAAAGATAGAAACAACTAATTAGGAATATATTAGAATCCAGAGTTTGCTTCACAGCCATCTATGATGTCATGGCTCTCATGACTTGTGAGTGATCAGGAATTTGTGCAGAAACACCAGAGGTTGAATGAAAGATTATTCATCTGACAATTTAGACCAGAAATCTATCACTCATTATTCTCCTGCTTAGAAAGGTTTCAGCCATCCAGTTAGGGAGCAGAAACAATGTCGTGCAGCATAAAAGTAGAGAATAGCCAAAGCAAACAGTTCACAAATGCCCCTAAGTATGACAACTGTTCATCCAAATATTTGGGGAAAACATACAAGCAAGGACTCCATTAACAGAAATGAGGATTGCATCAGTAATGACTCAGGCCCAGATCCACAAAGGTACTTCGGTACCTAAGTCCATGTTTTAGGCACCACTGCAATCCCCCCAAATCCCCACTTGGCTACTGCCTAACCCTGTAGGCACCTAAACTCAGTGCCTAAATTATCCCTGTGAAAGTTCCCTAGGCACCTACCTTTCTGCCTCTGGGCACGTGCACTGCTGTCTCACTATAGGCATCTGGATGCCTATCTCCCATCAAAGCTCAGTGCGGTCCATGAACCAGGGGAAGATAAGAGGAGGAACCCCTATCTCATCCATGGGGTTGGATCTGGTGGGCAGACACAGAAACCGAAATTAGGTCCCTTTCATGATCTGGCTGGAGGTTGAACTCGCTCTATAAGTTTTAGCCCAGGAGTTAGCACACTCACACAGGCTGTGGGAGACCCTCTCTGAGGAGGAGAAAGGATTTCAGCAGAGGTCTCCCACCCCTCAGGAGAGCATGTTAACCCCTCAGCAATAGGATATTTTGATGAAGGGCTCCCTCAGTCTCTCCTGTTGAAGCAGCTCCACTTTGTATAAATACAACTATTCAGTGAGCCAGAGAAACTGACTCTATAGTCGCATGACTATGTCAAATCACACAGGAGACATGGACTTCACTCTCATGTGACATTGCCACCTGTCTGCCAGCTCTCCTAAAATAATTCCCAAAGACCATGTTCTACAGCTACCTTTTTAGCAGCTTCTAACTATAGTGGGTAGCTCCAGTTTCCACAGTGATTAGAGTGACCAAAATGCCCAGACAGACAGAGAGCTACTCACTCCCTGCTGTTTAGGAAGTGTAATTCAGATTCAAATGTTTAGTTAAGCATGAGTAAATATTATACATTGGGCATCTGTGTGATAAGGCAGAAATAATTTACTGGTAAATTACATAGTAAAATTCACAAGCTTTCTTGGTGTCAGGGTTATTTTTAATTGGAGAAACAATGTCAATGATTTAATCTATAATGTCAAAAGTCTTCAGTGTCAATATGAAAAGTCTAGTAACTTAAACCTGTCACTCACAACCAACTGGCCATTTTCAGCTCTAGCCTACAGTGCAACTCAGAAAGGAAGAGAAATGGAAGTCACATTGACGCAAAAGGAGATATCATTTGTGAATTCACTGCATCAACCTGCCTGGCACTGGAAGTGACTGGTATTTTGAGTTCAGACATAGAGCAGGTCTACACTTAAAACACTGCATCGGCGCAGCTATACCGATGCAGCTGTGTTGCTATAGCGCTTGAATGAAGACACTCTACGCTGCTGAGAGAGAGCTCTCCTGTCGGCGTAGTTACTCCACCTCCGTGAGAGGTGGTAGCTATGTTGGCGGGAGAAGCTCTCCCATCAGCATAGCGCTGTCTACATCGCCGCTTAGGTGGGTGTAACTATGTCACTCAGGGGTGTGGATTTTTCACACCCCAAGCAACATAATTCTGTAGTATAGGCCTGCCCATAGATGCCTACCTCCTCAATGAAGAACACAGACTTAATTTCATTAGTTCTCTTAATAGTAAGTGGCTGCTTTATATGCTTTAAAGTGATAATACTGATGAGTTTATTTCATAATAGGAAGGACAAAACAGACTAATTCAAGAGCGCTTCTGGATCTAATTAGCTTGAATTTGCTGACAGAAATGTTGGCAGCTAATTGTCCCTTTCATTAGCTAAGCTCTAAACTACACTGTCTAATCTACCTCTGGCTGAGGCTGGCTGTTAGTTTAACAATTACTGTAGGCTTAATAGCAGTACTCCTCTAAAGCACTTAAACAGCAGTCGTAAATGTTTGGTAAAACATGACGAACCCTTGGCACAAAAAGGCATGAACAGCATTACAGCAGAAGCCACCAGTAAATTAGAGGATCCTTGTGTTGTAAAGTTAGGCCTAGAAACCAGAAGACGGTGGGTTCTATTCCTGGCTTTGGCACAGAGATTTCTCTGACATCTGAGTTTCCACCTCTGAGCAGGGAAAATGAAATTTACTGTTCGCACATGAAATTTGTGAGATTTAATTCTTTGAAAGCAATGGGAGTTAGATGCTTAAATAGCTTTGAGGATCTGGGCCTTAGAGACTCTTTGTTGGAAGGCACTATAGAAATGCATGTTTTGTTATTATGAATAAGAAATGAATGAAACAAGGTCCCTACCATGAAAAAAAAGTTTAACAGTTTACAGAACATACCACATTTTTATTTTCTATTCTAAGTGTAAAGGAGGAAGTGTGGTAACTATTAGCAAACCCTTATTTAATAAGAACCACTCTACTATTTAGAACAGTTACAGTCTGGCACATATGTAAAGTATACAGTGCTATGTGAATCAGACAGAACGTTTTCAAAGACATGTAAACCTCTTTTAGATAGAATTGTCTCATTATAGAAAATCAACCATTTATTGAATGTTGAGCATAAGCTCACATGAATAAAATGTAAATCAAATACATTTTTCTCAAAGTAACATCATTCAGAATAGTACTAGCTCAGAAGGGAACCATAGACAAATACAATACATGGCTTACTCTAATATCTCTTTAACTGCTGAGGCCGAACCTCATAGAATAAGGGCTTGTCTACACTATCACTTAAGTCGATGTTACTTACATTGCTCCGGGATGTGAAAAAACCACCTCCCTGAGTGACGTAAGTTACATCAACTTAAGGCGCTGTCTACACCGCGCTATGTTGGAGGGAGATGCTCTCCTGACAACATAGCTTCCACCTCTCATTGAGGTGGAGTAATTACGTCAATGGGAGTGCGCTCTCCCATCGACATAGTGTGTCTTCACTAGACGTGCTACATTGGCGTAGCTGCATCAGTGCAGCTGCGCCGATGTAGCGCAGTAGTGTAAACAAGCCCTTAAGTAATGTTTTGTGTAAGCAATTCCTCTTTCCATGGAAAGAGGAAGTGCAAGAGCAGCTAGGCATTGCAACACTCAGTGTTATGATGCCTAACTTTTTAGACACCTAGAAAGTCACAGGAACAACACTGCAATCTGCAATGCCTAAGTTAGGTGCCTAGGCTGCCTGTGCAATGAATGGGTAGAGACAGGTTCCTCAGAATGCAATCCACAAAGCCAGAACATAGCCAATAGGAGATGCTGATGAGAGAGCTGTGTGCTAAGCCCCACCCCATCACAGAAATAGGCACATAGGAACCAGGCTGCAGGGAAGCACCTATCGCTGCGTATGATCCATTAACTGAAGGACGATAGGTCTTCAGCTGCCTTAGTCATGTGAGAGGCATGATCTGATAGGTGTGCTCAGCGGCTGCTTAACTCCACAAAACAGCAGAGGGAGGGGTGGGTGGAGACAGCCCACCTCCCTTGGAACCTTTAGCCTAGTGGATAGGGAACTCACCCAGGATTTATGAGACCCCCCAGCCCCCATTCAAGTCTCCCCTCCTCCTGATGGTAAGAAAGGACCTGCCACATTTGTGCTCTAACCCTGAGGCTATGGAATAGTCTGAAATGGGGCTTCCACATTCACGCCTACTGAAGTTGTTGCACTTTAATTGAATATTAATTAGGCCAGTGAAGGAGTTAGAATGACTCTATAGCCAAGTGGTTAGGGCACCCACATGAGAGGTGATAGATCTTCTTCTCCTCAGGAGGAGAGATATGAACCAGGGGTCTCCCACATTTTGGGTGAGTACCCTATGCACTAGGGTAAAGATTATGCAGGAGGAAGGCTTCCCTTGTGTGAACTCACCTGAGGGGCCCAATCTGTTAGGTGGTCTCTGGGCACACCTAGTGGATTGCCCCCCATGCAACTTAGGCAGCCAGACATCTGTCTCCCCCAATTTATGAATTGCTATGGGGTTTAGGTAGAGATGGGGGCCTGGGCACCTAGAGTGAAGCTGAAGTGTGCATGCCCAGAGACAAAAAATTAGGCGCCAAGTGAGGATAGGCACCTGGAGTGTTAGGTGGCAGCCAAGCAGGAGTTTTGGGGATCATAGTGGTGCTTAGAAATGGGACTTAGGTATCTAAATACATTTGTGGATCCCACCCTTAGTGTCTGCATTAAGGAGAGAAGGGATAACAGCCTCTCTCTTCTGGTACCTTCCTCTTTGCAGGAATCTGAGCAAATATTTTCTTCTGTTTCAACCTGTGAGAATTCTCACCCCAAATTTTCCTTTAACTTGGTAGTTGCTCAGTCAATCCCTTCAAGACTCCCATTTTCAGATGGCTTCATGCAAAAAACATGAATTTCATATAGTATCAAGAGATGGATCCAACCCACAAAACCTGGCTCTCTAGCCAACTTTCAGCGATGTTCAACTGCAGAGTTCCAGTGTGGACCATTACCAAGAGAGAGAGAAGCCATCATCACAAAATTTGGATACAGATCTGAGTCTGGATTTTGAAACATCCCCCATAATTCAGGGGTGTTCAGTTTTAGGATCCTACTGCAAGCTGTAAATTGTCATAGCTTTACTCAGAAGCAGGCATGCAAAGGTGAGCAAACATTTGATGGATATGGTCTTAATTTTGGTTGGTAACAAAATCTCAATTCAGATTAATTTGTATTATCACTGCAAACATTTCACACAACTCCCGGGAGCTGATAATTCTACCTCTGAGCAAAGCTGTTCTGATCCCTGAAGCCCAGCTTTAATTCAGCCCTGATGCATGCAGAAATTACTGTCAGCATAAAGAATTATTTTTAGTTCCCCTGGAATATAAAATTGCAATATGTTTCATTTCCCAATATGTAAGAGCTATAACATGCAACTGGAATGAAATATTTCTAAAAACCAACATTATTAGATTATAGTAGTTAATGTTCGGAGCTCACCGTGACGATATTTACACACTAGATGGTGTTGGTGAGCTAGAACAATGCTTCTCCAGCTCTTTCATTATATGAGCCATTTTGTAAGAGAGAAATTCTCCCAAGGACCACCTCCTCTTTCAATTTCCCAATTCCTGAATGTTTAGTTCTCTGGACCACCTATAATTCAGGGAGTCTGTGGAGGTGGTCCATAGACCACAGGATAGAACCAATCAGCTAGAATGATTAAAGACAGGTGCTTTTGAAAATTCTAAGTGAAAGCCAATGGGATTTAGGCTCCTAACTTCCTAAGTCACTTTTGAAAATGGGATTTAGGATAAAATTTTCAAAAGCGCCTACGTTGTTAATTTAAGTATGCAATCAGAAAAGAGGCATTCAGCTCAGTGGAGAAATGAGTAGAATTAAAGCCTATGGCTTAACTAAAAGTTACCATAATAAAAACATCACTAAAACACAAATATAATGGTAGGATCAAAGGACAGTAAATTTGCTTGATACAAAGATATTAAAAAGAAATATAAATTAAGGAAAAGTAAAATCTGATAAATGGATATACAAGCTGGCCCCAGATACTCTTAGCCACTCCCTGAAGATCTACTCTCTTATTGGACAATTATTCTGACATTAGAGTGTTCCATTGGTTGCCCTATCCATCAGAGACCATCTTAACACCATGGGCCTAGGTATTTTATTGTTCTTTGAAGAGGAGACAGACACTATTTATGGACAGATTAGTGTATTTTGACAAAGAGCAAAAGGCATCTCTTCACAGAAGATCAGACTGTCTGTCTGTGATCACCTTGGTGCTGCACACTTGAAACCAGTCAGGAGGGTTCTCTTCATTAATTGATACCTCATGTTTTATAGGACACGTACCATGATGGCAAACAAACCATTCTCCTATTTCAAAAAGTAGATTTCTACACCAGTGGCCACTTTGTGATCTCAATCACACTGGTGTAAATCTAGAGCAACGCCCATAAAAATCAGCATTATGATGATTTATTTTTGCCATCAGTGACATTACTCCAGATTTACACTGGTATCAGCAAGATCAAAATAGCGCTCAGTGTAACGATCTTGTATTTTGTTGGGATAGGTTTTTATTTCAAACTGTATTTCCCTCCCACAATCTCTCTCTTGTGACAATTCCTCTGACACGTTTTTACTAGCACGGTAACTTTCATTACTCCGCTGTGTTTGGTCGGATCCTACAAGCACTCCACACACACACACACTCCCATGCAAAGACAAATATATATAAAAAATAAATAAGTGTGTGTGGAGCCTGGTGATGCAAGATTGTATGTATAATAAAAAGATCAAAAATACCTGCTGCTATTTAAAAAAAAACCAGTTAGTAACTCTATTGCATTTGTAGACTACATTTGTTTTCTATTGAGACGTCTTACCAGTCACACCTTTTTTCTAATAGTATCTACCCTGCTGTTTAGGTTGGCTCAGCAATTTGTGTGTGTTTTTCTGTAGTGTGCTGGTTGAGTGTTCAATTGTCTATTGTCCAATTTGGAAATATTGGGAATCTTCCTTTTACTCTTGAAACAAGGTTTTTTTTGTTCTATTTATTCCCCACCCCTTAGTTATTATTCCTCTATTAATGGGAGATGGCGCTTCTCTCCAGTCTCCACTGTGGATCTCTGTTGCTATTCTGAACACATTCCATATGTGGAACTTTCACAGATACCACAGAGAGTTCTGTGCAGAAGTAGGCAGGTCAGGTTGGGGTCAAGGAGGAGAATTTTGCCCATTGTGTTTTTGATTTGTTTTTACTCTTCACACAATAAAATGCTTTGACGAGTTTCTAACTGAGAAACACAGGAAATCTCAACTCTCCTTCTCTGAAGTGCTCGGAGAAGATGAAAAGAAAGTTCAGAGTGCATCTTCGAGGAAGCGAATGGATATAAACTGGCCGTGGGGAAGTTTAGGCTTGAAATTAGACGAAGGTTTCTAACCGTCAGAGGGGTGAAATTCTGGAACAGCCTTCCGAGGGAAACGGTGGGGGCGAAAAACCTCTCTGGCTTCAAGATTAGGCTAGATAAGTTTATGGAGGGAATGGTTTGATGGGATAACGTGATTTTAGTCAATTAGGCAATAACGTGCCATCGCTGGTAAAATGTGGGTCCGGCTGGAGAATCTTGCCTGTATGCTCGGGGTTCTCCTGATCGCCATATTTGGGGTCGGGAAGGAATTTTCCTCCAGGGTAGATTGGCAGAGGCCCTGGAGGTTTTTCGCCTTCCTCCGCAGCATAGGGCAGGGGTCGCAAGCTGGAGGATTCTCTGCGACTTGAAGTCTTTAAATCACGATCTGAAGACTTCAACAGCTGAGATAAGGGAAATTGGGTGGGTCAGCTTTTGTGGCCTGCATCATGCGGGAGGTCAGACTAGATGACCATAATGGTCCCTTCTGACCTTAAAGTCTATGAGTCTATGAGTCTATGAAGCGGTCCAAAACCTCACGCACATCCATTGTAGAAAAATTCAGGATTTTTTGTTTCAGGTGGTTTATCAAAAGAATAAATCCTCCCATAGGCAAGATGCTTTATAATTTGAAGAATTATTGTGAAATTGGTGAAAGAGAAACCTGCAAGCCACAACCCATGTGAAAACTAGAGTTCTGTTGGAAATTCTAACTGGCATATCTTGTTTAATTGGATGGTGGTGTTTTGAAGACATAATTGTAACCCACACTAACACAGTATGGCTCTGTCTTCCTGTGTTGGCTGGACCACTTGTAGAGGTTTGTGACTCTACTACCACTTTTTAGACAAGGAAGCTGGTCCTTTAGTTCACACAATAGAAGTTCATGCTTTTAACTCCAAGTTCAATCCCAGCAGATGACCTATCCAAGGGCATCATTACTGTTGGACTCTACAGAGATTTGAACTATCATCAGTCTCTGAAGTTTAGGATGAGCTTTTCTGGCCAGTGACAGTATATAGCCCAAACTGGCACAATGTAGATCTTTGTCTCCCTCTAGAAATTAGATCATGTATAGAGATCTATGAGTCTCTTACTGTTTCCAAGCTACTGGATTTGGTTCTTTAGCTTGGGCTCCCACTCAATTCCAGAGGTCCTCCTGGGTTCAGTCTCTGCAGAGGATCCAAGCAAGGTGTCACTGAAAGTCAGTAGAATGTAGTTGAGCTCCTCAAAGGTGTTGAGGCCTCTAACTCTCATTGAAATCAATGGGAGTTAGGTGCCTAATTACCTTTGAGGTTCTGGGCTTAGCTGCCTAAGTCACTTTTGAAAATGGTACTTGTGCTCCTAAGGATACGTCTGCACAGCAAAGAAAAACCTGTTGCTGGCCCGTGCTAGCCTACTCAGGCTACAGGGCTGTTTCATTGCTGTGTAGGCTTCCAGGCTTGAGCAGGAAGCCTACACAGCAATGAAACAGCCCTGCAGCATGAGCCCCGCAAGCCCAAGTCAGCTGGAGGGTAGTGAGGGCATGATATGGGTGAGAGCAATGCGGTAGGGAAAGTAGTATCTACTTAATTTATTAGAAATGGTACATGACTCTAACTGCACTTTTATCTGGAAAAATCTGGTTATTCTCAGATGCTTACATGTTATTAGTTTCATCTCTAAATGCAATTACTATTACTTTTTTCTAAATCACTTTTCAGAAGCAGAAGTAGCTTGTAAGAATTAAATGAAATAGAGTCCCTCACTGTGAAGTAAGTTCTCTGAACTCTTTGTTACATGCATTTTATCACTCAGAGCATGTGGAATCACTGGAAAAATTGGACATTTTCCCTAATGCCCATGAATGGCAGCTAGATCAGATTTAATTCAGGTCTAATACACCTTTACATATTGTGATACTTTGGCAATGATCTACTTAAAATCACCATAGGTATTCCTCACTAGCCAGATTATTCGACAAACAGGTAGGAAAATAGGAGAAAATGGCTCTCAAATGTCTCCTTAAACCACTTATAAAGCTGATTTGCAGCATGGTAAATTTGAATTGTTTCCATGGGCAACATATTGTCCAAAACAACATCAGTCAATGCCATCCACTGTTGCAGCTCTGAAATCTAATGTATAAAGGGTGACTGTTAAGAGAAGTTAGCACACATTGCACTCTGACTTTCTCAAGTTAGAGTCCATATGAAAATTACTTTTTTATTACAGTACACACCATGGGACCTGTACTTTGCAGGGACATAGTGAGATGTTAGGTTTTCTTTAAAACCAGGGCTTTTAGTCTCCTACAAGATGCACACATGTGACTTCACACTTTGCTGCTTTTTCTCCTGTTGTACTAATAGGTAAATTTAGTCAATTTTCCTTTCTTGATAACACATGGAATCTATCACATAAGCCTGGTTTTAATGTACCAGCTGACCTTGTATGTTGGCCAAAAGACTGCAAATATAGTAGGATTGGCTATGATCGGATCGTTTCATAGCTACAATCTTAAAAATATAGAATCATAGGAGTGGAAAGGACCTCGAGAGGTCATCTAGTCCAGTCCCCTGCACTCATGGCAGGACTACATATTATCTAGATCATCCCTGACAGGTGTCTGTCTAACCTGAAATGAAATGTTTAGAGTCTCTGTTTGTGTTTATGAGCAGAGTCTGTGACCCTGCAGTGTTGTAACATACCAGTACATCCTCAGCTAGAGTATCATTATACTAGAACAGCCGAGATCATGAACAGTTATCTTTATTCAGCACATTACTGTTAATGCAAGTTTATGTTTAGATATCACTAAATATCACATCTCTCCCAGGCCTGGTCTACACTACGACTTTAATTCGGATTTAGCTGCGTTAGTCCGAATTAACCCTTCACCCGTCCACACTACAGAGCCAGTTAATTCGAATTAAAGGGCACTTAAAATCGATTTCTGTACTCCACCTCGACGAGCGGAGTAGCGCCTAAATCGATTTTGTTAATTCGAATTAGGGTTAGTGTGGCCGCACACCACCGAATTACTGTGGTTAAATTAATGGGGTAGTGTGGCCGCACACCACCGAATTAATGTGGTTAAAAACCGAATTAATGTGCTTAGTGTGGCCGCGCACAATCGAATTTATACAATCTGTTTCCCAAATTCGAATTATCTAAATTCGGATTAATCCCGTAGTGTAGACATACCCCCAGACACCTTGATACTATGCCTATGAACTGCTTGCCTGCAGCCTGCAGCCTGCTGCTCTAAGAGTCATCCACATTTTCAATATGCAACTGCGTTACCATCTTGCTGGCTCACCTTGAAATAAGACAATAGTTTCCCTATGGCTAGGTCTCTGTTTCAAACCTTGTCCTATCTGCCCAGCTCCTGGGGTAAGAACTACTCTATCTGAACACTACAGATTCTTTCTTAGGCGATGAGATACCCTAATAAAAGTCCTTCAGTATAATGTAGTCAATTAGAATGATAGTTTTGCTATTTATTAACATACACAGTATGGAACTGGTATGGCATAAGAACCTATATAGAACAGAATAGGATATGTGTATCATGTAGCATCTAGAGGACCCAACCACAATTGGGGCCCCATTGTGCTGGTTACTGTAAAAATGCAAACTTGGCCAAACTTGGGAAAAGCAAAAGGCACATCCCTGACCCAAAGGCCATGCCCCTGATGAATATCAAGTTCCTGCTCCAGAGTATGGGGGCACTAGAGCTTCTCAGTGAATTTTTTTTTACTTGGGCAAACGTATTTTTCCCTAACCTCATTCTTAGGAACAGCAAAACAATTTTTGTGGAAACTTTCCAAAATATTCAGCCTGAGGCAGACACAAAGCATGGAAAATTTCAGGCTAAATGGTTAAAGTCTGACAAAGTTGTAAGCAACTGAAAGCAGGGTCCAATAAACCTTTCCTATAATGCCATCCTAATATTTTATTTGTGGGTTTTTTTCAGTCACCTGTGCATATTTGTCAGAAGTTTTCACCAAGATGCTCACAATAATGCCTTGGTTTTTTTCCTGAATAGATACAATAGGTCAAATCCTCAGCTTGTGTAAATCTGTATAGTTCCACTGAACTGCATGAAGTTATGCCAGTTTATCCCAGCTAAGAACTTGACTCAGTGAATTTAGGATCCAGCATGACAGTGAAAATAATCCTTTGAATTTGTATTATCTTGCAATTGCCTATAGTGAATTTCATCTGTCATCATTCTGTCTGATCACTTTGTTAGGTATATCTGAAGTTGCTCAAGGCTTGACACCATCATCCTCTTTCTCAGATCATTAACAAATTAAGCTATGGCAGTCCTGGTACATAATCTGGAAGCATTCCACAGTTAACCTCTTTCCATGTTAAAAATTGGCCGCTTGTCCTTAATCTTTGTTTTCTGTCTCTTTACCACTGATCCATGACAGAAATTCACCTCTCTCCTCATGACTGATTGCAAGAGACTTGTCAACGATTTTTGGAAAGTCCAAGTAAATTGTGTAACCAGTTCTCCTTTAGCCACAATTTTGTTGATGGTTTTATTTTGTTTGCTATTAAAATTCTTTGAGCTGAAAGCATTCTAATGAACCAGGGAAGCTTGTTTTTCCTTTATGGAAGCTGTACTGGTTTGTCCTTGTAGCCTGATCATGTAAGTATTTTATAGTTCTACTTTTCATTATAATTCCAACTTTTCAATTATTTCTGGTACTGAAATAAGGCTTACTGGTTTGTAATAGCCAGGATCCATCCTAGAGACTTTTAAAAAGATCAACACATTTGCTGTTTTCCAGTTTGCTGTCTTATTTGTTTTTCTGTCTTCTGTTATTTTAATGGAGAATCCTATCACTTTAAATGCTACCAGTAGTCAGAAAAATCATAGAACATGAGGAACTATGGATTACACATACTAACTCCAAATCGAGAGGGCTACTGAATATGTATAAAACACAAATGTAATACACTACTAATTCTCTACTGAAGGTGAATGAGAGTTCAAGTAATCTAAATCTCTGCAATGACTGTGCATTACCATAAATTATCTCCATTTCGGTTTCTGTAATAAGGGAATTAATGAAGATACTTGTGTCCCCAGTGAAGGTGAATATATTGGAATGACCTCCAGAACATAAGCCTTTGATTTTCAAAGAACTAGAGGTAATTCCTTGAGTTCCTCCTTTGTGTTCACATGTTCCTCCTTGTTCTTTATCACAGTCAGTGTGTAATCAGGATAAATTAAATGTGTGACCCTTGGTAAGAACATTCTTTCCTGCTATTATGTTTTTCCATGCACAAAAAGCAACCAGATAAGCTTGAATGATTTATTTTAGATTAAAGGAAACCAGAAAAAAAAGGGGCAAGTCTCTTTGAGAGCACAGTGTCAGATTTCTCTGCAGCATGTTGAATCAGCACAGCCTCACAGAATGAGAACTGCCTTTGCAGACAACAGACCCCTATAAATGTAAAGGTGCAGTGCACAGAAAACAAGATGCTAACAGTCACAGAACGACATATGTCACACTTGCCAGCCAGGAGATTTTACTCCAAGAATGTATGGTACAAGTAGTAACTATATATTTTCTTTATAGATTCATCTCCATCATTCTTATATATCTTTCCTGGAACAGCTTCTCTCCTCCAACATGAGGTTTGCTGGTGGGATGTACTGTACGGTGAAAATGACAATCTGCTCCCCACTACCTATGCAGCACAGTAGCCGCATTTATGATGCAATTTCATTTGTCAAGTTAATGCTTCACTCAAAAGCAGTAACTCCAGAGCTGCACCATTGAAACGTCACAGGGCTGTGCTGCCATGGCTGTTGGGACATGGAGTAGAGAAAGGATCTTCCCCAAAGGCCTGAGATCAGTGGAGTCTCCACCCTGCGTTCCTGTGGCCATCAGCCCAGAAAAAAGTTTTGGAGGTCATGCCCCTTTCAGCCATGCACTCCATAGGAGCAGTAGGGTAGATGCAGTTAGTGGCCGGGGAAGATTGAAACGGGAGGGGAGCACTAGCACAGGAAGAGAAGGAACGGCAGAGGGATGCTGCTCACACCTAGGCCAGGGAGAGTGGGAGGTGCTTTCTCTCTGCGGGAGACAGCCTGACCTACAGCATTGGCCAGAGAGAGACGCAAACAGCATCACTGGCAAGGTGCAAGTTAAAGGTTTACAATTCTCATTTAAAAAAGAATATTTTAAGGTGTTTGTAACCTCCTTCCCAGGGTGGCCCTCCAGGGCCAACCCACCCCCACTGTAGGCCTCTGCTGATAAGTCTCCGTCTCTATGAGGCCCAGCCTTGTGGTGCTCTAGCCATCCAGCCAAAGTCCTTTGTACCACCCCTTTTGAGGCAGTAAGGTTCAAAGGCAATCAGAACAAAACAAACAACTTAGAACAGGGTCATCCAATGAGCCTTCCATGGGGTCCAGCACTTCTGCTCAGGGCTGGTCTGCCAAACACTCTCTGCTTCCACTGACTCCCTGCCGGATCTGGGTGGCCTTTCTGGAAGGGCAGGTCCAGCTGGCATGTGAGCTCCATCTCAGGGCTGCAACCAGGCTCTCACCCATCAAGAGAGGCAGAGCTCTGTCCTCCTTCCTGGGCCAATTCTTCTCCTTTTAGCTCCCTTCATCATGCCGGACATTGGCTGCAGGTGTAGCAGGGCAGGGCCCGCTGGGCTCATAGGCTCTCCATAACCCTTTCATTGCCAGTTGAGAGCCTGTCAGCCTCCTTAACCCCCTCACTGCCAGTGTGAGGTTCTCTGCTCCATCACAGCGGCCAGACCCTCAAGTGCTTTCATGGGGACTTAACAAAACCTTAAAGCAGCATCTGGGGATTCCCTGAACATAGTGTAATCCTGAACTGCCCTCCTCTTTCCCACTCCTCCCCCCCTCAGTATATGGGGGCAGGAGTGGGTGGGGTCAGACTATACTGAATTCTAATTCTGGCCATTGGAACAGCTCCTTGAGGGCCTTTATCAACTAATAAAATTTAGAGTAGTCTTAGGGCTGCCCTAATTTGCCCCAGGAGCCCATTTAACCACTGATAGTGCCCACAAAAGGTGAGATAAGCCACCTATGCACTTTCTTCAGCAGATGAGCTGAGCACTGCTCTGTCACTTGGGCTTTTGCTGTGTGCTCAAAAACAAAGCCAGGTAGCTTAAGTCAAAGATAGCAGAAAAAGCCTATAAAATCTCAAGACCTGAATGAGTGATGACTGAACCATGCTGACTAGAGTACACACGTGGAAGACTTAAGACCTGCCTTGTCTAAAGACTTAGGCACTACCAGTTTATGTCGGTATAACTCCATCACTCAGGGGTGTAGAAAATCCACACCCCTAAACAATGTAGTTATACCGACATAAGTTGGTAGTGTAGACCAAGCCTAAGTCTTTAGACAAGGCAGGTCTTAAGTCTTCCACATTTGTATTCTAGTTAGCATGTACCTATGCTAAAGGACGAAGTTCTCCCGTTGGCATATGTGGTGTCTTCACTAATGCTACGGCACCAGTGCAGCTGTGCCACTGCCGCGCTGTAAGTGGAGCCAAGCTGTTAAGTCCTGTTCCTGCTCTCATGGAAGTCCATGACAAAACTCACATTGCATTAAATGAGGCTGTGATTAGGCCCTTGGGGCCTTGATTCTCAGAAACTGTGACCAGAGTGAAGAACCACAGCTAGAGGAGTTTATACAGGCCAGTTCTTCAGCCTTCCAAAAGTGTGTTCTATTCAGCAAGGTTCAACCCTCGTTCATGCAACCTTTGAGATTTGGTCGGCTTTTTTTATTATCTTTTGATTAAACTTCCTGCCTTTATTTCGGAACACATAGCAAACGTCCAGACTATTAAACTTGGGATTCCTCATTACAATAATGTCAGAGACAATTATGTATTTTACAAACCATTTTCTGCCAGCACAGTGCTCACTCCACATCCTCGTATCTCTGTACCATTGACTTCCAGAGTCCTTATTTTTAATAATGCAATTGCCAGCATATGTCCTTTAGAGCAAGGTTGACAGGATTTTTGTACTGTTAGTCAAAATACAATTTTCTGGTCCTTTTCATTTGACTTTTAAGACTGAAGTACTAGAAGAATAAATTCTTTAATTATTTCCCCAAATTTCTTAAAGCCAAGTTCTTCTGTCAAATGATCATATACTCTTTTTTAAAAATCACTATTGTTTAATAGTGAATAGATATGTAAATGCATCACCATGTTGCCTTCTCCTTTAACATCATCAGCAATAAACCTCATCTCACGCTAATAAACATAGATCTGAGAGAGTCTTCTCTGAAATAGGCACTTGTGGTATTTTATATTTCATGACACACATCTAAGCTTGATTTCTGGACTCAAGCGGGAGCCTGTGGGTTGTGTTGTATAAAGCACTTAGCTGCCTCATTCAATTGGCTGAACAGTTCTGACATTTAAAAAAAAAAAAAAAAAGAAAAAAAAGGAGAGATGGAGGTCTACATTCAGCAAGGGTGTAAGTGGCTGCAATTCTTGGGCACCTGGAACATGTCCTTAATTGCTTCAGTTGCAGTCTACGTTGAGAAAGTTACAGACATAATGGTACTTTATGGGTTCTTCATTGCGAATGAAAAAGTATAGGAGGGTGTGATGAACTTTCTAGATGGAGACCTACAGATATAATGGTGGGTATGTGTTTACGTTGAGAATTAGTAGAAGATGCAAGCACATACTTCTCTATTGCTATTTTAATTGCCTTCAGCTGTGGATCCTAAGTATCTATAGCTATCTCCAGCTGAGCACCCCAACATTGAGTGGCCTAGAATGAGAGACCCCTTGAGATTGTAGCAGCTTAGCATGGCTCCTCCTACATCGAGGAATTATACCCTTCTCTTTCCTATGCTCCACCACCATCCCTCATGGACCCAAGTCCAGGGGCTGCCATTGGTTACCAAAGTCCATAAAGTATAATGAAGCGTAGTCCTGAGGACAGTAGGCCACTGTTGGGAAACCCACACAGTAGGGGACTGTTCAGGTAACAGCAGTGCCTCAAAAGAGGCCTGAAAGATGGGTAGTTTGATACCCTGTTGCTTTTAACTGTTGAGTTTGAAGTTGTGCCTGAAGACAGCATTCTGGGAAGACAAGATTTCCCAAGTGATGTGATGGAGCTGTAAAGCCTGATTGGCCGGTGCTGCGAAAAGCATGAATTTCACCTCCCTTCCTCCGCACGTGTCCCTTTGCCTTGTTCATCTGTAACCCAGACAACCACAAAGTCCAGCAGTCAAGAACATTTTAGATGAGATTCTTGGGCTATCTTCATTTTCTATGGCATTTGGCAGTAATGAGCCAGGCTTACAGAACAAACGCTGCGCTCTCCTTAGTGAGATTACCTGTGCACTGCTGAGCTTATTCAGCCTGAAGAATTGGAAACATCAGCCATAGTCAACCTGTGCCAGCTGAACTCATTGTAACAATTAAACATTTTCTTAGTTAGAGCTTTTCCTGATTAAACCCTAAATATTTGGAGGTCTTAGACATTGATGTAAATATTAATGAGGCATATCTCATGAATGAACAGAATATAGAGAGGCAACTATGACTTTCCAAAGACTGTATGCAATATGTTCCATACAATACTGACAATGCGCTCATTTGCACATTACTCTTTGGTTCTGCAAGTTATTTCTGCCAATAGTAACCCTTTAGAAGCTTAAATGACCTCCTGAGCTTTGTGGCTTATGTTATATAAATCTTTCACAATCAGGTTTAAATAATACCCTCCTTATTCTGCCTCACCTTAAGCCATTCCTTCAGTACAAGATTACTTTGCTATCTAAAGATTACTTTTCAAGACCTGCACAGTACAAAATGCAAAATCCTAGCATTCTCAAGAAAGGCCTTATGCAGAAAGATGTCCTAATGCCAAATATTTGCTAACTATGTGTGAGGGACTAGAAGCATTTGATTTTAAAAATCATGAATGCTACTAAATTCATTCACGTGTCAAGTTCCTAAGGCACATTAGGGCAGAATCTAGCCTAAGTAAATAAAAGCTCCTGTTTTTCGACTAGTTTAAGTAGCAGATGGATGAAAGTAAAATCTGTCACATGAGAAGCATAAAAGATTTATTGTGGATGAGAAAACCCATCTTCTCCTTGGACTAGCTCCTTTTGTTTTTCTAAGTATCAGGAAGAGGGTGCCAGGCAGATCGCAGTGAGATGCTGTTACCTTTTCTTGTTTGCATTCCCTGTTCCTCAGGGGATTTAAATGACTTAACAGCATAGGTGCCTTTTGCTGGTGAACCCATTTTCAGAGGTGCGGAATCCAGAGATAATGCTTTTTAGATCTTTTGTTGCTCACTCTGGCATTCTGTGCCATGGTATTAATCCCACAGATGCCATGTCAGAAGGGTAGTTCTCTCCATATCCATGGATGGGACCACATTTGCAGATGTGCAAGTGTAAGAGTCTGTGCTGGTGCATGTGGCCAACTTAGGTGAGCAAATATCCCATTACATGTATGATCATAGCTGCATATGGTCACCATTGTCCATTCTGGCAGGTTTATGTGACTCTTTTGCAAGTATAGAATCACATCAGTCCCAACTTAGACTGGTTATTGTTATCCATTTCATATATGTTATTTTGTGAAAGTTTTTGTTCCACATTGGAATGAAAACAAATGTTGAAACCTCAACTTTTTCATGAAACAGAATAGTTGGTTTCCAGCCAGCCCTAGTAAAACAAGAGTTTTAAAACAACTTAATCTGTTGACACCCAACCATTATCAACGTGACAATGCTATAGTAGTAGGCATCCTTCAGTCTTGAGAGAACATGGGTATGCGCCCCTGAGAGGTAAAGAATTTACTCAGTTGGTTTTATGGCAGCCGCGAAAGTGACTGAAGAGACCCACTGGAGAGAAAGAATCTCTGCCGCACCTGTCACATTTAAAGGTGATGTTTTGACCCTTTGAGCTCTGCCGTCTGCGAGCTCTTTTCTCCTTTGCTAAGCTGGACAGCTCCCTCTTGGAACTCCGGAGACCTTTGTTAAGCTCTTGTTTCCAAAGGCTGCAGTCCTGAGTGTGATCTTCCCAGTTGTCCACATCCATGTCCATTTCTTTGAGGTCTCGCTTTCACATATCCCTGAAATGCAATTTGGGGCATTCTTTAGGTATTTTTCCAGATGTCAGTTCTCCGCAGAAGATGTCCTTTGGGATGCGCCCATCATTCATTTGACACACATGCCCAAGCCAGTGGAGGCATCTCTGTTTGAGGAGAGTTTGCATGCTGGGTATGCTGGCCCACTTAAGCACCTCAGTGTTGGTAACTCTGTCCCTCCAGGAGATTCCAAAGATTTGATGAAGACAACGCATATGAAAGCTGTCGAGCCTCTTTTCCTGATGAGAGTATAAGGTCCATGTCTCACTCCCGTACAAAAGTGTGCTGATAACACTTGCACAATACACACAGATCTTTGCTATAGCAGTCTAAACAAACATACACACACACACAAAATATGACAATGCTATTGAAGTCTATACACACACCGAAAAGCTGTCATACTATACTAAACATGGAAAAGGGAACTAATCTAAAAATAACATTGGCAGGGCATATTCCCCATATTCTCAGCAAGCTGTAGGTAGAACAAACATAGTCAACTGGGCAATACACAGCCTTTCTATAACCTCAGCTCTGAATGTTCAATACCAGAAGAAGAGTTCTTACATTCCCAACAGGTTTAGGTTTTGTAGAAGGTTCTTGAAACTTGAAGCTGCAGTTCCTGTCCCACAAGCGTCAGGATGCTAAGGCCACCTTGCAGAACATGTTCCCCTCGCCCCCCAGGTTTAAAATCCATGTCAATGTAAAAATCCTTTCAGTGTTCCCCAGAAGTCTTACACAAGATGAATTTGTTCCAGCACAGTTTTAGTTTAGTTTTGTTCCAGTTTAGTTTTAGGAGGAGGCTCTTTTTTGCTATACTTCGTGCCTCAAAAAGAAGATTCATGGCCTCATCATTGCTGGATAAGTTAATGCAATGAGAAATTATTCCTTAAGGTTCCCACTAGCTTCAAATCAGCATCTTCTGTGGAGGTAGCTTGTTGGCTGTATTCAGCAGCTGTGTACAGTAACCTACCATTCCTTTCAGCAGCTGTGTATTCTGCTCTGCTATGCCCTCATTTAAACTAGATGTCATTGCAGTCAATGGATATGACTCCCAAGGATGTAAAAGGAAGCAGAAATGATTCAGCATAGCCAAAACCAACCAACCAACCAACCACCACAGGAAGCAGATATAAATTAAAAAGAACTATCCATTGTGTCATTGAACACAAGCCATTTTTAGTCAGGTTCTAAATCAAGGCAACATCTTCAGGCCAAAATCTGTCCAAGTGGTTATAACTTAGACCTACATGTTTTTGCAGTGAATGTAAAAAAAAAATAGCTGGACTTTGTCTGAATAAACGAAGTTCTACTATATCAATGTGCATTCACATCGGTAGTTGTAAATATGTACAAATATATTCAGTGCTGCTTTGGGAAATGGTGCTATATTAGAGCTCCCGCAAATACAGGGCTACCTTCCACACGTTTATTAAAACACATTGGCCAGATAATGAACACACATTACCACACTGGCTAGATTTTCTGCTGGGCACAATGTGCTGAGAGGGAGACATCAGGGAGCAGATTACAGCTTCCTGATTCTCATGCTGGTTTGACGTTGGCCCTTTGTGGAGGTTAGAGCACTCACATAGCCATGTTACAGCCCTGCCCTCATGGTGAGGGCTGCAGATGGGGAAACACAAGGATCTGGCATAGAAACCAGCTATGGCAGTTCTTCACCCACCTGGGACTCTCCCATGCTGGGGGAATCCCAAGCAGGGAAGATGTGGCCAGTTCTTCTCCTATTGCACCCTGGGAGCCCATTGTATTTAACACAGATAAAGCCTGACAAATAAGCCGTCCCTTTTATGGGCATTTATAAATGGTGGCCAGGAGGACAGGAGTTTACAACGCTGCATTTGACTGGAGAGCATCTTTTTAACAGCATCAACTTAATTCAGAAATCAAGATGCTCAGAGATCAGGTGATGCCCCAAAGAAGCATGAGCAGGGCCCTTCCCCCTTCCAGGCACCTGGCAACAGTTGCTTTGCAGGGCTGTGGAGCGGGCACGCTTGTCCTTTCAGTCTCAGGTGTACGGAGCACTATGCAGTGTGCTCCTGCAGCAGTACCGTCTGCATCTGCCATGGTAGGCCGATTGCCTTAGAGCACCTCTATTCAGCCAGTAATTGGGCCACGGTAGCTCCTCAGCCCTCTATGTACAGCAGCCCCTTAGCACTCACATAGCACTTTGCAAACAGTCACTAGTTAATATTTTGAGATGAAATGGGTGGGGGATGCTAAATCATGTTTCCTTGCATTTTTAGTCTGGAAGTGCCTTTTGGCTAGCTGCTTTCACTAGGAGACTTGAGGACCTTAATCTAAGCCGAGAGAGATTGATTTCAGGATGTTTTCATCTTTATGGCCAGCCAATGTTCATTACTGAATTCCCATCAAGTAAATTAACAACCAAGTGAGGCTGTGTGTTGTGCTGGCATTTTCATGAGTGAATTCCGGATAGCCAGCAGTACAGTATTTAAAGACCTCAAAGGTTAATGCGTCCTCAGATCTTGGAGTCTGATTTTCCCCTAAAACCTGAATACATAATCACCTCCTTAATCAATCACTTTAACCTTTCAGCATTTGACTGTAGATCTAATGCTATAATGAATGTGAGATTTAAAGGGTGAAATGTGTGTGAAGCCTTGCTGCAATCTCTCTCTTACAGAAGAGAACATGAAGTCACTTTAAAAAAATCACAGCTTTCATCATTGCATTGCTTTGCCACAATTTGGGTCTGGCTATTGTTCTACCTAGGATAGCAGAGGAGAACTGGCTGAGGCATTGGACAGGATCCAACACAGTTAACAAAGGCAACAATGGACATGCCTCCTCTCCAGTGGAGGAAGCCAACTACCTTCCATCACCCCCATCCCTTGCAATGGCAAGAAGACATCTAGCTTGAGAGCCAGCACTGGGGATTGGCAAGTGATCCTCATGCATGGCGGATCTGGGACTCTGGGTTCAAATATTTTTAATTGTGATCATTGGCCCCAGACCACTGATCGGGAGTTGATTGACCGTGAAAGCATTTGTAGTGTTTCTCTGCCCTTGCAGAGCACAAGGCATTTAGGGGAAATTTTTCAGAAGTACTTAAGTCACTTAGGAGTGTATGTTCCATTTTCAGAAGTGACTTAAGCACTTCAGAGCCCAAGTTCTATTGACTTTCAATGAGACTGGGCCAGTTTCTCAAGGGCCAGATTTTTAGGTGCCTAAAGATGCAGATAGATACCTAGTAGGATTTTCAATGGGAGTTAGGCAACTAGGCTTTATTTAATATCCCACTAGGAGGCTATTTGTCTTTAGGCACCTAAACACCTGTAAAATCTTTCCCTGGGAGCCTAATTCACTTTTGAACATTGGATTTTGGCTTCTAAACCACACAGCCACTTTTGAAAATGCTCACTTCTACGTTATCTTGACTCAGTAGCCTCAGGATGCCAGCCAGCCTCATGGCTCTAGCTGGCAGGAGTTAGTTGTACTATTTGTTTTGGGGTTTTTTTAGACCCATGCCTCTCACTGGGTTTCACAGCCCAAGCAGGAATGTCCACATTGCATAGTGTGAGCTCTGAAAGCCGGAGTCTGCAGAGCTGGGCTCTGAGACTCATTGCTTGCTATGGGTGTTTTCTGCAAGGTAGACATACCCGGAGAGGGCTGGCTCTTTCCAGGCAAAGGCTATAAAAGCCCTTGATTAGTCTGATCTTTCTCTTTTGACATTTTTAAAGACGATGCTATGTGATGGGGCATACAGACTCCACACTGGAGACCAAGGGATTAAGGAGCAGCTCTGGGCCCAGGGAGCCCTGCCCAGTCACACACGCAAAGCCTGCACAAGCTGGAGGCAGAACTTAAAAGGGGAAACAGAGCAGCTCAGAATGGGGGAAGCAGTGAGAGGGAACAGGCCTCTGTGGAAATAAAAGAGATCTGGTTGCCTGACACTTGGTCACACTGACCTGGACAAGTCTGCCAAGGAGAGCTGGTGACTGTCTGGGAAGACAGGAAATTTTGTTTTCAGGGATAGTTCAGTGGTTTGAACATTGGCCTGCTAAACCCAGGGTTGTGAGTTCAATCCTTGAGGGGGCCACTTAGGGAGCTGGGGCAAAAATCAGTACTTGGTCCTGCTAGTGAAGGCAGGGGGCTGGACTCGATGACCTTTTGAGGTCCCTTCCAGTTCTATGAGATAGGTATATCTCCATATATTATAGTTCAGTTCTTTAATTTACCTGTGAGGGAAAAAAAGGGGGAACTCAGATAAGAAGTGATCCAGGGAGTCAGCTATTTAGCACCCCAGTGTGCAGAACTTACCTGCCTATGATTGGGCCCTGGATTAGAGCTCTGTGGAGCACGTGCGCCTTCAGCCCCCCTGAAGGGACAACAGGAGTTGATGCCTCCATGGAGAATCCAGCTGGGGAAGATCCTGAATACACAAGGGTCCAGATCCCAAGTCCCAGAGCTGAGAGAATCCCCAAAAGACATCTGTTATTGGACTTTTCTTTCTGTATAGCCCGAAAGGGATGGACTAGAATGTTTGAAGGGAGGGGGACCAGTGGCTACACCCATGCCTGACCATTAGGTGGTGCTGTTGCTGAGGGTAACCTTTCATGTGCTAGTTTAAAAAAAATCTTTGGGTGAAATCCTGGTTCCATTGAACAAAATGGGAGCTTTGTTATTGACTTCAGTGCGGGAAATGATTTCACCCTCTATTTATTTGACAATTGGCTTGATCTCAGTAGAGTTCCCCTAACATCATCAATTCATTTAGTTAACCTTACATGATCATCCAGTTTGAAGAGAAATAGGAGTAAAGGATACATAAAGATCAGATGTGATGCTGGAAGCTAGAGTCATTGTAAAGAATCAGATGTTTAGAAACCATTTCTGAGAGAAAGGGGACTTTGAAATTTGAAAGCTGACAGGCAGAGTATGCATGTTCAATATGGTTTTCATACAAAAGTCATTTTGTTGATTTTTGCAACAAAGTAAAATAGAAGGACTACCAAATCAAAGTGTTTTTTTCTATGAAAAGTTCATGGGAAATTATTTGGTAGCTTTCCCCAACACCAACTGAAGATAAACAATATAGTACTTGAAGGAAGAGTGCAATCTGTGAAAAAAGTAATGAGAGTAATGTTATTTACTGGAACATCAATCATTCTGTTGTACCCTGAAGGTAAGTCCTCTTCTTGGAATTAATTTTCAGTGTAAACTCTTCTTTCTTTCCAAGGACAGAAATAAATATATTTAATCAGTCTTTGTGCCATGAAAATACATAACCTAAATTAACATGGGATTCAGTTAAACCACATCCACTTTTCCCCTTTCAGTGCAATCTGTACTCAAGAATCCTGCTGCTTGTCATTTTCTATCACAACGGTTCCTCACATGTTCCTCATTTTTCTTATTTCCTGCCAACCAGTGACCCTTTAGAGCAGATCAAATATCCTGTGTTTGATCAATAGAGTATTGCTTGCTAAAAGGAAGTCAGATTTCCCCTTGTCCATCACAGTTTGCTTCTCAGTGAAGAGTGTATTTTCTTCTCCCTAGTCCAAATATTAAGATTATGGTTCATTGACTTTACCTTGAACTAGTAGAGTTGCTGTGGAAGAAAACATTGGAGATCAGACTTCCCCTTTTTGCACCCAATTTATAATGAGGAAGGGCATCATTATTATTTTTCTCCTTTTTCCAAGAAATTTAATAGGCTTCAGCAAAATGACTTGCATTTTATTATTTTACAAATAAATGCCTTTACAAAAATCTCCCGGTGCCTTTTAAAAAACATTGTGCTTCAAGTCCTCTAGTCCATGAATAGAGAGATCTGAGCATGCTCCTAATGTTCATTCTGTGTTCTTCACTCTAGTCCCCACAGCTACCTCTCAAACGTTGCCACTGGCATTTCTTTGAAACTCTTCTTTGTTATTTAATTGATTATTGGATCAGAGCCCAGATACTTAATTCTTAATGTTCAAACACCGGACCATCCTTCTGAGGCCCCATCTACTTACACAGCAAGAGTGAAATTCAACCCCTCCTACTCTCTGCACCCTACACAAAACCCAAATAAAATACATTTTGTATAGGAAACTACTTGCAGACTGGGAGATGCCAGAAACTACCACAAGTAACTGTTTCAGCCTCTGGGCTGGAATAGGGCAATGACCCCTCCTACTCACCCAGGGGATTATGGTCACTGGATCTGCATAACTGTGGACGCAGTGGCCATTACCATGACTCCAATGCCACTCCATGTCACTTGCTGGAGGCCTGGAACAGAGCCCAGCTCAGCCACTCATGTGCAGAGAAGAAGGCATGCCCACTCCACAGTCAACACTCAAACAGCAGATCCTGTACATTTCCACTGTGTGGGGTGGCTTCCATGTCCCCATAACTGAAGGGTGTTAGCCCAAATACAGCTCTTACATGACTTATGAAATGTAATAGTTCTGACAGTGGAAAATCTCATCTGTGACAGATGCAACTGAAGATTGACCATAATTATAGTCTATGGCAATCTAGTCTTCTACATCTGTGAAACATTAGACAACAGTGCTTTAAAGAGGGACCCCTTTGCCTAGCATATTTATGTCAAATGCAAATCATAGAATCATAGAGTTAGAAGGGACTGCCAGGGTCATCTAGCCTAAATATCTAAATACAGACATCAATATATTACTCCATCTCACCTCTGATATAATGAAGGCAAGTCAAAGGCAGAGTACAAGCTCCACTCCTGGAGATGATGGAGAGCTGGCAACTGAATTAGGTGCTGAATTACTGCTGCCACTTCAGTTAGAGGGCCTATGGCAGTCTCATGCTCTGCTCCTGCCTTCTTCAGAGGAATAAACAATTCAGAGATCTCCTTCAGGTAAAACACCCAGTTATTTATTGACAAAGTTCATTCCCACCACCTTTTCAGATTGTGCAGCAGCTTTAACAGTATCCTGGGGCTCTAAGGCTTCTGAGCCTAGTAGGGTAGAGACCTCCTTGGTCTTGGCTCTACCCGCCTAGAGCGTTTTCAGTTTCTCTCTTCCCGCCTCTGCACTTCCTTCCTGTGCCTTTGTGCCTTCTAAGTTAATGACATAATTAGCTTTTAAATTTTTCCAGCCTATTCTTCAATCTATCAACTTGGCACACTTCCCACATTCACGTGCGCATGGGGCAGCTAATGGAAGTTGCAGTGATCAGAGTGCTGGATCAGCTGATGTTGCCCAGCACTCTGTCACAGGGCCTTTAGCAGCCACGTGCAGCCACTTGTAGGCTTTGCACCATGGAAGCTGGTAAAACTAGGATTTGGCCCATGGTATTTTGCATGCTATGTTTAAAAAACACTGATTAGACAACCTGCCACTAAAAACAGTACCATCTGCAAAGATCTCTGTAGCGTGGCATTTAAGTTCTTGTACGGTGCCTTGTGGAATTTGGAACAGTTTCTATAGAAGCCAAGATGGATCTCTTTCTAAAAGATATGCTACAACTCAAACAGAAGTTATGGGCTTGATGCAGGAATTAATGGGTGAGATTCTATGGCCTGTGTTATGCAGCAGGTCAACCTGGATCATCATATTGGTCCCTTCTGGCCTTGAAGTCTATTAGTCTATGAAGTATGAACATGTTTTTCTTAGCTTGGGATTCAAGTCCTAACACATTTTTCCTTTAATACATGTATGGACTTCAGAGAATAAATTTTTCCAAAAGTCATACCTAGATTGTGCACACAAAATGTGCACTTCCACATTCAATGTGTATAATTGTAAGTGTAACGGTATATTGTGTGTATGTCTAACATAGGCAGAACATTTGAAAATGTATCCCCACAGCCTTTGCTGCATGTAGGATCTATAATTCACAGTACCATGCATGATACTCCTACTGAATCCCACCAAATACTGGTTCTGAGCTGATGACTTAGGAGATTAAAGTCTAGCAGCTGTAGTACTGGCAGTAGCAATGCATCCTTCTGCACATTATCTCACCTGTGTTGCCTTATCTGTGACCTAGACAGAGCCTCCTCCTGCCTCCCTCCCCCGCTTAGGCGTGGAGCAGGCAGTTCAGTTTCCAAACCCTTTTGGTTCTTAGCCTTTCTGCCAATACTGCCCACAAGAATGCCCGATTGGGCTAATTATGATCATCTGTGATGTTGACACCTGTCCACTTTAGACTGAGACCATCAATTTGTTTCAACCAAGCCACCAAATAGCTTTCAGATGGTGATGGTGTGGATTTTTTTTAAAAAAGATGCCAGACTGACAACCCTAGAGGCTGAAGTATCCATAGACCAGAATTCTTCAGAATTTGGGGATCCTACAAAGCGGTCCACACCCCCACATGCCATGCAGCATATCTGTGCCGATCAACCACAAACAGCCATTCCCCCTGATGAGAAAGCTTCTTGCAATAGCAGCCATGAAGTTGCTCAAATGATGCTTCAGTCTGGGGGAACAGTTGCTCCCCCAAACCCTCACTCATTTCTTCAGTGCACAGCCTGGTTACTTAGAGTGTGTGCTGGGAACAGGATCCAGGCCACTGCAAATTTCATGGACATCTCTTGAATTTACTAAACACAGTGGGTTGTTGACTTGAGAAAGCCTAAAGTGTATTTGATAAGATATAGTATTCTATTTTACCAAAAGCCAAATCAGTTTCAGTTAATGCTAAAGAGATTAATTGAGTTTAATTATATTCTGAATTTCTTTCCTCCTTCAGGGAACATAAAATGAATTCAATTATGCTCCTGTTATATGCCAAATGTATGATACAGGGTAAATCTTGGCCCTGGAATTTTATTTAGGACTCATAAATTCTGGACAGAGATGGAAGGAGCAGGACACAACTAGCTGCTGTTGGAAGAACATTACAAGAGTGTGAAAGTATGACTGAAGTTCAGATCCTTATAAGAACATAAGAATGGCCATACTGTTTCAGACCAATGGTCCATCTAACCCGATATGCTATCTTCTGATAGTGCCCAGTGCCGGATGCTTCAGAGGGATTGAACAGAACAGGGAAATCATCGAGTAATCCAACCCCTGTTATCCACTCCCAGCTTCTATCAGTCACAGACTTAGAGACACCCAAAGCATGGGGTTGCATCCCTGACCATCATGGCTAATTTCCATTGATGGACCTAACCTCCATGAACTTATCTAATTCTTTTTTGAACCCTATTATACTTTTGGCCTTCACAACTTCCCATGGCAAGGAGTTCCAAAAGTTGGATGTATGTTGTGTGAAGTAATACTTCTTTATGTTTGTTTTAAACCTCCTGCCTATTAATTTCATTGGGTAACCCCTGCTTCTTTTGTTACGTGAAGGGGTGAATAACACTTCCTTATTAACTTTCTCTAAACCAGTCATGATTTTATAGATCTCTAACATATCCCCACTTAGTTGTCTCTTTTTCCAGCTAAACAGTCCCAATCTTTTAAATCTCTCCTCATATGGAAGCTATTTCAGACTCCTAATCATTTTTGTTGCCCCTCTCTTGTATCTTTTCCAATGTTAATAAATCTTTTTTGAGATGGGGTAACCAAAACTGTGCACTATATTCAAGGTGTGGGCATACCAGAGCTTTGTAGAGTGGCATTATGATATTTTCTGTCTGACCTCTCCCTCTCTTAATAGTTTCTAATGTTGTTAGCTTTTTTGATTGCACTGCACATTGAGCAGATGTTTTCAAAGAACTATCCACAATGACTCCAAGACCTCTTTCTGGAGCGGGAACAGCTAATTTAGACCCCATCATTTTATATGTGTAGTTGGGATTATGTTTTCCAATGTGCATTACTTTGCATTTATCAATATTGAATTTAATCTTACATTTTCTTGCCCAGTCACTCAGTTTTGTGTGATCCCTTTGTAACTCTTCGCAGTCAGCCTTGGACTTAACTATCTTGAGTAATTTTGTATCGGCAAATTTTGCCACCTCACTGTTTATCTCTTTTTCCTGATCATTTATGGATTTATTGAACAACACTGGTCCCAGTACAGATCCTTGGCGAACCCCACTTATTAACTCTCTCCACTGTGAAAACTGACCTTTTATTCCTATCCTTTGTTTCCTGTCTTTTAACCAGTTACTGAACCATGAGAGGACTTTCCCTCTTATCCCATGACTACCTACTTTGCTTAAGAGCCTTTGGTGAGGGACCTTGCCTATGGGCTTTTTGGAAGAATGCTATATCAACTGGATCACTCTTGTCCACATGTTTGTTGATGCCCTCAAAGAATTCTAACAGATTGGTGAGGCATGGTTTCCCTTTACAAAAGCCACGTTGACTCTTTCCCAATGTATTGTGTTCATCTATGTGTCTGACAATTCTGTTTTTTTACTATAGTTTCAACCAATTTGCCTGGTATTGAAGGTAGGCTTACCAGCCTGTAATTGTCAGGATCGGATTTGGAGCCTTTTTTAAAAATCGGCGTTACATTAGCTATTTGCCAGTCATATGACACAGAGGCTGATTTAAAGAATAGACTACATACCACAGTTAGTAGTTCTACTATTTCATATATGAGTTCCTTCAGAATTCTTGGCTGAATACCAGCTGGTCTTGGCGACTTATTACTGTTTAATTTATCAGTTTATTCCAAAACCTCCTCTACTGACAGTTCCTCAGATTTGCCACCTAAAAAGAATGGTTCAGGTATAGGAATCTATCTCACATCCTCAGTTCCAATGCAAGGAATTCATTTAGCCTCTCCGCAATGGCTTTATCTTACTTGAGTGCTCCTCTAGCTCCTCAATTGTCCCGTGGCCCCACTGATTGTTTGGTGCAGGCTTCCTGCTTCTGATGTACTTATTATTTTAATTTTTGTTGTTGTTGCTATACAAACCTTTAAGGGAATATATGTTCCTCCATTCTCCGAAACCTCGAGCAACAACAAGGTTTTAAAACAGGCTGCTGCCAATATTCACCCAATTGTCTGGCCCATGCTCACAATTCTTTTTCCCAAAATCAAACTCCCATCTCACCAGTCTGTGGGGTTAATCCAGACTGATTTGCAGTCAGATTATAATCTGGCCCTCAGTGTGTCATGGGTTAAGGAGGAAATTTAAGCCTTCCTCTAATTTTTCTTCTCCTGTTTCTTTTCAGGCTGTCTGTACTACTGAGCAAACTCCAGGCAAATGCTCAGTGCTGTATGCTGAGAACTGGCTGGGTGATAACTAACATTCAGATAGAGAAATGCTGCTAATTCCCTGTGCTGAAAATTTGCCCCCTGCCTAGTGTCCCTGTTAGGATTTGCCATTCCAAAGGCACATGGGGCCTGATGGCACATGGTGCTGAACACCCACAACTCCCATTCAGGAGCACACTTCCAGGAAGCTTGCAGCTCCTCACAGGACCAGGTCCTGAAAAAGTGAGCTTCCCAGAAGTCTGACTTCTCTTTCAGTGCAAATTTGTCAGAGAAACCAAGAAAACTCAGCCATGTATAGCAGGAATCAATGTTGAAAGCCAGAGAGAAGAAGAAAAACAGCCATGTCACTGGTGTGGCTTTTCTCTCGGTTCCTGATCCAATAGATGTCTTTGGAGCCTGACGCTGCCTGAACGTTGCTGTTGAATTGCCGATATTGCTTTGACAGTTCTTGACCTTTTTTAATCCTTTACATTTAACTTTATTTACACTTCATTTAAATTTAATACCTTTAGGCAACTGTGGGCACTCCTGCCTTATTCTCTTTAGACTATTTTGTTATGTGTGAGAACGCTGTCTCTGGTTGTCACCGGTCTCCCTGTTTCAAAGAGACTTCAAGAGTATCACTAGTTCTGACTTCAGTCAGAGCCGTTCAGATTAGCCATAGTCTGGAAAAACACAAAGTAGCTACAGCCAATATAGCCTGCATAGACCTACGTATATTTTTGCAACTTTTCTTTTTTAATGCACTGCAAAGCTTGGCTAATCATCCTTCTCATTGACTAGATATGAATAAAACATGGTGACTGTACTCAGCTAGGTGGAGTACTCCCAGATGCATTCTGTGATCATTGACCTGTTTCATGTCTCTGGAAGATCAGATTTGTGGAGTCATCTTTAACTACTCAGGAGCAAGAATGATAAATAAGTGAATGTAGAGAGACTCCTGATGTGTGGGGTTTTTTGTGGGGGAGTTGCCCATAGGTGCTGGAACGAGGGGTGCTGAAGTGGTTTCCATTATATACAGGGTTTACAGTTTGATTCAATGGCTCTCAGCACCCCCACTACACAAATTGTTCCAGGCACCCCTGCAGTTGCCTGAAAATAAAGAATATGTGTGTGTTTCGGGGTGGGGGAACAATATTTAAAGCACCTGGTGGTGATAGCTTATGTGAAGCTGCCAATTCCCTCGTGGCAGTGCAACACATTGACACATGTTAGCAGAGTTAGAGTTTGAGTATGAACCGTTCTGGACTGGTAGGCCCAGGCAACCCTGCAGTATATGCAGCTTCTAGCTGGAGGGATGGAATGCCTTTTGCCACTCATCAGTGATCTTCTCTGGCTCATGGAAGGAGAAGCAATGCAGGGCTTTTGAGGCTAGGATGGCATGTGGGGGAAATTTGAGCCTCTTCTTACCCTCCCACTGCCCAAAAGAGCCTCTATATAAATAGGAATTTCTACATTTCTCTTTCTTTATTATTTATCAACAAGAACATTTGCAGGACAAGAGAATTTTAGTTTTTAGAAATTAATTTGTTGCTACTTCCCATGACCCATCTGAAGTCCATAATCCTCAGACCCACTCCAGCCCCTTTATGCTGAGTAAATGGGCTGGAGGGGCATAAAAACTCTAGAAAGCCCCAGATCTGGCCAGGGGAGGATTGCTCTGGTGCAGAAACTGCAGAAGACACCCAGAAAGCTGCCCTCTGAGGACTCCCTTGCAAGCCCTGGCATAGGGATCATGCAGGGGACAGAGCTGGAGGCAAGAGAAGCATACCAGGGACAGGGCCACGGCAGACTGAGGAATATGCTGTAATTTTGAGAGATCTCCTTGGGCTATCGAAACTGGGACAAGGGCTAGGGGGCATCCTGGGATCAGAGGGTACAAAGGGGATTTAAAGCCCTCTTTCCCCTGTCCCCTGGGTTGCAAGTGCTGTGCTACATCTCTTAGAGAATAATTATGTCATAAATAAGGCATTATGACTACAGGTGAGGAATAAGCAAGGTGGGAGGGAGAGATGAATCCTTGAGAGACACAGAGACTATTTTAATGTAAAAGATTTTTCTAATTAGAATCCATTCAAGGATTCATTCACAAGAGCAGCTCTTTAGTATCCAGTGCACTGAGTTCTATGGACCAAATTAGTGGTTGTATAATAATTACAAATCTGAATATGAGCCATGAGTCCAAATAGTTTACACTATTGCAGTCGCAGCAGCAGTTTGAACTGTGGCTATAATTAATGCTAGTAAACATATATTTTATAAGCAATTTAATCACGTTAATATTTAATCCCCTTGTAAGCAGAAAAGGTTCATTTCCACTTGAGTCAGTCTTTGACATAGAAATAGGAGGTGCCTGCCTTAGAGAAACTGCATAGGCTTGTGTATAGCAACAAAAAATACTGTCTGATATTCAGTACTGCTATCATCAGAACTACCACCAAACTTTGCCCTGGATCACACACTGAGGTCATCTGAGTTGCCTGGGGTGTAAATCAACACTGAATTTGGCCCTCCTATACATTCATAAATTCCTGGATTACAATTTCCACTTCTCTTTCCCATGCAGCAACACAAATTCATGTGACTCCAGTTAGAAAGCCCCATGCAGCAAAATGGTCTGTGGTGTTGCCTGCTTAACAGGTGTGGCTGACAGCATCGTTTTAAGTTGACCCTGTATGACATTCCAGGATACAATGCAAACCAGTGAGAGGTTGTGTCACCACCTGCCCTGCAACCTTGGGTGCCTCACAATGCTTTGCAGCTGTAGCTGCCACCTGGGCCACTCACAAGCAGCGTGCCAGCATGTAGGTCACACCCTGAGTGTCTGTGTATAGCCACAGCTCTGGTCGAGCAGCTCAGACCCAGCAGCCTGTCAGCAAACAACAGCTGCACGCTGGCTTCCAGCGGCCTTGGTTACTACCTGCAGGGTGACCCCAACACACTCCCAGTCCCAAATTTCTCCCCCCAGAATGTGTGTTCTGCCCTCTCCTGGACAGTACAGATATATTAGGTCCATTGCCCCTCTACAGGGATCAACATACAACAGTTTGCAACTGTGACCAGGGTCCTAGGGCGGGGACCACACTGAGATTGCTCAGTCAGGGCAAACTGTAAAGAATGGGTCAGGTGATCCCCCAAACTGGTGGTTATTCTGATAATTAGATTCACCAAGCTAACAACAAAACAGCTTCTACAGTACTTTACTGGTTACCCAGAAGCCAAAAACACACTTTCCTTAAAGCAATCCAGCATTGGGCTCCCATCCAGACCGCCAAGTCAAATATGATGAGGATTACTGAAAATCTTGTTAATCATATATAAAGTTCTGCCAATCCAAAAGGATCGGGCACATTACCCCCAGGTCACTGAATATTTCAGAACTTACCCACATACACGCTCACAGCCAATTCTTATTAACTAAACTAAAATATATTTTTTAAAAGAGAGAGAGACCTGTGGTTAAAAGATAATTATACATACAGACATGAATAAAGTTATTAGGTGAGTTTCATAGCAGAGATGGTGAGCTTCAGAGTTGCAAAAAGTTCTTTCCAGAATCAGTTCATCTGGTTATTGTCCAAAATAGGCAGACCATGTCCAATATCAGCGTGATCCAGACTGGAGCTGGAGACCTCAGTCTTGTGACTCAAACTCAAGCAGTTCTGAGATGAGAGGATCAGGGCCCTAGAGTTCTTTTATAGCTCTCTGGCAGGCTATTGACAGCCTCTTGCCAACAAGTATTCCTTGGGTGAACAATAGGTGACCATTGTGGCTCTGAAGTAAGACCTTCTATTTCCTAAGCACCATTGGTAATTAGCTGCATGGATTAGCATAAGGCAACTACCCCTCTCCCGCCATTTACAGGTAGTTTACTACATACTTCAAAGAGAAATAAAGACAATGATATAACTGTTAACATATCCTTTTGATCTATGAATTAACAGAATACAGCGGCAGACAGAAACCATTTGGTTACACTGTCAACCTCTAACAATATATATGTAAACACACAAAAAATGCAATCATTATCTACTACTATGTCTCTAAAGGTTGAATCTGGGTTAGTTAGCCTGCTAGTGCCTAACCCCTTCTGCCTCTGTGTCACAGCAACCCTAAATGAGTTACCCACACAGTTCACAACACTGGATTAGTTTTCATTAAAGAATAAAACAAGTTTATTTAACTACAAGGAGATAGGTTTTAAGTAGGTACAAGTTAAGTCATTAAAGTCTGAAATGGTTAAAAGAAATATAAAGATAAATCACTCCCTAGTACTAAACTTAACAAAACTAGACTTGGTTCAAGGTGAATTCCCTTACCACATGTTCCCAGTAACATTGTTGACCAAATTCTCAGGCCAAGGTCTGCTCCCAAAGTCCATAAGCTGTTTCTTTTTCCTTCTTAGGTGAAAGAAGAGAGAGATGGATAGGGAGAGATACCTTGGGATGTTTTCCCCCACCACATTATAGTCCACTCCCCCTTTGAAATACATTTTCCTGAGGGTTAACCCTAGATAAAGTTCATTCCTGCCGTGAGGATGGAGACAAAGAGGCTGGTGGAGAAAGATTCCATGCTGTTGTTTGCTAAGATGCAGAACTGTTTGTTCCTGCCCCCCATCCTCGCTAAAGAATGGCCACTTGATAGGTGATTGCCTATCAGCTTTGATGACACCTGCGTAGAGCTGACAGCTTGTCCTTTGTCTTTGAGACATGCCTGGTAAACACATTTCAGACCTAATTTCAGCTTGTGTTTATAACTTTACATGTAATGTTGCAACACACATTTCATCATGACATTATTGACCAGTGAGTTATTAGTTTTCAAATGATACCTCACAAGGCATATTTTGTACAAAGATTATTACAATGGTGTGTAGGGTGCAAATACAGAGGTTCATTTGGTCACACCCTGTCAATATTAATCCATCACAGTTCCCTATGTCTCAGCAAACATCTGAACAGTAAAGGGGCTTGGGGCTGTAGCAGTTGGGATGCACTGTGGGATGGCATTGAGGGCGGAGAGGGAAACCAGGTAGAAGCATAGAGGAACCGCTGCTTTACAGATGGCTGAGACCTCCAACAGATCTAGAGGTTTCAGGGTTTAACCACCTTAACATTTCTGCAGAAGGGCAAACCCTTCCAGTCCACCCACAATGAGCAGTCAGAAACGTCACATATCCAAACATATGAAGTTTCCTAGTCTCCTTCGTGGTATCCACATGAATTTTCTGTCTCCTAACTTACCTGGGAATATTTGACCATTAATATACTGCACATGTCCGACGAGTGTTTGACAATATAAATTATCCATACAAAACCCACTGTGTACCATTGACTCTTAATTGAAATTGAGGCTTTGTCTACACACCCTGAACGACAAAAGTTTTGCCGACAAAAAGCGCCGGTGTGAACAGTGCTTTGTCAGCAGGAGAGCTCTCCTGCCAACAAAGCTACTGCTGCTCGTTGGGGGTGGAAGTTTTTTGTCGGCAGGAGAGCTCTCTCCTGCAGACAAACAGCGGCTACACTGCGCGCCTTTTAGCAGCACGGCTGTAGCGGCATGGCTGTGTCGCTAAAAGGTGCGTAGTATAGACATAGCCTGAGTTAGGGACAAGGGCAGATGTTGGTTTTGCATTTTTTTCCTCTGTGCCTTTTGTACCAACTTGACTTAATCTTGTCAAAGTTCTTTCCTCCTAGAATTCATAAAATCATGAGAGGCTGTTGTCTAAGGTTTTAGAATGACTTCTTTATTCATTCATGCCAACTTTTGTATGCTTAGGCTCCATCCTAATTTGATAGGAAGCCTAGCAATAAAGACCTCTTTGATCTTCAAGGATCTTGCTTTATGATGTGATCAAAGGTATTCCAACCACAAGGAGAAGCATGGCAGAATAATATCTGACTTGCATTATTGACTTTCTCTAACTCAGCATTAGTTGCCTACAGGACAACCTTGAATTTTGTCTCTCATCCTGTTTGGAGAATATATAAATTAATAAATAGGTTATGTACTTTGTTGCCTACAAATGAAGAGATTTGTTACATATTAATACATTCCAAAGCCTCAGAATCTGATATATGATTTAAAGAGCCGCCAAGCATAAAAATACTGGCTTATTATTGTTGTGTGTTAAACTGGACAATTCGATGAATATTGTTACTGTTATTTGGTAACCAGGTAATGTGTGTGGTGCTGTACTGGACACAAAGGGTGAAATTCTGGCTCCATTAATGTCATTGGAAGTTTTACTATTAACTTCAGTGGAGTCAAGATTTCAGCCTAAATGAATATGAGAGCTGCCGTGAACAGCTTACAGTGCAAGAGATGTGACACAGAGAAGACTAGATGCACTGAGAGAAACTGAGAAGGGAATTAGCTTGGTGTCAAACAAAATTAAGTCCTGATGGAGCCTAATTGGACAACTATTGGGAGCAGATAATCCCCTTCCTCTGTTACCATAGGAAAAGGATGAAAACCTATAGAAATAGCCTGGATTTGTATCAGAAAGGGGTTAAGTGGCATCATCCCCTTTCTTCTGATTCTGTGCAAACTTCTGCTTGTGGTCTCTGTGTATTTGGGCCTCTGGGTGAGAGGAATGGGAGAAAAGAAAGAGAAGTGGGGAAGGGCTAATCTGGAAGGGTGCTCTGTGGAGTCATATTTCTTCACACATAAGGGGAAATATCAGTGGAAATGAATGCTGACCTTATTAAACATGTAAACCTTGCCTGTTTCCATGGCCTGCTTCCAGGGGCTAGTCCCACATGTGACTTCATTTTGGTGTGGGAGTACTCCAGAGACATATGTCTGCCCTCAGTGAATGCCTCGAGACTTCTGGAATTTCCCCCACAGATTTCCCTGGGCCCATTGTACACTGCAAAGGGGACAAGTATGAAACTTTTTTGATGGGATGATTCCAAGTTAACTCTACATTTGAAACTCATGAAGTCTGCTGGCCTTTCCAAGTGTTTTCTCCCAAATAGGTCATGATCTTGCCCTGGATAGATAGATATATATACATACACACATATAAATACTCTTCCCTCCCCACATTTATATACATATCAGCCACTTTTTAAATATTCATGAAATAAATCAAGGGTTAAATTACCAATGAATAGACAATATTGACATGTTTTCTCTTTCCTTTTGGCAGAATGCCTCACAAATTACATAGGATGCTTTTGACTAAGTACTTCAAGCATTTCTCAGACCTATGAAAAAGCTAAAGGAAAAAACTTGTTTTGATGCTTCCTTTGAAATTGCAAGTACCATAACAATTTGACTGTGCTCTTCTTGCAGAATAGCTGCATGTCAGTTCGTAGGTCTGGCTGGTTCAACAGAGGAGCTCTTTTTTGCTTTTAACACAGCATCTAATTTTTCTGACAGTGTGTCCTTTGCTATTAAGCATATCCAGTATCTTTGGCTTTGTGTGAAAAGCGATCCGGTAGTTTAGATAAAAGGAGTCAAGTTTATCCCTAGTGTAGCCCAATTTTTGAACTGTTTAAATATGAATGGCATTTTTACCGCATTTGTCTGTAGGAGGGAGGTGTATAACACCAATCAGTGGAGACAGTGCAGCCTAGTGGCTAGGGCGCCACACTGGGTGTCAGAAAACTGGAGTTTAATTCCATGCTCTGCCACTGACCTATTGGGGAGCCTTGGATAAGTCACTTCACCTCGTTGTGCCTCTATTTCCACTCCCCTTGTCTGTATTGTCTATTCAGTTCTGATTGGAAGCTCTTCAGGGCAAGGACTTTCTCTTACATATGTGTGCAGTGCCTAGCACAATGAGGCTTTTAACTTCAGGGTCCTCTAAGTGCTACCATAATGTCAACAGGAAATGACCAATAGTATCTGGATGCTGAGATACAGTAACAAACAAACAAGAAAAGCATCCATATTCTTCAGTACCACAGAAACCAGCTGTGAGGGAGCCAATGTCACAGCCTCACCTGTGCTAACCTCCCTCTGGAACAAGATATTGCAGGAGGAAGATTGGGTCTCAGCCCCATATCTTGCTCCTTCAACAACACAGAGAATGGGAGCGGTAAACCTGTCTTTCTAGTCAGGAGACAATGAGACAATGCCAAGTCAGCTTGCTGAGTCCACTTAGCAGTGCTTGATGCTGAGATGCTTCTGGCACTGACTGTCTTGAGCCTCTTTCATTTGGGCAAGGTCACACACGTCAACATGGCCAATTGCCAGGTCTGAAGAAGCTGCTTTGGGAGACAGATCATAGCAATGGAGATGGCCTTTTACCCCAAACATACTGAATGTTCTGTTCTAGACTCAGTTGATTGGACCTTAAGAGCCTCCTCCATGAATAGGAATTTGAGGCAGCTTCCCATTTCTTGCAGGTTTAACTGGAGAAGGCAAGGTATATAGGTCACCTCTGGGTTGTGCCTTTTCCCTAGGCACTAGAGACACCAAACACAGACACTAGTCATTGATGTCACAGCCAAGACATTGTTGGGGCCAACTCATCACTGGGGTGAGAATCCATACGAATCTTCACCTTGAAGGAGAATGCCTTTCTTTGGTTCCTGTTAGCTTTAGGAGTAAATCTGTTGAAGTCAATGGAATTACACTGGTGTAAAACAAGTGTAAGCAAATCAAGCACCGTGTGCAAAACCAGTGTATTATTCAGTAGCGAAGAAAGGTGGAGTGTGTTTCAGGAGTAATGGCTAGTAAAAGCATGTAAGGTAAGGTAAAGCAAGCTTCTCTCCAAACATGGACTCGGGGTTCAACATTTTTTCTTTCTTGTCATTAATCCAGAAGGAGTTATAAGAATATTTATTTGCTTGTCCTTTAGGGCATTTGTACTGGTCTGCTGGAATGTTCCTCTGGCCTGGGAAGTTAGACAGTCTGAAATAAGGATAATATTTCCTTACCACATTGGGGCTTCATTGCAGATTTTATTTTATAAAAATGAATGTTTCAATATATTTCTCAAATACGTGTTACCATTCAGGATGATCTGATCCATCCTCTATATTATTAGCATTGTATTTTTTACTCCCTTACTTTTATTTTGCTTTGCTTTTCCTTAAATTGTATCCTTAAGACAAGGTGAGAAAGCAGACAGCTCCTTATTCAATAGACCAGTTTCACAGAATCATAGGATCATAGGTCTGGAAGGTACCTCAAGAGATTATCTAGTCCAGCCCACTATATTCATGTCAGGAGTGAATATTAGACTATCCCTAACAGGTGTTTGTCTAACCTGCTCTTAAAAATCTCCAATGATGGTGATTTCACAACCTCCCTAGGCAATTTATTCCAGTGCTTAACCACCCTGACAGGAAATTTTTCCTAATGTCCAACCTAAACTGCCCTGGCTGCAATTTAAGCCTATTGCTTAGAGTCCTATCCCCAGAGGTTAATGTAGGAAGGAGAAGCTGTTTCTTTTGCCATGAGACTAACACACACTCATAATGTTGACATTTTCCCACTATATTTTCCACTGTATTTTTTCCACTGTATTTCACTCTGGACCCTACCCCTACCCTCCAGCGTAACTAACTCTCCCCCCCAGGTAAGTGTTATCCGCGAACTTGCTGAGGGTACAATCCATCCCATCATCCAGATCATTAATGAAGATGTTGAACAAAACCGGCCCCAGGACAGACCCTGGGGTACTCCACTTGATACCAGCTGCCAACTTGACATTGAGCCATTGATCACTACCCGTTGAGCCCGACGATCTAGCCAGCTTTCTATCCACCTTATAGTTCATTCATCTAACCCATACTTTTTTAACTTGCTGGCAAGAAAACATATCAAAAGTTTTCCTAAAGTCAAGGTATACCACATCCACCACTTTCCCCATATCCACAGAGCCACTTATTTCATCATAGAAGGCAATCAGATTGGTCAAGCATGACTTGCCCTTGGTGAATCCATGTTGACTGTTCCTGATCACCTTCCTCTCCTCCAAGTGCTTTAAAATAGATTCCTTTAGGACCTGCTCCATGATTTTGCCAGGGACTGAGGTGAGGCTGACTGGTCTGTAGCTCCCTGAATTCTCCTTCTCCCCCTTTTTAAAGATGGGCACTATATTTGCCTTTTTCCAGTCATCTGGGACCTTCCTCAATCGCCACGAGTTTTCAAAAGTAATGGCCAATGGCTCTGCAATCACATCAGCCAACTCCCTATGGACTGTGCCTGTCCAGCTTTTCTAAATAGTTCCTTCACCATTTAGGGCTGCTCACCTCCTCCCCATACTGTACTGCCCAGTGCAGCAGTCTGGGAGCTGACCTTGTCAGTGAAGATTGAGGCAAACAAAGCATTGAGTACTTCAGCTTTTTCCACATCATCTGTCACTAAGTTGCCTCCCCCATTCAGTAAGGGCCCCACACTTTCCCTTAGCTTCTTCTTGTTGCTAACATAACTGTACTCTGCCCCCGATGAGAAGAGTAAGGGTAACTCGACCTAAGGTACGTTGACTCCAGCTACATTATTATTATTATTATTGTAGCTGGAGTTGCGTAGCATAGGTCAACTTACCGCAGTAGTGTTAGACATGGCCATATTCATGGCATAAGCAATAGAAGATGTAAATACAGCAGCAGAGGATATAAAGGACAGCAGATAAGAAAGATCACTGGCATGAGCAGACTTCATTGAGGTCAATTTGCTATCTACATTATGATGCCAAATAATGTGGGTGATCCATGTGTTGATGAAGGTAGTGTCTGGTTCCTTGCTTCTTGAATATCGTAATAATATCCTGGTATATTGCAAAGGTGTGATATGCAGCTCCTTTCATATAGTGTAAAACTGACCCTGAGCTGACTCTATAGTTAAAATCTGCATCCAAGTATAGTGTGAGCCAAATTACACTGAGCCCTCTCAGCAGCTGAGAGTTCTCCTGAATTTCAAGCAAGCAGATATGATTTGGACTCATGGAGTAGAGCTGGGGTATGAAATGTTTTTTCCATCCTGTGAAAATTTGAGACATTTTAACAAAAATTCTAGTTGTGCATTGAGGTTCAAAAATTTTCCAGAGAGAGAGATGCACTCCACACTAGTCTGGGGAGCGGGGCCAGGGCCAGGAGCAGCAGAAACCCCCTAAAAGTGCAGGGCCACAGGTTCCTGGACCGTGGCCCTGCCACCCAGTGCTGCCCCTTCCCCGTGAGCCCCTGACTCCCGTGCTGCCCCTTTCCTGAGGTCCCTCCCTCGCACCGTCTCTTCTCCCTGACCCCCACCCTCATGCCACTCCTTCCCCCCGAGGCCCTGCCCTCGGATAGCTCCTTTCACTGAGGCCCTGCCCCCGCTCCACCTCTTCCCCCCAATACCTCACCACCACCACCCCCCCGCTCGCTCCTCTCTACCTCCTTCCCCAGGCCCTCACCCTTATGGACGGTAAAAACTGGAAGAGCATAGCCTTCCCACTTTTAAAAGTGATGGGGCCGTGGTCCCCTGACCCAACCTGTTCTGGTGCCCCTGGTAGGGCACTCATGTGGGAGGCCCTAGTTCAAGTTCCTATCCTGCCTGACTCAGAGCACAGATTGTCCTAACCACTGGGTTATTGGCTATTCTGGGGGCTCAATTTCGTTTCACCAGCAATTCCATCCTGGATCTGAGAAATATTTTCCATAAAATTCTGGGGTCAATGTACCAGTATTTCCAACCAGCTCTATTGAGGAGTAGGTTGTTTCCTTGTTGGGGAAAAAAAGAAACAAGATACTATATTTAAGCTCCTAAGCATGCATAGTAATGACAAGAACAAATTGCTGCTTATGACTCTCAGATGTAGCTTCATTTTCCTATCTTTAGCAAAACAGCTGTTTTGCTAATCTTCATTCAAGACTCCTTAGTATCCTTTGTGTTAGTTCTTCCAAACAAATGTCACCCTCTGTTCCTCCAGCTCCTTGCATGCTGGAACTATGGGTGCTGGAGGTGCAACAGCCCCCCCTCATTTGAAATAATAATAGCAACCGAACAAATGGCTTCCATAATATACACTGTTTACAGTTTTGTTCAATGGCCTCCCCAATAAAAACTGTTCCAGTGCCCCATCTCCAGCCAGCCAGAGGGGATGTGTGACTTCAAAATCACCTCAGACTTTTGGACCAGATTTAGATCTCACACAGACATCAATCCGGTGTATATTAATTTACTCCAGGTTACGCAGGGTAGCAATTTTTATTATACTTCTGCTTTTTGAGACAATGGGCCTAATTCTGATGTCATTTATGCTATCTTTTGCCCAATCTGATTCCATGGAGTTAACCAGTACGAAATCAGAATATGGCCCACTCGGCAAGTTGATGTGACAATAATCTGCTAAATTCCCCACTCTAGATCCTTAAGCAAAGAGTCATTAATGCAACTCATTCAGGCATTGAGAGTCTCCTGTAACAGTTGATTGTACTAACTCTTCTGTCGAAAGTCTCATCTCATAGTAACTTCAGAAAAGGTTATTTAAATCAATGTCTTTACCACTTTTATTACAATCACTTTTTTATTCTGTTTGCTGAATAATCGTCAGTGGATGTACCTGCCTTATGCAAAGAACTATGGCGAAAACATGTATGTTGACATCTGTCTACAGACTAAAACCTCTAATAGAATAAGTGAACAATGAAAAGGAAGGCATATTTGTCTAGTCAATCATCCCCCTGAACATATGACAAAATATTGTAGCAAATCTGTGCTCACCTCAAATTTCATTTTTGTCACTATGCTTTACATGGTAGGCAGTCAGCACTTCATGGCGGCAGCAGCAGACAATGAACTGGCATACTTCTGTTCCAAAAGCACAGGCTCCCCCACTACTTGATCCAAAAGAGAATCTCCATTAGCTGTTAGGAATACAGGACTTTTGACACACAGTTGAGCAGTTCTGATTCTATCCAATAGAGGGCACTGTAAAGCAGTCTATGAGCCCTGGGCTTCAGTCAGGGTGGGGTAGCAAATAATCTAGGGGGCTCTGGCCTGCAAGCAGGGCAGAGCAACAAAGTCTGGAAGTCCCAGGCCCTCAGGCAGGGATGAGCACCAACACCATTTAGGGGCTCAGGCAGGGGTGAGCACCAATACCGTCTGTGTCCTAGCTCTGTGGATGATAGACTAACACAAGCTTCCTGGCCTAAGGTGGGGAGGCTGCCACCCCGGGAGTGGAGAGGTAGGGGTAGGGGGCCAATCGGCCCGCATGACTCCACTGCGTCCCAGCCCAGAGCCCTTACAGTGGCAGAGTGGTCCGCCACTGGGTCAGTGGGGATGCGCCCACAACATGCTGACCTTGTAACAGGCCAACACTCAACAGACTGTTGTCAAGTTTCTCTGGGCTACTTTCTAAATCCCCGGGGCTTAGTCCCTCTACGTTGTAGTTGTCCTCCATTTCCCCAGGGCAGGTGGCCAGCAACAGCCCCAGCAGCTCGTCGGTGTCCCGGTTGGCCGGCGGCTCTGGCCAGTCCTCAGGGGGCAACCCCAGCAGCTCCTCAGCAGCTCCATCAGCTGGTGACCTGGGAGTGCTTGCCAGTCCTTGGTATGGCTGGGGTCCTCTTTGGGATCCAGAAGCAAGCAGGATGTGTCTATCTCCCTTGGTAGTTCCAGCCCAACTGAGCAGCAGGGCCAGCCTTTTATACTTCCTCTTCCTGTCCTGCCCTTCCAGTTCTGGCAGGCAGGGCGTGGCCTTCCTGGCTCTGCCCAGCAGGTGGCGGGTTGTGGTCCCTCCCGGTCAATCTCAAAGGGAGGCCACACCTCCTCACTACGGAGCTCAATCTGTTTAGCTGAAAAAAGAGAAGGGTAAGGGGTGACTTGATCACAGTTTAAGTACCTATATGGGAAACAGAAATTTGATAATACAGAGCTCTTCAGTTTAGAGACAGTGATATAATATGATCCAATGGCTGTAAATTGAATCTAGACAAATTTAGACTAGAAATACAGTGCATATTTTTAACAGTGTTGGTAATTAACCAATGGAACAAGTTAAGGGCCATGGTGGATTCTCTGACACTGGAAGTTTTTCTAAAAGATATGCTGTAGGTCAAACTGGAATTAATTCAGGGGAGCTCTATATCTTGTGTTATGCTGGAGGCTAGATTAGATGATCACAATGGTCTCTTCTGAGTTTTATAATCTATGAATCTGTAAAAGATATGAGAGCCCAATTCTGGAAAGGAAGGTTATCTGTGTCACTATAGTGAAAAAAAAAATCAATTTTATCTTTATCTAGAAAGCCTCTCTAATGGGACCAATATCTAACCATACGAATCCTTAGATTTCTTTTCATATGGGTGTGCAACTGATGAGTTATGCGTTCAACCTAACTCAGCCAAAATCCTCCTGTTGGCAGATGAGAGATTTTGCAACCACAGTCCATTGAGGATGTTTCACAAAGCAGACACATTGCACTATAGCATCTAATCCATAGACACCAAGACACTGGTCCTGTCCCTCGCTGCTCACAGTATTCCAAGGCTAATGCATGGGGCTCATCCTTCTGAGCACCCTTAACTCCCATTAAGTCAGTGACATGTGCTCAGCATCTTGCAGAATCAGATCCCATGTTCACTGATGCAGATACAATTAAAGAGAAGTATATACCAATGTGATAGTGGGTAGCCTGATGAATACAGGTTCTCCAAAAAAAAGGTTGTTTAATAAGTTATCTGGTATTTAATTAATAAATATAAATAAGATCAATGGATGAAGATTTAAAATAGGGGTCTGCTGGACCCCATAAGAACTTTTGCTCCCATTGGATGCTGATGCCTATTTATCACATGTATTCCTACACTAATGCTCCAAAGTTATTATTTCTATTTGATTTTAGGATTGTTCATTCACCATTCAACATCTGGCTATTACCTCTACACTCTGTTTCAAAGTCCTGTAACCCATCACACTAGAAGAGCTCACAAGAAAACCTGTAATTCAAAGGAGATAACCTCACAGAATGACATAATTTATATTAGAGACCCTATGAAATGGTAATACACTACTCTTCCCATCCAGACTGGTGGAAGAGCCTTAATTAATTTGGCAGAGTTCTCTGGTCCTCAATTCTGACATCTGTTGTGCTGTACAGTGATCCAAAACAGCCATCTGTCTGTCTACATGCAAAATGAATGGATGAGCAAAGATTTAATATTTTTTGACAGCAAAAGATAGAAATGAGCACGACACTAAATCTAAAGATGTGCACTTCAGATTGTCAAGGTTAACTGTTGGAGTAATGCACAGATTCAAATATTGGATTGGTAATAGGTGTTTAGTGCCAGAATACTGACTGAGAACTACTAGCAGCAAATAAGTTATATTGAGCCATGCAGGTTCATTATATTTAACTTATAAATCATTTTATCTAGGCCAGCCAATCAACACTGATCCCAACTATATACCTGAAGCACTCACTTTTTGCCAAGAATATCTCTCATGCAAAATATAAATATATCACAACCATCTTAGAGTATAGCAGCCCTTTGCAGCTGTCACACTTTAAGGGTCTGATATATGACCTTCTCTCAGTGTGACCTTATTGTTGTGAATGCAGTTTTGTGCAGGCACCATGCATGTTATTGAGCTATTGAGGCCAGAACTATCAAGTGTGTCTACTAATTTGAGGTGCCCAAGTTGAAACACCCAGGATCTGGTTTCCACAAATACCCCGTGAGTTCCCAGTGAGAGCTGGGGTTGCTTAACATATCTGAAAATAAGGCCTATGTGTTCTAAGTAGAGCTGGTTGAAATATTTCACTGTAAAATTATTGACAAAAAATGACTTTCTAATCAAAATGAAGAGGCTCACACAAAATTTTGTGGTTAAAATTTTTCAGTTTTACCATTGAAAAACTGAAAAGTTTGGAGTTTTTGCAATTATTCCTCCCACTTATTTTCTCCTTCTCCTGTCAAATGAAACAAAAACATTTCATTTTAGTCTAAGTTTTTTGCAGAAATATAATTTTTTTTGACCCAGTGTATTCCCAAAGTTCTGTGTCAAAAAAGAAGGCATCCAGAATTCAAACACTTCTGAAGTTTTGTCATGATGACTTGATTTCATGTGTGCATCGAGTATGAAGAAATCAAAGTGGCAGCTGTGATCCCTGCAGATAGTTTATGTCTGAAATATGTGAGGTCAGATTTAATCAGACAAGAGAACATAAGAACGGCCATACTGGGTCAGACCAAAGGTCCGTCTAACCCAGTATCCTGTCTTCCGACAGTGGCCAATGCCAGGTGCCCCAGAGGGGATGAACAGAAGGTAATCATCAAGTGATCCATCCCCTGTCGCCCATTCCCAGTTTCTGGCAAACAGAGGCTAGGGGCACCATCCCTGCCCATCCTGCCTAATAGCCATTGATGGACCTATCCTCCGTGAATTTATCTAGTTCTTTTTTGAACCCTGTTATAGGGCTTGTCTACACTTACCGGAGGGTCCGGCGGCAGGCAATCGGTTTTCTGGGATCGACTTATCGTGTCTAGTGAAGACGCGATAAAATCGATCCCTGATCGCTCTGCCGTCGACTCCGGAAATCCACCGCGGCAAGAGGCAGCAGCGGAGTCGATGGCAGCGCGGCAGCGGTCGACTTTCCCCCGTCCTCACAGCCAGGTAAGTCGACCTAAAAAACGCACCTTCAGCTACAGTATTCACGTAGCTGAAGTTGCGTATCTTAGGTCGGACCCCCGCTGTAGTGTAGACCTAGCCATAGTCTTGGCCATTAACATTAAGAGATGCCATTAACAGATCATCCTTTATAAAATATGTAGGTCTAGCTTTCGAAGAAGAGTCATTTATTTCTTTGACAAAAGTTTTTTTTTTAAGCTTTCACAGTATACGGTAATATAATGGAAATGTCTATGTATATCAAACATTTAGATCATTAAATTATACAAAGCTCCAGACTTGGGGCTGGCAGTAGGCGCAAAATGCAGCAGCCACCAGGTGAATGTGCACCTCCAGGTACCTGGGAAGGCCCATCGGAGTCAGATATACAAATACATATCAGCCCCAAAATATTCCAGAAGTGCAAGATTGGGCTCAGAGGTACAATGTGTGCAGAGGAAGCTTCTCCACATTGTGTCACAAAGGAAGATAGAGGTCAGAGAGTAGTATCATTTTCATGGCCATTCATTTATTCAACTTTCTCTGCTGATGTGGCCCCAAGAATTTCAGTGTTGGCTTTGGTAATGAATTTTGCGGCATGAGGCCTGTCTGCAGAATGTGAACTGAGACTATCAACTAGTTTCACAAAGTTTTAATTTCTCCTATCATACAGCACTTTAAACCTGCAAGCAGAATGCAGCTAAATTTACTATAGCTCTTTTAGTTCATTGGTCTGTTTCCCATGCACCATATTATTCTCCATGTTTCTTTTTCTCTATTCTTGTTTTGCTGTTGGATTCTTTCCCTGTTTTCCTCTCTGATTCTCTGAGTTTTGACTGTTTTGTTTTTTTAAAAATCTGTTTACAGGTTACTTTCAGCTATTGCAGCATAAATTCAGCGAGAAGACGGAGGTGTGGCAGCTTGCCAGGATGCATATGTTGAAAAAAAGCCTTCTCTCTCTCTCTTTCTATCTCCCTTCTGGGTGAATGTTGTCTTCAACATAGCAGTTCTAGCAACGTTTTACTGTTGGACAGAATAAAGAGTGAAGTGTTGATTGGCATAAACTGTACCTTCTTAATCACATTACGGATGTGATGCAATGACTACATTGGGCCCTAGGTTTGTAAGATACCACTATGTTACATATACAGAGATGCTAACTAACTGGATAAAAATGAGGAGGAGGAATTGGGGGCCTTATTGTTAGTTAAAATGTTGCCTTACCATTCTGTGGCTGCAGGTGGGCACAGAAACAGCAAACACCAGAAGTGCAGATGAGAATAAGTTAACCTTATTTTCTCTCCCTGGCGCTTCCATAAAGCCCTGGTTTGCATAGACTTTTGTTTGAAAAGGGAATTTAGCATGCCAGCTGGCTTTTCCTGGATTTAATTTTTGTTTAGCCTTTACTTTCATTGCTATTGCATCAAAGAAAAAAATAGATCTGTTCCTCAGAACCAGAAGGAAATGTGATCATGAAAGGAGAGGACAGATAAAAATAACCCACTTCTGACTGGCAAATATCTCCTTAGCACACCAACAGCTACCGGCTGTCGACAAGACTGATTGGCCATATTTCCTCAGCACTATTTTAGTATCACACATTTGTTATTGAAATTTAATTTTAGAAAGGGATGGAAGGAAACACTTGTTTTTAAGATAATAGCATTGGGTCCAAGTCACATTCCATTGAAATCAATAGAAAGACTCCCAATGACTTCATTGAGAGTTGGATCAGGTCGATTGCTCTGTTCACAAATATTAAAATAACCGTTCTTCTCCCCACCAATCATTGGTACTTTATCATCAAGCTGCATTCATAAAAGAAGCTGGCATGTGCCTTAATGGCACAGCTGGCAAGTGTGGATGGCTTTCGTTAGAAAAGTTTTCCTGACGATCAACATGCCAAAGCCATGACACAAAAATAACTTATGCTCAATGTCAATTATACACTCTGCCAGTTCAAATACACATCCTTCCAGGGATGCTCTTTATCCGTACTGACAGTTGGCATATAGAAAGCAAAGCCGCTATACTTAAAAAAAAGAAAGAAAGAAAGGTAGAAATACACGTGTAAAACATCACAAAGTGGCAAGACAGTGGGCAGATAAAACTACATATCATTTGGAAGGAACACAAACACTGACACCAAGGAAAGACATTGCTCTCACAAAGAAGTAATAACTTTAGGCTCAATACTACCAACAGAACATAGAATTCCACATACAAAGAGGCTGGAGTTCAAATATAGAGCACTAATGCTAAACCAAATTCAGGGAAGGTCAGATGCAAATAAAATGTGTTGGTCTGGGATTGGGACAGATATTTACAAATCTGACCAAAAGATTTTCTCCCTCTAGCTGTAAATCTGGTATTAGTTTGTTATTATTATTATTTATTATTTGTATTACCATGGCACCTTGAAGCCCTAGTAATGGACCAGGACATGGTTGGGCTAGGAGCTGTATAAACATTGTATAAAAAGTCAGACCCTGCCCAAAGAGTTCATCTATTAAAGCCATACAGTTTAAAATTCAGGCAACTGAAATTCCAATGAAACCCCAGGCAAAACAACAAAATCCAGCCCCTTAGCTCACCTCCCATGTCTTCTCCACCTCCCAATGACCCTCTGATAAGCTTCTGTAACTTGACTGTCTTTGTGTCCTGTAAAAGTGTGTTGGATGTTTAGATCTGATCTTGTGTTCCTTTTGTACCCAAAACATGCACTAAAGTCAATGAAAATGTCAAGTGTGCAGAGGATGCAAGATTTGGTCCACTATTCCCAATCCATGAAGTAAAGGAGAAAGATAAGGTACATAATGCTTCATCAATGATTTAGATAATGGCATAGAGAGGACACTTATAAAGTTTGTGGACAATACCAAGCTGGGAGGGGTTGCAAGTGCTTTGGAGGATAGGATTAAAATTCAAAATGATCTGGACAAACTGGAGAAATGGTCTGAAGTAAATAGGATGAAATTCAATAAGGACAAATGCAAAGTACTCCACTTAGGAAGGAACAATCAGTTGCACACATACAAAATGGGAAATGACTGCCTAGGAAGGAGTACTGCGGAAAGGGATCTGGGGGTCATAGTGGATCGCAAGCTAAATATGAGTCAATAGTGTAACATTGTTGCAGAAAAAGCAAACATCATTCCAGCATGTATTAGCAGGAGTGTTGTAAGCAAGACACGAGAAGTAATTCTTCTGCTCTACTCCGTGCTGATTAGGCCTCAACTGGAGCATTGTGTTCCAGTTCTGGGAGCCACATTTCAGGAAAGATGTGGACAAATTGGAGAAAGTCCAGAGAAGAGCAATGAAAATGATTAAAGGTCTAGAAAACATGACCTATGAGGGAAGATTGAAAAAATTGGGTTTGTTTAGCCTGGAGAAGAGAAAAACGGAGAGGGGCCATGATAGCAGTTTTCAAGTACATAAAAGGTTGTTACAAGGAGGACAGAGAAAAATTGTTGTTCTTAACCTCTGTGGATAGGACAAGAAGCAATGGGCTTAAATTGCAGCAGGGGCGGTTTAGGTTGGACATTAGGAAAAACTTCCTGTCAGGGTGGTTAAGCACTGGAATAAATTGTCTAGGGAGGTTGTGGAATCTCCATCATTGGAGATTTTTAAGAGCAGGTTAGACAAACACCTGTCAGGAATGGTCTAGATAATACTTAGTCCTGCCTTGAGTGCAGAGGACTGGACTAGATGACCTCTCGAGGTCCCTTCCAGTTCTATGATTCTATGATAAGAATCTACACAATCTGGTTAGAGGTATTATTTTGGCTAGAATTAGGTGAGCACAGGTGATTGCATAGTACTTATGTGCAGGGCCGTCCCTAGCTATTCTGGGGCCCTACGCAGCTCCCCCGCGGGGGGCGGGGGAGCGGGCAGGCCTCCCTGGGGGAGCGGGGACTGGTTTTGGGGGCAGTGGGGAACCACCCCCCAGCACTCACTGGTGGCGCAGCTGGGGCTGGGTCCCTGCACTTCCCGCCTCCGGTGAGCGCAGGCCCGGCCCTGCTGCAGTCCTCAGAGATGGGAAGAGGCGGGGCTGGGGTGGAGCAGGGATGGGAAGGGGCGGGGCTGGGGTGGAGCAGGGGCGGGGGGGGGGGGAGGGGGAGCGGAAGCAGGGGGGGTCTGGGGGGAGGGGGGGGGTGGGGGGGGGACTGGGGGGGGGCAGGGTGGGGAGAGGCAGTCCGGGGGGGGGGGGCCGGGGGAAGAGGCGGGGCAGGGGCTGGAGCAGCACGCAGCTGTGCAGGGCACCAGGAAATTTGGTGCCCCAAGTTTCCTGGTGCCCTATGCAGCTGCGTACTTTGAATATGGGTAAGGATGGCCCTGCTTATGTGCATGAATTATTTCAAGCCTAGTGAAGTGTGGGCATTAAGCAGAGGTTTGATTAAACACAGCAAATGGTAAACACCAAAATTAAAGAGATAAGTGCCAGGTTGGTTCATTTTCATACAAGGTGAGGCCCCAATTACTATTTGTGTTTCAGGTCCAAAGGCCTTTAAAATAAATAAAACACTGAATGGAATCCTACTGTCCAGCCACACCCTTGCCTCTTTAAGGACACTTGATCCCTGATCCCTCCAAAGTCCTCATAGCTACTGACTCCTTTCTGCTAAAAAAAAAAAAAAAAAAATCTTACTTCACTAATCTGCAAATACATCAAGACTCACCAAAAACCTAAACTACCAGTCTCACCCACTTTCCCAGCAACGATATAGTAATAGAGCACTGTGTGAGGTATTATATTACTAAGAATGTGTTATGTTTATAGGAAATCCTGCAGTCCTCACTCAGTCTTTTAGTTCAGTACTTATAGAAGTCAGTGGGAGTTCTACCTGAGGAGTGCCTAAGTATAAACTGAGTATGGACCTGAGAATTTGGCCTACAAAATATAGTTTACTATTTGGTAGTATACTATGAAGTACTGTACTGGAATGGCTCTTCACAAGACTTTCTTGGTATGGCCATATTATTAGGATGAAAGACCAGTGAATTCTGAAGCATGTTTATCAAGGAATGCTGCTACACAGCCAGTGATCCTGTGGTTACCCAAAGCGTTGGTGGTGCATTAAGATCATCATTGATGGGCACCATCTGAATATCAACCCAAACCACTTTAAGGATCTAGCCAGAGACTGATCTGCAAGCAGGCCACATCCCTTTGAGATCTGCCATAATGATAATTATACTGCTAAAAATAAATGAACACTCAGCCTCTTTCTGAGTTTAGGGAAGGGAGGACAAATGCTCCATGGGTGATTGTCAAGATAGAAGGGTGCAGCAGAAGTCCATTGTCTCCCATGCCCCTGAGGGGATGGCTTATAAGACTTTCCCTTGCTGTACGTGTCATCCTGTATCTGGGAACAACTTTCCCATTTCCCAACTTTTGGATTAGGACTGGGTTTTGGGGGCTTGCTGTGCGCACATACCAGTCACCTTTTGCAGGCTAGGAAGGAATTTTCCTGTCACTACCAGACTGGGCAGCAGCCCAGGCACCCAGGTTAGGTTGCAATGTGTTCATATTGCTGCAACTTGGCGGTGCTCAGTGCAGGTATTTGTTCAATATGGGGTTTGGTTCACTGATACACCAGAACTGGAATAAAGTTCAGGGAAGGCATGCCCTAAAAAAGGTGGGGAACAAGAATGGAGCTCGGGATGTCTGCTACGAGAGGCCAATCTGTTTTCCACAAACCCTCAACCCTTATATAAGGGGAGGGCCATGGGGTCCCAGCAATGGTGCTGGAACCAGGTGAAAGGTGTGTATGGGAGAGAGGGGGGAGGCAATGGCACACCTTCACCAGGTGGTACGGATTACAGAAGGAAGGATGAGCTGCACTTGATGACTTATTGCTGGATAGTTCCTAGATATGTGCAATTAATAAACTTGTGGCCTAGTTAATCCACATTCCTAGTGTCTTTTCTTCCCACAGTGTCCAGGACAAATGAATACTGAGTAAATAATGCTTACAATACAAAATGCATACCACTTAGTATTATACCCATGGATTAATATATCACTTTTTATAAATATACTGATATAGGGGCTGTTTCTGGTTTTGACGACCAGAAACACACTAAGGGAGTAGCACTTGAAGCAAATTGCATGGAAATGTGGTGTATTTACCTACACAACTGAAAGGAGAGGTCATTCTGTTGTGCACTGTACTTTCCAAGTGTAAAGGACTTTCACTGCCTGCTGCAAGGCAACTGCCATTTTGTACTTCAGTTCATATGCAGAATGTTACAGGGCAGATTACTTTCCCCTAAAGATAGGGTTGCCAACCCTCCATGATTGGCCTGGAGTCTCCAGGAATTAAAGATTAAACTTTAATTAAAGATTATGTCATATGATTAAATTTCCAGGAATATGTCCAAGCAAAATTGGCAACCCTACCTAAGGCGCTTTGTGTTTGTTCTTTATTTACTGTTTCTTATTCTGAAATGAAAGCCACGTAGACTGGAAGAGACGTGTTTTACTCTATGTGTGTGGAAACAAAAGGCATTCTACTTGCAGACAGTGGAGACAGAAAGAATTCCTGTAGGGGACAGTACTCCCAGATGCAACACTTTCACCTCCTCTTTTATGGTACAGCGTGTGCACCTATAAAACTAGCCTCAGAGTGCTAGTGAATGTGAGTGGGAAGGGACAGTTCTCGTAATTGTAAAAGCATTTTTTTTACCATACCAAGGGGGACCCAATGAGTCAGTAGGCTGGTAACAGGACAAAGCTCTTTTCACATATGCTGCAGGCTAGCTGTTCAAATCTAGCCCTGGCCTGCCATAGAATAATACCGTTTAAGGCCAGAAGGGACCACCAGATCATCTAGTCTGACCTCCTAGAAATCAGCAATCTGCTACCGTCCGAAGGACGTTTGGCTGCTGGTGCAAAATGACACCGGTGGCATGGGCAGCGGGTATCATAGGCTGGGGGAGGCTGTGCCTCCCCAAACAGCCTGGCGTGGCCCCGCCCATCCTCCGCCCCCAGTCCGCCTCCTGCTATTCCAGGTGCTCTGCCCTGGCTCAAGCTGGCTGGGGCTAGCCAGCCTGCTGCGGGGACTCAGGGCACTTGCTTTTCTGCAGGCTTGTGAGTATTCCAACCACAGAGGTCAAGGACTGAATGGAATGGAAACTAAACTACCCACACACCCTTAGAAGTTATCCATGTGGGTCTAGCTTGAGGGACAATGGGATTGTCTATACTGCAATCACAGAGTGTGATTGCAGCTCGTGTAGACATAGCCAAGCTACCTTCAATCTAGCTAGGGTACCAGAGCAGTGAAGTCATAGTAGGACGGACGTGCTTCAACATGGGTTAGCCCCACAAGTAATTACCCTGGGTTCCGGGCGGGCTCGCACTGCCTATGCTGCAATATTTGCTGCCACAGCTTCACTGCTCCAAGACTTAGCTAGCGAGATCAAAGCTAGCTCAGATAAGCTGTTCAAGCTGCAAATACACCCAAAGGCAAGACAGCATGGGGAAGCTTGCTCTGCTATTGCCAGTTCTAAAGCATTCTGGGCCTAAGAGGTCTCTGGAATGGTTAACCTGGCACCTTTCACAAGTGCTACATTCACTTCCAAAACGAATAGAAATAATAAAGTGTCATTATTACAGTGCAATGACATGAACATTGACAAAAGATCATTTGACTTCATTTGTTCAAACCTTAAATACAAGACACCTTTATCATAGGTGAGTTGTCTTGTAATTTAATGATTTTATATGGGTCTTCCATTTTCAAAAGTTTCCATTGACACGTATCAGGTTCAGTAGCTCCCACCTTTATGTATTGTATATGTATATTAAAATTATATTGGATCTGCATAGTGCTTGGACATGAGATTCAATATTAATGGAATTTTTATGACTCACCTGGTGCCAGTGAAAGTATATAAAGATATTACAACCACAAGGCATAAAATACTTACAACATATTTCCAGTGTACTAGAGCTGCGTGGTCCATCAGGAAAGATCTTACAATAATTCTTTGAGTTTATGTAATATCTAATCTAGTGGTTCCCAAACTTTTCCTCTTGCACCCCCCCTTACCAATAATAGAATGTGTCCGCCCCCGCCACCCCACCCCGCCAGAAGCAGAGTTGCAGACGGGGCCAGGAGCAGAACCGCAACCAGGAGCAGGGGCAGGGAGCTGAAAGCAAGCGCCAAGAGCGGGGGCCGGCAGCCGAGAGTGGGTGCAAGCCGTGGCCATGAGCAGGGCTGTGGCCGGGGGCACGGGGCTGGGAGCAGAGCCAGGGCCGCAGCTACGGCCAGCAGTGAGGCCAGAGGGGAGCTGGAAGCAGAGCAGGGCTGGCTGGCACTCCCTCCTGCCCTCTTGTGGGGCCTGGCCCAGGCCCAGCCGCATCCCCCCCAATGTTCATCCACACCCCTAGAGGGCATGTCCCACAGTTTGGGAACCACTGATTAATCTCTCTTACAAGGATTTTAAGCAGCAAGAATCAGGTCTGGGATCTGGCTCTACATGCCCAAATTATATGTTCATTGTTTGGATGGTTAAAGAAAGATCAGCATTCAAACATTTAAACATGGATAATTAGTTGTAAATTCAGAGCTATGTAATGTGATGAAAGATACATCTTTTGAGTACTTGATATTAAAATGAAAATTAACGCTTGGCTATGTTGTTGAGAAAAAATAAAGATAACTTACAATGTTGTGTCTTTCATAAAGTTTGCACTACTCTTCATCTCTCTTTAACCTTAGAATTGGACACAGTTGCTAGAAGGTGTTCACATTGAGATCATAAAGGATTGCCCCAAGTATCGATTGAGAGAGTCTCTGTAATAAAAAGCTGCAGGTCAGAACACGGGCATTAGAGTGTGCAGTCATTGTCATTTACCATCCCTGTTGTTGGCCTTCTGAAAGCAGCTCCTAAAAATGATAACAGTTGTTGTAGAAGTCAGTGACACATCCCACAGGGAACTGTCTAAGAGAACTCTCCTTCTGATCCAGTAAAGATAAAATCAACCTGACAATCAATGTCAGAAATGACTGTCAGCCAAACACTGGCGTACATAAAAAAAGAAAGGCTCCCAGGGAAAAGAAAGGTAGAGACAGAAAATTGAACTCAACTTGATACTGTGCCTAAGGACAATCCTCAGCAACTCTGAGGTCAAGTCATCTTCAGTGGAAACCACTGGGAAATGCAGCTCATATAAGCGGTGTCAGATCCTGGTCTAGTTGTAGGCATTAAACGGGAGCTCACAGGTAGAACCAGAACTAATCAAGTCTGGTATCTGGCATGGATCATGGTATTTGCATATACACAATATGTTATAAGAATGGTAACAGGAATATAAAATAACTAGGGCTGTCAAGCGATTAAAAAAATTAATCGTGATTAATCGTTCTGTTAAACAATAATAGAATACCATTTATTTAAATATTTGTGGATGTTTTCTACATTTTCAAATATATTGATTTCAATTACGACACAGAATACAAAGTGTACAGTGCTCACTTTATATTTATTTTTATTACAAATATTTGCACTGTAAAAAACAAAAGAAATAGTATTTTTTCAATTCCCCCATTACAAGTACTGTAGTGCAATCTCTTTATCATGAAAGTTGAACTTACAAATATAGAATTATGTACAAGAATAACTGCATTGAAAAACAAAACAATGGAAGCATCCACTGGAATGGTGGCCGAAGCATGAAGGGCATACAAATGTTTAGCATATCTGGCATGTGAATACCTTGCAATGCCGGCTACAAAAGTGCCATGTGAAATCCTGTTCTCACTTTCAGGTGACATGGTAAATTAGAAGTGGGCAGCATTATCTCACATAAATGTAAACAAACTTGTTTGTGTTAGCGATTGGCTGAACAAGAAGTAGGACTGAGTGGACTTGTAGGCTCTGAAGTTTTACATTGTTTTGTTTTTGAGTGCAGTTATGTAACAAAATTAATTTATATTTGTAAGTTGCATGTTCATGATATTTAATAAATTTCAATTGGTATTCTATTGTTTAACAGTGCAATTAAAGCTGCAATTAATCGCGATTCATTTTTTAAATCACGATTAATTTTTTGAGTTAATCGCGTGAGTTAACTGTGATTAATCGACAGCCCTAAAAATAACTAGTTTGTGCCACTTCTTTTTATTTTGGTACTAGACCCCTTTGATACATTTTTCCATTAAACTTATCAACATAGTAACGGGTGAGCAAGTATTGTTAGTGCCAGGCCTGGGAAATTCTCAGGAATTTTTGTCACAACTGCACGAAGGGGAGCTCTGCACTCTTCCCTAATTTAAGATGTTTCCTGAGTTGGATAAACATGGTGACTGTTTTCTAGGAGGCATGGATGGTGCTCTCTAGTTTCATCTATGCATGAAAGATTCCATACACTAACTGCAAGGTGCTACCTGAAAGTTTCTTGATCCTTAATGATTAACACATTTGTCTTAAACAAGCTTTTCTTAATTTATTACCATTTCTATTGTTCAATTAATTGTGAGGGGAGACTGTGTGTGCCTGTAGCGGGGCACGATGTCAGGATCTAGACAAGGGCAGTCCGGACCAATGGTTAGAGCTGGGGCAAACCTGAGGCTGAGAGAAGTACAGGAGTTTGTAATCAAGTTCCAGGCTGCGGTCAATACTAAGGATCACAGTCCGAGTCAGGTGGCTGGGTCTGGTGAGAGAAGAAATTATCAACATATGGTTTTAGCAGGATACATGGAACACCAGGTGGATTTTGAGGGATCTAGGTAACTGAAGCCTCATAGTCACTGGACTGAATATATGACTGATAGAATATGGCTCGAGGTATCAGTAATCTAGTTTATGACACAGCCTGTTGGTGTGGAGGTTTTGGGCTGAGAGCCACACTTCTTGGCCGATGACGAATGTTGAGCCTTCCTGGTGCTGGTGATCCTCATATTGGTTGTAATCTTCCTTGGCCTTGCCCAAATGTGCCTTGAGTTCTTCTTGGACCTCACCGATACAGTCAGCAGTCCCGGGATTGGTGGAGGTGACAGGTAAGGCTGGGTGGAGACATGCGTGGAAGCCAGAGTTTGCATAGAATGGACTCTGTCTGGTGGAGACATGATTAGTATTGTTTTAAGCCAGCTCCTCCTGGACTAGGAGACTCAACCAGTTGTTCTGGTGGAAATCTGTGAAACAGTGCAAGTATTGTTCTAACACTTGATTCACTTGCTCAGACTTGCTGTCTGTTTGTGGGTGATAGGCAGTGGATGTGTAAGTACGGCCCCTGAGCAGACATAGGGCTTTGCACCAAAACTGTAACACAAACCACAGACCCTGATCAGTTGTGACTCACTCCGGGATGCCATGGTGACAAATGACGTGAGTCACCAGGAGTTGGGCAATTTCTTCTGCGGAGAGCAGGAGCGCATTGGGGATGAAGTGGGCCATTTTTGTCAATTGGTCAACCACAGTGAGGACTACAGTATGCCCATCAGTATACCCTCAACTATAAAGTCCATGGTAATGGCATCCAGGGTCTGAACTGGGTCTCAGAAGGCATTAGGGTGCTCAGGGGTTTTGAGTGTGATGTCTTGGTGTGGGTGCATATCTCATAGGAATCAATGTGTGAGTGGACTGTCATGTGCATTTTGGGGCCACCAGAAAGTGCCACGAATAGTAGCAAAGGAGGAGGTGCTTGGGGATCAGTTTGGAAGAGTATGGCCCCTGTTTTTGGAAGAGCATGGCCCCTGTCGCCACACTGGAGGTGTCACTCTCAATGGCAAAGAGTCAGGCAGAGCTAGGGCATTGGTAAACTTCATATTGAGCCGGTGGAATGGTCATTGAGCCTCTGGAGACCAGGTGACAGTAATGTTTTTGTGGAGAAGTGTGGTCAGTGGGGCAATTTGACCTGAAAACCTGGGAGATGAAGCACCTATAAAAGTTGCAAACCTCAGGAAGAATTGTAGCTCTTTGATGTTTCAGGGTATGCATAGGTCCCTACGATCTCCACCTTCTTGGGGTCTGTTTGGAGGCCTTTGGGAGACAGGATGTAGTCCAGGAGTTCCATGGAGTGCTTATTAAAACTGCACTTTTTCAGCTTCACATACAGGCCATGTGGGCGGAGCCAATCCAGGACTGACAGATGTGCTGGGTGTGTTGCTTGGATCCTTGGAGAAAATGAAGATATCATCTAGGAAGAGTACAATGTACTGGTCTAGGGTGTCATGGAATACCTCGTTTGTGAAGTGCTAAAATGTTGCAGGGGCATTTGTGAGGCCAAATGGCATTACCAGGTATTTCTAAAGGCCATACCAGGGTTGAAAAGCTGTCTTGCATTTGTCCCCTGCTCAGATTCAAATCACGTTATTGGTTCTCCACAAGTCAAGCTTTGTGAATACCTGGGCCAATTGTACTTTTCCCAGTAGTTCTGGCATGAGCTGAAGAGAGTACTGAGTCCTGATGGTTACCCGATTGAAGGCCCAGTAATCCACACATAGGCACAGGATTCCATCTTTCTTTTTAACAAAAAGAACTGGGGTCTCAGTAGGAGAGGTAGATGACTGGATGAAACCCTTGGCCAGATTCTCCTGGATAGGAACACGGGGCAGCCAGTTTGGGTTACATATATAGGATAAAATGGCATGTTGGCCCCTGGATTCAGCTTGGTCAGGCAGTCATAATCCCGGTGTGGTTCTTCTCAAAGACATCAATGTAGTTGTTGTACTTGGCAGGCAGTACCAAAGTCAAGTCTGGGGGTGGTCCCACCTGACCCAGAGTCAGGGTGCCAGGTGTGGGGAGAGTCTTGGTGCTAGGATTCATCAGGCAGTATGCATGGGCAGACTAGCTGGCAGAACTCAGAGCAGAAGCCAATCTTGCACTCATGCTGAAGGATGTACAGATCATGAGCCACCAGCCACAAAAAGCCAAAGATTATGGGCAAGATAATCCTCAGAAACTGAAGCACTTCCCAAGGTCCCAAATGGCACCTTCCAGAGGCACTGTCTCCTGTGTCACTGGCCCTGATGACAGGAATGAGCCATCTACAGTTTCCACTAGATTGGAGACTATCTTCAGCTGTTCTGGAATACCCACTTTGGAGGAATTCGGTATGGCCCCCCTGGGATACGGGAGCAGACTTGTACTTTGAGGGGTGGGGGATTTTTTGCCATGCCTGAGTTATATCTCGGTGAGGAGTGGGAGGGGCATTACTTTAGGGCTCACCCAGGCTAATGCCCTCTACTGGGCCTGGGCAAGGTGGTTTCCTGAGCTGGGTCATGCCAGAGTTCCTGACAGGCATTTGGTGAGAGCATGGCTGGATCCTCCACAGTAGAAACACAGCCCATTGCAGCGACAGCACTCTTTTCCCTCTGGGGTCACATAGCAGTTGGAGGTATCCAATGGCATAGGTTTTGTGTCTGGGTTGGAGATGGGTACCAAGAGGTGCTGGTCAGGTGGTGGCCTGGTCCCCTTCCTTTCCTAACATTGCTTATGTATTGCATCATTCGGTACTATAAATATTGACATAATCTTTTGATAATAAACAATTTATCAAAGATTTATTATGTAACCAGTGTACAAAAATTAACAGAGTCAGTGAGAGCTAGGACAGGGAATATTTCAAGCAACACATCACAAGTGGTAAAATGTTGTTCAGAAAAAAATTGTATAGTATTTTGGATCATGGAGATAATAAACAAAGGTAAGTGTTTGAGTCTTGGATCTTAAATGTCTCTGCTGCTGCTTGACACATAATGAGAGATCAGATTACAGTGGTCAGATTCATCCATCCCTAAATCTTCGGAGTATAGTACTGCCTTCCTTGCGGTGTGACTTCCAGTCATTTTAGTGGAAGTCGCACAGTTGAAACCCTGTTAAACAATTTGAAAACTGAGGGGATATTACCTGTTTAGTAAATATAATCTAATATGCATATATGCATTCCCAGCTGGAAGGGGTGGGGGTTATCTGACAGGCACTATGATCTAATGCGGGGCTGGGGCAGGGGGTTGGGGTGCATGAGGGGGTGAGGGCTCTGTCTGGGGTGCAAGCTCTGGGGTGGGGCTGGAGATGAGAGGTTTGGGGTACAGGAGGGGGCTCCAGGCTGGGGCCAATGGGTTTGGAGTGCAGGAGCAGACTCAGGGCTGGGGCAGGGGGCTGGGGTGTGGGAAAAGGTTTGGGGTGCAGGCTCTGGGAGGGAGTATGAGTGTGGGAGGGGGCTCAGGGCTGGAACAGGGGTGCAGATGCAGGTTGGGGTGTGGAGTCTGGTGTCTGGGAGGGAGTTAGGGTGAAGAAAGGGGTTCCAACTGGGGGCAGGGGGTTGGGGTGGGGGTGCAGGGTCTGGGAGGAGGCTCAGGGCTGGGGCAGGGAATTGGGGTGCGGGGTCTGGGAGGGAGTTAGGGTGCGGGAGGGGGTTCTGACCTAGAGTTGCAGGCTCTGGCTGGGCAGCACTTACCTCAGGCGGTTCCCAGTCAGCGTGCAGGGGGCTAAGGCAGGCTCCCTGCCAGCCCTGGCTCCATGCTGCTCCTGGAAGCAGCCCCCTGTCTGGCCCCTAGATGGAGAGGCCAGGGGGCTCTGCACAGTGCATGCTGCCCATGCCCACAGGCCACCCCCACAGCTCCCATTGGCCATGGGTGCCAGCCAATGGGAGCTGTGGAGCCGATACTGGGGACTGGGGCAATGTGCAGAGCTTCCCTGATCGCCCCTGCTCCTAAGGGCCACAGGGACATGCCGGTCACTTCCGGGAGCTGCACAGAGCCGACCAGATTTTTAACGGCCTGGCAACCCCAGCTTCCCCCCGCAGTCGGGTGAGCTGGCGCTCGTGGCTCCAGCCCCGTGGCGGGGGGGGGGGAGCACTGAGGCTTGGGGCTTCCTGATGAAATGAAGCAGTGGGGGCTGGATGGATGAAATTAAGCAGTGGCTGGATCTGGCCCATGGGCCATAGGTTCCCAACCCCTGGTCTAATGAATAGGGTACTGGGCTGGGAATCAGGAAATTTTGGGGCAGATCCTCAGGTGGTATAAACTGTCATATCAGTCTATGTCTCTCTTGTATTTGGCTCAGATACTTGGGTTACCATTCCAGACCTGAAGAAGAGCTATGTGTAAGCTTGAAATCTTGTCCCTTCCACCAACAAAAGTTGGTCCAATAAAAGATATTACCTCACCCACCTTGTCTCTCTCATATCCAACATGGTTACAACAACACTGCAAACAACTACTGGTATCTATGTTCATTCTCTATATTCTATGTCCAAATTCTTCCTTCAGTCACCACCAGTTAACTCTATTGACTTCATGAGAGTCACAGAGGGAAAGATTGGTCCCTTTTCACTACTACTTTGGATACGCTTGTCATTTTAAGGTGACTTTTTCTTTTAATTTTTAATTTCTTTTCCTTTTTTTCTCTCCTCACCAACCAGCAGCCCAGCTAAATGTTTAATGGCAGGTTCTGTCTACTATACTTCTATTATAAAAGCTAAATTAGAAGCCATTTAGCACTCCCTGGTCAGCTTTTGCTATACAAATTGAGTGTTAAATGTCGTCAAACCAGCCAAGAAGCAGTCTTGAAAGCAGCAGCTAATCCCTGCGGGGCCAATTTCAAACCACCTCTCTGAGATGTGCATTCAGCTGCCCTCCCTTTCCCCTGCTTTCAATGTTTCATGGGTGGCTGAGACACTTCCTGGTCTGTCCCATAACCTTTCTGCAGCTGCCACTGTGCAGGTTGGTGCATTTTGGTTTGTTTACATTAATGGCAGAAACAAAGAATAAAATTCAGTCTTAATCCCAGTTCTGGCACCTCACTTGTGACTCCCTTACTATATCTCATAACTTCCCCAAAGAAGCTTTTGTCTGCATTATAAAAGCATTTTCCAGCCAGACACTCTCTGTAGCGCACTTGGACAACTGATTCGAACACAAAAAGACACTGCTGTGTTTCAGTACTATAAGGAAAAGAAGTTCTTGAATTGTCTGGTATTCTGATTCAACAAAAACAAAAAATTCCAATTCAAATAGCTAATTCTCCATATTTCTCTGTAAATCCTCATTCCTTCTGTTGGAAATTAATTTCTACAATCAGTTTATCTAGTGAACGGTAATGGGATTGCAAACTGAAAACCAAAGTGATAAAAATTTCATTTAATGGACACTAATTTGACCTGAAAGTGTTCTAATCAAGTTTTCAGGAGGTAAAGGGAAAAACATAAAAAGCTCCAAGTATTTTAAAAAAAAATTCCTAGCTTGACAATGCTCAACAGGATCAACTCCGACCACGCCACAGTTCAGAAGACAATATCTTCCAATGACTAACAAGAAATGCCTAATGGAAATAAATTGTAAGTGTCTCAATACCATTGGCAGAATACCTTCCCAAAGGGAAAAAAAATCTCACTCTCCCCATTCCAAAATATAGTAAATAATCTAGTTGAACCATAATTTAACATTTTTATTTTGTAATCTTCATGTGTGAAATTAGTGGATTAATCTTTAATTCCACCACCCCCAATTTAGACAGTGCTGATTCTCCATATTGTTTTAAATCTTTCAATTTGAAACAGATAACAAGTGGAAAGACTAAGAAACCCCAAACAAGGAGTTAGAACAGGCCATGTCTTATATTAGATTCTTTTTTAGCCTGGTGCAATCACCATGATCAAACATAAATGCAATTTTGGGGCAGACCTCCACTCTACTGTTGAGAAAAAGCATCATAAGGAGAAAAGTAACAATACCAATCTAAACTAGAGATAGAACGGAGACAAACATACCCTGTCATTGTGAATTAGAGCTGGTTAAATTTCACCATTTTTTAAATAAAAATTTTTATTTGACAACCCCCCCCTGAATATTTTTGATGAAAGTGGTGGGGTTTTCAGCCAACTCCATTGAGAACAAAGCAACCTGTTTGAGTTAAATTCCAGATTGGAGCAAAATATGGAAGACGTATCATTGCAAAATGTATCACAATATCTGCAAGGATGGCAGCTAAATGCTGCTATCCATGCTACCCAAGGTTGTGAGTTCAATCCTTGAGGGGGCCATTTGGGGATTTAGGGGGAGGGATAGCTCAGTGGTTTGAGCATTGGCCTGCTAAACCCAGGGTTGTGAGTTCAATCCTTGAGGGGACCATTTAGGGAACTGGGGTAAAAATCTGTCTGGGGATTGGTCCTGCTTTGAGCAGGGGGTTGGACTAGATGACCTCCTGAAGTCCCTTCCAACCCTGATATTCTATAATTCTATTCTATGCCACAGATACAGAGAGCTGAAAAGAAGATAGAATATTAAGAAACAAAAAAGCTAAGACATCTCCATGTTAGTACACTAAGAACAAGAGGGCTTCTAGGGCATGACTTCTAGCTGTTGTGCAAAAAAGGAATAAACTTGTCACTCATTGGTAAAGCTGGTTGAGAATTTTCTAACAATTCTTTTTTTTTCTCTGGAGTATGAGGAAAAGGGCCAGACTTGCCCATCTGCCAGCACTCCATAGTCACGTGAGTGCAGGCTCACGTCTTAGAGGCATGCCAGAACACCACATGCATGCTGTGGAGTCAAGCAGCAGGTGCTACGGAGAAGTATGCCGCACCATTTTGGAACAGAAGTAAGCCATGCTATAGAGCACGTTATCCTCAACCATCTTGCCTTGAACAAGTGAGATGGGCTCTGGGCATTCCACCCAGCTGCCACTGCTTCTCTTTGCCCTACCAAGCTGAGGGAGAGATATGGCAGGATTTTAATCTGAATGTTTGAAACAGTAGCTAATTATTGAGCAGCACAATGTCTTTTAAACGGATAAGCTGAGTAACCTGCCCTAAAAGCAGGCAAGTACATTCAGAAAGGCCTGAAAGTGATGTGCAAGTTAAAGTTCACCGTAGGTATCCATGGTTTGGTTGCTACTCAAGAAGAAGACGTCCAACCATGTGTTCTTTATAAAGCTGTATTTATTTAGGGGTAGTGCTTAAGGCTCACCCTGTCATTACCAACAGCTGGGGACCCTTTCAGGGTGTTGTCATGGACTTCATTACTCGCAACCTGACCCGTTCTCTTTCTCTTTGGCAGCAGGCCTAGAGGGGAAGGCAATTCACCACTTGATCATCCTCCCCAGTAGCTCAGGGAAAACCTAATCATGGAGCTGGCCCAGGGTTCTGGTAACTGTCACAAACATTTTAAACTCCACTCCTGTTTTTATCACCTTTGGCAATAATCACTAAGTACACGCCTAAAGCTGTGTTTGGGGTTAAGACAAAGTAAAATGATGAATTCCCTCTTTTATTATATAGCAGGCAATTTGCCAGCTGGACTTTGAATCCTGGGAGTATTGGGTTCTGCCTGGCCATGTTTTCCACTTTTGATAAGTTATTGCTCCCTCAGTTGCTGTCTAGCACTTTAAAATCTTAGTCTCAGAGGGAAAGAACCTACTACAGGAGATGAGTTTATAACTATGTATCCAGCTGCTTTAATGGGTTGAAAACTGGGATCTTCTCTCTCAGAAAGTGGCTTCATGGTAGCCCTGATGTTTCTGAACCACTCAATGGTACAAAGTGTCCATGCTCTGTGAACTTGCAGGGAAGGTAATGTTTCAAAGCACCTTCTCGAAAACATGTCAATTTCTCATCTGGACAATTTTTTTTCCATTTGGACTGTCTGTACCATACCTATAAAAAGAAAGCAGCAAAACAAGACAGCATAAGGAAGAGAGAGGGCAGAGTGGCTTTCAGTCTACAAATGCACATTTTTTATATCAAATTTCTGCACTACTTTACCTGCAGTACTGAACATGGGAACACTTGTTTTTACACTTTTACTTAGTGCTTAGAGACTTCAGTGTCTGGATACAGCTGTCACGTAACTATAGCCCAGCCAAATGCATTCAGGTAGTATGATGTGCATGATTTCATAAATATTGATGTCAAATTGAAAGAGAAGAGATCACAACCTTTACAGCCACGATATTGCCCTCTCAGTGTTTTGATTTGTATGTTATTTTGCCTACATGTTGTATTAAATTCAGATGAACTTGCATGATATTTCAGTTTGATGAATACCTAAATTATAAATGAATCTGTGCAGTTGGAGGTAAATCTTTTCATATAAATATCATCTTCGGTTCCATCTAAATAAGGGAAGCTAGAGCCCATCACAAGTAAGACAAATTACTGAGCTAGGGAAGAAGTACCAAATAGACTATGAAATACATATTAATGTGAAAAATGTATTTGTTGCTGTAATAAGGTCCTACCTCAGCTGGTATTTGACCCTGCTGCTTTCCCCTTTTTGGGCTTCCCAATAATTGCAAGCAGGCTCTCATGTGAATTACACCACTTCTTGGATTTTGGCTTATTAACATAAAATAATATTTTAACTCAAAGGTAGAATCTTCTGGCCTTCATCTCCAGGCTCACCAAGCCATTTTACCCTCATGGACGTCTAACCTTCTCTTAAGGATTTTGCTCTTGCCCCTTCACTATAAGTATCTCTAGCCAGATTTTTTCCTTCTGACTGGTGTGGAAAACTTCTTCTCTGGTGCCCCGACCCTTTGTGCCCTGCAGGTGCTTTTCTGCAGATTTTCTCCTCTTTACCCTTGTATCAGGCTCCAGATCTCTCTCAGCTCACCAGATCTGTTTGAGAAAGGAAGCTCTGTGGGTCCACTACCAATTCTAGTTCACCCCTAGACCTCTCTCTGATGAAGCAGGCTCCATCTTATAGGAAATGATGCCTGGTCACCTAACCCAGCCTCTGGTCCCTGGCATTAGGGTCTCACTCTTGGTTTCCCAGATCGTACTCAGTGCACAGCATGCAGCAGTAGTTGTGGGAATATTTTTTCACTGAGATCAAGTCTTGTCATAAGATACCTCCACCTCCCTTCCATGCCCCACAGACACACTCCACCTTCATTTGGCCACTGCTCAGGAAATAGTTAACACTTTCCGTGCATCTGCCCACCTTACCAAGTATATGGCTTTATGTCACCCTGAATCATTAATGGCACAGAAATCCGCTCAATGTCAATTGGAGGGTCCAAGAAAAAAGTCCCTACTTTCAGCATTTTCAGAAGTCCAGTGTTTCTAAAAACCCAGGTGTCATGGACTTTTCCTGACCACCCAATACTTGTCAGTAAACCACCAAGGTCTACATAACCACTGAGATTACCTCTTTGGGTTTAAGTACTCACAGGCTAGGCATGATAGGGCACAGAGTTGGGACATGGTCCCACCTATCACTCCAGCACAGTTAGGGGAGCTCTGCTGAATGAATCCATTGCTATTTCCTGCATGCTGCCTAGCCTGACTGCCCTGCACAGTAGGATGTGCTTTATCGCCTTGCATACCTTAAGGATAATCACCCCCTCCATTAGTTTTTAATGCCAAACCCATAACAATCTGGGCTGTGGGTTTCTCTACACACTCATTTCTCCACTGGCATGGCAGCTCTCAACTTGATTTTTCTGTGCTGCAGGGCAGGGGTGAGCTCAGCACACAATGTAGCCTTCCTCATCCAGAAGTTCTGGAACCACTTCTGGTTGTCCCTGGTTTGCATCACAAACTGGTCCCACTACTCGTTGCCAGTTGGACGGGCCCAAACCACTGTCCCGCCACGTGCAGTTGTTTTGTGAATAGATGCAACAGCATAGCCTCTACATTCCCTGTCTAGTCATGTTTAACTGACTTTGTCTGCATGCTGTGTCTTTCCAAATGCAACACGATCATCTGCCCTCTCTGCCCAGTGGAGAAGAGTGAGTATTCCTCTGTGCTGTATCCATGTTTGCAGTGGATAGCTCATAAATGGAATGAGAGAGCAGTGTGCAGGTATCCCACAATGCACAGCAGCTGGGCCACAATACCCAGTGACTATTTCCCACAAGGCAGTGAACCTAAAGGCAGCATGGAGGACACTGGGATGCCTATCCACGGTGTAACACGCCATTTGCCAATACAACTTGATGCTATGTGGACACAAGCCACTGGCACAAGTAGCCAAGTGTGAACACACTTTGCCAAAACAGTTTTGTTGATGGCACTATGCTAGCAGAACTTTACAGCTTTTGCTACAACTGGTACAACTTCTAGTGTAGACAAGGCCTTACTAGCTGGTTTGTAAATGAAAGTTCGAAGTGAGCACAACACAAGTCTGCATTTGAAAAACAAAGAGTCTTTAACACTTTCAGGCTGTTTTTCACCACAAACACTTGTTAATAGTCTCTGTTTAGGCTTTCAGTTTGCCCTTGAACAAAAGCAAGGGTTGGGCATTTATACTGATAATGAGAATACTTTCAGTTGCACTAGATAGCTTCATTTCCATATGTAAACCGGGGATAAAAATTGTCTTGTTTCCAGGCATAAACCAGCCACTGGGGATGCCAAGCTGTGGCCGGGAGCAGGGCCATGTTTCCGGGAGTGGGGGACCTGGACAAGGGTAAGGGGGCTGAGGCTGGGGCCAGCGGCTGGGATCCAGGTGCAGGGCTGGCAGCCGGGACCCCATGTAAAACCTGGGGATGCTGCAGCACCCCCCACACTCCTAGTTCCCACGCCTATGAGTATGTCAGTCCACAACTGCCTACTGCAGGATTTCTTTTACCCTCTCCTGAAATGCCTAGTATTGGCTATTGTTGGGCACAGGATACTGGACTAGATGGATCCCTGCTCTGATCCAATCTGGCAATTGTCCCTATGACAAGTCACATAACCTTTTTGCACCTCATTTTTTCCCATCTGTAAAATGGAAATAATACCTCCTTACCTGGCATGCATTGGGAGGATTTATTCATTATTTGTAAAGTGCTTTGGTGCCTTTTGAGGAGGAAGGTATACAAGTGAAGAGTGTATTAGAGAACAAACTGATTAATTGCACACTTGGAATAAACATCTGAATTTCTTGTTTTGCACACAATATTGTGAGTGTCGAAATTCCAGTGGCATCAGTCTCCCACTTTCGAGAGCAACTAATTCTCAAAGGGGAAAAAAACCTTTAAAAAAATTCCCAGAAAAACAAAAAGACAGACATTGCAACTGTCTCAAAGATAATAGATAATAAGACATGAAGTTTGGGTAAATATATACAGGCAGCTAAAAACAAAGAGATTTTAATTTTTACAGATTTACCCCGTTTCTGAGATTTCCTGTAGACGGGAGACAACTGGCAGACTTTAGAAATGAGAACATTGGTTACCCCACCAACTTAGTGAATGCTGAACAAAAAGTCATCTCCGAGTAATCTCATGAAATGTCTGAGCTCTGGAACAAAACTAAGTAAAGCCACTAAAATCCCTCGAGCTCACCACTTGTAAAAAGGGTTTGGGAAATCTCTAAAGGCCTTAGAAGAATCTTTGAATGGGGATTGCTTCAAGCAGAATAATTAGCTGTTCTGTCTGAAAAGGGCATTGTTGAGAGCCACCCCACAGGTTGGGAGCTTACCAAATTAAAGGAAAATATCTTGCTGGTCACATTAAGGAACTCCCACAGAAACAGATAAGCAGGATACTGAGAATATGAACCAGTCAAACAGTGTATGGTACATCTGCAGCTATGTACCGCTACCAGGGCCGGCTCCAGCCTTTTTGCCGCCCCAAGCAAAAAAAAAAAAAAAAAAAAGCCGGAGTGCCTTGAAAAGTGCCGCCCCCAAAGAGCCAGAATGCCACCCTTTGAAAAGGGCTGCCCTGACCGCTACAGTTATTTCTTAACATCCCACATGTAAAATAATGTCTATAAGGGGGAATAGATTAAATCCTTTTCCTAATGGTTCAAACTGTCTACGGTTTAAAAGAACTACACTGAAACTAAATTTAGCATTTGTGTTCTCACCTGAAAAGGGAACACGGATGCCAGTGTTCGATAAATCTCCTCTGGATAAGAGCTTGTGAATGTAAGAAGATTTGGGGTGTTTCCATACTGTATCTAAGGCACATATAGTCAGCTAGCTGTTCATTTGACTTCCTCATTGGACTGCCTTTTTGGCAGCATGATTTTAAAACATGGAAGAACTGTAGAGAAGTTGTAGAAGTAAGAATTGAGAACTATTTTCTCTCTCTCTCCCTCTTCAGTACTCTCTCTCTCCACCTTTCAGTGGAAGATGCTGGGATTCTAGAATGTCACTCACTCACTTTCCGTTAGTGAATGTGGAAAGGATGGGTTATAACTTATCATTAAAGAATGGAACAAAGACACGTCAGAGCTATTATCCTTTTTGGGACTACTACTGTGCCTCAGTTTCCCTCTGACTGGCTGTGGAGATTTTGGTCTATTTGGTGCTTTAGTCCTTTGGCCAAAGCAAAAGTCCTATCCTTTTGGGGGAAAATGAAAAACAGAAATCCAAATGAAACAGCTTTTTAACTACCAATGGCAAATTCTATAGGTATTTTTAACCTCCCCAGGCTGACGATTCTTTTCTCCTTGGCTCAGGGATTTCTATACTACCTCCATAAATGGCATTATAGAGGAGCCCCAACCCTAGGATCCTAAATCAGGGGCAGCGGTATGCACAAAATTGCCCTGCTCTGCTGTTTTCCAGAGCCACTTTGCACTTTGTCAGAATTCTCCTCAGCCACTTCATACATACTTCCTCCAAGCCCTTGCCCTTTCCCCTCTCTGCAGGGGAACCATCTCCAGAATCATTACATGGTTAGCTGCTATCCAACCTGAACCACACTACTCCTGGCCTGCTCCAGGATTCTCTAAAGCTCCTCTCTTCTGTATCCTCTTCCCTGAGCCACTATAAAGAAACTTTTCAGTTCATTCAACTTCCCCCGCATTTCTCTCAGCTGAGTCATAGGACACCTTAAATAATCTTGCTGTCACATGACCTTGTACCTCCTTCTCTTCTCATTAGAAGAAAACCCAGGCAAGGGTCATAGGTATTATTTGAACCACTTGAGGATTGCCACGGGCACGCAGGGGCGAAAGAAAATGCAGGCCTGTTATTTACCAGGCTGCACGTGGCAATAGACTATATTGGTAAGAGATGCAAGGAGAGTATGGGTCACGATGCAAACTGCAGACACACACACACACAACTAAAATTAATCAATTTAAAGTTTTATTGGGGATAATTACAAGGGGTAAGGGAGCAGCGTTTGATTAGCTAATAGAGTTAATGAAACTTAAAACACACAATGACTAAAATATCTACTAACAATATTTATAAACAAAGATGCAGCATTTAGTAATAACTGATACTTACAAATACAAACCAACGCATAACGACTGGCAAACGTAGAAACTCTGAAACACGTGAGCTGAGAGAGAGGCTTCGAGGTGATCAGGCTCGGTTACGGGTGTACACAGGATACACAGGATTCGTTTTTCTTTCTCCTCTTCCTGCCTGCACATGGCAGGCAGGCCCATAAAGTACCAACTATGACATCATAGAAGTGTCATAGGGGACGGGGCCCAAAACCTGTTTGTGTTCGTTTCTGATTGGCACAAGCAAAGTTTACACCAAGTAGGGGAGCAGGTGCCTCAAAGTCTGGCTTCGCCCCCAAAAGGTGAGGAAATGCATATTGTTTTAGAATGCGTGCAACACTGAATGACAAAAGAAGAGGCCAGGGCAATACCGGTATGGGCAAGTTTTACAGGATGCAGACAGGAACTCATCTCAACACCACTTAGAGGCCCAGTTCTTCCTGTGACACTTGCACAATACATTATTTCAGCTAGTCTCAGGGGACAGAAGTTAAACATTCTTCACTGATTTTACAGACAATATTTGCTAGGATCTTTATTAATAATGTCTCATTGGAGCCAAGGACAGACTGGGATTCTTGGATGGCAAAATCCCTTCAAAACACTCAGTGCAAATTCTCTACCAGTTAAGAACATTGATTTAGTGGAGTTACATCAGCAGAGAATTTGGTCCAGTTATATGCATGTGAAATTTCAAGCTGAAGTTGTGGCTCCCTCCTGTTGTCTTTGGAAGTCCCATGTTTCCAGTACTTTGGAAGAGAACTCTGCAGAAACATGTCAGGAGCAGAGTTCACAGTTGGATCAACAACTTTACAATGTCCAACACATTGAAGGTCAGGGAAAAAAAGAGCAAAGACATTCAGGCAGAAAAGGTCAGAGTGGTAAAAATAGGTAAAGCGAATTGGGCATGAACCTTGTTATGCACCGAGAATGGATAGTTAAAATAAGCCATGCATAGGTGCTGGAAGTAGGGGTGCTGAGGGTGCTGCCGCAGCCCCTGGCTTGAAGAGGTTTCCATTATATACAGGGTTTACAGTTTGATTCAATGGCTCTCAGCACCCCCACTATACAAATTCATTTCAGCACCCCTGAAGCCATGAAGCTGCTCCACTGTAACAGGAAGCAAAACTGTAGAATAGTAGTAAAATTCCACTGGAATCAGAGGTAGAAAAAGTATTCAAGAGGATGTTTTGAGCATTGAGGTAGTTTGCTAGATTAAACAACATATGTAAATAAAAAAAATCAGGTTTCTGCACTTCTTGTATTAAGAAACTAAATTTATAAGATCACTAGAAAAGCATCGGGAGCGGGAATTTTTGAAAATAGTTCTAATATCTATTGCAATTTGACAAGGATTATGGAAAGACAATGCTGAGCTATTTTAGCATGCTAAAGTATTACCTGAGGAGGTCTGCTGACAAATGTTGAGACTGTGTAGTCAGAACTTTCCAGAAGTTCAGATTTCAACTACAACGGCCATTTAACTGAGTTGCATATACTATGGTCAATATTTTATGGTATGAATTAATAACAAATTGAATAATTCAATACACACATAATATCATTGCCCCTTTTTGATCCAAGCTGCTAGTCAAAGTTCAGGGCCCTCAGGATGTTCCAGCTGGAAGTAGAAATTGATGGAGTATGGTATTTACTCTGATGCATTTTTGTTTATTTACAAGGGATGTAAGAAGTTCACCTCCAAATGCAGAAGGAACCAAGAACAAAAGGAGCAGTTTCTTAGCTTAAAGCCCCAAGCCTCTTTAGCCAAGAGACCCAAAAGTGCTCTCTCTAGCATTTTCCAGGGTCACAATATGTTCACAGGCTACTGCTTATCTTATTTGCCTTTTTTTCCTCTGCCTCTCTCTGTTCTTGGCTTTTTCAGTCTTTTGCCTTTTCTGCCTTCCCTCCCACCCACCCAGCTATCCAAAACAATATTCAGCAGAGAGCTCCTGGGTGGGTTCACACACTCCTTTTTGTCTTAGGTGGGGACTTATGCTTACAGTTACATTAGTTGAACAGTGAGTTCACACTTATCAATCTCAATGGGTTTTTAATACAGTCCATAACAAAGATTCACCTAGCTCTTAACAACATAACACAGTAATATTATAATATATACTAATAATAACAGGAACAGAATATATTAGGTATCTGTAACAAGACTTAATTAATGGAATAGAAGAAAAGGAAGAATATTTACTCTATAATAACTGGAGTTCCATGAGATGTGTGGGCCCTGTGGGTAATCACTGTGGCTCCACATGTGCTCCCAACTGAGGGCATAAGGGCTGGTGTGGACCAACCACCTCTCCCGTTCCTGCTCTACTGCAAATAGAAGAGGATCCGTGGACTTGGAGAACTCCAGTTAGTATAAGGTAAGTAACCTTCCTTTCTTCTTCGAGTGCTGGTCCCTATGGGAATTCTCTGTGGTGACTCCCATGCAGTGTCTATTGAGGGTGAGGGCGCAAGGAAGTGCTTTGCACCATTATTCATAGTATCACTGAACCAAAGGAAGTATCTTGAGCCAAAGTTTGAACCAGGGCATAATGCCCAGTAAACCTATGACCGGAGCTCCAGGTTGCTGCTCTACAGATGTCCAAGAGTGGAATTCCTTGCAGCAAAGCCACCAAAGCAGCTTGTGCTCTGGCTGAATGAGCCCTGACAGAGGAGGATGCAGCTGGAAATCAATCTGGAGAATCTTTGGGAAGAGACTTCGCCTTTCATCCTCTCAATGATGGAGATGAATAACCTCAGAGAGCCGCCAAAAGAGCTTCGTCCTGCTCACATAGAAGGTTAGATCTCTGCGTATGCTCAGGGAGTGGAGTTTCTTGTCCTCACTAGTGTTGTGAGGTTTCGGGTAGAATACAGGTAGCTGGACCATTCGGTTCAAGTGAATATCAGAAGAAACCATGGGGATAAACTTGGGGTGTAACCTCAGGCAGCCTTTGTCTCTGTAAAAGATCGTATAAGGTGGGTGCACCATGAGGGCCCTGAGCTCACCCACTCTCCTGGCTGAGGTAATAGCAGTTAGGAAGGCTACCTTCACTGAAAAGGCCATGGGCTTGAAAGGTGGGAGATAAGTGATGCTGCTGCTATCACAGGGAGAATGTCTTCCATTTGTCTGCATAGCACCTCCTTGTAGAAGGCTTCCTGCTATTGAGAAGAGTGGATTGGACCTCCTCCAACCTGGAATTGGGGTCTGCATTCCTGTGGTAGTTTTTTAGAGAGCTCTGACAGGTTGTTGTAATTAATAAAGTCAGATATTGGCCCGAATGCCTGGTAGTTCGCAATACTGAATAGTAGGCTGGCTGATGAAAAATTATTTCTGCAAAAGAAATCTAGTCTCTTGGCGTCCTTGTCTGAGGGAGTGGACCTAGGATGGTGCAGCCTGATTTGTTCTGTGACCACATGGATAACAAGGGATTTCAGGTTAGCCTATTCTGACTCTTTGGAGGGCACAAAGTACTTTTCCTTAGCCCGCTTTCAGGACCAGGCACAGATGGCTGGTGTGTGCCAAATAGCTTGGTAGGTTCCAGTATGGCCTCAGGGATAGGTTTGACACTTTGGAAGGAGCTGAAGAGTGGAGAATGTCCAGGAGTTTATGGGTGGGATCCTGAACCTCTTCCAATTTGTTAACCCCTGCATTGCCAGTGCAGGGTTGATATACCCCATCTCAGGGCAGCTGAGATTCCTGTCTTGGAGGTGATCTGAGTTGAAAGCAGTGTCCAAGGTCCTTGTAATCGGGGGCTTGAAAGTATGGATTCCAAGGGCCCCAGTATGGCCAGAGGTTGGGATCATAAGGGTGAGGATGCAGGCCCCATTGGGGGGACCAGTCATCCCTAGCCCAATAGTACAGGTCATGGAGATGCAGAAAGCTCTGGAAGCCTTGCCTAGGCTGATGTCTTGTGTCTGGACTGTTGGGGAAACCGTCAGTACCACCTCCTGCATGTCTGAGGAGTAGGAGCTCTCCAATTAAATAGGCAGAGCTGACAGTGCCGTCTGTCATAAGGCAGCGTGGCTGGAGGCATACACCAGCAAAATGTGCCCCCATACTGTCGGAACATCCACTGCACAGCTACTACATGGGACCAGCAAATGGCACATTGATGGAGTAGTGATATCTCGCAATAGAACTGGGTCTGACAGGCTCAGCAACAATTGCCAGGCCCTTGAGAAGGGTGTACTGAGGCCCAACAGGAACAGAGCTTGCAGGAGTTTTATGCATTGGCTGGACCGCCAGTGTGAACTCAGGCACAGTGGTCTTGGTGCGGTGCAGTACCACCTGTGCAGAAGGTGAATGCTCCTTCCTATCCTTGCACAGTCCAAGAGTTGGTTCATCCTGCCTCCTTTATAGATGGTTTAAGAGCACTGGAAACTCCACGATCCCTGGACAGACACAATTGCTCTGGGGCACAGAGTCTCACCAACGGGAGAAGCAAGGCAATCCTTTTTTTGCAGACTTATATGGTGATTTTTGTCTCTCTCTTTTTATGAGGGTGTTTCTCCATACCTTCCTCATGGCTTCATTTAGAGGAGTCCTTGGGTTTTCTGGAGGATTCCAAGCTGGAAAGCGGCAGCAGTGGTGGGATAGTACCCAGAGGTTCAGATCGAAGAGATAGAGGGGGGTTTGGTCCTGGGTCAGACAGAGATCTCATAAAGAGCTCTGGGAGATGCTTACTGAGTCTGAACTCCCAAGACTGCGTAGTGGGGGGCAGGGGAGAAAAGAGTGGCAGATGTCACACTTTGAGGGAATGTGTAATTCCTCAAGGCAATACGGGCAACTCTCATGTGGGTCACTCACAGGGAAGATCCAAGGGCAGGCCAGGCAGGACTTGAAGCTTGGAATCCTGGGCATACTAAATGCTCTGAAGATGAGGGAGCAAAAAAAACTGTGGGGGAAGCCCCTGATCTCCAAGCCATTTAAGACTTTACTAAGTGAACCATCTAATATAAAACAATGTAAAATTATTTACAGAGCTGATGTTGGAAAGGAACACTAGAATGCTATGAACACAGAAGGGTTCCATCCCAGACTGTGAACAGTAGAAGGGAACTGGAGAAGTGGTCAGTTCTTGCCACCCCTTATGCCTTCAGTTAGGAGTATGAGGCAGCAGGCAAGCATAGAGGAAACAATTTTTTTTATTTGCTTATACATGGCATGAATAAATACAGATTTACAGATCCTAAAGTGCACATTTATCGTCTTATATGAAGGGGAAAATGATGCATGTAAATTGTGCCTCTAAGTCATGAAATGGGCTACAAATGCAATAAAAAATAAGGTATTCAAAAGTTTAACAAATGGAGGGGGGGCCCCGAAGACACTTCTCGCCTGGGTGCCATTTGGACTAGGGCCAGCCCTGCCTAACCAGAGCTGAGTTCAGAGGAAAAGGACTAGCTCTCAGTCCCCGGAACACTTCACTGCAGCTGCTCCTTCTTTGACTGTAGTCCTGATACAAAGATGTTACAGTAAGAAAACTGCAGGGAGCTGGTGACTTGCATTCTCCCCTTCTCACCATACTTCTGTGCAGGCCTGACGCTCTTATGAGATCCTTTGAAAAGTCTAAAGACATAAAGGATCTGATCTTAAGCCCTCTCAAGTCAATGAAAAGACTGCCATTGGCTTCAGTGGGTTTAGGAGCAGGCCCATAATGTTCGGGGAGTGGGGTGGGGAGGGAAGCTTCTTCATGTCTGAAAGAAAAAAGGAGGAAGTTACATGTAAAAGATTACATTTTCATTTCACTGGCACTTCACTTTGCACAGCACCTCTCAGAGAGAGAGAGAGCCAACCACTGAATTCTCAGTGACAGAGGGATTATAGAACAGCACTGTTTAATAAGCAGGCAAAGCCTCTTTAATTCCTTCTGTAAAGGGATTTTTAATCCCTTTCTCATGATACATCTTGATAACAAGAATACATGAGGGCTGCAATGGAGACAGAGTGTACAGAGCATCTTCTGTTTTCTAAAGTTGCTGCTTGCTGCTGAAAGATTGCATCAGAAATCATTCAAGCTCAGGCTCCTGAGTTTGATGAAGTAGGGAAGCATCCTGAGAAATAATTTACTTGTGTAAATATTTGTTATCCAGAACATGGGGAAGTTCAAGGGCTGCATATTACCTTTGCTAGAGTTTGTTCAAAATGTTACCAGTGTTCAATTACTCTATATCAAAATGCCCAGATCGCTTGGGAGCTAGGTGCTTACATTCCATGGACAATATTTGCAAAACTGGTCCCTGAGGTTTGGGTGCCCAATTTGAGACACCTTGGGCCTGATTTTCAGAAATGCTGAGTACCTTTCACTGTAATAGAAAGGAAGGCTGCTTCAATGGTTAAGGCCCTGGCCTGAGACCGGGGTTCAAATCTTTGTTCTGCCAGCCTTCCTGTGTGATGTGGGACAGGTCAATTAAACTCTGTGTGCCTCCTCTTGTAAAAGAGATACTAGCACTTCCCTACCTCACAGGACAGTTGTGAGGATAAACACACCAAAAACTATGAGGTGCTCAGTTATGATGGGAAAAGGTTCCATACAGACCATCTTAGGCTAGGTCTACACTACAGCGGGGTTCCGACCTAAGATACGCAACTTCAGCTACGTGAATACCGTAGCTGAAGTTGCGTATTTTAGGTCGGCTTACCTGGCGGTGAGGACGGGGGAAAGTCGACCGCTGCCGCGCTGCCGCCGACTCCGCTGCCGCCGACTCCGCTGCCGCCTCTTGCCGAGGTGGATTTCCGGAGTCGACGGCAGAGCGATCAGGGATCGATTTTACCGCGTCCTCACGAAACGCGGTAAGTCGATCCCCGATAGACCGATTGCTACCCGCCGGATCGGCGGGTAGTGAAGACATAGCCTTAGACAGATAAAGCCAAAGTCAATGGACACTGCAGGTTCTCAGCCCCTCTGAAAATCACAGCCAAAGTATCTAAAGGCTGGCACCAAAAAACAAAACAAAACAAAAACAAAAACCAACCAAACAAACACACAAATAACGGTCACTAAGATCAGTGGGCTACAGCTTAAAACTGTTACACCCAGGGCTTGTCAACATTAAAAAAAACTTGCACCAGTGTATGTCTGCACTGCAATCGGAGATGTGACTGAAACTCCAGTAGGCATACCAATGCAGGCTTTAATCTAACTAGCACAGCTAAAGATAGCAGTGAAGGCACGGTGCAGGTTTCAGCACGGACTGCCCAAGCCCACCTGGAACCCTAAGTATGTACTTACATTACTAGTCTACATCACGGTCCATGCTGCTGCATCTTCACTGCTATTTTTAGCCATGCTAGCTAGCTTAAAGCTTGGGCAGGTATGCCCACCCAAGCTGCAATCACACCTCTGATTGCAGGGTTGACATACCCTTCGTTATATTGTTTCAAGCAGCTAATGTAGACAGGTTACATTGGACACTGGGACAAATTTTGTTTTTGTAGACAAAGCCCCATTCAGTCACTCTGCTAAAAGAGAAAGCACCTGAGATGGCATCTGGTGCCTTAGGAAGGACCAGCATGGACTTATGAGATGTTAAAGTGACAGTGCACTATATACTTCTGGGGAAAAGAAACACTGTTGCAGCTTTTATGGAGAAGCAGAGTCCTGTTCTGGGTGAATGAAGCACTCCACAATGAATTGGAAATTGGTGTTCAGTTTTCATTTTGAATTCTGATAAAATTCAGAATGAGTCCACCCAAGGTTTCAGTTCAAAACTAGGAATTGTCATTGTGTAGACACTTGGATTTCTTAATAGGATATGTCATATTTTGGGATATTTGGTGGGCATGCTTTTTGACAGACAGGGAAATAAAATTTGCATTGAAAAATGATATCCCGGCAAAAAGCTAAAAAGCACAACATGTTATAAATGTTACTGAAATTCAAACAGACTTTTGCTTTATTCAGATTTCCCATGTCACTGGTCACTAATTAGATACTGGGTAAAATGTTCAAAAGTGGCTAAGTAATTTAGGGTAAAACAGCACCTAAGTAACACAGGCCCCTAAGATCCATTTAAAGTCACACCCTACTTTGAATGGATCTTAGGGGCCTGCTTACTTAGGTGCTTTTTTACCCTAAATTACTTAGCCACTTTAGAACATTTTACTCTTCCCATCACACACTGCACAGTCCCACGCTGGCAAGGATAGAGAATCTCTTAATTTCACTAAGAGTGCCTCAACCACAATGAAGAAGTGTTAAAAGATACAAGTAATTGAAATGTCTGGGAAATCAAAAGAATTATTAAAAATTAAAAATAATTAAAATATACATTTGGAAGATACTGAGAATGGTTCTGGTCTGTATTGTTTTAAGAGTGTGGTGTTATACTTGGATCTGGTATCACAGTATTCATGAATCACAGTATTGGGAAAATTCTGGGGTGAAAGGGGTGGCTGGAACTTGTGTACCAGTTCTATTGCTTGTGAATGTATTCAGTCTGCAAAAACAGTCAGTAACACCAAGTGAAAACATGACAATCTGCGGATTAGTCACAATGCATCCATTGTTAAATCCGATTTGAATTTAGAAAGTGGTAATATGGGTCACCTGGGTATTTCCTGGTGCCAGATTCTTGGGCAGGAACCATGACTGTACAGTCGCTAGCACAAATGAGCTTTGATCCTGACTGGGGCCTCTATGTGCTACCAGAATACTAATTAAAAATAATAACAGCAGCAACACAGCTTGCTAAGTGACTCATGGACTTCTCTCCTAAATACTCAACCCTGAGCCTGTTATTCAGCATAGGGAAGTAGCTCAGGCCACAGCACTAATGGGTTGAATAAATATATGCCATATGATTTCACATAAATGTATTCAGTTACATCATCAGACCACCAGCCAAAGCTTCTTGAATGCAGTGAAATCAAATAAAATATTATGTAAAAAGCAACAAAGAGTCCTGTGGCACCTTAAAGACTAACAGATGTATTGGAGCATAAGCTTTTGTGGGTGAATACCCACTTCGTCAGACGCATGCGGGTGGGACTCTTTGTTGCTTTTTACAGATCCAGACTAACACGGCTACCCCTCTGATACATAAAATATTATGTAATATTCACAGTTTCCCCCCATTCTATGGTCACGTCTACATACAGTACACTGTGCTGAATTGGAATCATCTCAACCAATGTGAGAATATGGAGATGCCCTAATGTTTCTGATGTATAATTGTACTATTAGCGGTAAATATGCCCAATGGCCTGTGATGGGATGTTAGGTGGAATGGGATCTGAGTTACTACAGAGAATTCTTTCCTGGGTGTCTGGCTGGTGAGTCTTGCCCACATGCACAGGGTTTAGCTGATTGCCATATTTGGGGTCGGGAAGGAATTTTCCTCCAGGGCAGATTGGCAGAGGCCCTGGGGGTTTTTCACCTTCCTCTGCAGCATGGGGCATGGGTCACTTGCTGGAGGATTCTCTGCACCTCGAAGTCTTTAAACCACAAGTTGAGGACTTCAATAGCTCAGACATAGGTCAGGGGTTTGTTACAGGAGTGGGTGGGTGAGATTCTGTGGCTTGTGTTGTGCAGGAGGTCAGACTAGAAGATCATAATGGTCCCTTCTGACCTTAAAGTCTATAAGGTTTTCCAAACAATGCAATTCCCTGCACTCTCACTGGATGGACTGTAATTTGTTTGTTTATACTCAAAGACTCCCTTCCAATTCAGATGTTCAATATGAGGTAAAACTAAACTATAATGCAGTTATTTTGGGGAGAAAAGCTGACTTAAAGGTAAAGCAGTGGGAAGGAATTGGAGGAGGTAGGCTTGCCATTGATGGGAGAAGCAAAATAGTCTATCTTTAAAAAGATAGCAGTTTGGAGCCCATTCAGGTTGCTGGATTTTTGTTTGTTTGTTTTGTTTCATCGTATTGTTTCATTTTTTATTTTTAGGGGTTTCCTTCATTTACAAGTTGAATACATAATTAAAGCTACTTTCAGTGCAATAACAACCTGAGGGTGCTTCTTGTTAACTCCGTAAAAATCATCTGCACTGCTGTTAAAAACTTGGATCTCAGAGTTTATTCAGCCTAAATCTCACATTAGCAGGCAGTGCGCTCAGATTATCACAGCGATACATGTTTACATGGTACCCTTCATACAGAATAGAACCTCAGGTCCAATCCTGCTGCAGTTCTGACTGTCTGACAAAATTCAATGGGAGTTTTGCCTGGGTGAGGGCTAGAGCACCAGAATCAAAGTGATTTCTACTTAATCACTTTGAAAACTATAGCAAACAGGAAGGATTTAAGGCAGAAAGTCCCTGGGGATAGATTTATATCAACCTTTCACTCAGAAGTCTGCAAGCACCCAGTAACACACCAGAAATGGATAGGGCTGGTGGGGCGGGGGGGTGTTCATCGACCATCCAAAGGGCTGATTCAGTACATACCTGGTGTAACCTCTATGGAGAGGCTTTTGGGGGGCTGCTAGCAAAACTTAAAACTGCCATTCCTCAGAAGCAAGCTCCCCATAAGGGTTGCTCTTAATAATGCAAGGAGGTACAAACTGCATTTGCAGACACCAGTGGGAGAGAGTCTTGTCTATGGAAAGAAACTACCAGATATATATGTACATACTGGGTATTAATATCATTGCCTCTTTGCCAAGCAGTAACAGATGTCCAGGGCCTTGCACATCAGCTTCCCATAGTAGGAAAAATCTGTGTCATGGAGTCTGGGTATATTTTTAATATAACATTGTTTATTTACACATATACACCAGTCCTGGATCAGAGGTGGTAAAACAGCATATAAGCAAGAGCCTCTATTGGAAATTGCTTTTTGCTTTAATCCCTCTAGCTAGAGCAAGTTTTTGAGTCAGAAATGCTTACTGGGAATCCGGTATTAGTATTTTGGCAGCAATCTCCCTTGGTACTTGCCACAGCTCCACAGTAGAAACTGCAAGTCAAAACTAACAATACAAGCATTCCTTAAAGACTGAACAGAGCTCAGACTCTAACAAAAAGAACTTGTTTGGCAATTTATAACAGTGCCACCTGTTGACTCCTACCATAATGGTATTAACTATACAAAAAAACTAATGTGTGTGTATGTATGTGTATATTAATCCATGTATTTGTGGAGGTATAACATTAACAGGGAAAGATAAAGAGGGCTGAAACTGAAAATAGGATCATCAAGAGCAGGGAAAGGAGGTGCAGTCTTAAAGTGAAATGAACTTGGCGAGTCCAGCAAAATGGACAGATAAAATAAACAGCTCTTTAATGAAACTCAGCTCACAACTTGCCTGTGTTCTTCAGTCTTTTGAAATGAGACCAACAAACAATAAATGCTTTTGTATCCTGCCAAGTGGAACAACAGTTAAGGGGCAAATTGAGAGATGCTGCAGATGTGCCACCAATGGCCCAGTGATGCAGAACCTGGTACCAAGCATAGTGCTTACTATCATGAGCAGTCCTATTGAAGTAATTGTTTACAGGACTGGGTCTAGCAATGCTACAAACACCCATCCATCCTCCTCCATTTAGGGTTATTCTGCTATGTGGCAATCACTGCTTGATCTCCTCAGAACAATGAATTGTTTCAGTGAGGATTTGTCAGCAGCTCACATACAATGCCAGTGTTAAATAATCGTGTTCTTAATAGATCAGAAATTAAATTAGGATATGTATACATAAAAAAGCATAGCATTGCCTTTGGTAAAAGTCCACCACCCTACGAATAACGTAGCTGAAGTTGACGTACTTAGATCTACTTACGCGGTGTCTTCACTGCGGTAGGTCGACTGCTGATGCTCCCCCGTCGACTCCACCTACTTCTCGCTCCAGTGGAGTACCAGAGTCGATGGGAGAGCGCTCAGTGGTCGATTTATCGCGTCTTCACTAGACAGGATAAATCACCCCCTGCTGGATTGATCGCTCCGGAGGTAAGTGTAGACATGCCCTAAGATATTTGTATGGCCCCACTAATGTAGTATTGGAGCACCTACCCTGTGAGGTAGCAGTGCTTTAATCCCTATTTTACAGATGGGGAACTCAGGCTCAGGAAGGTGCCTGTGGCTCACAATCATCTAATCTCTTGTGGATTTAAATACTTTGGTCTAATTTTGGTTGTTGGATTTAGCGTGTAGATGTTAGGTGGCGTTGGAGTCCTGTGATATACAGGAGTCAGACTAGCTTTAAGCTCTATGACTCCATGGCTTTCCCAAGGTCACACAGGATGTCTGTGGTGGAACAAGGACATATCCCCAGGTTTTCCAAGTCTTAGGCTAGTGGCCTAACCATGGGACCATCCTTTCTCCCTCCTGCAGGGCCATGTTCCTGAACCCGGTACAGCCCCCAGCATTAGTAAGAGTAGCCCTGTGGCAAACCCACTGCAGACCACAGTATCTGTAAGATTATCCAATGTAAGGCACTATACAAGAGCAGAGCATTATTGTGTTAACTATAAAAAATCACAACCTAAATCCTTTATCTACGGAAAATTGCCTTTACACCAGATTTACCATTTTCTTGAAATCAAGAATATTTTGGCTTGATGGTCTATTGCCACAACAGAATTTTTCCAACACAGTTTGCTCTAGCAGTTTCTCATGCAGTAGCTGCCAAAGCTTGCTACATGGTTTAAGAGAAATTTGAAAAGGAAACCCCTATCATGGATGATTGCCTAGTTCAGGGATCAGCAACCTTTGGCATGCGGCTCACCAGGGTAAGCCCCCTGGTGGGCCGGGCCGGTTTGTTTACCTGCCACGTTCGCAGGTTCGGCTGGCCGCGGTTTGCCGTCCCAGGCCAATGGGGGCTGCGGGAAGCGGCGGCCAGCACATCTCTTGGCCTGCGTCGCTTCCCGCAGCCCCCATTGGCCTGGAACGGCAAACCGTGGCCAGTGGGAGCTGCGATCGGCCGAACCTGCGGACGCTGCAGGTAAACAAACTGTCCCGGCCCGCCAGCGGATTTCCCTGACGGGCTGCGTGCCAAAGGTTGCGGATCCCTGCATTAGACCTATTCATAAGTGTGTGCAGAACCAGGGCCTATGTTTGTAAAGCACCAAGTAAATATACAGTGATATAGAAATGATTTTTAAATCATGATTAATTTTCTGTTAGAGGAGAGAAGGGGGCATGCAAGTGGATGTGCCATACCCACATGTCTAGTTGGAAAAACGAAAAACTATTGTTAAAATAAAAGGTTGGGAGAATCACTCTTCCCGACCCCCCGTCCAGTTCAAACACAGCTGTGTTCACCACCTTACCATTTGTTAAAGATTTTTTTCATATCAGCTCCCTGATACAAACTTATAAGGTGGTCCAGGGAGTTCAAGAGGTAAACGGGCCCTGCTCTTCTGTAATATCAGTCGTTAGATTACAACATTGCATCCTGCCACAATGTCATAATAGCTTTGAGATGTTGCATCATAGCACTGGGCTACTAACATGTTACTGGGTGATGAAGCAACGTGAGCATGTGATGAGAATGCTGTGACACTGCACCCCATATTCTTCACAGTGATATTATGATGTTATGATTATGATATAGTTATGATGTATTTTATGCAAGATAAGTCATGTGAGATGTCCTTGGAAAGGTTATGATTTACAGAATATGATTATCCCATTTATATGCATTAACCATTTTTGTATCTGAGTGATGAATATTGAGTATGTATCTGTATTTCAAATGTGGTTACACCTGGATAACGCCCACTAGACAAGATGCTTTCAGTCTAGATAGTGGGTGGGGAAGAACCTATTCAAGGCAATGGGCCATTAGAAAAAAACAATAGGCCTTAGGAGAAGCTTATCTCCCACCTGGGGAGCCTTCCTGAGAACACTCTAGACAGCCTCCGAGTAATGGCTGCTATGACTCTACAAAGACATGTGATGTGACCACGTCTCTAGACTCCATCTTGGATTTTCCACAGACTGCCTGGGAACCAAGCTTTGAAACAAAGGGTTCCCGCCATATGCAAAAATTATATAAGGCAGGGAATGACATCATCTTGGGTTCCTCGCTCCCCACACAAGAAGACTCCTGGAAACACCTGAAGAACAAAGACTGAACTGGGGGAAGTGCTGGACCCAGGCTAAAGGGATTTTTAGCCTGTGAATGAAACACTTGGGGATTCCAAGCTGTAAAGCAAGTGCAGCTTGCCCCTTAAAAATCTTCAGCTTGCTTGTATCATCTCTAAGGGCAGTGGTGGGCAACCTGCTGCCCGTCAGGGTAATCTGCTGGTGGGCTGCAAGACAGTTTGTTTACATTGACCGTCCATAGGCACGGCCGCCCGCAGCTCCCAGTCACAAATGCAATGTGTCACAATGACGGAATGTTATCCTGTCCTGAGGCAATCCAGCTGCAGTCTAGAGCACAGTAAACCTATGTGAATTCTCACTCCCTTTTCCCTATCTGAGACCCTGTAAACTTTTCCCTAAGCTTCTAGCTTAAATCTACTTTATCTTGAATCCCTGCTTGTCTATATTAAACCCTCTTGTAATATTCTCACCTTATGAAACTGCTTCCATTTATTGCTCAAAATGTATAAGGTAAAGTGTATTTTCTATGGCAAACCAAAGTTGGTAAAATATATTATCAAGGATACTGTTCAAATTGCTACTTCAGCTGATTCCTTAAAGCTTTCTCAAAATCACAAGGCCTCTAATTAAATGGTTTTATTCGCCCCTTGTGGAGTATGTGTAATTTCCATTAGCCTTAATTGGAATCATGCTTGTGCTTCAAAGGGGAAATAACCCATAGTTCACAAGGTGAGCACTTTCTTTGCAAGGTTAGCACATAATTGTGTATTCTAAAATGTTCCTGAAAACTGAAAGGTTTCCCCCTGAGTTACTGGAAACTTTGTATAGCAATCATGTATCCAGAGTGAGCTGGTGGTGCACATTACCTGAATATTGCAAAATAACTCAAGTAGAAAGTTCTGTAAGAGTCTTTGGTGAGTAAAATATGTCATAAAACATTAAAGGGTTTGTTTAATTGTGTATAATTACTTTCAGCTTCTCTCCAGTAGGCATTATATTGGGCAAATGTCTTTCTCCACAGGCTCTGGGAAGAGTGATATTTGAAAGTCTTTCCGTCCATTTGCATCCAAAAATGAGCTCATTTCAACCACTCAATTATCATGTGAGACTTGAACCCTGTCATGCTACATTTCAGAATTTTTCAGCACCACAGCAGTGATTCACTTGGCTAGAGATTGGAGACAAATGATAAAACATTGCTATATTATATGCATTCCACCAAGGTGGCCCATGTGCTATTTTGTCTCCTTTTGACTCATTTAAAAATGGGGTCTGAGGAGAGGACATGCTTGTGAAAATTACTGCTGCCATCTGTCACTTCCGCATGAACAAGAACAAAGTGTATGGCTATACCACACAGCTGTCCAACCTTCTCCCAGCTTCATTTTGAACCCTAAGTTTATTATTTTGTTTTCATGTACAAGTAAATCTGCCTGGCCCAGATCATTAATAGACTGAGAGCTGTTTTGGCACACCATAAGCTTACATACAAAACTCTCTTCACTCATTTCTTTTAAAGAAAAATGCAGCAGTTTTAAATCCAGTGGTTGGGGGCTAGCCTTTGCCTCAGGAAACCCAAGTTCAATTCCTGTTCTGCCATAGACTTGTGTGACCTTGCGCAAATCACGTAGGGCTTGTCTAGACAGCAAAGCAACGCGCACTATGGGAATGTGATTTCTAAAGCGCACCAATGTCTTGCCCACTAACTGGCCCATGTAGACCCTGTTGTCACACACTTAAGTTCCCTGGAGTGCTTTAATATAAGATAGTTTGCAGTACTACACTAATGCGCCCTAGGGAATTGCTAGTGTGTGCTAGCAGGGTCTACAAGTGCCAGTTAGTGCACAAGACATTGGTGCGCCGTAGAAATCACACTAACATAGTGCGCATTGCCATGACATTTAGACAGTCCTCTGTCTCTCTGGCACAGACCCTCAAAAATATGTAGGCTCCTAACTTCCATTGATTGATTTCAGTTCCCTCTCATACTTCCCTACCTCACAGGGTGTTGTTACGGTTAATAGAGCAAAAAATTGTGAGGCATTCAGATTCTGTGGTGATAGTGACCATATAAGTACCATAGATAGAGCTGTGTGGGGATTTTGGCTGCCACCCCAGACTAAACAACTGGAACATCTGAGGTGATCCTGAGCCCATAACACTGGCTGGCTGTTTGTGTGTACTGAACACCCTTATAGATTTCCCAGGACTCCCAGTTACCTCAAAAAAGGGAGGCTCCTGGGAAAATCTGGACAGGAGGCAACCTTAGATTGGAAACCTGCATGAATGTCTGCCAGCCCCACACTGGCTCTGGCTAGGTCTGTCATTTTCATGTACAGTAAAGAAAATTCTTAAAGACACTTGTATACTGGCTTCTTGCTAAAATAAATCTGAAACAAGTGTATTATTTAGATTTGATATAGTGCTTCACATTCTGAAGAGACTGCACAAACATGAACAAGTCCCATAACATCTATATACCTCTTGCACACTCACGTTGGCTCTTCAACATGGAACTGAGTTTATCCACTAATTTTCAGTCCTTCCGCTTCTCTTGCACCAGAAGTCCTCACTCCATGAACAAAATGAGATATGACCCCATTCCCAAGCCTTTCTATTCCTTCCCCAAATCCCTTCAAAGAGGTGGAGAGTTTCATGTTATGTACTCACCTCACAGGACCACCGGCACTGTTCCAATATGCAGACCCACTTTGAGCTCTGTGCTCGTTCTTTCAAGTTCATAGCTGTGGCTGTGCACCCCTCTCCCTCCCATTACTGGTTCCCATCTGGAGATGTCAGGAACCTGTGGCAGGGAGAAGTAAGTCATGTAAGGAATATAAGGTAAGAGGAGCAGGGGGAGACAGAGCCAGATAAGAGTCACTCAAACCATGAGTCCGCACCCAATTCTACCTTTGAATGTCATGACCTCCCATTCTGGAACATCCCACCTGGGGATTAAGCTGGTTTCTTAAGTGTTACTTTCTGTTGTCTTGTTTTTAGGTTGAAAAGTTGCAGTCTGCCGTAAGTACATATGTCCTTGGTTTCTCTTAAAGAAAATTATTCAACCTCCAGTTTCTTTCTCTTTTCCTTCCAAAGTTTCCTCTCAGTAGGCAAATAATTCATGTGCCTTTTTTATTACAATGTTAAAATAAACACACACTGCCTCTCTTTATAGAGTCCTTTGTGTCTTCTACACCTTATACAATGTGTGTAAGCCTCCATACCTATTTGCATTCGAATAGCTCTTATTTAACACAGTATTCGTTGCCTTGTCCAACTCCACTGGTTCTTGGACCCTGATTCCTGCAATCTCAGAATTTCTCAAGCTAAAAAGTCACTCTCTTTAGGCCTTTGGCCTCTCTCCACTGGAATATTTAGTTTTCTATCTGTCATGGCCCCACCGCATGTTTCTCAGCTGGCTTCTGAGGCTTGAAAATCTTGGAAATGATAGCTCTATACATCACCATGGATAGCGGAGAGTAGTGCTCAGAATAGTGTTCACCCACCCAAATTTACTCAGTCTGGCTCTAGCAGAATGTACACTGTGCCCCCTTTAGAACTGGGTTAACGTCCTCTGGAGACCAGAAAAGGAAACATCCAACTCCCAGTCTAGATACCAGAGGACTCTAGATTTGTATTTAATGGAAAGCCACAACACAGAGGTGCAATTTACAGCTTGCTCTAAAGGTCTCCAGGCTTAGCCCCAGCTTTATCCTGAGTAGGAACACTTTAAGTTTCCCAAGAGCCATTCAAGGTTAGTCCCAAGTAGAGCATGCTACTGAGTTTAATTCAGTTAAGGAAGTATGATACGCTTTGACCCCCTTTCGTGTGTACACTAAGGTATCACAGTCTCTCTCCTCTTTAGTAAACTTCAGGAAAAATGTCTATATTCAGAACCCATGAATTGCACCTGGAAAGGCTTTATGGGTGTATAGAGTCCAGAAAACAAGGATTTCAACCCAAATGATAAAAGCCAGTTGTGTTTCATGACTAAATCACAACAAGGAGCTAATGCTATTGAGTACAGATGCCTTGGAAATCAAATATTGAACAATGAATCCCGTGAGAAAGAGAGAAAACAGGATGATTTCACATAACTGCAAAAAAATGTGGAAGTCCCCTTACACATCACTATAAGCTGTCTCACAGCCCGCAGTCCATCCATGGCATCCTTTTCTCATTCCCTCCCTCCAGCCTTCTTGTTCCATTCAGCATTGTGCCCTTAGAACAAACTCTCAATCAGTGCAGAGACATTTTTGACCACCTGAGGAGGGCTGGCTGAAAAATGAAAATATTTGTGTCTGAATATTTGACAAAGAAATGCCCAAATTCATCAGATAAATTATTCAAAACAATTTAACCAGTCACCTCGGGAAGGGGGAGAATAAAAAAGGCCATTTTCTAACATATCGCTATTTTGCATGAGGACTTTTAGTTCTGAGGATCTGAAACTGCATTACATCCTTTACATTGTTTGGGCTTGGGATAAAATTTTCAGAAGCACCCAAGTGACTTAAATCCTGTTTTCAGAAGTGAATAAGGAACTCTGGAACCTGTCTCACAGAAGCCTAAGTCCCATTGGCTTTCAAAGTGTCTAAGTCATTTTTGAAAATGGGACTTTGAATGCGGGAGGCAAGACATCACTCATTCCCCATCCACCTGAACTTAAGTCATTTGAGTGCTTTTGAAAACGTTACCCATGGACTACACATATGCACAGGGAAGTAAGAGGGAATAAGACACTACCCCCTTGCATGCCTGTGCAATCTACCCCAACCTTGTGTCTAAGCATGCAGGAGTAAATGGGCGCTATGTGTTTTTTTTCTCCTGCAGCAGGTGGGTAGGGAATACCTGGTGTCTTGGCTTTATCCACCCAATACACTATCTACTACAGCTGAACTGCCATAGGAGTGTTGTAATTTGCTGCTGGTATAGGCAGGGCCGGCTCCAGCTTTTTTGCAGCCCCAAGCGGCGAAGAAAAAAAAAAGAAAAGAGAAAGCCGCGATCGGCGGCGGCTCTGCCACGCCGCTTCATTCTTCGGCGGCAATTTGGCGTCTGGTCCTTTCCTCCGCCACTGAATTGCCACCAAAGACCCAGACATGCCGCCCCTTTCCATTGGCCGCCCCAAGCACCTGCTTTCTGCGCTGGTGCCTGGAGCCGGCCCTGGGTATAGGCTAGAAGTACTCTAAGTGGGTCTGCACTCTGATCACTGTAACCTCAATTAGTTCCCCCATGGTGGCTGATGGTACAATTAGCTAATCAAAAGGAAAGGTTGGGGGATATAAGGAACTAATTAGCCCTCAGTTGGCTAACCTGATAAAAGCCAGTAGGGAAGTGTTATGGAGGGGAGAGGAAGCTGAGATGGAAAGAGCTCCAGAGAGAGAGAGAGAGATCTCTTTTCCTCTTGGGCCCCAGTGAAGAGGGGCTGAAAGATATAGGCATTTAAAACCGTGATGTTGCATTGTACTGGTGTTAGTGGAAGGGTTTAGAATAAAATACAGATGGTGCATTCCTCTCCCACAGCCAATACACATCTGGCACAAGGAGAAAGCAAGACGGGTATCTCTGCTTGCTGGGGCTATTCCTGGGATGATCCAATTTATACACTGTTGTCAGACGCTACCGGTGTGGTGCTCTGCTCAGTTCAATGTTGATAACAGTTGGCTGCGTGCGTGTGTTCCCTCTGTGTGCTGCCCCAGCTCTGCAGATTGCCGGCACAGCAGACCCCGAGAGAACCCCCAATGACCACAGACTCCAATAAGGTACGAAGGCACCTGGCCAGGTTTATTGTCAAACGAAGCACATTAATAGTTCCCTGCAGACTCTACAGGACATACTACGAATATGTGCCCCCTGACAATGGATGCAGCTCAGTCAGTGGTGGGACTCTCCACTGCCTCCTACGCCAGACAAAGACGTCCACTCAGGGATGCATTCTTATACACAGGCACAAACAGGTTTCGCATAATTGAACTCACTGAGGTACAGCCCCTCTATGCATTACGGTGTTGCCTTTCTCATGGTGCAGATTGGTTCAAACAAACAAGTCTTTTCCATCATACTGTCTATTCATCGTATTGTCCTTTTATACTGTCTTTAGACTGTGTCTGCCTGTTCCTTGTTATCTGTGTGGGTGCCATCCTGGCATACGTTCATCTTACTAGTACTTACATGTGTATACGCTCTTGCCAACTTCTGTGAGCAGGGCCTGCCTCTGGCTCACAGCCTAACTTTGCTTTCCGGCGGGTAGTGTAGACGTACCCCAAGGGTTTATGTCTCAGGGCCTCATCTTACTACTACACCAACCCTAGCCCAGGGCTGTGCCTAAAATCACAATCTAGCCCAGGGGTCGGCAACGTTTGGCATGCGGCTAGCCAGGGTAAGCACCCTGGTGGGCCGGGCCAGTTTATTTACCTGCTGACGCGGCAGGTTCGGCCAATCGTGGCCCCCACTCACCGCGGTTCGCCGTCCCGGGTTCCCGCTGCCCCCATTGGCCCGGGATGGCGAACTGCGGCCAGTGGGGGCCGTGATCGGCTGAACCTGCCACGTCAGCAGGTAAATAAACTGGCCCGGCCCGCCAGGGTGCTTACCCTGGCGAGCCGCATGCCAAACGTTGCCGACCCCTGATCTAGCCCATAGTAGATCTAGCACAGCTTTGCCATCTATACTGTGGACCTACAAGCATGGACCCTTACCTGCACAGCATCTCAGGAATGAGGATCCACATTTACAGATTCCCCTTTGCAGAATCAGGTCCTTAGATCTGTAAAGTCTTCAAGGCAGGTACCACACCTTTCCATGCTGTGAACATTACTGAGCACTGCTGGCACGCTATCAGAAAAATAACAGATGTACATAAGTTTAAAGCAGATTTGTGAGAATAAGAATTTATATGGTCAATGGTTTTTGTGTATATGAACGTGCATAAAGAAACATTATGGCATGGGAATTACAGGTACACATTGATGCCAGAGTGTTAAGCATCAATCTGTATGTGCTAGTTGTACTAGATTAATGAGACATCTGTGGTGTTTGTACAGATTTGCTTTTCCTTTTAGCAATTTACCAATTGTGCCATGCTAGAAAAAGAAAGAAAAACTTAAATTCTGTTTGTGTTTCTTTTTCACACTACTTCTGTCATCTGTATTTATTTAAATGATGTTCCCCATGTCTGACGTTTTCCCTGAGGCTTGGAGAACAAGTGTTCAGAGCTGGCTCCAAGCTGTCAAAAATGAAACTGCTTGGAAGTGATTGTAGTGGAGCTGGGGGCTGAGGAAACACATGGAGATTATTTGAAAAATGAAACAACACACACAATTTGTTAGCATGCCTCATCATTTAACTATAAAATCTTAATTCAGCTTTCTTCATGAAAGGATGGAGGATCTGGTTGTTGTCAGACTGGACTGAGATGGATGGGATCGGGACTCTGTTCCTGGCTCTGCTAGACTCCCTGTGTGACACTGGAAGTCCCTTGGGGCCTGAACCAACGCCCAGAAATGCCAGTGGGAGTCTTTCCTGCAACCACGCCTTCCCCTGGCCCCCAGCCCTATGGAGCTCTATCCCTGCAGAGCTAGAGGAGAAGCTGCTGTCATCTCTGACAGTGGGGAGAATGATGCTGTGCAGGATGCGCTCTCCATGCTCCCTCTCAAGGAAACTTGCCCAGTGCTCACCCATGATAAGGAAATGGCTGGAATCTTACTCCTTGGCTTCTCATGCAGAAGCTGCTGAATCACATGGCTACTTTGTGGTACACAAAAGGACTAGGAAGAGTCAACTAAATTTAACCTAGGATTTAAATGGAATACTCCAAAGGTAAGTACACTAACCTACTGAACTACCTACTCTTTCTAGCAAGACTTAGACACCATCTCCAGGATTCCAGCAAGGAGAAAACAATACCTATACTCCCAACTATATATAAATAGTGAGTGTTTACATATACACACAGACACATGTGTATGGTCAGCAGAGATTCTTCTGAGCAAGACTCAGTCAGAGCTCAGAGAAAAGTGGCATTCTGAATCATAATGTTTTTGAAAAGACAGCTCAGGAATATCATTGTTCCTTATTGAGTGCTGTCACAAAGTGGGAATTTTGTGTAATATTTTTATGAAGCCTAAATGTGCCTCAGTTTCCCTCCGTATTTTGCATTGCTACCCAGTGAGGGGAAAAAAGGGTTAAGTCTGCTCTTTGGGCATTGCAGGAGACATGGTGCATGTGTGTCACCTCGCTGTCTAGGTGGAATGAATGGGCTGTTAGAGAACTGGTTCAAACTAACCCAAATCAACAGAGGGCCCAGAGAAAATGGATCAACAGAAGCCTCAATGATCAAACAATCAATACTTAACAGTGGGAAGCTCCAGCAGGCAGGGTATGTGAACTCCGCATGGCTCTGCTTGAAAACAAAAGACTGAGAGGTGATAGCAAGTGGATAAGGCTGGGCTTTTGGGAAGAGGATGGATATTTCTCACCTGAGACTGAGGCCACGTCTACACTATGGAATTATGTTGACCTAACTTACATCAGCATATAGCCACTGCAGTTATAAAACTGCTTGTGTGTTAGTGGGGGGCATTGTGGGACTGCTCCTGAAAGCCATTAATGGTTGACATAAGCAACACAGTGTCTACACCAACACTGTGTCAACCTCATTACATGAACTGGGACTGTATGCCGCTTGGGAAGGTGGTGTTACTACATTGATGTAGAGAGGCACTTACCTTGGCAGGAGCCAAATTTAAGTGAAGACACTTCTACAGCTAGGTCAACAGAAGGCAGTTTACATTGACCTAACCCTGTAGTGTAGACCAGGCCTGAAAAAGGGACAGAAAGCCAGAGCCTCAAATGGAGTCCATGGCAGCTTGGCTGGCCAATGGCACTGGCTTGTCCAGTACGGACTCTGTATTAACCTTTATTTCCCTATGCTATCCTATGGACTTCCCGATGCTGTGTTCCAGTTGGCTAATAAACCCTACTCTGTTTTGAAAAGGCTGCTTGGTAGTCACTGCAAAGACTTGCTGAGGTGCAAAGAGTGTGCAAGTCTCTGAGCAGAGTTTATTTCAATGGAACTCACTGGGCAGAGTTCACAGGGTGAAGCAGGTGTGCTGGAGCCCAGCCTGAGTATAGAGGCCACATGGCCTACCTTAAAGGAAGAGTGGGACCCTTTGGAGGTCTGCCACACTGAAGGAGTTCTTCCAAGGGCCTGTTTAAAAACTGGGGAATAGCACAGATCCTGTTGATCCATGACAACTGTATCATGCCAAGGCTCAGTGATACCCCAGGGGCTAAAGAAAGAAGAATGAAATACATAGTTTTTTTGACAATATGATGTTGGCAGACCAGGTGCCAGCTCATGTCAAGGCCCCTAGACCTCACTGAACACTGACAAATGCATAGCTGGAAACTAGTCTGGCTCACCCATGGGTTAGTATAGTTAAAATCAATATTAGAGTTATAAGAATGTGTTTAGACTTTACGGAATACTTGTAGGAGGCTGCATGTATTAATCCTACCTATAATATCTGTATCCCATGTTATAAGGTAATGTTTAAATGTTTGCTCTGTAAATACAAAAATGTTTGCTAAGACTGTAAATCCCCCTCCCCCCCCCCAAAGTCAGGGGAGTGTTACCAAATGCGAAATACCACTTCACCACAAGAGGTGTTACCTCCTGCCCATCAGGAAGAACTATTGAATCCAAATGGGCCACTAGGGAACAAAGACTTTGTTGATTGCTTCCCCCACAGCCCTGAAGAGGGTATGTGCTAAGGCCCTTGTCCCACCTCAGCTTGAATGCAGGGGGGGAAGGTAATGAAAATGCCTGTTAAAAAATAACTGATTATTTGTATGCTTCTTGGACTCTGAGGGGAGAGGCTTTCTAAGCATAAGCAAGGAGTCCCCAACTGTTTAGCTTGGGTTAGCCTTAAAAGACACAAAGTTTGCTTATTATAGACGTTGCTATTATCATTTGGAATTTAAGACTACTCATTTGTGTGTGTATGTTGCCTACTTTAAACATTGTAAAGAACCTCATTTATTACTCCTAGTTAATAAATTCTTGTTAGTTTACTATAGGATTGGCTACAAACATTGTCGTTGGTGTGAGATCTGAGGTGCAAGTTGACCTGGGGTAAGTGACTGCTCCTTTGGGACTGGTAGTAACCTGAATATTTTGTGATATTTGGTGTAAAGTGTCCATCTATCACAGAGTCCAGCTTGTCCGGGTGGCAAGATAGACTGGCATGTTCAAAGGGGCTGTCTGTGACTCCATGTTAAGGCTATTCTAGTGCCTGAGGAGTTCACACTTGTTACTGGGTTGGTGAAATCTAAGTATAGAACCCACACCTGGTTTGGGGTTTGTTCTCTGCTTCTTAACAGTCTGCCCTGAGGTTGGTGACAATATACATTTTTGACTGGAGGCAAAACCTCTGTATAATACTCTGTTAGCAAAACAAAAACAAAATGGGTTGACGGTAAAATTAGGAATAAAAGTTTTATTGCTGACTAAAGAATATGATATGTGCAGAAACCATAGGCAAGTATTTGCAGAGGCATTCCATTTTGTATAAATGCGACAAGTCCCAACACAACGTTAAGGTTGCACAGCTGAAGTGACTGGACGTAGAACAATCATCATAAACAAATCAAGAGACTTTGATTGGTACAGAAAAGAGAACTGACTGCCCCTCAGGCAGCTGCTGCTGTATTTTGTAACCTTCTAGAGTACCAGATATTATGGTGATGGGGATTTGATAGATGAGAGAGTGCTCTCTCTCCTGAGGAAAAGTTTGGGCAACCTTAATTAACTTTCACAATACCAAAATGGACTGGTCATCCCACTCCACTAAAGAAACCCACATTAGCAAACAGTAGTAAAATACCCACTAGCAGCATACAGAAGTAACCAGGCAGCTTCAACCCCCCTTCCCCCACCCTCACCCCAGACAGTTGGGAGGAAATAGAAGGGCCTTCCAGCATTCCAAGGAGGTTATGAAATTCAATCTGTTTCAGAGCAGAGGGGTGGTGAAATCAAAAATGAAGGAACCTGATGGAGAATGTCTCACCAGCAGTTTCCTCTTGTTTATTCAACTAGAGGGCTCCTGCTCAAGCACCTCCACTGAACTCAACAGTAGTTGAATGGTACAGAAAGGTGATCTCCCAGATAAATAGGCTCCAAAACATTTAGAGCTTTCTAGTTTATAACCAGCACTTTGAATTCCACCTAGAAATTTGCCAGGCAATGCAAATATCTGAGCACAGGTGTAAGACAGTGGTTACCAAATATTTTACTAAGGTACCCCACCAACTGTAAATTGTCTTCTTTGGAGTCCTACCACTACATATATAATGCGTGTGTGTATGGTGCATATATAATGACTTTTTAAAATCCTGTAACTGTGCAACAATATTGGTTTCGTATTAATTCCAGACCCCTTCTCCTCCTTTCCTAGCCCCACCTGCTTCCCCTACCCCCAGCCCTCTGTTTCACTCCTTCAAACCCTGCTCCCTCCTGCATCCCCAGGTGGCCCCTCTCCATGACCGGGCTGTGATTGCTACCAGGCTGCTGACTGTACACTCACTGGCTTCAGCGCCTTCCTCTGCACTGCTGTTGCCCAGATCTCACTCCCCATCCCGCTGCCTGCTGCCCCCATGGAAGTGATGAGAGCAGAGGGGGAGTACTTTGAGGGCATATGCAGAGCAGGGAGTGACTCCAAGGCAGAGGGGGAGCATTGACAAGAGGCTTGAGTTTGCAAAAAACAAAAACGTACTAATAAAAAAAGAACATAAGAACTGCCACCTTAGGTCAGACGAATGGATCCATCTAGCTCAGTATCCCGTCTCCAACATTGGCCTATATCAGAGCTTCCAGGGGAGTGTACAGAACAGGGCAGTTGGAGTGAACCATCCTTGTTTTTCCCTCCTAGCTACTGGCAGTCAGAGATTTAGTGTCACCCCGAACAAGCGGATGCATCCTGACCATCTTGGCTAATAGTCATTGATGGACCTATCCTCCATGAACTTATCTAATTCTTTTTGAACCGTTATACTTTTGACCATCACAACATCCCATGGCAATGAGTTCCACTGGGTAATCGTATATGGTAAAAAAAAAAGAGGAAGTACTTTTTCATATTAAACCTGCTGCCTATTAACTTCATTGGATGACCCCTGGTTTTTGTATTGCAGGAAAGGGTAAATAACACTTCTCTCTTCACCTTTTCCATACCATTCCTGATTGTATAGACCTCTATCATATTCCCCTTTTAGTCATGTCTTTTCTAAACTGAACAGCACTAATCTTTTTAGTCTCACCTCTTATGGAAGTCATTCCATACCCTAGATCATCTGTTGCCCATCTCAGAACTTTTTCCACTTCCACTATATCCTTTCTGAGATGGGGCAACCAGAACTGGACACAGTATTCAAGGTGTGGGTGCACCACAGCTTTATAAAGTGACATTGTGATATTTTCAGTCTTATCATCTATCCCTTTCCTAATAGTTCATAACATTGTTAGCCTTTTTGACTGCTGCTGGACATTGAGCTGAAGTTTTCAGAGAATTATCCATGGTGACTCCAAAGTCTCTTTCTTGAGTGGTGACAGCTGATTTACAACCCCGCATTATATGTGTAATTGGGATTATTTTTTCCAATATGCTTTACTTTGCATTTATTGTTGAATTGCAGCTGCTATTTTGTTGCCCAGTCACCCAGTTTTGTGAGATCCCCCCTTTAATTCTTTGCTGCCAGCTTTGGACTTCATTACCTTAAATAATTTTGTATCATCTACAAACTTTGCCACTTCATTGTTCACTCCCTTTTCCAGATCATTAATGAATCTGTTGAATAGAACAAGTCCCAGTACAGATCCCTGGGGCCCTTACTGTTTACTTCTCTTCATTGTGAGAGAGGTAAATCCATCATAAGACATAAGTAAACAACAGATATTTGATTATGCAGTTGGAAATTTATTGGAATATAATATACTAAAAATAAGATTGTCTGTGAAAAAGAGGAAATAATAATGAAACGGTAAACAGGTTGGTAAGAATACCAACTTGTAAACCAATTGCAGAACTAGACAATAGTGCAAGCTAATGAGCACTAGCTGCAGTCTCACAGACTGTGGTAATTTATCTGTTATGCGCCAATTGACTAATCGTCTAATAAACTCAATCAAGCTGACTGATCTGAGGTCTCTCTAGTTACTGAGTAAATTCAAACCTTACTAGAATTGATAACACTCCAGGGCCAGATCCTGCCCTGCACAACTCTGATAGCACACAGCTAATCTAAAACTACCTTAACGCTTCCATTTTAGAATTCACTCAATTTAGGGGAATCCCCCATGTGGCACACTGACATCATGACAACTCATCTGGCACACCCAACCAGCCACCACCAACAGCAATCAGACAGGCTAACAATATGTATTACTTGATGATGACAAACCATTTGGAAGCTTTTATCGAAGTATAATCAGCTGTCTCCAAATGCTGCTCAACCTGATCATACAAGTTGGGCAGGTTCTTGTGTCGTAGTAGAATTGGGCTTTGAGGAGAGATTGGCAGGAGAGAGCAGTACCCTGGTCTGCTAGCTTTGAAAAGGTGTTTCACACAAGGGGCAGCCTAGAAGAAGGCACAGAGATGTTTCTGGGAGAAAATGATACATGGGCACTAAAGGTAGGAATCATTGGCAGAGTGGAGTGGGTTGATGTAATAAGAGAACAGAGTAAGAGGAAAGAAGGGAGGGGGGGCAGGGGTTATGATGAGCCTTGTCTACCGTAGAGTTGCTAATCATCTCCAGTTCCAGATACGAGAGCAGAAGCCATGGGGGTGGGGGACATTACAAACACTACCCAGTAGTGGATTAGCCACTGGGCCAATCGGTCCCCGCCCAAGGGCCTTGGCCAGCTGGAGCACCCCCATGCCCCAACCCCACTCCTTAGCAGGAGCACTGGGCAGGCAGGTGGAACAGGGCAAGCCGCTGTGCCCTGACCCTGCTCTCTGACAGGAGCACTGGGGGGGGGGGGGGGACTGCAGGTGGAAGGGGTGGGGAGGGGCCCCCACTTGCTCTGGCCCCGAGCCCCACAACCCCCAAATCTGCCTCTGACAGTACCTTTTCTTGAAAGCCTCATTTATGGAAGATTATAGATCAATGGGGAAAGGAGGGACATACTATTCTGCTGTTCTCTTCCACTGAATAAAAGATTTTTTGGGGGTAGGAGTCTTAATTTTTGCCCCTTTTAACACATTCTTCACCCCAAATGCAATTTGTCTCATTTCATTTATTCAGAACAATTCTACCTATCATTCATGACTAAAGAGGTCTCTTGTTCAGAAGGCATCAACCATACTGTGCAATGACACTGGTGAAATCATGGTCCTTCATCTGGTAAGAAAAGAATAGAAGAACTCTTCTTTTATATCTTGAATCCCTCCATGATTACCACTGAAGAGATCTGTGCTCCACTACATCATTAGGTTGCTACTACATAATGTACTGGTTTGTGTGCGCATGTACAATACTGCCCTCAACTAGCTGGCCCACAGAGTGTGTGAGGGACTTGCTACTTTTGTAAAAATAAGGGAGCTCTCCTTTAGTTCAAATGTGAGTGTTTACAGCTCAAGAAGTAGGGTTCTCGTCTTAGCTCCCAAAGTGTGAATATATATGATTCATTTAGTAACTGTCACATTTTGCAGTACATGAATCAATTGCATTAGCTGTGATGAGGAAAAATAAGGAAAAACACAGACCCACTTTTCTCCATTTTGCTAATTTACTTAATACCAATTCATGGGTTTATATTGCCTAAAATGTGTTTTGGCTCAGAACTTTAGATATACATATGAACTTAGAAGAAAATGTATGCTATTTTAAATTAAGCCACTCACTTCAAATCACCTAGCCTGATCATTGTGTGCTATATGACTCTACTCAGCTTCAAAAGTAGGAACTTCCCTGGGTAAATAAATCACAAGAGCTTAAAACACCTGAAAACAGTAATATGTACAGTCTTTAGCTAAAACACATAAAATTAGTTTAACATGCTGTTTTAGGATTAAACATGCTTGAAGAAGAGGTTACTCACTTTGCACTATAACTGAGGTTGCTCAAAATTTGTCCCCTCTTGGGTGCTCCACTTTAGGTGCACATGCGCCTGTAGGGCCCTTGATCAGAGATTTTCATCTAGCCGTGCCCATTCGGCACATGCATGTGACCTATGCCTCTTTGTGCCAGACAACAAGGATCTATAGGGCTGTGCGGATGAACCGCCCTCGGTTCTCTACCCAAACGTCTCAGAAGGAACAGTCCATAGCAGTGGAGAAAGAGGTGGGTAATGGAGCGCCCATAGGGACACACATCGTGACGGACCACATGTATGCACACAGTGTCATTTCTCCTTCTTCCATCCCTAGCGGTACTCTGCTTCAGGTGACTTCCAAGCAGTATCCTTAGGAGGGGGGAAGATTTGGAATGGAGTCCAGAACTGAAGATAATACTGCAGAACCAAGTGCTGCATCAGATCTGATGTCATGGATAAGGGCGTAATCTTTCATAAATGCATGTATTGAATCCCATGTAGTGGCCCTACATATCTCAGAAATTGGTACATTCTTCAGTAATGCCATAGATGTTGCCGGAGATCTGGTTGAATGTGCTATCACCTTAAGTGTGGGGTTAGCACCTGCAGACACATAAGTGAAAATACAACCAGCTATCCATTTTGATAGTCTCTGAATAGAGAGAGAGAGAGAGAGAATCCCCTGGATCTATCCATAAAGAAGATGAAAAGCCTAGGTGATCTTCAAAATTGCCTAGCCAAAATAGAAGGCCAAAGCTCTTCTAACATCCATGGTATGGAAATAGGATTCCTGCTGAGAACTATGAAGTTTCGGAAAAAACACTGGTAGGTGGATGGATTGATTAAAGTGGCAATCCAGTGGAACGTTTGGTAGGAACTTAGGCTGTGGGTGTAGGAGAACTTATTTTTGAAGAACACTGTAAAAGTGGGGGGATCCACCAGTAAGGACCTGATTTTCCCGACCCTACGGACCAACATGATGGCAACTAAGAAGACAGTCTTCATAGATAAATGGAGCACAGAGCAATTTGCCATTGGTTCGAATGGAGGTCTCATTAGGTGATTGAGAACTAGGTTGAGGTTCCAGGTTGGGGTTGGCTATACAATGCGGAGGTACAGATAGCCCTATCTTTAATGAATCAAGAAATGCTGGGTGAGCAAAATATGGAGTATCTCTCCACTGTGGGATGAAAGGCTGATATAGCAGCCAAATGTACTTTGGTCGAGCTGATGGATAATCCCGATTTCTTCAGATCCAACAGGTAATCCAGGATAAGTGGAAACGGAACTGAACAGGCCAGTGGGAGCGATGACCACACCAATAAGAGAATATTTTTCATTTCTGAAGGTAAGTACTACAGGTTGATGTCTGCATGCTGTTTAGTAGCACTTCTTGTACTTCCACAAAGCAGGAAGCCTCTAACCTCAGAACCATTGAGGAACCATGCCCTGAGATGCAGAACCACTAGGCTGGGATAAAGCACACACCCTGCATTCTGAGATAGGTGATGAGGAATGGCTGGAAGCTTGAATAGCAGTTAGACAGAGAGGTGAAGCAAGTATGAGTACCATGGCTGTCTTGGAGAGGTAGGCATTATAAGAGTGACTGAGGCTACGTCCTCACTTGGGAGGGGGGGTCGATTTAAGATACGCAAATTCAGCTATGCGAATAGCGTAGCTGAATTCGACGTATCGGAGCTGACTTACCTCGCTGTGAGGACAGCGGCAAATCGACCTCCGCGGCTCCCCTGTTGACAGCGCTTACTCCTACCTCCCCTGGTGGAGTAGGAGCGTTGATTCGGGGATCGAATGTCGCGTCCTGACGAGACGTGATAATTCGATCCCCGAGAGATCGATTTCTACCTGCCGATTCAGGCGGGTAGTGTAGATGTAGCCTCTGGCTCTCATGTCTGATCTGGTTTATGACCCACAGAATTAGGGGTGTATGGGGGAAAACATAAAACAAACCCTTCCTTCCAACATGGAAGGAAGGTGTCTCCTAAGAAGTGGTGAGGAGAAAAAAAAGAGGGCATTTCTTGTTTTCTGAGGAAGCAAAAAGGTCAACCTGTGGCAGTTCCTATCTTTGGAATATGCTGTGGAGAATCTGTGTCCAACTCCCATTCGTAGTACTGTGAGAAGTGTCTGCTGAGGGCATTGGCTGTGGCATTCCAAATGCCTGTGAAGTGGACAACTGGAATACAGATCTGATGGGTTATGCACCAGTTCCATAGCTTCATTGCTTCCATGCATGGGGCACCTTGTTCCTCCCTGCTTGTTGATGTAGAACACGCAGGATATGTTGTCCATCATGACTCTGATTGATTTGTCCTTGATGAGGGGTAGAAAATGACTGCAAGCATTCCAGACAGCCCTGAAATAGACTGATATGTAGATCTGTTTCCTGGATTGTCCACCTGCTCTGAACTGTGATGGCATTGAGATGGGCTCCCCATCCTAACAGGGATACATTGGTTGTTTAAGTCTCTGATGGGTGAGGCAACAGAAAAGTATGCCCACACAGACACTGATTTGCACCAGCTTAGGGAGGGTTTTAAAAAAAAAAAAAAAAAAAAAAAAAAAACTTGCAGGGGAACCATCACAGCCTGTCCAGGGTATCCCTGACTAGGGAGTAGGTTGATCAGAGCCAACCTTGGAAGCATAAAAAATGCAGCCTTGTGTAATCCATCACAAAGGTGCAAGCTGCCATGTCCTAAAGTGCCCAAACAACGGAGGGTCCGGCTGTCAATGAGTCCGAATATGCCCCATACAAACTGCATCCTTTGTACAGATGTCAATGTGGATTTTTCACATTCATCTGCAGGCCCAATTCCTGGAACAGAACAAGGGCCATGTGGATGGATAACACTACTTTTGTAGGAGAGACCTTTGAGCAGCCAGTTGTCGAGGTACAGAAAGACTAGGATCACTTCCTGCTGAAGGTAAGCTGCCATTACTGCCAATACCTTTGAGAACACCCTTGGGGATGATGACAGGCCAAAGGGAAGCACCCGCTAGTGGAAATGATTGTGGCCAATGGTGAAGTGTAGGTATTTCCTGTGTGATGTGTGTATCGATATATGAAAAATAGGAATCTTGTAGGTAGAGGGCCAAAAACTAATCTCCTTCCTCCAGTAAGGGACTTACTGTTGCCATAGTCATCATCCTAGGCTTTTGAGGGTTCACGTCCTTGCTTAAGTATCTTAGATCTAAGATAGAAGGACAGAGGATGTAAGACTTTGACACCAGGAAACAGTTTGAGTAAAACCTCTTGCACCCATGTGAGGGGAAGGGACTGTTTCTATTGCTCCTAGCTGGAGGAGAGAGAGTCCAACTGTTGTCTTAACATAAGCTTTTGAAAAGGGTCCCTGAAGAGGGACAGGGAATGGAGGTGGAAGGGAGGGAGCAATGTAAAATGAATGGTATAGCCTGATGTTATGACCTCCATGACCCACTTGTCCCCAAGCTTGCTGAAAACAGAAAGGGTGGTCCACAAAGGGGGAGTTGGGTCAATGGGTGCAACTATAACTCCAGAGGTATGGGAGGATTCAAACTCTTGACCAACCTATCAAAACTGCTGCTTGGATGAGGCCTGCGTGGCCGAGGAGGGTGGTTGAGCAGCTCTTTTTCTCTGGAATCTGTCTCTCTGGCAGGTTCAGAGGTTCTATGGAATCCAGAAAACTGAGCAGAACGTGACCTCTGGGCAGTCTGTGATCTATTAAAACTCTTATTTGTAGGTATATATATACTCAGGAATTGTAAAGTAGCTCTCGAGTCCTTCAGTATGTGCAGGGACACTTCATGGTTTCCTAAAAGAGTTTATGACTGTCAAAGAGGAGGTCCCCCACAGTGTTCTGTGCCTCTTTCGGAAACCCTGAGAGCTGGAGTCATGATGCCCCATGCCTATCATTGTGGAGATGGATCTGGCAGCAGTGTCCGCAGCATTTAAGGATGCTTGAAGAGCAGTTCTGGCTATTAATTGGCCCTCAGAGACCACAGACTGGAACTGCTGCAATTGACACACTGCTGGAACTTGTGGCAATTGTTCAATAAAGGTCACAGGCCTGTTATAATTGGTGAGGTTGTATTTAGCCATGATCGCCTGCTAATTTGCAATCAAAAATTGCAGGGTTGCTGATGAATAGGACTTCCGCCCATAGGAGATCCAGCCTTTTCTAGTCCTTATGGTAAGGGATAAACCTAGAAAAATGCTGTCTACCCCATTCACTTACTGCATGCACCACCAATGAGTTAGGTAGGAGATAGGAAAACAAAGAGTCAGAATCTTTAGGGGGGAACATTGTACTTTTTATTCGCCCTTTTACAAGGGGGGGAGGGGCAGAATAGTGGCAGGTGTTTGCCACACCATTTTAGCCTCACTGATAGGTAGCACCACTTTGGAGAGTGTTGCTGACTGCAAGATATCCAGCACTTTGTATTGTGGAACCTTGACCTTTTCGAAGGGATCTGAAGAGTGGCAGCTGTCCTAATGAGGTCTTGAAATTGTCTGAAGTTGTCAGCAATGGAAGGTAATGGAGGCATAACCGCCTCGTCCGCCAACAAAGACGACTTGGAGTTTCATCCGCCTAGCCTCCTGCTCCTCAACTGTCTCCTGTGAGGAGGCTGGTTGGCGAGGTGAAGGTTGCATAACCCTGGTCTCCCTGTAAGACAATACCAGTGGTTTGGTAAATTGCTGTCAATTTACAGCAAGTAGAGGTGGCATACAGCATTGGCTCCACCACCCTTGGTGACCAGTATAATGCTCCCTGTTGACAAGCTGAAAAGGTATTCCTGAAGGGATATGTTGGGGAACCCCACCATTTAGAAGTTTCCTTCTTCACATCATCCTATGGTGGGAGGGCACCCATTGAAAATGGTGCAGAGTCCTGCAGTGCCGGAGGATAGTAGCCTGGACACAGGGTCTCAGTACTGAAAGTCACATTGTACCCATAAAAAAAGCAAAGACTCCAGTTCATCCGATACCAAAAAATCATTACACACACACACACACACACACACACACACACACACACACACACGGTAAACCTAGTACCTAGAGGCCATTGCTAGGTTGGTGTCCCATTGTGCTAGGAACTGTACCCTAAAAGGACAAACTCCTACTGCAAAACTCACAGATTTTTAACTCGACAATCAATTTTTTAAGACTCTGAACAGTAAATGCCACATTTTTTCCTTATATTTCACAAGTGCATTTATTCCTCTAAAACATATTAAAATAGAAAACATGTTCATCTGATCAATTATACAAAGTAAATACTAACATAGTATTAAAAATACTGAAAATATATGAAAGCACCAGAACATTAGAATATCTATATTGGCAAAGATTCTAAGAATATATTTCTTGCAATTTTACAATAAAGTGCTACTATATCCAGTCAAAATTAGTGATAAGCATTTTATAAACAGAGTTAGTAAAACTTGTCTCTAATTTACAAATTACTGTATGTTACCAGAACTCTAGATTATTTTTCCAGAGGATGTTCCATTAAATGCTTTGTTGACAGTGAAATATTTGGAATGTGAAGTACAGAAAAATAATTTAAACAATATGGCTAATGGTAACCTATGTTGGAATGTATTAAATATTATAGAAAATAAAAGAACAGCAGAAAGCAAGCTGAACAAAACCCAGAATAATGAAAAATGAAGAGAACATTGTGATAAAATTACATGAAGTATGAATTAATTCAGTATAGCTCACCAAGTACAAAGGTATTCCTGCAGAAGCTTTCCATTTATATAGTAAATTTTCAGTAACCTTATTGGACTGATATTCTGCTTCATCAGAATTAGTCTATTAGTTCACTACCTACAATTTTGTAGAATAAAATACTGATCAAATTTTTTTAAACAATTTTCTTTTACTTTATGTCAATGATGCCACACCTATAATCATTAAAGAGACACTGACACCCAGTTTGTCCTGTTTTTCCCCCTTAAATTTGTTTTTTTTTGGGGAGGGAAGAGTACATTCAAAATATAACATGACCTCTGCAATGATCTTTTCTAATCGATTAAAAAAAAATCAAAGTCATCGGCCCAGCACTAATGAAGAGACTTATCCGGACAAGCCAATTTGTGGTGAAAACAAGAACCAGATTTCAGTTTTAAGTTTCAAGCATTTATTATAAAAGGTCAGTAAAAAAAAAAAAAAAAAAAAAGGGGGGGGGGGGGGCTTAAAAATTTATGAAAGATACCATGTCTCCTTTTAGGCTTTTAATTTTTAGATCATTTCAATATAAATATTTACAGAAATGAGTACAAAGAATATTTGCTAGAATAAATTCTCACTCATTTTATATAGCATTCCGAAAATGCTTTCAAAGAAGCAGCAGATACTGTATTTTTCATAGTCCATCTAATATACCCAATCTTTTCCTGATCTGGCTTGTTTCTTCCAAATATTCCATGCATGATTGAATGATTGCACCTCTGTCAGAAATGTTTTTTACATTGATTTTTAACTTTTATATGAATCATGCAGTTGACTATTGCTGACCTACTTAACAGCATGTTGCTTTGGAGTTTGTATAAAGAGTTCCTTCCACAACAATGTGAAATTAGTAAACATTAAAGTAAGAAAAATTAATAAACAAAATATCTATAATTAATTAGGACAGCGTCTCAACAAAAGTATTTTTATCAAATGTCTTCGGAATTATGGCAGGCATTTTTTCTGGGGAATACGGCTACAAACTGATATACTGTTTGGCATGAAATATTTATACAATAATTTTACATTCCAAAAAAAACAAAAATAAAGACTTAACCATGATAAGGATGCTGTTCTTGAATTTCAAAAGGAACGACCATCTAATTACTGTGTACTATAGGTTCAGGTCTCCCTATTTTCATACATACTATGTACATACACACATCATGTAAGAAAAATCTAACCTGTACTATGTAACAATTTTAATTCTGTAAAAAAAAAAGGGGGGGGGGAAAAAAGGTTGTTTTTTTTAAATAAATTTAAGCAGCCTGCTTGCACCTTTTAGTATATCCTGTATGCATGAGCATGAATGAAACTAAAAAGGTGACATTTAAAGTAGTTCAACCAAAAAGAGAAAAATAATATATTCTATGTAGTTTTAAGTTACGGTATATTGTTACATTTACTCATCTCTTCTGTTTGGTAATATTCAATAACTTGTCCAGTGAACATAGCTCCTAGCTCTTCTAATATCCTCTTTTTCCTGTACTGTAAGTGTCAAGACAGTTTCAGTAAATTTCTGAGCTCTTGTTGGTCTTTCGTTTCTTCTTTTAACAGCAAATAGTATGACTCAACGTTGTACTTCACAGTACAGACCTCTCTCATTTTTGGTAGTTTCAGGGTTTAATGGAGCAGCATTGGATTCTCTCTCTTTTCAAACTGATTAACACAGCTGGCACGTGTAGTGCAAAGCATTGCTGTTTAGCATCTCTGAGTGTACAACAGGAAGAAGCAAAAGGCAGCAATAGCAACTAAGAACAATGCTAATACAACTATTAGCTGCTGGAACCAGACACAGCGATCAATCTGCTCTTGAAGTCTTCTATTAACCTGTAATAATTGAGTTAGCTGAAAAGAAAAACAGGTTATATGATATTAAACAGCTTTTTACTGAATGAACTCTCCTATCTCTAGTGATTTTAGCTGTAGGTAATTCTGAGAAGCACTTACAATACTAAATTAGCCAACAGTATATTTTATAAGATACACACAAAAAATCTTCAAGAATTCCTCTATCAGTGTGCTCCCATAATTTGGATCACATCTGTAGAAGATATTATTTCAGAGGTATAAGCAATTCTATCTTGATCTATAGACAGATAGACATATCTATGTATGTATATAAAAAAATGACACTTTTCTACTAATCGACAGATAGGGTCACTTAGCAATTCTACCACTTGAGGTATGTAAGGGTATGTCTACACTACCCGCCGGATCGGTGGGTAGCGATAAATCGATCCCCGATCGCTCTTCCGTCGACTCCGGAACTCCACCATGGCAAGAGGCAGAAGCAAAGTCGACGGGGGAGCGGTGGCCATCAATCCCGCGCCACGAGGACGTGAATTAAGTGATTCTAAGTCGATCTAAGATATGTTGACTTCAGCTACGTTATTCTCGTAGCTGACGTTGCGTAACTTAGATTGATCTCCCCCCCAGTGTAGACCAGGCCTAATACATATAAAAGGAATGAGAGTAGTGTGTTGGAAGTGGAAAATGTAGCAGAGTTCATATCAAGAATAATTAAAATAATTATGCCACTGTATTTGGTTTACAGTTACTCTGAAGCATTCAATTCCTCCATTGAAAATATTTTCAGTTTTGAACTTGTTTTGTACTATTTCATTAAATCTTCTACTGCCATTTATAACGGCAAGCTATTAATCTATAATTCTGTTCAATGACCATTTTGTATGAAAGAATACTCTCTTACCTGTAAGTGTAAATCTTCATTGGTTTTTGTAGGAATATTAAATGAATTCTCTTTTAATGTCAGAGTAGAAGGCTTGCTACTTTCTACAACATGACATCTTAACCTGTGAAAATTTAAATGCACTTTATCAATATTATTATAAAGTCTGTTGTTTTAACTAAAACAAAAAAAAACATTTAAAGGACAAAAATCCTAAAACACACTATTCATAACATATTACAGTTCAATTATTTTACCACTGAATGGTTCAACACAACATTCTTATCAAAGATATGATTCTGACCCCAATGAAATAGACAGGAGATGGATCATGCCCAAAATACCATGGTTACATTGTGACAGCTTTTGAAGTATGAAGGCACAACAGGAACAGAATAATCCCTTACAACAGTGATTCTCAACCTATTTACCATTGTTGGGTTGGCCACATTTGCAGCTCTTTATGTGTTATTTGGACTGCAGCCACGTGTGTGTGTGTGTAGATATATATATATATATATCTACACACACACACACACACACACACACACACACTCACACTCTACAGGTGTGGCCCTGAGGCTGTCACATGGACCGCAGCTGTATGCTGATTGGGCCGCAAGTGGCCCACAGGCCGCAGGTTGAGAACCACTGCCTCAGAATATATCACTTACCTTTATGCTTTTAATCTTACTATTACATACACTATATAACTGATTATAACCCAAGATTCAATACCAAAGAAATGTTGTTTCATTTATGTTAAGTATAAAATATTCAGAGAAAGCAGAAACAGAATTTCAAAGCATGCCTAAATATACTTAGTTACCAGCTTCAAGACATCATTTACAATAACAAGATTAGAAAAAAGTTACTTGAGAAAAAATAACCAGTGCATGCATTTGATGTCACACATGATATTGAAAATTAAAGCATTTTATAAAAACACAGCAGGAACCAATTTGGAAACATTTAAGCCCATTAGAGAAGAGATGGATGCATTTATTTTCTGGGGGGCGGGGAGACGAGCTTATCATGAGACTTTCAGTCTTCTTATGTGAGAAGAATAGAAATACTAAAACTTTTGAGAGACGAATAAAGCAGAATAAAAAGGACAGAATGCTTTGGAATAACTTGTTTTTGAAAAAACAAAATGCTAACTGGCTTCCTCTGGGAGAGGACTTAGCAAGATGGAGCTATTCATCTGCGTCTATAAATATTCAAACAAGAATGCATGACTTTAGGTGGGCAATAATGACATGCTCTACTGCACTTGATATAGGTTTCCTTGAAAACGAAAAGGTCAGCACTGTATAAATCTACATGCCACATTCCACATTACTGGATCAAGCACATTTCAGAACATCTTGCTTCCTGGTGCATTCATTTGTATTGGTTTATTAGTCAAGTATCCCTTGAAGGCTGTTGTGGCAGCTTTAATAAAGTCAAGCAATTTCTCACTATTGCTCAATGGCCTACCCTAACAAAATACCAGTGTCTACGCAAGAAAGCATTTATTTACATTTTACAAATTCAATGTGCAAATGCACACAGTTTACCTTTCCAGTATGTGTAAACAAAAATGATCTAAAAACTGTGTCATGTTTTCCTATATAGAACTTTATTCTTTTCTTTGGGGATTTTGGAAGAATCTACCCTTACACGATTTGTATTTTGAAAAAAAGCAGCTAAAATGTGAGAAATAATCCCACAATTCCTTGAAAAGTGACATTGCTTTTATACTTTCCAGAAAGAATAAGTTTATTGAATGACATAGCAACAGAAAATTTACCTAATGGTTGCATTTACAAACTGCTTAATTATCATAAGATATTCTCTTATGAGCATCTATGTATCATTTTGAATTACATGGTTAGGTTCAACATTCACATCTCAAACATATATGAGCTGGAAAACAGATTTAATTAAACACAAAGAAGCAATTTAGTAAAACATGAATTTCAGTAAAGAGGGGGGAAACATATAATGAAGAGAAATCTTAGTTTGTAATGCCCTAACAAACTTGCCAGTTTTATTGAACCCAAGTGTTTCCATCCTCCAGACTTTACTTTAATTGCTGTTAACTTTTTCCAACATTCACACTGTAGGATGAAATTTTCCAGCTCTGTTTTCTACTAGAGAATTAATGTTATGAGATATGCTTTGTGTTGTCCTGGTGAAAACTGATTTGGATTTAGCTAAATTCTGAAAGTTCTAAGTGAAAGTGTATGTTATGTTATGCATAACATATTTTTTCAAAAATATGTAGAAGAGCAGTTGTTAGTAAGGGTAATTAAGGTGTGCATGAAATAAAGTGGAGTTCTGGAGAAGCTTTGCATCATGGATTAAGATATACGCTCAGTAAAGCGGGTCTGGTGGCTCTGCAGGAGACATTTCTACCAGTGCATGTCTGATGGGGGAAAGAGCATTCTAGCGTTGGCTAGAAAATTTCTATATTACCTAATTCTTCTTTCTAACTATTTGCTCTTTAGAAAACACCTAAGAAATTATACCACCCTGCCCTCCCTCAAAAAAAAACAAAAAAACCCCAAAACCCACTATCAAGAGAATGTTGAACTGCAGTTCTAATCTAAAAAGTGATTTTATAAAAATAGCACTTTCTTACTCAGCATATCTACTCTGTCTATGCAGTAACATCTGTTCACTTTTGTTACAAAAATAATTTTTCCTACTGCTGCTTACTCATGTTAACACTTAACAGTGTGAGAGTTCATTTCTACTACAGCTTATGCATCAATAACAAACTAAGTCCCAATCAATTTTACCTTTAAAACCCACTGCAGGCAATGGGGATGAACAGGGGTCACCAAGAGCATAATTCAACTTGTAGAATCCTTAATACTGGTGATAATGCACAAATACGAGAAATTAGAATACAAAACCCAAATAAGAAAGCCTTTAAGCCAACTATATGCTTACCTATGTTCCATCACTTTGTTTCTAGGGACTTCTTTCCAAAACTGAGCTAATTCTGGTACGCCTGCTCCAGAAGCCTGATCCATTTCTGCTGCCATTATCAGGAAACGGTCCTGCAGGGAAGCGGCAAAACCTACCCTCAACCAAAAAATCCAAAACAATAAATTTAGCAGAGATTGTATGTATACACTAAAACACCACTTTTACCTCTCTAGGAAGGAAATTAAAAAGTAATGTTAGTTACTAAGGAAAATGTGAACTGTGCGGTTTAAGTAAATTTAACAGAACAACACAAATTCTAGAAAGAGGTGGTTACTCACCTGTAACTGGAAGTTCTTTGAGATGTGTGGTTCCTGTGTGTATGTCACACACGAGTGTGCATGCTCGCCACGCACCTGAATCCAGAAGTGTTTCTTAGCAGTGTCCATTGACCTGCATGTGCATAGGGAGTCTCCTAGTGGCTCCCAAGACGAGGGTATATGGAGTGCGGGTCGACGCCATTCCAGTTTCCCTCTTACCATTACAAAATCCAGTTCAAAGCAGAGGGGATGGAGGGCGGGTAGTGGACTACAGAGAGGGACCACACAACCCAAAGAACCTTCAGTTACAGATAAGTAACCTTCTCTTCTTTGAGTGATGGTCCTTAAGTGTATTCCACACATGGGTGTCTTGCGAGCAATGATCAACACGGAGGTGGGTGTGAGGATACTAATGGCACTGCGGTCTGTAGTATGGCATTGCCCACGGCCGTGTCTGTCACTGCCACTTGTGTTATGGTGTAGTGTGCTGTGAAAGTGTGGACAGAACCCCACATCACAGCTCGAGAGATGTCTTGCCAGGACACATCCGCCAGTGAGGCTGAGAAGGCGACTTGCGCCCATGTAGAATGAACCATGACCCTGCCTGGAGGAAATAGCTGGAGTGTTTGTAGCATTTGAGGATGCGCTCCAAGACCCATTTGGAGATGGGCTGGGATGAGAGGGCTTGTACCTTTGACCTTTTGGCAATGGCCACCAATAGTTTAAGTGATTTTTGAAATGGTCCAGTCCTGTGGAGGAAGGACACTAGCGTGCATCAGACATCAAGGGAGTGCAGGGCCCTGTCAGTGGGGAGGCGTGTGGCTTCGGGCAGAATACTGGCAAGTGGATGGACTGATTGAGGTGGAACTCAGATACCACTTTTAGAAGGAATTGGGGTGCAGCCATAAGGACATCTTGTCCTTGTGGAATATCGTGTGTGTGTGTGGGGGGGGGGGGGGCGGTGTCTGCAATCATGGCTGCAAGCTCACTGACTTGTCTGGTCAGGTTATGGCTACCAAGAATGCCACTTTCATTGAGAAGTGGGAGAAAGAGTATGTGGCCATTGGTTCAAAGGGTGGTCTTGTGAGGGCGAAGAGAATGAGATTAAGGGCACATGAGGGTGTGGGCTTCAACGCTAGTGGAAAGGTGCTGAATAATCCTTTCATGAAGTGGATAGTGATATGGTGCATAAACACAGAGGGATGAGTGGTGTTGCGCATGCCAGTGAATGTTCCAGATGTTTGGGTGTCCGGGTGACCGTCGGTACCATTGGATCCCGTTGGTGCCTGGCCTTGCCTTGCATATGGGGTATCCTGGGTGCTGATCCAGCCGGATCTACACGTGACATCTTCCCTGACTCGGCTTGAGTTGAAAACACTGAGCTTGGGAGCAGTCCTTTGCCGAGACCTGGCTCTTGTGCTTGTCAGAGCTTTTTGCCCTCATATCAGGATTTGTCCTTAGCCTATGGAGCTCCGAGGCAGGCATTGTGGCTGGAGGGGGCACTCACTGCCAGGCGGGGGGGGGGGGGGGGGGGGGGGGGGGGGGGGGGGGAGCCTCTTTGGCCAGGATCTCAGTGAGCCTGAGGCTGCATGGCCTCCTCCATAAGATATTCATAAGGTTCAGAAAAGGGCAACTAAAATGATTAAGGGTTTGGAACGGGTCCCATATGAGGAGAGATTAAAGAGGCTAGGACTCTTCAGCTTGGAAAAGAGGAGACTAAGGGGGGATATGATAGAGGTATATAAAATCATGAGTGATGTGGAGAAAGTGGATAAGGAAGTTATTTACTTATTCCCATAATACAAGAACTAGGGGTCATCAAATGAAATTAATAGGCAGCAGGTTTAAAACAAATAAAAGGAAGTTCTTCACGCAGCGCACAGTCAACTTGTGGAACTCCTTACCTGAGGAGGTTGTGAAGGCTAGGACTATAACAGAGTTTAAAAGAGAACTGGATAAATTCATGGTGGTTAAGTCCATTAATGGCTATTAGCCAGGACGGGTAAGGAATGGTGTCCCTAGCCTCTGTCTGTCAGAGGGTGGAGATAGATGGCAGGAGAGAGATCACTTGATCATTGTCTGTTAGGTTCACTCCCTCTGGGGCACCTGGCATTGGCCACTGTCGGTAGACAGGATACTGGGCTAGATGGACCTTTGGTCTGACCCGGTACGGCCTTTCTTATGGTCTTATATTTGCGGAGGCGGAGCTTGTGGGCTTCCTGGTCCTGGGCAGGAAGGACTTACAGAGGGCGCAGCGTGCCACGGTGTGTGCCTCATCCAGGCAGTAGAGACTTGACACTCACACAGATGGAGTGTGGGTAGGAGACACAGTTTTTGAAGCCTGTGATCCTGGGGATAGATAGTCCCCGAGGCAGGGTGGAGGGGGATGCGGTTCCCGAACAGGGAAGAGAACTACTATATTAACTACACTACATAAGAACATAAGAATGGCCATACTGGGTCAGACCAAAGGTCCATCTAGCTCAGTATCCAGCCTTCCGACAGTGGCCAATGCCAGGTGCCCCAGAGGGAATGAACAGAACAGGTAATCATCAAGTGATCCAACCTCTGTCGCCTATTCCCAGCTTCTGGCAAACAGGCTAGGGACTCCATCCCTGCCCATGCTGGCTAATAGCCATTGATGGACCTATCCTCCATAAATATATCTAGTTCTTTTTTGAACCCTGTTATAGTCTTGGCCTTCACAACATCCTCTGGCAAAGAGTTCCACAGGCTGACTGTATGTTGTGTGAAAAAATACTTCCTTTTGTTTGTTTTAAACCTGCTGCCTATTAATTTCATTTGGTGATCCCTAGTTCGTGTTATGAGAAGGAGTAAATAACACTTTCTTATTTACTTTCTCCACACCTCTCTCTGATTTTATAAACCTCAATCATATCCCTTCCTTAGTCGTCTCTTTTCCAAGCTGAAAATTCCCAGTCTTATTAATGTCTCCTCATATGGCAGCCGTTCCACACCCCTAATAATGTTTTTTGCCCTTTTCTGAACCTTTTCCAATTCTAATACATCTTTTGAGAAGGGGCAACCACATCTGCACACAGTATTCAAGATGTGGGCATACAATGGATTTATATAGCGGCAATATGATCTTTTCTGTCTTATTAACTATCCCTTTCTTAATGATTCCCAACATTCTGTTCGCTTTTTTGACTGCTGCTGCACATTGAGTGGATGTTTTCAGAGAACTATCCACAATGACTCCAAGATCTCTTTCTTGAGTGGTAACAGCTAATTCAGACCTCATTGTTTTATATGTATAGTTGGGATGTTTTCCAGTGTGCATTACTTTGCATTTATCAAGATTATATATGGAGATATACCTATCTCATAGAACTGGAAGGGACCTTGAAAGGTCATTGAGTCCAGTCCCCCCTGCCTTCACTAGCAGGACCAAGTACCAGATCCCTAAATGGCCCCCTCAAGGATTGAACTTATAACCCTGGGTTGAGCAGGCCAATGCTCAAACCACTGAGCTATCCCTCCCCCCTGAACATTGAATTTCATCTGCTATTTTGTTGACTGGTCACTCAGTTTTGTGAGACCTTTTTGTAGCTCTTCGCAGTCTCCTTGGGATTTAACTATCTTGAATAGTTTTGTATCATCTGCAAATTTTGCCACCCCACTGTTTACCCCTTTTCCCAGATCATTTATGAATATCTTGAACAGTACAGACCCCTGGGGGGACACCACTATTTACCTCTCTCCATTCTGAAAACTGACCATTTATTCCTATCCTTTGTTTCCTATCTTTTAACCAGTTACCAATCCATGAGAGGACCTTCCCTCTTATCCCATGACAGCTTATTTTGTGTAAGAGCCTTTGGTGAGGCACCTTGTCCAAGGCTTTCTGAAAATCTAAGTACACTATATCCTCTGGATCCCCCTTGTACACATGCTTGTTGACCCCCTCAAAGAATTCTAGTAGATTGGTGAGGCATGATTTCCCTTTACAAAAACCATGTTGACACTTCCCCAACAAAACATGTTCATCTATATGTCTGACAATTTTGTTCTTCACGTCAGGCTTACCAGCTTGTAATTGCTGGGATCACCTCTGGAGCCCTTTTTAAAAATTGGTGTCACATTAGCTATCCTCCAGTCATTTGGTACAGAAGTTGATTTAAATGATATGTTACAAACTACAGTTAGTAGTTGTGCAATTTCATATTTGAGTTCCTTCAGAACTCTTGGGTGAATACCATCTGGTCCTGGTGACTTAATATTGTTTAGTTTATCAATTTGTTCCAAAACCTCCTCTAATGACACCTCAATCTGAGACAGTTCCTTCAGATTTTTCACCTAAAAAGAATGTCTTAGGTTTGGGAATCTCCCTCACATCCTTAGTCGTGAAGACCAATGCAAAGAAATCATTTAGTTTCTCCGCAATGGCCTTATCGTCCTTGAATGCTCCTTTAGTATCTTGATTGTCCAGTGGCTCCACTGGTTGTTTAGCAGGCTTCCTACTTCTGATGTACTTAAAAAAAAATTTTGCTATCACTTTTTGAGTCTTTGGCTAGCTGTTCTTCAAATTCTTTTTTGGCCTTCCTAATTATATTTTTACATTTCATTTGTCAGAGTTTATGCTCCTTTCTATTTTCCTCACTAGGATTTAAACTTCCATTTTTTAAAGGAATCCTTTTTGCCTCTCACTGCTTCTTTTACTTTGTTGTTTAGCCATGGTGGCACTTTTTTGGTTCTCTTACTATGTTTTTTAATTTGGGGGTACATATTTAAGTTGAGCCTCTATTATGGTTTCTTAAAAAAGTTTCCATGCAGCTTGCAGGGATTTCACTTTTGGCACTGTACCTTTTAATTTCTGTTTTACTAACTTGCTCATTTTTGTGTAGTCCCCCTTTCTGAAATTAAATGCTACAGTGTTGGGTTGCTGTGGTGTTTTCCCCGCCACAGGGATGTTAAATTTAATTATATTATGGTCACTATTACCAAGCAGTCCAGCTAGATTCACCTCTTGGACCAGATCCTGTGCTCCACTTAGGATTAAATCAAGAATTGCCTCTCCTCTTGTGGATTCCAGAACTAGCTTCTCCAAGAAGCAGTCATTTAAGGAGTGAAGAAACTTTATTTTTGCATCCCGTCCTGAGGGGACATGTACCCAGTCAATATGGGGATAGCTGAAATTCCCCATTCCTGATACTTGACCCCATTATTATTGTGTTTTTTATTTGTATAGCCTCTCTAATCTCCCTGAGCATTTCACAGTCACTATCACCATCCTGGTCAGGTCGGTAATAGGTCCCTACTGCTATATTCTTATTATTAGAGCATGGAATCACTATCCATAGAGGTTGTATGGTACAGTTTGGTTCATTTAAGATTTTTACTTCATTTGATTCTAAGCTTTCTTTCACATAGTGCCACTCCCCTACCAGCATGACCTGTTCTGTCCTTCTGATATATTTTGTACCCTGGTATTACTGTGTCCCATTGATTATCCTCATTCCACCAAGTTTCTGTGATGCCTATTATACCAATATCTTCATTTAATATGAGGCACTCAGGTTCACCCATCTTATTATTTAGACTTCTTTAGCATTTGTATAAAAGCTCTTTAAAAACTTGTCACTTTTTAGCTGGCTGACATTACCTGATGTAATTGAATGGGACTCTTTTTCATATGACTGTTTCTCATCAGATCCTACCTGTATTTTATCATCTTCAATCCTCTACTCCTTACTAGGACATAGAGAATCTTCATTAATAGATACTCCCCTAAGGGATGTCTTCCTGAGTAGCCCCACCCCCGGTTAAGGGCTGTTGGGTGCTAAAGAGCTTGGAGATCAAAGCCTCATTAAGAAACTCTCAGCCTTGCCTAGCGCTATAAGTTAACTTATCTACCTATACTAATGAAATTATTTACATACTATATACAAAGTAAAATCACTCTCTTAGTAGACTAAGAGCGTGAAGGAACAGGGCTTCTGACTGAGGCCATGCAGAGGTGAGCGGGAACTGGAGTGGCATCAACCGACACTACTACTTATCCTCGCCTGGGAGCCACAAAGAGACTCACTATGCACGTGTAGGTCAACGGACACTGCTGAGAAACATTTCCGGGTGGCATGCATGCGTACCCACATGTGGAATACACATAGGGACTATCACTCGAAGAAGGTAGGGATACTGCAACTACAATAGGTATCAAAAAATTGTGAAGTCACACAGGAATAAAGGAGAAAACACATTAAACCGTAGGAATTAAAATTTTCCAAATGGAGACTATTTAGTTAAAATGCAACAACCAATCAGTGCTAATGAACAATCCAAAACTTATTTGTTGCTGTTGTTTCACAAAATGGACTTGTTGCATTTGGTAAAATTTGTAAAAAAGCAGCTGGATAGCAATAGAGGCATAAGACAACAAGCTAACAACCACTTTAGTGGATTTATGGTATAATTTGACAATTACCCTTAACAAAATTATTTCAACATGTGGACCCTTTGAGATTAAAAAGAAAATTAAACATAGTGATGCATTTTTAATTAGGAATATTTTAAATGAGAACTCATTTGGAGACATGTCTGGCAATATCTTATGGGAAATATAAAGAATGAATTTATTATTCACTCATGCTAAACATTCCTCTCTAAAATTTGTTAAAAAATTCCATATCATTTCATTATAAAAGAGCTAACCAGGCAGAAAGATGCAACTGCTCTTTATAGAAATGTATTCCCAAAATTACTTACATTTTACTTCCATAACTCAACATTTGAATTTTTTCTTTTCCATCAAATATCAGTAAGCAGTACAATTTCAGTATAATTACAAATCACATGGATGAAATATTAGCATTGTTATCTGTACTGAATGAAATAAATTGTATGTGTTTGTTCAACTTCTCCAGAAGCCAACCTCATTTTCATTGTTTTACACTCAAAATCCTGGCACTTTGGTAAAAAGACAGGACTACTGTTAATTGCATTAGTGATTAACAGAACACTTCTCTACTGGATGAAGAAAATAATTCAAACCAAATCGCCTCAATATACATCTCTAAATATGATGCTTATTTTAAATCCTTCACTAGGGACTACTGCAACAGATTAAAACAGCCTTCAGCCATTCTTGCAGATAACCGAACATGGGCCCACACAATCTTAGCAGCAAAAAATTTGGATAATGAAGCAGTGTCAACTGTGATACTACAGCAGTACCAAGGAGAAAAAAAATGCAGTTTGAGTGCCTTGTTATGTTTAGCAAATCTCCATGGTTAGTCCACTGCTCTTCTAGCAGGCCCCAAAGCTCACAGTGCCAGGAGGTGTGTCCCACAATTGAGTATATATAGAGGCCAATTCAAAGAAGAGCTGTTAATTGTGCATGTACCTCCTGTAGACTTGTTTGAAAATTGTGTCCTATGAGTTTTTACTTACCACCATGGAGGGATACTACTATGTCTATTGATGTACCAGGTTCACAGCTACTATTACTTGGTTTAACTCTATACTTGTCAGGAGCAGTTGTTCTCACCTAAGAATAAAAACAAGCATATGGTGTATGTCAGAATTTAAACAGATTCCGCCTACCAGTTCTGTTACTGCTAATTTACAAAAAAGGAGAAGAGACAGGGTTTGGTGTTCCTAAAATGTTATCAGACCTCTATTATTACCAAAAGATGGAATAATGAAGACAATAGATTTAAAAAACAAAAACACACCCCACACCCCTTTCCTTTTTGGGAGTAGTCTTAGAAGCTAATGCTTCCAATTTCTTCCTCTATCAGTTTTGTCCTTCGCTATTTGGCAAAGACTGGATTTCTTCTTTTTTTATATAAACAACACTAAACAAACAAAAATACTGAACGTAATACTTGTGAAAGTTGCTAGTTTGACAACTTTGAAACCTGAATCATGTATATATGCAGAGAACATGTACAAAGTGGTGGTAAACCAAGTCTATGCACACCTAAATTCATTTAATTTCCTGCATCCCTAAAAATACGGCTACTGAGTTGAACATGAAATAGAGACTGCACTTATTCCTCTGAAGGTGAGCTAATGGGGAATGGATTTTTCAGCAGCTTTGACATAGTTGATCACAAAGTGCTGATGACTTGTTCCTGGAATAAGGGGGAGGGAGGGGAGATCCAGCAATGGCTGGACACTCAAATATGAGTAAGGACACCACCCTTTCATTATTTTTACTGTTAATTATCTCATTTGACCTTTATTCCATGAACGATTTGGGACTTTGCACAAAATCTGCCACAACAAATTTATATTTCTGTACAAATGAAAGGCATGTGGACAGCAAAACAAAACAATGTATAGACACAAATAATATTTACCTTGAAGGCCACTACATTTTTAGTCACATTTGTGAGAACTATCAAGCATTTTTTCTCTCCAATTTCTTTGGATCCAAAAAACAGCTCTTCTGCCGGACTAATTGAAAATAAATTAAAAATTGGATTATACAATTTTCATTGAGCAATCCACTATTTTTAACACAAATAATCTTTCTAAATCATTTATCATAACACAAATTTGAGTTTATTAAAAAAAAGTGCTTTCTATCCACCAGTTACAGTCACCGTAAATTAAGTCTCCACAGGCAAGCTGCCACAATATTCTGCAGCATATTTAAATTTGATAGAATCCAGAGCTGGTAACAGTAAAAGGTGTAAGTGTTTTGTGTGTGCGCGTGCACTAGGAACTAAAGGTTTATCTCTCTCCTTCCCTTGGTACTCTCATGTAATTGGAAAAAAGTTGGTTATGCCTCTTTCAAAATTATATGACACTGGTATCATCATTCTGGAATTTGACATTCTTCTTGAATAGAGAAAGCAGGGCAAATGCATGAGCCAAGTAAGAAAAAGATGAGTAATGGAAGGAAGAGAACTGGCACAAGAAAATATTAGTTAAAAAAAAAAAAAATCATTGAAAGGTGCACATAAAAGTGTTGTTGTATTCCTTTTCCTGACAATTTTTTTCTGAAAAGTGAGGGTCATGTTAAGTAATCATGGTCAGTTCCTTTCTTTCCCCCAATTTCTTAACAGTAATTTAGCTTGTTTTGACCCCTTCTCCCTCAAAGCTACTTTATCCCTCTACCCACCCCTCATACCAGGGGTTGGCAACCTTTGACACGCGGCCCATTAGGGTAATCTGCTGGCAGGCCGCGAGACATTTTGTTTACATTGACCATCCGCAGGCACAGCCCACCACAGCTCCCAGTGGCTGCAGTTCACCGTTCCCGGGCAATGGGAGCTGCAGGAAGTGGCGGCCAGCATGTCCGTTGTCTACATTAGAAAAGTTGCACCAGTTAACTAAATTGATCTAGTTTAATTGGTACAAAACCTTAACATAGACACACGTACACTACTTTAACCCTTGTTTATATTTGGTTTTAACTTAAATCAGAAACTAAAATGGAATCAAATGAAATACGTTTTAAAAATCAACCTGGTTATCTTACTTAAGCTAAGCAATTTTAAGCAAGGGTTAAACTAGTTTAAGTTTATGGAGTTTACATTGGTCTAACTAGATCATTTAAAATTTAGTTAAACTGGTCACTTTGCTAATACAGTTAAGCCATTAGACTGTCAAGTAGTGACAGGCACAGACATGGCACTGAAAAAACAACCAAAAAATAACTTTTGATCTATGTGGAAAAATTAAGGATCACTGAAGGTGTTCATCCACAGAGATAAATATAATATGCTACAGATACTTAAAATTGTTGAATGGAAAACAAACTAGTCTGAGAAGATTTCATATCAGACAAAGTAAGAATTTTTAGAAGACAAAAGATTAATTAAAGATTAGTCAAATCACTTAACTCTTGATTTCAGTTTTTGTGGTTTTAAAACTGATTAATTTAATTTTAAGTGAGCGATATACAATGCAACAAAGCAAACAAAATTACTATTGCACACTATTACCTTATATGTAATAACGGTCCTTTAAAAATGGTTAACGCCTTCTTTGCATTTTTTGTTTTGGAATCTGTTTTGTCATTCTCGTCTGGTTTGGAAATTTGTTCTACAGAACATACCTGAGTAAAAATAAATGAGAATTATAAAGGAATAAAAAGTATGAGTCACACACATTACAATCATGTAGATATTTCTGCATCAAACATAATGGCAAGATGCTCATTCCGCCAAATTTATATGTTATTGAATCTGTTAATCTTTGAATTCCTTGTAATTTCAATGAATGAACCGCGTATGATGGCTCTGAAATATACGCATACAATCAGGCTTCTAACAAATTACATGTTTTATATGATGCCTCATAGCTTGGAGATTTCTTTAAAACTCTGGACATGTAGCTACCCTGAGTTGTTCTAATTTACAAACCACTGGCCTCACTCATCCCTCCAAAGCAAAGCAAAACATTCAAATAAATATTGCAATATAACAATGACTAAATATTATGTTGGACAGATAAAATAAACTAGGATATTGTATTTAATTACATTTCATGGACTTTCTAAACTCATCTTTGTGCATTAGTGTTAAAAATATAAAGCAATCATGAGAATTTTAAAAATGTGATTTGATTAATAAAACTGATGGAAGTATAATGCTGATGTTGCGGAACACTGTAGGCATTGCCCTACAGGTTTTTTTTTATTAATTATATTATATTATATATAAAATAAGGTTTTTGTAAAGTATATTAAAAGTGAAAGAAATCCTAGCAATTATGGGGGTGAAAGGGTGTAAGCACCAAGTAATTTTATCTTAAAATTAGTAAAAAACACAAACCAAATTATCAAAATTGAGACCTGGGAGAAATAAGAATTAAATAGATGGAATTACTACCTAATTGTTTCTCATGCAATTTATTCAGGAAAAAAAAACTTTCAAAAGATGAATAGCAATTATTAATAATTTCATTATACTAAACTTAGAGGGTAGTCCGACTATTTACCACCAAGAGTTCTCTTTCATGAACTAGGGGATGCCATGTAAATCAATAACTAAACTTGATTTTGAAATAAAGAAAAATGTTTCAGAATTACGATGACAAAAAGAAAACCAAAAAATTAATCAGTCAAGAATGAATATGCAAATAAGTTACAACACATAAAAAGAAAAGTAAATAAATGAATGATACAAGGTATTAATGCTTGAAAAGCAACTTTAAGTATGACATTCTAAACTGAAAGAAAATCAAAATAAAATTCTATTACCTATGTCAAAGGAATAGTATCACAGAAGTGAGTATAAGATTCAAACAGCCATGAAAATCAACACTATTTAAATCGATTACTTCTTGGAACACTAAACATATCAAATGGGTATGTTTCCCATTGAGAGAGACTAATGGTTAAGAAACAGCAACAATTCAATAAACATACTTAAGAACATAGTACCTGAAAACCAAATGTAAATTTAATTAAAGTAAAACTAGGTTACAAAACTATGATTCAACTTAATATCAAGAGTCTCAAACTACTGGTAAATAAAAAATGATAAAATAGGATAATACACTTGAAAGTAATCCCAATTTAAACAAGGATAGTTAAACAACTAGTGATTCTTAATTGTGTTTTAAGAAACTACAGTTCTAGGACTAATCATAGATTTTAACAAGGTAAATACAAGGTCACGTGACAATTACAGCTCAACGTTACATATTGTTATATACATATGCCTAGCTGAAGATTACAACGATATGCAAGGTTTCAGAGGGGTAGCCGTGTTAGTCTGTATCAGTAAAAACAATGAGGAGTCCTTGTGGCACCTCAGAAACTAACCAATTTATTTGGGCATAAGCTTTTGTGGGATATAACACACTTTATTAGATGCATGGAGTTGAAAATACAATAAGCAGATATAAATATACAGCACATGAAAAATGGGAGTTGTCTTAGCAAATAGGGGGTCAGTGCTAACGAGGCCAATTCAATTAGATGGATGTAGCCCATTCCCAACAGTTGACGAGAAGGGGTCTTTATTCAGGCCTAATTTGGTGGTGTCAAGTTTGCAAATTAATTCCAGTTCTGCAGTTTCTCATTGAAGTCTGTTTTTGAAGTTTTTTTGTTGAAGAATGGCGACTTTTAAGTCTGTTACTTAGTGTCCAGGGAAACTGAAGTGCTCTCCTACTGGTTTTTGAATGTTACAATTCTTGACTTGACAATTCTTGACACCATCAAATTAGGCCTGAATAGAGACTGGGAGTGGCTGAGTCACTACAAAAAATAATTTTCCCTCTCTTAATACTCACACCTTCTTGTCAACTACTGGGAATGGGCCACATCCACTTTGATTGAATTGGCCTTGTTAGCACTGACCCCCCACTTGGTAAGGCAACTTCCATCTTTTCATGTGCTGTATATTTATACCTGCTTATTGTATTTTCCACTCCATGCATCTGATGAAATGGGTTATATCCCATGAAAGCTTATGCCCAAATAAATCTGTTTGTCTCTAAGGTGCCACAAGGACTCCTAGTTGTTTTAACAATATGAAAGAAGTTGAGGTTCCAGTAACTTCATACATATAACATGATTGTTACAACAGCACAAAGTGGATACTTTTGCCTATTAATGTCACAACACAGAACTAAATGATTAATTTGGTGGCAGGGGCTAAAGCATTTAGGAAGCGTATAAGGTGAAAGCTAAAATTAGAAAAGCAAAAATTTGGTAAGCTTGAGTTAGGTGCAATGAGGTGCCTTTGTCATTCAGTTTATTTGCATGAGGGATTCTCTATATGAAGGTATATTTTGTCACAGACAAAACACACACAAAGTGTAAGCATGGACAAAACATGATAATTTGGGAATCCATCCAACTTTTGAATTCTTTTTTGACATTATGGATTATGAAATGTTCTTATTAAAATTGCTACATCATGAACGCTTCACTTTATGAGGATCCACCACTGCTGTCAGAACATGCACCAGGTGCACTACTGAGGAAAAAAGGAAGGTATTTAAGGCTAATGATGGGGCAAAAGTTATGCAAAAGAGAAACTGCATCCCAAGGGAAAAGCTACTTCCTCCTCCATTTGAGGGGAGGGTTGTGGTGGTGTTTTTTTTTTTTTTTTTTTTTTAAACAGTGGGTCGCTACCAGGAGACAGAACAAAGAAAGCAGCTGAGTAGGAGGGGTTTAAATAAGCAAAACACAAAAGAACAGAAGTCAGATTGGAAAAGGAAGCATTGGGCAGGAGGAGAGAGCAAAGTCACAGAAAATGGGAAGGATTCTCTGAGGGAGAAGCCATCCAACATGTGACTGCCTGCATGAAGCAGCGAAACTGCCTGCTTTACTGGGCAGAGACGGCCCCAAGGAACTCTGACACAAGCCCAAAGAATGTTCTGGAGTGGTGAGGAAATTAAGGGAAAGGCACGTACAGAGTTTTGTTTTGTAGACGTGTACTCTCTTGCCCTTTATATGATTAAGAGCAGTTGCATTGGGCTATAGCTACGCTACAAGCTGGGGTGTGACTCACAGCTCACGTCCGCACTTATGCTAGCTAGTGTGAGTATAAATAGTAGTGTAGCCACAGTAGCATGGGCAGTGACAGTAGCAATACAGCTTAGCCATGCCAAGCTGTACCTCCACTGCCGTGGCTATGCTACTATCTATACTCGCGCTAGTTCATGCGCGCTAGCCTGAGTATACATAGACAAGCTGAGAACCACACCCCTAGCTTGTAGCGTAGACGTAGCTTTAGATACTAGGCAAATTGCCAGTTTGTGCTGAATGCTTACAACTACTATGTTGCCTCTTAAGAGAGTTAAACTAAACCAGATGCTTCACACCTTTGGGGTGGAGTTTTGGGAGCGGGTGTATTTAAGTATGGGAGAGTCCGAAGGGTCAGTGACTTGCCCAGAGGAGGTAGGCAGCTGGGCAGTGGGTTCCAGCTCTGAGAAGGGGATGCTAGATGGAAGGTCTGTGCTCTGAGAGTGTGCCTAGGGACCCCAAAAGTGGGGCAGTGGCTGGACTCCCCCATTTAGGCTCTAGAAGATTGGAATCCAGGGACAGAGTCTTAAACTCCCTTCACTGTAGTCTGCTGGGTGGCCAGCAAGGGCGTGTCTGACCGGATCTACGGCAGAATGGTGGCAGTGCTTGGGATTAGTGTAGTAGTATAAGAAGCTTTTAAAAACACTTTTGCAAGGGACTTCACTTCTGCTGTTAGTCTGAAAGCCAGGAGCAGATCTTTTAATTGCCTTGGGTAAAAGTAGTTGCCAAATATGAATTAGGAACAGCTCAAGAAAGAGCAGATTCTGAGCCTGTGTGCACAGTGAGGTCTGGCTTCTGCTGATCAGAAAAATTGGAATTGGTGGCCACACTGCATACATATATCATGGGATGGATGGGGCAGCTGCTCCAAGCCAGGGGCAAGACTAGATCCCCTTTTTCCCTCCTAGAGGGTAGGCAGGTAACCAAAGAGATGGTGCCACAGACTGTTCCCAAGATGGTCGATAAGATGTAATGGTGATGGCGAGAAGCCCAGAGCTGTGGAGGCTGGAGTGAAGACTGCTTATGAAGGAGAGACAGATGGCGTTGATGGCACTGCTGCACTCCCGTGCCTGGAGGAAGGATGGACACACGCCCAAAGAAGGCTCTGGAGTGGTGAGGAAACTGAGCAAGGAAAGGTGTGTACAGGCTATTATTTTGGGGATCTGTACTCTTGTGTGCTTTATATAATTAAGCAAAAGAGCAGTTGTGTTAGACTTTGGGCAAAGTGTCAGTGTGTGCTGAATGCTTTACTACTACCATGTTGCTTCCAGAAAGTTAAACTGTAAGCCAGATGCTTCAGACCTTTTGGGCGGAGTTCTTGGAGAAAGTGTGTTTACGTATGGGACTGTCTGACGGGTCAGCAATGTGCTCAAAGAGGCTAGGAACCTAAACAGCGGGTGCCAGCATTCAGAAGATGCCAGATAGAAGGTCTGTGCCTGAGTGTGCCTACAGACTTGGAGACTGGCTATATTCCCATTTGAGAAGCTTAAAACACCCAGAGATCCAGGGACACAGAGGTTTTGATTCCTCCACAGCAGTCCAGTGGGCGGCCAGCAAGGGGGCACCTGACCAGATTTGTGACACAAAGTTGATATGCAGAAAAGTAAAGTAATAATACCACAATGCTGTTTCTATTTGAAATAAACAAAGGTAAACCAGTAATAAGTTACCACACAAAAATAGAAATGAGGTGAGTATGGAGCATGAGGTATTCACACATGCTATTAACTCTTTAGTGAGAAATACACAACACAATTAAGATCAGTATACAAAAGTATTCTAGATTTTATAGCACACACAAATTAAGTGAAGTGAGGTTAGAAGGGTGCTTTTCTTGTACACACACACACACACACACACACACACACACACACACACACACTCACTCTAATGGTCACAGAGGGAGAGATCTGAGGATTTCTTCAACGAGCAAGTAATCATACACACTTGCAGATGCATCACAGCTGCTGGGAGTGAGTGAAAGTCACATACAGTGGAGGAAAACAAAAAAAACAAACAAAAACAGTGATTTGAGTATATTAATCAGTTTTTAGTGGTCCTTACATTTAGGGATTAATTTTAACGGGACAAAAGTTAACCAACAAACTCTCACAAAGATATGACACAGGATAGTTTCAGATTTTAGGCAGCACACAGCAAGACAATTCTGAGTTCAAGATTAATTCTTTAAACAACAACAAAATAACTTTAGTAAGCTAGGTGATGATTAGATCAGCCTGAACATATAAAAATGCAAATATAATATCTTCCTACCATTACAGGGCTATCTAGATGAAAAACAGACAATTGAATCAAACACTATAGCAATTTAGTTACAAGGTGTTAGGTTTAATTCCTGTAACAGTCCAGTTATGGTTCTTAGAAGATTGCAAATGTTAAGGCTACTTCAGTGCTCTTTTCTTTCCTGTTCCTAGTGTAATCTTGCTTGATATTTATTTGGAATCAGGTACTTCAGTAGCATCCATGGAAGTTAAGTTTATTAATTTGGTATATTTCAATATTTAAATCCCATCAGCACAAAGGTCTGGATTTAAAGAAACAAAGGTCTGAACTTCAGAAGAGTTCAGTATTCTAGAAAGACAATCAATACCTTTGTTCTTCAAGGCCAAATTCTGACTTCCTTCAAAGCACAGAAATTCCTATGGTATCTCAGAGAGAAATATTAATTGTCAAATCATACCCTGCCATCTGTTATCAGAGGAGTATTTTGGTGCGGTGGTGATCTTTTCTTGGCATATTTGCTCTTTAGGAAAGCTCTCTCTTTCCCAAGGCTGCTTATAGTTATGACTTTGGACTTTCAGGTCCAAAACCCAAGTTCTTGTTCATAAAGGATTCTGGTTAAAGAAAAATCACTCTCTCTTGGGAGAGTGGAATCAAAAATTGAGCATTTCTCACAGGAAGCAGGGAGACTTATCTGAATCAGGACTGAAGCGATGTGTTCAGGACTTTTGGACCTTTCAATGAAGACTCACCCTCGGGATTGCCTAAAGACAAAAAACTCCTCAACTGTACTTAGCATCTCTTTTCATACATTAATATTCCATTCAGCTGTAACGGTGGGCTAGCCCAGCTCTAAAAGGATTCAGTTTATTGATACTACCAGTGCAAATACAGTACAGAACTACTAAAAGAAATAAAGGAAAAGTTTAAAAAAAGATTTGACAAGGTAAGGAAACTGTTTTTGTGCTTATTTCATTTAAATTAAGATCGTTAAAAGCAGCATTTTTCTTGTGTGTAGTAAAGTTTAAAAGCTGTATTAAGTCAACGTTCAGTTGTAAACTTTTGAAAGAACCACCATAACATTTTCCTATATTTTGTTGTAATTTGGTGACGAAGTTTTCCTTCATTTTGAAATTTTAAAGTTTATTCTTTCTTCTTTCACTTAGCTGTAATTTGGGAAGAGTTTATCCCATCTTTCAAGCGTAGGAAGGTATTCTCAATTTGATTCTAATTTTAAACAACTTCCAGGTTCATTATAAAATATCCTAATTTCCAACTATTAAAATATTTTAGCTATTCTAGGCACTATACTTGATAACAGTAGTAAAAACAAACAAGAAATCTATTTCTAAAACTAATATTGTCTAATTCACAACTTTTATTCTCAAACTTTGCACAACATTCCTAGTGCTGAAATGTTTATTCACATACTTACAATCACTTATGCTAATAACTTGAGTATAATCCTAAAGGGATAAGAATATTTACTTACAAATATAAGGATTATAACAAACTTCATTCTATACAAGTTGGTTTTATTATAAGAAAGGAATTCAAGTTTATCACCTTGAAACTTAACATAAAGGCTTATTTGGTTTCAATAGTTCCATTCTCAGGATAGCGAACACATTTGTGTAGCAATTCTAATCTCAAAATCTGAGACTCTTTGGTGGAAAACATTTATGTTAAAAAAAAAATGTAAGGAAGTATAGCAGAAAGTATTTAATTTACAAAGATGGCCCCCAGGATGTCTGGTTGGTTCAGACATAAGGAATTTTTCCAGAAATAAATTTGGAAGGTTCGTTTACGTTCAGATATCCTACAGTTTATGGTCTTATCCTTCCTTGGTAGCATCATGTTATTACTTCTCCATAGCTAACAGGAGCAGTATTTACCTCAGTATGGAGCTTAAATTACAGCCTTTTTGAGAGCTTGTATGCAACTTTTTAGGAGATGGATTAATATATTTATTTTAGGATTAAACCTAAACATCTGCTGGGCTACATCTTACTTTCCAATTTGGTTAACATATTAGTTCAATATCACAGATTATCCAAAGGGTCAGAGTAAGAATTTAAGAAAAAAAAAAAAAAGGGCTGGGGGTGGGGAGTAAGAAGGAGTGAATTAACCTTTCTTTAGACAATGGAATGCTGAAGGTGTTAAATGAGGACCACGTGATGTCTTTCCTTACAACCATATGTTTCTCTTTGAAAGTAACTGAAAAGACTCAGTTACACAAAAAAGGAAGAAGATAATAAACCAAGTCTAACATCCACAATTCATCTGCAGGTAACTGTGGCCTGAAACTCAGGACAGGCCTCTGGTTTGGTTCAATGGAGGATTCAAAAGTTAGCTGTTCCGTTATACCATTACATTATAACTTCTAAGTACAAAAATATCAAAATTGCATATTCTGGGGTCAAATTGACCCTTTTCGTATAGCTCCATTACTAGACGATGATGGTAAAACTTAATGATGCACAAAAGACAGAAGTGTTCAAAATAAATTTCTGTTGTTTATTTGGAAAGAAACAGGATGATGTACTCCCATCATATGAGGATGATGAAGTAATTTCCAGTGCATTAGTAACCAAAGAGGATATTGACATCATCTACAAGGGATAAACATTTTAAAATCAGCAGGCCCGAATAACTTGCTCTGAAGAGTTCTAAAAGAGTTGGCTGAGAAGATCTCTGGCCTGCTGATGTTAATTTTTTATTAAACTTTGGAATACTGGGGAAATTCCAGAAGATTAAAGAAGTGGTGAATCTAGTGCCAATATTCAAACAAAGTCAGCAGAATGACCCAGGTAACTATCAGCAGGTTAGATTGACATAAATCCTTAGTAAAATAATAGAAAAGCTGATAGGACATTGAATTGATAAAGGATATTAATATGATTAATGCCAGTCAACGGGATTTTATGGAAAACAGGTCCTGTCAAACAAACCAGATTTCATTCTTTGAGATTACAAGTTTGGTTGATAAAGGTAATATACATAGACTTTTGCAAGACATTTGATTTAGTACCATACAACATTCTAACTAAAAAATGAACATTATAAAATATCCGTAGAGTATACATTAAATGGATTAAGAACTGGCTGTGGAAGTAGTGTCTGTTTTTAGTAGGGTTCTACAAAGACTAGTACTAGGTCTGATGCTAGTCAACATTTTCACTAATGGTCTGGAAGTAAATAGAAAGGTATTGCTGATAAAATATGCAGATGACAAAGATTGGTGGAGTGGTAAATAATAAGGAGAAGATAGTCAGACAATCAACCAACCTGTATCAACTGGTAGACTCGGCCCATTTGAACAAAATGCATTTTTAACACATCTGAATGTAAAGTTACAGATCTAGGAATAAAGAATGCAGGACATACCTACAGAATAGGGGACTGTGTCCTGGAAAGCAGTGACTCTGCAAAAAAGGATTTAGGGGTCACAGTGGACAAGCAACTATATATGACCTCCCAGTGCGTTGGCAAAATGGACTAAAGTGATCCTTGGATACATAAACAACGGAACAAGTGAGCAGGAGTAGGGAAGTAATTTTACCTCTGTATACTGCATTTGTGAGACCAATATTTGAATACTGCATATAGTTTCAGTGTCCATGTTTTAAAAAGGATGTTGAAAAATTTGAGAGTGGGCAGAAAAGAGCCACAAAAATGATTGGGAGGCTGGAGAAAATGACAAAGCGAGAGACTTAAAGAGTGCAGCCTCACTTATCAAGAAGAAGACAGATCACTTGATTACAATGGGGACAAAATGTCAGGTATTAAAGGATTCTAATCTAGTAGAGAAAGGCATAACAAGAATCAATGGCTGAAAGCTGACACCAGACAAATTCAAATTAGAAATTAGGCACATATTTTTTAACATGAGGGTAATTGACCACTGGAACACAATCTACCAAGGGAAGCGGTGGATTCTTCAACTCTTGCCATCTTCAAATCAAGACTGGATGTCTTTCTGGAAGATATGTTTTAAGCCAAACACAAGTTACTGGGCTCAACACAGGGATAACTGGACTACATTTAAGGGCCTGTGATAGAGAGGAAGTCAGAGTAGATGATCTAATGGTTCCTTCAGACCTTAAATTCTATGAATCTCCCTTATTAATTTGGCTGGCCAAGTTTTAAAAATACCTTAATTAAAAAAGAAATTGCTCCATATGTTTCAAAATCTGACCAAATATTAAAATACTAATTCAAACTGAAAATTTTTGTACTATAAAATTAAGAATATTAAACATACACGATACAAGAAATTAGTAAATTCATATTCTGATTCAGAAGTTATGGCAACAACAGTGAATTCCAGATTTTGGACTATAGTAGCTATTTTTCAAGAACAATACTAATGGACAAAGTTTACATTTCCCATAGGCACTCACTATGTATTCCTTGCCCCCCGATACTGGAATGAATTCTGCACAGGTGTAAGGTTACAGCCACATAGATCAGATTGCAGGATTCAGGGCTTTACTTTGTTTTGTGACCATATCAAGATTAACTGGAGTTTGTGTAACTAATAAGATAAATAAAAACATAATACTGCTCTAGACAGTAGCTCTCAATAGCATGTTTTCAATTGTTTATTTAGTATTCCCTCTCCTCAGGAGCTGATTAAAACATCTATTGAGAAAACTAGATATCTGGTATTAAAAATCAATACAATGGTTGCCCCGAGGGAAGTATAAAAAACTGACTATAACTCTAGAGAAACCTAACTTTTTAGGGATAAAGTTAAAATATTTTTTTAAAATTTTCACATTGTACATTTAATGGAGCAATACCAGAATAAAACAGATACTAGATTTTTGTGTGTGTACTGTAATCCATCCATGATAGTGAAGCTAGTCTTTAGGGTTTTACTGGGTTTTCACTGTAAGTGGCAAAGACATCCAACTACAACAGACTGTAAAAAATCTGCCATAAAAAATAAACCATGTCCAACTTTTCATATTTTCGTTCCTTCTTAGCCTTTAGAGTTAATGGATACCTTTTTCACATTGAGAATTTGCTCTTCACTGGATTCTCCAGCCTCCTTGCTGTCTGCTTCCACCTCCTCTTTACTTTCAGTTTCATCTTCAGTAGTAATAGGTCCATTTTCACATAATGGAGTTTGAAAATCATCATCAACCAATGGAGGGTAACTGTACTTGAAAGTATCCTAAAATACAAGGGTATTTAATTCACGTGTGTATCAAAAGGAAGGAAAAGTGATTTCACTAGCATAATTAAAATACAGATCTTATCAGGATTTTTTTTTAGTCCTTTTACATATTTCATTTATACATTTTAAGTTCCATTCGACCCATGGGCAAAAAGTTGATGTTGGGTTTTGCCCTATATAATAATCAAATATGATAATCATCTAACACAGCCACTAATTTATAGCTAGTGGCAATGTTTACATATTCCTAAAGAGATTGCAGAATTTGTTCTGAGTTGAAATTTGGTATTGAAAAATCTTAGGAGGGTTGCGGGGGAGAATTAAACCAAATTTTGTTTCTACATTACACGGAGGCAAACTTAAAACAAAATAAGAAAAAACAGTGGCTCTTCAGATGTTTTTTGTACTTCTGTAACTTTATAACAGCTTTGGTTTTAAAAAAAATCATGTAGACAGTTAGTCCATGATTTGGATTTGTAAAAAATAAAACAGCCTATTTATTAATGTTTAAAGAACTAGCATTATACATGTGCATTACCTATTTTAATACAGGCTTTTAGTCCATATCACACACACTATACATGGATTATAGTTAAGGCTAAGATTTTGTAATGGTTATTTTTAGTAAAAGTCAGGGACAGGTCATGGGCAATAAACAAAAATTCACAGAAGCTGTGACCTGTCTGTGTCTTTTGCTGCTGCATCTCTGTGGTTTAATATATGGAGATATACCTATCTCATAGAACTTGAAGGGACCCCGAAAAGTCATTGAGTCCAGCCCCCTGCCTTCCTTAGCAGGACCAAGTACTCATTTTTGCCCCAGATCCCTAAGTGGCCCCCTCAAGGATTGAACTGACAACCCTGGGTTTAGCAGGCCAATGCTCAAACCACTGAGCTATTCCTCCCCCGAGAGCTATCCCTCCCCCCGCCACCTTGGTGGCTGGGAGCTGTGGGGTTTCCCCTCTGCCTGGAGCAGCTGGAAGCTGCCACCCCTCCCCTTTCCCCCCCGTCCTCGGCGGCTGGGAGCTGCAGGGTGACAATATTTCCCAAAGAAAAAACAGGGCACCCCCAGTGCTTGCCCAAGGCATCCCCCTCTCCCTGCACAAGGCTGTCACCCGTCGCTAGAACTCTGAGAAGGGCCCCCTCAGGAGTCTGTCACCTGTCGCTGGAACCCTGCCAGGGCCCTGCTGACTACCAGCTCCAGAGTCCCACAGCCCCTGGGGCTGAAGCAGAGAATGTCACCGAGGTCTCAGAAAGTCACAGATTCTGTGACTTCCATGACCTCCGTGACATAAACGTAGCCTTGATTATGGTGGATAATTTTTAAAAAGTAGAAAGAAGGCTGGGAAAGTGTACTAATCTAAACACCATGTTGAACACATCTAGGCCATGTCTATGTTGAGGAAATTTATTAAGAAGTTCATACTGGTTCAAATGGTGGTAAAAACAGGGTCAGTCATGGGATTTCACCTACACTGCACCTCCAACCAATTTTAACACTGGTTGAACTGATTTTTTGGGTCAATTTCCCCAGTTCATAGATTCCTGTGAACCACAGGTTCAAGAGCCACCAGAAGGTACTTAAAGGCAGGCTGCTCAAAAAAGTTTCAGAGGTTCCTCTTGCTCTGCTTCAAAGACTTGGAAGAGGTGGAAACAAATAGCTTCCAAACATGTAAGAGTAGCCAATTCCAATGAAAGAGAAAGTTTTTGGGAAGCAAGGACTAATACATGACTTGATTTTAAACGTTCAAATTCGTTATGCTTTGATCTTTCCAGAGAACTAGTATGTAGGACAGTTCTGAACAAAAATGATATAAGTTTAGAGGATTTCCTCACTAACTGCTTACCACTGTTTTGTTTTGTGACTGTGGCACGTATTTTATTTATGATTTAACAAAATTTGTTTAAAAAGACACTGCAATCAAGATTTCAATTAAATAAGGTCCCAAGCTTTTAAACAATGAAGCCTTCAAAATGTAAATGAAATGCTATGGTTCATCATTATGATTTCCCCACCCCTGTTGATGCTGACCACCAGAATTCCTATGTAGCAGCAAGCCTTTTTACCCACGTATGCCAGGGGAGAGAGATATGGGAAGCAGATGACAGCAGAATCGTCACTTTCTACACACTCTCAGTTTCAGCATCTCCCTCAGCACCCAGAAAACACTCAACCACCCCTCTTCAATCTCTGGGCAGCTACTACTTCTCACTCCTTGGGAAATGATTCCTTTTGGATGTTTCTTGCAGGTACTGAGAAGAGGATCCAGAGAGACATCCTGCCCCTGCAGGAGTTTAGGAAAGCGAGTCCCTCATACTTCCATACCCTTGAATCCAAGGAACAGAACCCCCACACCTCATTCCAGCAGCTATCTTGTCTCAAGAGGGTCCCTCAGATAACCCTCTGGTGTGTTTTTCTTTATTGGCGTATTAATATTCAAATATATGTTGCAGAGGGGAAGGCAGATTGTCATTGCCTATCTCCATCTCTTCTGCAGAGAGAAAAGGTGATGCCATCTCCCTCTATGGCAGTGGTATTACTTTTACCCTGCTTGGGATTAAAAAAATTATTAAAGGAAAGTTACAAAGTTTAAGGGAAAAGGATAGGAAATCACAGAATTAATTACACCGCTACCTCGATATAACGCAACCCGATATAACACGAATAAGCAGTGCTCCGGCGGGGCAGGGCTGCGCACTCCGGTGGATCAAAGCAAGTTCGATATAACGCGGTTTCACCTATAACGCGGTAAGATTTTTTTGGCTACTGAGGACAGCGTTATATCGAGGTAGAGGTATACTTTTATTAGCTTGGTGACAAATTTATGCCCCTTACACAAGTTGCTTATCCTGCATCAGCATTTAGACTGCACTATAATGTGATAAATAGGGGTGTGTAAAAGCTGACAATAATACAGTACTGGAGTGCAGTATAACCAGTTGGGCTTTACCTTCCTTTTAAAGAAGTTGCCAAGTACGCCAGGGGTTTTAGGACACTTGAGATGAGGGGCAACAGAAGGAGCTAGAAAGGGCAGAAGGCCAGAGAAAGGATTGGAGGGTCTTCATTCAATCATGGCTTTGGAGGGATGTGAGAAACAGCAGTTGTATGCCCTCAAAACCCCCTTTTTCCTATTCACACTATTAAAATTCCCAAAATGAAGTCACTAAATTAGGGTTGCAGAATTACTTCCTACCTTACAAAAAGAGCTATGAAAACTTTTTTAAAACTAACATACAAAAATTTGAAAATCATCAGTTGAGATTTTTAATAGAACTTAAATCATTAACAGTTAATTTGTAAGTTTATTATTATCAAATGGACACTCAGATACTTATCTGAAAAATGCTAGCTGGCTCTACTACAGTGTGTAATCGTGCAATTTATATGCACTCAAAAATTGCATGAAGATATTAATCATTACAAGGTATTTTAAAATTTCAATATACTTACAATTCCACCCATGTAGGCAGGCAGATACTCTGCACTGATGTATTCCTGCACTTCATTCTTGTTTGCAAACTTCAACATGCTTATCGCATCTGGACCAAGCCAACCCTTCACAATTTTAAAAGCAGCTAGACAAAAAAATAATAATACATAAACTGCCTGAAACAAATACTGCAGTTTTATCTGCCATTGATAGCATGTAAATAAATGCTCATAAAATATTAGGCTAAGTACGGAATTCAGTGAAATAGCTAGATATCCAGCTAGGGTTTCTTTACCCGTTATAAAACGTCCCACTAGGCAAAGAGCACATGCACGTACCAGGATTTTGCGGTATAAAAAAAAGAATATAAATACCCTGTGTGCCTGCCCCACCCCACTTCCCAAAGCAGTACCCCTCTACACCTAGAAACCTCATTTGGATGTGTGCTCCAAAACTGAGAAGAGGCTCGGTGAAGGCAATATATTTGGGCAACAAAAGTTATTGTTGGTAAGTAGTCAGTTTGTAACATTGTTTCCCCAGTGCCCCACTGCAGGAGACTAGCTCCTTGAACAGCAACTGAAGTACTGTTCACTGAAAATAAGCATCTAGTCTTGTCAAGGGCATAGTGACTTGTGAAGGGGTGTACTGAACTTCATGCAGCAGCTCTACCCTAGGTAAAGGCCAGGACCTCTGCTTATGAAAGGGATCTCTGAAAAGGAAAGGAGGAATGGTATTTGGCATGGTTTCTTACTGGAAAAAGTAGCACAGTTCAAAAGTAGCATCAGGACATATGCTACACATGAAAAAAAAATGCAACAAACAATCCCAAAGTAGTAGGGTAAAAAGAGGATCTTCATCCTCTATAGCTGGTTTGGAATTCTCCACTGTATCCTCAAATTTGCCTAGAGTGCAACACCGGTTTTTGCAAAGGTGGCTGAAATAGGGGAAGAAGTGAGGCTTCTGGAGAATTCCGCAAGACTTTCGGTGTCTGATGGTAATTTGCTCCTGAGGATTGCTGGAAATGTCCTCTATGAACCTAAAGCAAGCTGGCTCAAATTCCATGACCCAGACACTAACATGATTACTTACATCCTTCCCAAGACCTCATCAAGCTATGAACTGAAGCAGTGACAGATCAAAGACTAAATATTTAGTCCTCTTGAATATCAGACCAGTAATTTATTTTGGAGAGGAAAGGGAAGGTGGAGGGAGAAGTGGGTAAGTTCCCAATTTTGGGTGGGAGAAGAGTTGGGAGAATGAAGCATTTCTCGGGCAGGTTTGTTGTTTTAAATGGTAGCAGTTTTAACCTGCTTAATGTAAAACTAAAAGAGTCTTAATAGAGATGGACTGTGCACATGCAGCAAAAGGGTAATTTTTATAGCTATGTGCGCATGTGCAATATAGAGGAATAAAACACGTCTACCCAGTTTGTTGACTAGGCTGATTACTGGTGTACACGTACACCGCTATCTCGATATAACGCCACCCGATATAACATGAAGTCAGATAGAACGCGGTAAAGCAGTGCTCCGGGGGGCAGGGCTGCGCACTCCGGTGGATCAAAGCAAGTTCAATATAAAGCGGTTTCACCTATAACGCGGTAAGATTTTTTGGCTCCCGAGGACAGCGTTATATCGAGGTAGAGGTGTATCAGCATAGATATATATGGCAATTATCAATGTCATGCATATACCCTAACCAGCATAACGCACTATTTGGATTTCGCCATAGCAGAAAAACATTTACCAAGCCTAGCAAGTCTGGACCTGGAGTGGATTGGGGTTCAGGAAACCAAGAAAATGGATGCTTCAAGAAGTAATCTGCATATTAAGGGCTTCCAAGATATGAACGTGGCGGAGGTGGATGCAGGTCTTGATCTGCACTTTGAATAAGACTATTTATTTAATCTTTGAGTCACAGCACAACATGCCAGGAAGCTGCACACTAAAGCATTCAATGCCCTAATAATTGACAAATGTCAAGTACCATGTGCTTAACTAAAAGAAGAATTTGGCCTATGCATTAATTATATATTTCTATATATATACACACACACACACACACACACACACACACACACACCCCACAACATTAAAAACATTTTATAACCCCCCCCCCTCCAAAAATCAGTTTATGTTTGAATTAATATATCAGAACAGGGCTTTTTAAACTTATTACAGAAAATTACAAATATTTTTAGTTTACTTTAACTTACCATTCATTATCCATGGCATTTCAAAGATCACTATCTTTGCTGTAAAGACAATAGGAAAAAGAGATAATTGAAATGAAAGATATTATATATTAACAAAAAAAAGAAGGGGAGAAAGCGTTAATATTAGAGGATTATTAAAAGCAGAACACTCAATTTCCATGCTTACTTTCTTTAGGAAAAAATTAGCTTTCCTCCATTTGTCAAATAATAATCAACGTATACAAAACTATCCCTATGGTAAGATGAACAGAAGTATTAGGAAGCCCATTGGAAACTAAGGCATGTATTGTTTTGGTATACAAAAAAAGGCAAAATTATCCCAAAAGAGTCAGAATAGTTACCCACATCCTGAATTCAAAGAATTCATTTAAATTACTGTATTAAATAATATAATATATGGAGATATACCTATCTCATAGAACTGGAAGGGACCCTGAAAGGTCATCGAGTCCAGTCCCCTGCCTTCACTAGCAGGACCAAGTACTGATTTCGCCAGATCCCTAAATGGCCCCCTCAACGACTGAACTCACAACCCTGGGTTTAGCAGGCCAGTGCTCAAACCACTGAGCTATCCCTCCCCGCCATGGCAGATAAAAGATGCAAATAATATGCACCTTTATTGTAATAACTTTATCATTGTGTGAAATTACAACACTAATTTTTAACAGTTCAAAATACTAGCAACTATAACAGAATGGTACCTTCTATTTTAAGAAATAAAATGCCACTCAAACAGCTAAACTTTAAAACGTTCATAGCTACATTTTCACTTGAAAAAAAAAAAAAGAATTTAGAAGTCGTGGAAGAGAAAAATGACAGTATTGGCTGAAGCTTTGTATCTATTCATAATGAAGATTAACATGGACAATGTGCAAGTTTTCCCCCCATACAGCCCCACCAATATGCCTCAACTCTGTCATGGAGGGATCATCTCTGAGATAATGGGGAGAGTCCATTTCCACTCAATCTTTAGCCTCTTGGCTGTTACAGAGTGGCAATTGTCATAGCAGTATCTTCCAACTTTTGGCCAAACAATGAAACTGAAGAGGAAAGGGACAGAAATGGACAAAGAAAGGAGGGCAACAACACAACTATAATATTGACTCTGAAAAAGAATTGGGGGTCATGGTGGACAATCAGCTGAACATGAGCTCCCAGTGCAATGCTGTGGCCGAGAGGGCTAATGGGATTCTTGGATGCATAAACAGGAGGATATCAAGTTGGAGCCGAGAGGCTATTTTACCGCTGTATTTGGCACTGGTGTGACCACTGCTGGAACACTGTGCTCAGTTCTGGTGCCCACAGTTCAAGAAGGATGTTAAAAAATTGAGAGGGTTCAGAGAAGAGCCCAGAAAGATTAAAACGGTGGTTCTCAAACTTTTATACTGGTGACCCCTTTCACGCAGAAAGCCTCTGAGCGTGACCCCCCTTTATAAATATAAAAAGAAGTGTTTTTAATTTAACACTATTACAAATGCTGGAAGTGAAGCGGGGTTTGGGGTAGAGGCTGACAGCTCGCGACCCCCATGTAATAACCTCATGACCCCCTGAGGGGTCCCGACCCCCAGTTTGAGAACCCTTGGATTAAAGGATTAGAAAACCTGCCTTATGATAGACTCAAGGAGCTACAGCTATTTAGCTATTTAACAAAGAAAAAGTTATGGGTGACTGAATCACATTCTGTAAATTCCTACATGAGGAAACGAATATTTAATAATGCACACGTCAGTCTACCAGAGAAAGATATAATGTGATCCAATGGCTGGAAGTTGAAGCTAGCCAAGTCCAGACTGGAAATAAGGTGTCAATTTTTAAATGTGAGATTAATTAACCATTGGAACAATTTACCAATGATTGTGATGGGTTCTCCCATCACTGACAATTTTTAAACAAAGATTGGATGTTCTTCCAAAAGATATGCTCTAGGTATTATTTGGGAGAAGTTCTATCATGTGATATACAGGAGGGGCATGTCAAACACATATTTCTTGACTTTATTTTGGTTTTACCTTTGCAGTCCACACATGCAAAAAGTAATATTTACAAACCTTTAAAAAAAAAAAAAAACCCTCTCTCCTTATCAGTTATAAATATTTATATAGTAAAACAACATTGGATAATACAATGTCTATAAAATTGTATCCCCTTAGAAAGGATAATATACATTACTTACAGAGGTAATTAGGATAATAAACTTTAAAACAGTTGATGATGAACCGAATGAAGTCCAAGTCCTAAAATAAAGGCAAATTAATAATAAATGCAGTAGAAATTATAATTTAAAAACAAATTAGATAAAAACTGACTTTTGTAATAAAAAATTTCTGAGATAAGTTCACAATTAAAGAAAAACATAATAAATGTACACAGGGTATATACAGTATACTAAATTTCAAACACTACCCCAACTTCCAATGCAATGCAAGGCCATGATCCTGCAAAGATTTATACACATGCTTAACTCTGTAAGCTGAAAGTAGTTCTAGTGACTTCACTAAGACTACTCGCAGTGCATAAAGTTAAGCACATGTATTAAGTCTTTGAAGAACTGGGGTCTCAGGAAAGGAACAAGAGATTTTCTAAGAACTACAGACTAACAGAAGAAATAAACCTCTGTCTCTAAATGGCAATGTGCTAAGCCTTTCTTACATAGTACAAGCAATGACTTGCACTGAAGTAAGACAAGCAAATTACATACGTTCTGTACATTGGAGGTAAAACGTTTAGGGATAAGAAAATTTTGCCTTTTATCAGGGGTTTTTAGTTCTGTTTGTCTTGATTTCTAATGAAATCATAGTTCACTAATATTTTGAGACAAAAATTAACATTTAAAATTCTATGAACAATCATAGTTCTGCAAAAGATTAAGGAATTAACACTATCTGGTCACTGCTGAAAATTCACAACCCCAACAGAACTCAGAATTTTTTTTGTTAAAACAGGTACATACTTGAGGCACATTGCAACTAAAAAAATGAATAAATAAATAAAATCAATCTTCATAGCTTATGAAGCAGAGCCAAATGGAGATTACTTACTTGCAACCAGAGTTCTTCAAGATGAACATTCACACTCATGAGATGCACTGGCTGGTGCAGATGCAATGGTGAAATCTACTTTTTGCAGTGCCTGTTAGAGCACTCCTGGTCCCTCCCCTCACCATTCCTGAGCATTCCAAGGGCAAGGTGCTTCCTGCCACCTCAGTCCTTTCACAGCTTCTGCAGCGTTAATATCTTATTAGGACTCTGAAGAAAAGGGGAAGGTGGGTCAAGAGTGTTAATATGCAGAGTCCATCCCAAAGAATTCTGGTTAAAAATGTAAGCAACCTCCATTTCTTCTTCATATGTACTCTGCACATTGCCACGCATGGGATACTTTAGTAAGCAGTATGCCTGACTGGGTAGTAGGACTTGAGGGTCTAATTAAGTAAATACAGAAGTGCCCTACCGAATGGAGCATTTGACTCAGATGTCAAATCCAATTAATAGTGTTTTGTAAAGGTCTGAACAGAGCTCAACAATGGGAACATGTCCCTATAGAGGTAGATATTGCTCTAGTTGAGTATGGCCTAACTCCAGCAGAAAGAGGAACTGATGATTTCTGATTATATCTCTGTTCTGTTCACTATCTCAGCCTCTAGATAACAACTGAGCAGAAATATCCTGACCTCTATGGCTTTTAGCATAAGATATAAAAAGTTTTAGGAGAGTGTCAAAATTTTCTTGTTCTATTTAGATAGTAAGCTAAGGTACTTTTATAGCATTTAAAGTATGTAGTTTGGATTATGTTTTATGAGCACGAGGTCTCAGAAAGAGAACCAGCATACTGACTGATTGATTAATATGAAACTCAACAACCACTTTAGGAAGGAATCTAGGATGAGGTCCAAGTACAACTTTATTTTATTGGTCTGTTAAAACAGCTTTTATGATAGCCATTACATCAGCAAGATGGATTAGCAAGTTGTATGTCCCATGACAGACTCACCATTTACTATGTTTCATAAAGATAAAGAGCAATCTGCTATTAGTTCCAAAGGAGGGCTCATGAGCTGTGTCAGGACCAAACTAAAACAGTGTCCTTTACTGGTCAATACATTTTTTTAATTGTGTCACGTGCCAAGAATTTTTTTTTTTTAAAACTATAATTATGTGATAGGCTGCTACTGCAGCTAAATGCATTCAGAGAAGGTAGCTACAGGTCTAAAGACTTTGAATGCAGTAAATGTTCAAGGATACAATGAATTAGTGCCTGTACAGGATTTATATGTTTTTCCAGCTACCCACTTCACAAATCTACATCACTTATGTTCATAACATTTGCTGCACGTCTAAAGTGCAAGATATTTCAACATCTGTTAAAGCCAATGGAACTAGATGTAGCGAAAGAGGCTTCGGGTGATAAATCCTCCTGTCCTGTTGCAGAAGTATGCCTGGCATCACTGGCATAAGTATGTAGATCCCCTTGGAGAATTGATGAAGGTCTGTATATTACTGTTGTCTCTCACATGAAGGAGCAACTGAGATTATCCTGGCCCACTCACATCTTATTTTTGTAAAACCCTCTGTATAAAAAAGTGTAAAAGAGGAGAAAACACATAACAGGCCCATCCACCAATTCAGAAGGAACACATCCGACATTGGGAGAATGTCTCTCCCGTCTCTCAATTGGAAAAGAGGGCACTTCTTGTTCTGCCTGTGGCAAAGAGACTTATGTCCAGAAACCTCAAAAACATTCAATACATCCTACATTACTGAGTCCTTTAGAGACCATTAATGCACCTGCATCAGATCTCTGCTGAGTTGGCCAGCTTTGTCACTTCCTTGCCTGCTAAGAGCAAGGCAATTGGGTAGATGTTGAAGTGGACACAGCAGTCCCATAACTTGATCATCTCCTTGTACAGTTGAAACAAGTGAGCTCCTCCCTGCTTCTTCAGTTAATATATTGCTGTCTTGTTGCCCATTATGACTTGAATTGCTTTGTTCTGGATGTGAGGTAGTAATGATTTGAGAGCTAAACAGATAGTTCTCAATTACTGTACCCTCATATGTAATATCTTTTCTTGGTAACTCCAATGGTCCCGAACTAAGAGATAGTCAAGTTGCACTCCCTCATCAGTCTTTGAAGCTTCCAAAGTGATTTTCAATTAAGGAGTTGGGGGATTGAAACATGCCTCTTTCAGAACATTCTCTGGGTAGGTCCACTGTGACAGGAGATGAAAGAATTTCTTTAGGGATAGAAATCCTCCTGAAAAATGTCATCTTTGGGTATGTCATAGTTCTGTATCATCCCAATGCTGAACAGGCCTCTTTCTGAGTGTGGAATAAGTTGCGATGCATGTTGCAAGAGCATAAGACCCAACAGATGCAGAAAGAAAGTGATCTTTTGAGAAGGATTTTGATGTAATAGCCATATGGTAGAGAGTAGTTTCAGAAAGCTCTCTATTGACAGGAATGCTCTGCCTACTTGTGAGTCAAGGACTGCTCCTATGAATGGAATCTTTGACTAGGAAAGAGAAGGTTTTTTTTTCCATATCTATCAAGAGTCGTAACCTTCCAAAAGGGAAAATCTAATGTGTATGTCCCTTATAAGGCTCTCCTTTGATGAGGCTTTAAGAAACCAATTGTCTAAGTATCGGGAGACAAAAATACCCTATTGTCTCAAGACAAGCTCCTACTACAAAGAGGAACTTAGTAAAAACCCCTACAAGTGGTAGAAAGGCCAAAAGTTAAGACCTTGTATTGAAGATAGTCATGATCAATAGTAGAGATATTTGCAGTGATTTGATCTTCTAGAAATATGTATCCTTTAGATTGAGAGCTACAAACCAATTTAGGGCTGAAAGGGAAGGATAACATGAGGCTACAGTCAACATACAGAACCAGAACTTCCTGACTTAAGTGTGGAGCTTCCTCACATGTAATATCAGATGAACCTCCATCCTTCTTTGGTATTAGTGAAATAGTTTGAGTAAAATCCCTGATTTCTGAACTCCCTTGGAACCTCCTCTATTGCTCCTGCCTGAATCAGATACTGGATTTCTGATCTTAGCACACTGTTGAGGGAGAAATCCCTGAATATTGAAAAAGGGGCAGGGGAGACGAAAGGAGGAGATCTTTCAAGGAGAATAGGTTTCAAACTTGGGCATAAACACTTTTTTATTATCCTCAAAACCCATTTGTCCAAACTGATGAAACTGTATGAATCAAGGAATTAAGAAAACCAGTTTTCCAAAGGGTAGGGAGGTGAGTATGTTATCAATTTGTTTGCAGCTTTTGATCCTCCTATCAAACTTCAGGCTTGACATTCAGCAGACGTAGGCGAAGGAAGCTTTGTGATGGCATGAGTGATGTCTCTGAGCCTAAGAGGACAAGGAGGATGGTGTATAAAGCTTTCAATTGTACCTGAACACAGGTCATGGAATTCTTCCTCCAAGACTGAAAAAGACACACTGATCTTGGTTGTAAGATTCTTATCCTTCATTCTCTCCAAATTTTTATCTTTCCTATTATTAAACAGGCCATCTCCTTCAAAACAGATGCACTATTTTAGATTTTGTCTCTGGCGGGAGAATGGAAGATCATAACCATGTGATTGCTACTGCAATCGATCTTACAACCAAGTCAAAAACATCAAAGGATACTGTGTGTTATACTACCCTCCATCCATCTGTATTAATGTAATTACTATATTGCACTGGTCTTCAGAAAGTGTCTTTGCAAACAGTACCACTTATGGGACAAAATGTTGATGATACCGCAACGTCACTGCCTGGTAATTTGCCACTCTCATCCTGAGGGTGAGGAAAGAAACAATCATTTTCCTCCCCACCAACTCCAAATTCCTGCCTTCCTTGTCAGAGGCCGTAGAATGCAAATGTCCACCTCTTGACCTGTTGGTCACTGCAACTACTACCAATAAATTATGAGTAGGAAGAATATGGAAGCAAGATAATCTTTCATATGGAATTTGATATAGCTTATCAGCATTTTTGAGAGCAGTTGACAAGAAGCACGATTAGATCAGATAGATTCTGCTGGTTGCCAGAGACCATCTAAAATTGGCACAGAGACTTTACTCAAAGTTAGAGCTGAGAATATCAAAGACTTGGTGAAAAGTCTCCTCTAAGGTAACTGATAAGAGCTTTAACGTAGGCACCATTCTATTTAGGAAAATCTGTAAGCTATACCGACATTCTCATCAGGAGAAGAATTAATCAAATTCTGGGTCTAGCTGCTGATATTCCATTTGTACCACAGGCGGCTTCCTCTTCAGATAAATATCCAGCCCTCTAACAGAATATTCTTCTATATAGACAGCGAAGGAAGAGGGTGACTCACAGGAGTCTCTCTCTTCTTTCTCCATGTGCACTTGCTTCACAAGCGTGACCAAAGGACCCAGACAAACTGACAACAACGGTTCCAAAAGCTTCTTCAAATCCAATGGAACCCTCTGAAGCAAGGAATGGGCAAAAATTATCCTGAGAGCTTTTACTCTTGTTACATGTGTATCTATTAGATTTGATCCTGCTCCAAGAGATGTGAAGAATCTCCAGCTTTGTCACATGCAATGGAGCCAGGGTATTCAGAGCCGATGCGCTCACATGGTTTGGCTCTTATGTACAAGGCCACCACCAGTGGCGGTAGTAAGTATGTAGATGTTGGATCTGCTGATTTTAGTATCAACAACATGATCGCTTTGGATCAGGAGTTTTGTGTCTTGTGCTGAACTGTTTTCTGCTTAGATCTGCAAGTATCTAGAGTTGACACTGGCCTCCTGTTCTTAGTCTCAGACCCTTCAGAAGAGTTCGAACAGACAGGAGTTGCAGCCAGAGCTGCTTGTAACAATAAGGCTTGTAGCCTATTCTGACATTTCTTTCTTGCTCATGGGGTAAAGGTGCTGCAGTTCGTACATCTTAAAGGAGAGTGAAGCTCACCCAGGCATGCTAGGAATTGAGTGCAAGCAATCTGATGCCACGAAGACCACTGCAAATGATGTGTACATTTTAAAACCTGATCTTTTCACATTTGGATCTGCATGCAACCAGTAGTTAGAATAGAAGATTTAAGTATAAAACAAAATTTATCCTAAACGAACAATCTAAACTTATAATAGATCCGAACCATACCTAATAGTAAAACTATCCCTAAAAAGCACTAAATCTTTTTTAGTGGAAGGGAACTGTATCCGTTCACATCTGTCTGCTGCTGTGGTTGGAAAGAACTGAGGCAGCAAGGAGCAAAACGCCCCCTCGGAACGTTCAGGAATGCTGAGGGAAAAGGGCAGGAGGAACACATGAGCCCTCTAATGCATACTGCTACAAGAAGGTTCCAACATCTAGGCTGCCCCCGCTGTCACACCCCATTGGTGGGAATATGCAGAGGACGCAAGAGAAGAAATATCATTTATAACTAGTCATTGTAGCTTTTTGCAAATTGAAATCCTGAAGATTGAGTTGGAAATACACATTATCGGAGAACAACCTTTTAAAATGAAAAAAACTTTTAATGAAATTCATGATTTTCATCTTGAAATAGATAGTCATTTCAGTATAATGCAAAAAACATTATGGACTTGAAGCTTTAGATCACGGCCATAAGCAAATTACAGAACACCCAACATCTATACTTTGCCACATTTATATTCCTACACTACAAATAGAGGCTCAACATTAAGTAAGTGTGTTTTAGCCCCCTCCTTTAGTAAATATAATTTTGTGAATTTGGGGCTCTTGAAAGTTACAGACTGATGTCAGTAACTAGAGGCAGGCTGTATGGGTCAAATTCACAACTGCTGTAAGTGGGTGCCATTTCATTGCAGGCAACAAAAATACTAACAATCTAACATACTAATTTGGCATTTTTGGATGCAGTGGCAGATAGTGAGTCAGGGTATAGTAGGGTAGACAGTTGCTGTTAAGTGTGACTGTGGTAGCTCTTCCTCCTCCCAGTAAATGAAGTAACCTTTGCCTCAGTTCAAAAGGGGAAGAGAAAATACAGAACAAAAAGCCTTAGTTGCCACCAGGCTGCGTAAAAGCCATCTGCCATGACTGCCTGGGAGAAGGGGGCAGTTATGAGATCAAGATTCTAGGACTTTGCTGTATAATTTAGATCTAATGTGCTGCACAGGACCTGCTCGATTAAGCTATACAGTCTAAACAGAAATCATAATTAAAATGCTTACTATGTGACTGAGTCCAGTTTCAGCCATGTCAAACACCACTGTTAAAGGCTTCCCATGCTCTCTTCTGGCATAATGCTCTAACCAAAAGGCTACAAACTTCTTTTTTTCAAACTGCAGTTTAGGATCTTTTGTATGAAGCTTCACCCTGAACCAGACTACAAAGAAAACATATATGTATATAAAAAACTTCAACAACTTATCAGAATACCAGAATCATATTAGTGGTAAGTGTTAAGTGACCTCTTACAAAATCCACCAACTCCTCGATACAGCTATGTACAGTTTCTATATTGTCAGCCATTTCACAGCTGTTCTTATAGAAACAGTGGTAAAATAATGATCTTTTTGAATCTGGTATTTTCATACAGAACACAAGGTATAGAAGAAGAACAAAAGGGAAAATATAGTTTTTTATATATATATATATATATATATATATATATATATATATATATTTTTAGTTGAATGCTAGTAGTACAGTGAACAACAAATGAGCACACATTCTCTCTCTCTCTCTCCAAATGCTTCTACACAAAACCTGCATCTACCACGATTTGTTTCCTGAATAAAGTCTATAGTCATACAGACACTAAGAACTAATTTTACCAGATTCTGGATACAGTCACTATTGATAAGGTTGCGAGGCATTCTCTATTCTAACTTTCATTTTAGAGCAAGCATCAAAATTAGAACTTCTTGACGCCCAAACTTGGCTCACACCTCTGAAGCAAACTGCCAACAGTTCTTAAAATTTTCATCTTGGCATCTTGGTTTTTATCCACCCCTTCAGGGTGGATAAAAACCTATGATTTTTTTTTTTGTATTTAAATTAGATTTTTTTGTCTTTAAATTACACTACGTTTTTCTTTCAAAAAATAAACCTCTTTAAAATGAAATCTGAATTTAACACAAAATATGTTAAAGCCTATACTTATAATATCTTAAAACATTTAAATAAAAGATTAATATACTGTTTGTTTAAATTCCAGTTACAATCCTAACACAACTTGATACAAATCATGAGCAAAAAGGTAATTATCTAGCAAATAAGCAATATATCATGCATCATTTTCTAACATATGGAAAATGAACAATAAGAATCTGAAAATATTGAGCTATAAATTGCTTAAATAAATATACATAGTTATAGGGTACCTGCTAGGTAGCAAAAAGGTGCACCAAATTTGGTGTAATGGCTTTATTTAATTGTGAATCAAGATGTTATAATCAACCAATGAGAAGCATCTTTCTTTAGAAAATAACTGAAGTACAAATGGAAAAATTGATTAAAATGGATGATTTAAATCAATCCACCTTAGAACACTTACTAAGAACTAGTGTCTATATTTGATTTGGGGGGAAATAAAGCCTAACTAACTACAAAATACTTTCTGAGCATGCTCATTGGACACCTTTTCGGGAGGAAGTGGGAGATCTGTGGGAGGCACAGAGTAATAAATCCCATGTCCGTATGACAACACTGAACATTCTCACTGTCTGTTGTCATTAGGTAACTCTGACAGGAACAGAAAGATGAAGTAGATTTTTAGAATTACATTTACATAGAGATACACACACTTCTGAAATAAACTGACCCTGCAAAAAGTCCCCAACACACATGGGAGAGAGGAGACAAGAAAAGCTCATCTGCTATTTTCAATCAGGTCTCACTGCATTTTTTTGCTATATTCTACATTTTGAAAATTCTATATTTTCATTTAAATGAAGTCTCTATCTTTTTCCACTGCAAAGATACAGACATCCTAACCTAAATAAATAGAAAATTGTTTCCAAACATACAATAGGAGCAAAAAAAAAGGGACCTCACACATCACCTTTGTAATTTGACTTTTTTCAATGGGTAACTGGGATCATTTAAGTGCTATTATTAAGCACAAACAATTGTTTCCCCCTCCCCGCCCGCCTCATTCCCTATTTTATTATTTTAAAACAAGTTGAGGAGGAGTGGTTCATACCTCTTCAAGTGCTGCTACGTTCAATGAGATTGGGGAGGGGGAGGCAGGAGGAGGTAGGCAAATCTGAGACCTGAGTGGATACTACAGTACTTTGAGCGTTCTTGGGCCTGCATGCAGCTGGTAACCAAGGGATTTGCCATATGACAGACAGTTCTCTGGGCTGTCAAAGGTAACCTGGAAAGATGGTCAGGAGAACTGGAGGATTAAACAGGGAAAACTAATTACACCATTGCATCTGCAATGCCAGTGCTTGTTGCCTATACTGTTATTGCATAGGGGCAGTAAACTGTAATGGAGGGCCAAGGCCTTTCTCAGAACAAGTTCAATTCAAACAGTGATGTGAAAACTTGTGCACCAGTTCAAGTATGTGTAAGCATGGTGTGTTACAGCTGTACCAAATGATTGCAATGACAATATGCTGTCCTGTAGATGGCTATATATTCGCAGCAAAAGAGATAAAAACATTGCATTTTAATGGAACACTTTACAACTGCATTACAAAACTGGGATGGGAGGTAAAGTTTATGAAGGAAAACTGAATGTAACCTTAACATTGAGCTTTTGGGGATCATGAACGCTACAATGAGAAAGCTGAATTTCAAGCTACAAAATATGAATACTAAAGATTTTTCCTCTCTAGTAAAAGACTCTTGGACTCAACGAGCATGGCTGAAGGTCTTAACAATACATGATGAAAAATGCAAATGTAACCATTTGCCCATGATCTATGTCAGATATTCATTGAAAATTCACTTGATTTCCTCATTTATTTCCACAAAGGTAGTTCCTGATAAGTAATTACTTCCAGCATTTTAGCAGTCTCCAATATGAACATGTATAATTGTATATATAAAAACACTAATAGATAACTGAAAAAAGAAGAGTGCATGTAACTTACATAACTTGTAGCCCTCTTTATCATATCCATGCAGGTAAAGAGCACCATTTTCAAATAACCATTTTGGAAGGGCAGATTCAGACAAATCTGCAAAGCAAACAGGCATCCTTATTTTTGCTGTTTAAAAGTCACTAAAAAATACCATTTAATCTTAAAACAGAATAAGAAACTTCATATTCAAAATAATCTTCATATGTGTGAGATAAATGAATTGTAAAATAAAGGGATAAACCTATTTGCAAACTAATATTTTTTCTCTTTTTTGTTTTAAACTAAGCTAGAAAAAGGTTAGCATCTGTGTGGGAAGAGAGAAGAAAACCAAGTAGCTATAGATAGCTGGAGGAAAAAAGACCTACAAATATTTTGTTAGCATTGGCCTCCCTCCTGCATCCCCACTCTGTTACACCCACTTGTTGCAACTTTTCTTAATTTAGACTGTATGCTATTTGGGGCAGGCGCTGTCTTTGTGTGTTTATACAGCACAAAGGGACCCTGTTTTGATTGGAGCCTCTGGACATTACAGTAATAACTGCAATGATCACATTTCACAGGTTTAATTAGTTTTACTAATCTGAAAAGATTCTGCTTTCCTCTCAGTAGTAGAGGAGCTAATGAATTATTAGCTTATGACCCCTGCAGGGCATGCGTCTTCCCAGCTATGGACCACCTTCTCCTGAATAATTTTCAGACCAGAGGAGGAGAACTTTTATTCCCGTAGAGGTTTGCACCTGAGGAACACACAAAGAATTGAAGTCCAGCAAACTCCCCAACCCCTTCAAATTCCAAATTATCTTTGACCCAGTAGGCTATTGCATAACTCCACTGCCCACAACCCAGCCACACCAAATTATAAAGCACAACTAGTGATCGATATGTCAACTTGACAAAGAAGAACTTATATAACCATTTGCATTGGTACTTAATGAAACTGTATATAGGGCCTTAGGTATAATTCAGTGAGAAACTGACATACATCACCAACATATTAATTAGCAGTAAATGACATCTTACCGTTGACCATGTATTCTTTCCTCCACTGAAAGCTTTCATCAATCATCTTCAGTGTATCATCCACAACATCATGACGCCAAATTAAATAATTTTCAATCCAATTATCATCTTGCTGCAATCTTTCCACATCTCTGGAATCATATTTATCTGATTTATCTAGTTTAAAAAATGGAAATTTTTAGTGTTGTAAACATACAGCACTTGCTACAGAAATATTACAAAATTGAAACTAGGCAAGTTTTACGGCAGCAGTCTGCCTGGGAATACAAAGATCTCAAGATTTCAGCACATTTAAGCAAGCATGGAATAACGTAAGCTATTGAAAATGTTTATCGACTACATTAAAAAATGGAATTTATTAAGAAACTGACATAATATTTCATGGGGTTGGAAAGAAATGCATTATGTAAGTATTTTTCTTTAAATAAAAATCAAAAATTGACAAAAATAATTGTATCCGCATGACAAGCAGATAATTTTCTTCCGATCTTTTTCCTCAAATACACAGAAAGACTGACTGGTTTCTAATAGAATACTAAGTCTAGAAAGTCTGGAAGTCTCAAAAATTTGCAAGTGCACGCACACATCAGTTCATGTCTGGATTTTCCAAATTAGTTTATTATAGGCATTTATGATCCCTCAAGAAATGGCAAAATATATAAAAACTGACTACCATTCCCAGCTATGCTCTACACCATCATATTAAACAAAATTAAATGATACATTTCAAAGTGCCTATTGGTTATACATTTATCTTATTATTTTCCCCTTATATGTAATTTTTGGTTTAGATTACAAAGAACATCACAAGCCTTCCTACACAAGAAAGCAAACTGGTAGACATTTTATTGGAATTATTTTAAGGTCAAATCGGAGCTGGAGGGTTCCATACTTATGAAAATCAGATTATTGATTTAGGTGCCTAATTATGGGTTTTGATGCTTAACTTTAGACAACTACCTTTGAAAATGACCTGGGGGTATTGTTGTTGACTTGTTCAGATGAGAAGGTTCAGTTTTTAGATCAATGTTGACTTCCATAAAAATGGTATAAAATGAAAGTAGTAAAGAAAATTTATTTTGTAACATGGAATTGCACCTCACAACAAAATTTATTTTTTTTTGTTGGGTATCCAGATAATATGCTTTAACCTTATTGTCAGCCACTGTTCAACAGAAGTAATTTTTTTAACTTCTTGTTGTGGTTTCTAGCTCTTTGGATGCAGTGACTGTCTAATTTTATATATATATATAAAAAATATACACATACACACACACACAGATACAGTGCTTAGAATAAGAGCAAAATGGAGAAAATATATTTCTGCAGGTTCTGAAAGATTTCTGAGCATCTCTCTTTATTGTGTACTGAAAAACTTTTTAATTTCTCTTTGCTGCTCATAGATTTTATGTTGACTTCCTACTGTGGTTTTGCTCTCTGAAGCTACCGCTATATATGATTATACCTAAAAAACGTGTTTCCTTTCTCAAATACTTTTGTTAAACCTCAATTACTGGAGGAGGGAAAGACTGCTCCCTATTTCCGCAGCAAGCAACTCAAACAGCCTACCATTAAGAGCATTAAAGGTGAAAAAGAGAGAAAACGTTTATTGAAAAATAGTAAAACTTATTAGATGATCCAGGATGACTTCTGTTACTACATAGACTCCACATATGGATTTGAAGACCTAACACATCGTGTTTAATTTTTACCAAATTGAGAGTTCAAAATTGATATTTTACCATTATGTTGGCTGATATTTTTATATGTAGATACTGATGAGTATATATAAATACATATAAAATATATCAATTATATATATAAATAAATCACAAACACTAGGTCAAAAGAACTTTATTAAGTTTGCAAAATCAAGCACTCTGAAGTTAGGAAATCCCAGAATTAAGGCTGCCTGTACAACCTTAATTTGGCTCCACTGTCTGTATCCATTATGATATAGCCTTTCATTACACGATCATATATTATTTTTATAATAGGAAGTGCTAGGCAACCTTAACAGTAGGCAGTTCCACCTGTAATAATGTAGTGTGGCATAAAGGTTTTATTTGCACATATTTCCATTTAACTCAGTGGTTACATACCCTAAAATAGAATTTGGCCCTAAGCCTATCAGAAAGTTATCCTAATTTTTATTGATTAGAATGCTAGAGTGAGGGGTGAAATAGAGGTAACAAGCACACAACAAAAGATGATTTGTTGAACCCTGAAGTTATCTGCAAAATAACGAAACAAATAAATTGATTAATATTTGCTGAATGTCTCAAATAGCCATTAATTTATGTCCACTCTGCTAATGCAGAAGTAATTTTGTGGAATGGACAATAAATAGAAAAAGAGAAGGGTTAGCATGGTTATTTGTACAACTCACACACACTGTAAGTTCCTCTAAATTTTTGCTGAAGTGATAAGGAGAGATTCTCAGTCTTGTGACATTTACTTTTTAAGATCAAGTACATTACTGTTAATGACAGGTTTCAGAGTAGCAGCCATGTTAGTCTGTATCCGCAAAAAGAACAGGAGTACTTGTGGCACCTTAGAGACTAACAAATTTATTAGAGCATAAGCTTTCGTGGGCTACAACCCACTTCTTCGGATGTAGCCCACGAAAGCTTATGCTCTAATAAATTTGTTAGTCTCTAAGGTGCCACAAGTACTCCTGTTCTTATTACTGTTAATGTGAACATGCGCCTTTTAACTCAAATTTTCTACAGTTTAACCATTGAGAATTACCATAAACTACACAGTTGTAAAATATTCTTGCTAGACAAGCTTTGTACCCTAGTTATATTTAGGCTTGGCAGAATTCAGTATTTGTTTTTGTTATTTTAATGGATATCATTGATTTTTATTTATTTTAATTTTCTCAGTTGAATGAAATTATGGGGCTTTGTTTACTTTATTTTTATCTACTTGAATTTTCAGAGTTGGGGGAAATCAAGGTGGTGGGGAGGGGTCAGACAATTCTTTAATGACATCCAGTCCCTGCAGGTGCAAGATGCAGAAAAAGCTGAGATCTTGGCTGGGCAGACCATAGCAGAGCAGCGACACCCCACCCCACCCCTCCAGGATTAAAAGGAGGGCAAGCCACAGCTACGGAGGAGGCCACCCTGTTGCAGTATAACTCCCACACTCCCAACCATGAGTGAGTGAGCAGCACTGGGACAGTGGGTACTGCAGGGGGTTCCCTGCAGGCAGTGACACCCAATTCCTGCAGGCACAAAGTAAGATGGGAGAAGACCACAATCCTGGTGGGACAAAGCCAGGATCACCTGGCGGAGGGGAAGACCACACTGCTGTCTTTGGCCCCGGGGCTGTGCAGGGAGCCCCCTGCAGCCCCACTGTCAATACCTGCTCACTCACTTATCAGCCAGGGAGGGGGGACATCCCCAAGCAGGAGCCATTTTGCAACAGGATCACCTCCCCCGAAGGCAGGGGCCCATCCTCCTCCTTTTCCTGCACCTCACAGTCCTAGTCCAGGTCTCTGCTCTGCCTCACCAGGATCAGGACCTTCCCCACATCTTGGGCCTGCAGAGATTGGGATCCCTGAAGGCGCTAGGTCAGGGGTGGGCAAACTTTTTGGCCTGAGGGCCACATCAGGGTGCGAAACTGTATGGAGGGCTGGGTAGGGAGGGCTGTGCCCCCCAAACAGCCTGGCTCCCGCCCCCTATCCGACCCCTCCCACTTTCCGCCCCAACTGCCCCCCTCAGAACCCCCCACTCATCCAACCCTCCCCCCCCCGTCCCCTGACCGCCCACTCGCAGAACCCTAGCCGCCCCCCGGGACCCTGCCACCCATCTAACCCCCCTGCTCCCTGTCCCCTGACTGCCCCACCCCCTATCCACACCCCCGCCCCCTGGCACCCCAACCCCTATCCAATCCCTCCTGTTCCCCATCCCCTGCCCCCCCCAAACCTCTGCCCCCTGACTGTCCTCCAAGACCCTCTGGCCCCCTTACCATGCGGCTCAGAGCAGCATGTCTGGAGCCGCACCTCCCGGCTGAAGCCGGACACGCTGCCGCACTGTCCTGCATGAGCACACAGCCCCGCCGCCCTGAGCGCTGCCCGCGTGGCAGCATGGCTGCGGGGGAGAGGGAACAGTGGGGGAGGGGCCGGGGGCTAGCTGCCCAGCCAGGAGCTCAGGGGCCAGGCAGGACGGTCCCGCGGGCCGTAGTTTGCTCACCTCTGCGCTTGGTGCAGGGGAGGCTGTGTTGGCCAACAGCTAACCATGGATATCTGTGTCAGATGAAATCAAGATTTACTGACCAACGATTTAGATTGAATCCTGACAAACCAAGTTATAGTTAAGGTGCAGCAGAGCACTTTATAATTTTTTAAAACAAGGTATAATCACAATGCCTTGGCCCTGCAGTCAGCTCTAGTCCTAAAACTGGAATATCAGACTACTCCACTTTGCCTTTTGCAGGTTCTCTGCTCTCTTAAAATGTATTTCAGAGTACAATGGTCAAGAGAACGAGTGATTAGGAGCACTTGTTTGAGACAGGTAGAAGCTTACATAATGCATCTACTTCTATGGGATGTATCTTAATATAAATCTGCACCCTACTTGCTATTAGGGATGTAAATATTGTTAAAAAATTAATCGTTTAAACAATTAAAATATCATTTAAACGGTTAACTGATTAAAGGGAGAGGGGCTGGGGTTGCTCTGGCCGGCAAGGTGGGGGCTGGGGTCAGTCAGCTGGACATGGGACTGGGGTCGGCTGGCCGGCCGGTGGGGCAGGGACAGGGACAGGTGTAGCCGGGGAGCCAGTGGCCTGCCGGTGCCACATGACTGGGGGTTAACAGTTAAGGTCAGTTAACTGGTAAGCCTAATGCTTACCGGTTAACATTTTATATCCCTACCTAATACTGTGTTTCTGGGCCACTTATAACTGTCAATCATAAAACTGGAAGGGACCTCAAAAAGTCATCTAGTCCAGGCCCCTGAAGTAAAGGCAGGACTACGTAATAACTAGAACACTCTTGACAGGTGTTTGTCTAACCTGTTCTTAAAAATCTCCAGTGATGAAGATTCCACAGCCTCCCTAGGCGATTTATTCCAGTGCTTAACTACCCTGACAGTTAGGATGTTTTTCCTAATACCCAACCTAAACCTCCCTTGCTACATTTAAGCCCATTGCTTCTTGTCCTGTCCTCAAAGATTAATGAGAGCAATTTGCCTCCCTCCTCCTTGTAACAACCTTTTATGTACTTGAAGATTATGTCCCCTCCCAGTCTTCTCCAGACTAAACAAACCCAATTTTTTCAATCTTTCCTCATAGATCATGTTTTCTAGACCTTTAATCATTTTTGTTGTTCTCCTCTGGACTTTCTCCAATTTGTCCATGCCTTTCCTGTAGGGATGTAAAAATGTTAACTGTTAACCGGTTTACCTGCCTTAACCATTAACGGATACAGATCCGATGAATGAAGAATGGATTTTGAATCCTTCAGGGTTTCTTCTGGGTTTCACCGGCTCTCTCACTTTAAGTTCTGCCTTGTATGGGAACAGATCTACTTTTGTTCACACGCTTTGGGGGAACTTAGAGCATATCTTTTCTAACTGCATTTGCTACAAAGTGTGCTGTTTTATCCAAAGACTCTGAAGCAACCTTTGGCCATATTCTGTGCCTTTGTACGATGGCGTTTTCTTCCTTTAGATCTAACGACAGGTGAGCCAAGGTCACACAACTTGTAACAAAGAATATAAGCCATACTTATGAGATAGGGGACTCTAAAGAGAACTTAGAAATCATGGTTGACAACCAGATGAACATGAGCTGCCAGTGAGAAGCTGTAGCCAAAAGAGCTAATGCAATCCTTGGATGTATAAGCAAGTAATATTGAGTACGAAAAGGAGGTTATATTACCTTTAACTACAATACCAATGAATCTGCTACTGGAATATTGTGTCCATACTTTAAAGAGGATGTTGAAAAATTGTAGAGGGTTTAGAGAAGAAGAACCACAAGAATGATTTAAGAACTGGAAAACAGACCATACAGTGAGAGACTTGAGAAGCTCAATCTATTTAGGTTATCAAAGAAAAGGTTAAGTGGTGATTTGATCACAAGCTAAGTACAGTAACTCCTCACTTAACATTGTAGTTATGTTCCTGAAAAATACAACTTTAAGTGAAACAATGTTAAACGAATCCAATTTTCCCATAAGATTTAATGTAAATGCAGGGGATTAGGTTCCAAGGAAATTTTTGGGGGGCAGACAAAAGGCATTATATACTGTACAGTACTGTACTGTGGTGGGGAGATGCCCCTGGGGCTCAGGCTGGGGGTGCAGGGTCTGGGAGGGAGTTAGGGTGTGGGAGGGCACTCAGGGTGGGGGTGCGGGAGGAGGCTCAGGGCTGGGGCAGGCAGGAAGTGCAGAGCACTTACCTGGGGCAGCTCCTGTTTGGTGCAGGGGGTATGCAGGTGGCTCTGCGCAGCGCGGCACCGCCCCCATGGCTGCGATTCTAGGAGCCGCGATTCTGAGAGTTGCCCCCCCCAGCAGGGCCACCTAGAACACAGGGGCTTTAGGGGCTGCAGGGCACTGGCCTGCAGCTCTAAAGCCCCTTTCGGAATGCGGCCCTGCGAGCACGGGTCGGAGGACTCAGGAGGAGCAGGGCCAGCCGCGCAGCCAGTGGCCGGAGAGAAGCGGCGCTTTCCCCTTCAAAGACGGCTGGAGAGAAGCGGCGCTTTGAAGGGGAAAGTGCCGCTTCTCTCCAGCCGCTGGCTGCCCCTGCTCCTCCTGAGTCCTCCGGCCCATGCTCGCAGGGCCGCATTCTGAAAGGGGCTTTAGACACAACGAGTCCCAGAGCAGCCAGCTCTGCCTGCCTGCCTATGGTTCTGTGATTCCCTCGGACTTCTCCCACAACCTCCTCAGCTGCGGGGAGCAGCATCCTGAGTAGCTCTGTGAGCTCTCCCTGCTGAGGAATGTCAAAGCAGCACAGCAGTCCCTCCCCACCCCAACTCCCAGTCTGTGTTCCTAGTGCAGGGCAGAACAGGAGCATTTAACATTAATGATTTGCTCTTTGTTCCCTAAATGGAGCAGCACACTCACCTGTCAGATACTTCCTGGAGCTTTGAAAGGGGAGAGGTGCATGGCTGCAGGGCAGCAGAGATCAAAACAGTGAGCAGAGTGGTCAGGACAGGCATTGTGGGATACTAGTGGAAGCCAGTTATGTCAACAAAACGAACAGTAGTGTCTACACTGCTGCTCTGTCAGTTTAACTTTGCCACAAAAAGCTTTATGCCGCTCATTGAGGCAGTTTTGTTTTGCCACAAAAAAACAGCGTTGTAGTGTGTACACCTCCCCTATTTAGTCAGCAAAACCCAGCTTTTGCTGACAAAATTTTGCAGTGTAGACAAGGCCTTATTCTTTCATTATCTGCACGGATACAAATGTAAATATATCATTTCTCAGCTTGTTGAGTCAGAGCCTGGAAAAACATGTTTTTCAGAACCTAAACAGATGTGAACAGGCAAGCAACACATCTGCCCTTAAGGAGTGTTGGGCTGTTTTTTTAAAAAAACTAGTCACAGCACTAGCCTCTGTGAGCCCTTCCCATATATGTAAATCATGGTTCTCTCAGCACACAGAATTCAAAACATGGAGGGTCTGATCCTACTCATATTAAAGACAACTACAGATTTGCCATTGCCTTAAATGAGAACAGGAACAAACCTTACATTTGGAATGAGTTATGTGTACCAAGAGAACTACATATGGGAAAAATCTCAAAAACTAATGTGACAAAATTATATTTGAAAATGCACTGATGCCTAAGGAAAAACATGAATTGATAATTCAAATATAATTACATATATTTAATATCTTTTCTTCAATTCTCCTCCCTTATTACTAAAGACTTTGCATGGGAATGATTAAGCTATCACTAAAACAATTAGTATTATTCTTTCAGGATCACACTACTTACATGAGGAAAGGAACACTAACAGTAGCAACGTAAAGCCACTTGTAGAAATTTCCTAAGCAGTGAAAAGTATTAGCAGAGGGAAAAAAAAAAAAGAGGAAAATGTAAGACTGATTGACAGAAGATATTGCTATTACCAGTCACTACTGGCAAATAATCTTGTTTTCATTGTTTCTGTCTCACCACCCCAACCACGTATGTCAACAGCTCTTTCAAAAAAGATTATTTTTCCCCCCCACTGCATGGGCCAAACTGCACTGCCACAATCTTGCACATCAGTACTGCTCAGATAGCAGCCACTAATCCTTCAAGCTGAGCAAAAGGAACTTTTAAAAGCATATTTACAATATTCAAATACAGAGCATTTTGATACTAGAAAGTATATTTTTGTTCATAGGCACAGGCTGTTTCCTTTAACTCAAAAAGAGAAGACAGAAGATACAACATTGATATATGTTTTTAAATGTAAGAAAAACTCAGATCATAGTGAACATGAAAACATATACGTTTTCCAGATCAGATACCTCACATTTGCCTAATCTTCCTTCCAGATTGCTTCAAGGGACATGGACAAAGAGGCACTCTCATGCAAGTACCCTTCTTTTGGGAAATGAGAGTGAAATTATCCTATATTTATATGAAGCCTTAAGTTTTGTATTATTTCTCAAACTATATCTGATTATTAAACAGCTGGTTACTTTAACCACATCGATTAACCAGCCTTATAAAAAGCTTTGAAAAACTTCTCAAATGGTGAATTTGATTCCTAACTCCTACACTGCAAATTATCAACACAGCAGTATACTCTGTCTGATTATTCTTTAGATCTAAGATGGTTCAAAAACTATGTGATGAAGAGCTAGTCTACACTAGAAACACTACATCGGCGTGGCTTCACCGATGCAGCTGTGCCGTGGTAGCACGTCTGGTGAAGACTCTCTATGCCGACGGGAGAGGGCTCTCCCGTCAGCATAATGAATCCACCTCCGCGAGAGGGGGTAGTTATGTCGGTGGGAGCTCTACCGCCAACATAGCACTGTCCACATCGGCGCTTAGGTTGGTGTCACTTATATCGCTCAGAGGGGTGGCTTTTTCACACCCCAGAGCCATGTTAGTTATACCGAAGTAAGTGGTAGTATAGACCTGGCCTTAGTCTTTGTAGTTAGATATACCAATTAATATAGATTACATTTCATATTCAAATTTCTTTAAAGGTGAGCAGACAAGGAATATATATTTTTAATTTACTCCTTTTTTTATGGAATGTGAAAAAAAGCTTGAATGTCAGCCAATATAGGTTTAAGTGTTTTCACTAAACTAATATTTCAAAGGCTCTCCAACTTTTCATATCAAAACAAATAAACAACACAACAACAATATAACGTCACATTACAACAATAGTAACCATGTTCGTGACACTGACACCTCAATTTTAGTCTGCTTTCTCTGCTGAGACAACACAGAAATCATGAATTCTGCATTATGGTATGGTACCTTTCTGTTGTGGGGCAAAAAACCTCTCCCCAGTATAATTAAAGACACTGACTTCCTTGTGTAATTAAAGAAAGAAGCAAAACAGTGGAAGCTGCAGTTCTCTCATACTCAAATATGCTAAGAATTTAACAATATCACACAATGACTAGCTTTTACCTCTCCTAGCCCCTCTGTAAATGGGAAGTAGACCATTTTTTCCATTTTGTAACTATAATACTCCAGGCAAGTTTAGTGGACACTATGAACACAGCAGCAGCCCACATCTCTCAAGCTACCTCCTACAGTGCTGGTGCCCAAATTTAAGACAGGTTAACAGAACTGGATATCAAGCAGTGTTTTCTTCCTTTACAACAGAGCAGTCCATGTTTGTTTCAGGTGTTCATCAGTGTATCTGACTCAGAGTTCCTCACATTTTCTCAGATAAGGGGAAGAGGAAAATTAAGTATAACATGTTCTATGTTCTTAACAGCTTGTCTGGTTCTGCTGCTGATTATTCCTCTCTGAAGCCAAAATCCTCATTTTTTCACACTGCACTTGATTACTGCATGAAGGATTATGATGCCACAAACAAAGAATTACAACCTTGGGGCAAATTAACTGAAGAAATCATAATCCTGCTTTCATGGGAAAAAATAGAACTAAAGAAAAAACCTCTAGAACATGACCAGAAAAGGGGCTTATGGAGAAGGTATTTCTATAGAAATTCCAAGTACTGTAGTATAACAGCTATTTGTATTCCAGTAGCAATGGTATAAGCTTCTTCTTTAAGCGTTTTAGCCAGCCCAACACAGCTTTTGTGGCTAATAGCCCATGGAAATTCCACAGACTTCTCTAGCTATGATCAGGGAGGCTGCTCCCTATTCCAAGAAGATATAACTTAGAGAATTTTATACTACTTCTCAACAGAGACTGTGTAAGGACCAAAGCAGCATTAGATAACCACCCACGACCATCCTGACATGGCTATGGTCTCATGATAATATCACACTGATAAAGAGTAATCCTCCTTCCCCAATACTAATACGGGGGAAGGAATGGTTTCCTGTCTGAAAAGGACAATATTCAAGAGGCTTTATAATCCAAACAAGAACCCCAATGTCTCACAGTTCTGTTACGGAACTGCCAAGGTCATCTTTACTTACGTAGAGATTTCATATGGTATGGTAAGTTCCTTCTGCTCCATGGTATATATTTTAATAATTCTATCAGCACTCAAGCAGTATATAATTTCTCTTTGACCAGAGAGAGGCAAAGACATTTTAGAATATGAGATGAGTGGAACAAAAAAATTTGCTATTAAAGTGACAATGATGTTTGTTATTTATTTTTAAACAGCTCCACAGCTAAAAAGAGAGATTGGACTGAAACCTAGAAAGGAAGAGAGGTGTTATGATGAAATTCGGTTTTGTTTGAGTGAGCTAGAAAGCTTTGTAAATATTGCATGCCATGCTCATATAGTACATTCTACGTCATGTGTTTTTTAAACAAATTCACAAAACTTGCAGCTAAGGAAGGCTGACTATGCACAGGTGCCTGGTTAAAACAGTTGTGCGGAGAAAAATATACTGAAGGTATATATACACAGAGGATTTACCAAATAAAATATAATCTATTAGTCAGAGCTGTTGGCTGAAAAGATATCATTAGAAATTAAAAAGTTCTGCTCTTTAATCAGGAATATTTTCATGACAAAGTTCAATTTTTCATTACAAGTTTTGCAGCTGCTTGGTCGATTTAAAAAGTGGCAAAATGTATTTCTTTTGTATAGTGGGAAACGTATATCCACCCTCCCTGAACTCGAAACTCACTGAGCTCAATGACAGCACCCCCTCTCCCGCCCTCCCAAACTAGTAAAGAAAAATTCACCTTCAGGTAAAGCTTAAAATATTGCAGCCCCAAAAGATGAAAGTTACAATCTTTCATAATTACTGAAAACAGGGAGTTTGAATGCTGGCCATTATACAAACTTAACCATAGCTGTCCCTTCCACTTCTACTGTAACAAAAAAAAATCAAGATTAATGTGCCCCAAATTTAAATTTGAGTCAAATTATGCAGCATTCAAGGTTTTTGTTTGTTTGTTTGTTTTAAAAACAGAACTGCAGAGGAAGCACAATAAGCACTCACTATCAAGTCACAAGAATTCTTATTATGGCCCAAACCCCAAACACTCATTCACGTGTTTAACTTCAATGGGACTACTCATGGGTGTAAAGTTAAAGCAAATGTGCATTTGAAGGTTTGAGGCCTATATTAAAAGGGTAGAGTCCAGGGTGTTCAACTAACACAATTTACTGCATATATACACTGAAGAAAAGAGATACTGGAATCACTTGTAGGTAGTTCTCTGAAAACTTCAGCTCAACGTGCAATAGCAGTCAAAAAGGCTAACAGAATGTTAGCAACTATTAGTGAAGGGATAGTAAAGAACACTGAAAATAGCATAATGCTACTATATAAATCCATGGTGTACCCATACCTTGAATACTTCTGGTTGCCCCATCTCAAAAAGGATAGAACGTAACCGGAACAGGTTCCAAGAAGGGCAACAAAGATGAAGGGTATGGAACAGCTTCCATAAAAGAAGAGACTACAAAGATTAGCGCTGATCACCTTAGAGAAGATGCAACTAAAAAGGATATGATAGAGGTCTACAAAATCAGGAATGGTGTAGAAAAAGTGAACAGAGAAATATTATTTACTCTTTCCCACAAAACAAAAACCAGCTGCCACCCAGTGAAATTAATAGGCAGCAGGTTTAATACAAAGAAGAGGAAGTACATTTTTGCACAATTAACTTCTAGAACTCATTGCTATGGAATGTTGTGATGGTCAAAGTATAACTGGGTTAAAAAAAAAGAACTAGATAAGTTCATGGAGGATAGATTCATCAATGGCTACTAGCTAAGATGGTTGAGAATGCAACCCCATGCTCGGGACAACCCTAAACCTCTACCAGAAGCCAGGGGGGAGTGGGAAGGGGAAGAAAGGTGGATCATTCCAACTGCCCTATTCTGTACACTAACCCTGTAGCTCTGGTTCTAGCCATTGTTGGAGACAGGATACTGGACTAGACAGACCATTGGTCTGACACAGTATCATAGTTCTTATGCTGCTGGGTTCTTCTATTCCTAAGAAGAAAGGGGAGAGATGTTATCTACACTGAATGCCAAATCATGTTTGAGATCATGTTAGAGCAGTGGTTCCCAACCCATGGACCGCTTGTGGCCCAGTTGGCACACAGCTGAGGCCCATGTGGCATCCTCAGGGACATACAGGTAGCATATATATTGTGTGGATGCACCAGCCCACACAACACATAGAGAGCTGCATATGAAGCCCACAATGGTAAATAGGTTGAGAAGCACTGTGTTAGAGTATGTTTACACTGGCTGTGTTAGAAAACATAACTAGCATGTTTTCTAATACCACAATGCTAAATACTAAATGGAGTTATTTGATGTTGTGTTAACTAATGTGCTGTCACCCTATGTATTCCCCCAGTGTAAGACATGGGGCAAATCAACACAGACACAGAGAGACCTCTTTAAGACCATCTATTGTGTCTGGTCTTATATTTAGAGTGTAAGCTCTTTGGGGGCAGGGACTGTCTTTTTATACAGTGTATAGCACAATGGGGTCTTGGTTCATGACTAGGGCTTTTAGGTCCTAGTGTAATATAAATAATAATAATAATAAAATATTAGGAGTCAAAGTGAATCAGCACTATGCCCATTTTATCCTTGGCCTCCTCTCTAACACTGCCAACTAGAAGCACACCAATTACAGTGATGATTTATGATGCAGTCACCTGGGTAGTAGAAAATGGAATAAACAGGAACAACTCATTTCACAGAAACTACCAAGTGTGTACAGCATGAATGTGTGTTAGTTCCCATGATCTGGGAAATGAAGGGCTCTGCATGTCAACTCACCTGAAGAAGGACAAGACATCAATTCACTTGGGTGCATGGGGAAAAGAGAATGGCAAAATGACACAAGCATTACAAAATAATGAAGGGTTGTGCAAACCACGTGATGTGCAATCTATGTGAAGAAACACTTGTCTTAACACTACCCCAGCATTACAGCTGGGGATGGACAGCACATGAAACCCTAAAATAGATGGACATCACCACCACCATGGTACCAACCTGGCACATATTCAGTCTCAAAGCGTCGTCTGGTTTCGCTAATTAAGGCAGCCTTGTCCTGCTGCTGAGAAACAAGAGGATAAACCCGGTATGAGACCCCCACACCCCTTTCCCAGGTATCCCCCTCTCCCCCAGTTCCCCCCACCCCACTCCTTTGTGTCTTCCAACCCACATGGTCTCCAGTGGTCCCCCTCCCCTGTCCCCGACCCCATACCCTCCAGCAGCTCCCCTCCCCAGTCCTTCGTGTCCCCACCCCCCGCAAGTTGGACACCCTCGTTTTCCCCGGGGTCAGCGGGCTCCGCAGTAGGGAGGGGGAGGGGACAGAGACCGCCTCGCTCTCGCGCAGCTACTCACGCCGGCCATGGTCCCGCTGAGGTTCCCCGGTCCCCGCAGCAGCTGGTGACAAGGCAGCGGAGCGGAAGGGGAGGGGAGCGCGTGACGAAGAGAGCAGCGGGGGGGGGGGAGCAAGGGAGCGCCGACTAACGCCGCGCGCTTCCCGGAACTACCCCCACAGGTCAATCAGCCCGCCGCCGTCCGCCCCCATGACGCCCGCCTGAGAGACAGCCCCGCCCCTCCCAAAGCCCCGCCCAGCGCCTGCCCGTCATTTCTTGTCTGTCTCTCTCCCCCTCCCCCCCGCCAGCCTTTCCGGGAGAGTTTCCTTTCCCACAATGCTTTGCGTGGCGGGCCATTCAGAGCCGGCCGGGAGCAGCTGAGCTGGGAGGTGTCGGCGCGCGCGGCGCACAGGGCGGGTAAGGGCGCGCGCGGGTGGGGCAGGGCCCGAGCGCGGCCAGGTGCGGTCTGCTGCCCTTTGCCCTCAGCGCCACCGCGGCGGCGGGGCCGGGGCGCAGTTAGCGAAGTTACGGGGTCGGGAGGTTCGTGCCTGTGTAACGGCCCCCGCGCCTGGCGCCTCTGGCTGCTGCCTAGGAACAGCTACGGAGCGCCTCGACCCCCCCCCCGTGTGTTCAGCCCAATCCTCGCCCCGCCCGAGCAACGCTCACCCCCTTGGGGGCACGTGTTGAGCTGCCAGGGGCCGGGGCAGGGCCGCCTCTCTGGGGTAGGCGGCTAGTTACTCTGCCTGGAAGTAAGGGATTGGCTGTGTAAAGAGCGATGACTTCAGGTGTGGGCTGAAGGGAGGACCCCGCAGCGCAGCGAAACCCGTGGCTGAGGTTTGGGCTGAGTTTTACTTTTGGCATTTAATTTACACATCTCAGGAAAGGACTTTAGTAAAGTGTGTTGGGGGCGAGGGGCAGATTGGGAAAGGTGCTGCCCACTCTTATCTAGCTTGGGAATCGGACTCTCCTGACTTACACGAACAGCGTTCATCTAGTTCAGGGGCAGGCAACCTATGGCACGGGTGCCGAAGGCGGCACGCGAGCTGATTTTCAGTGGCACTCACACTGCCCGGGTCCTGGCCATCGGTCCAGGGGGCTCTGCATTTTAATTTATTTTTAAATGAAGCTTCTTAAACATTTTAAAAACCTTATTTACTTTACATACAACAATAGTGTTGCCAGCCCAAAAGGGCCCGAGGAGGCAGCAGCGGGGTTCGTTGCCTGGTGTGCGCCGCACTAATAGACACACCAGGTATGGAGAAGTAAACCAAGTTTATTTGAGATCTCAAATTGTTGCTGAGAGACAGGCGCATCTCAAATCAAGCACAGCACATACAAGCAAGTTTTCTCTTTTATATTCCAAGCTCTGTTCAGTAAGCCTTTTGTTCTGGTTTCTCCCTCATACCCCTCCCTACCCAATAGCAGTTACAGCAGGTACACATTGTGCATGTTAGAAAAGTTTCCCTTCGCCTGCTTATCTTTTGGCCTTGCAAGGCCTGTGCAGCAGTCTTCCCCCGTCTTATCACTACGTTTCTGTTAGTGCGAGCAAAACAGCAGCTGTCTGCTAGAAAAAAGCTGACCCTTACATTTCTGCTTCAGCCTGCTTCAGCATGTAAGCAGCTAGCATAGAAGTAGGTGAAAGTTCACAAGATGGAGTCACTGTGGTTCACTTAGACCCAGAGCAAAGGAGTTTCATCGGCACTTATGGCCTTCCACTCCCCCGAGTTACCTGGTAGCTATGCCTAGTGACACCAACAATAGTTTCATTATATATTATAGACTTATAGAAAGAGACCTTCTAAAAACGTTAAAATGTATTATGGGCACACGAAACCTTAAATTGGAGTTAGTAAATGAAGACTCGGCACACCACTTCTGAAAGGTTGCCGACCCCTGATCTAGTTGATAGCTGAACTATCAGACTGAATAGAGAATCTAAGTGTTCTGCCCACATTCAAAGTTGTAAAATGTACACATCACCTGATAAGTCACTTGCAACTTGCATTTCTCACCACATTGATGGTGTGAGTTGCAACATCCAGTGGCAACCATTCAATTGGTAATTTCTGAATGTGGTCTGCTGCTATATTTGGGCTGGTTCAGCTTGGCTAGTCCAAGGATGGTTAGGTATCCAGAGAGCTACTTTTCTATCTAAAGTGTACAAGTTAGTAAAGTTTTTCTCTTTTGTGAATTATACATCCTTAATACATGTAGTTATAAGTAGCTTATTGATATCTTACATCTTGATCAAAAAGTATGACTGAAGAGGAGAGCTGTTGGAATCCATGACAAAACAATGCCATAAATAGAAAACCTTGGACGATCTCCAGATTTTGGTGCTAGAAAAAATCCTATCTGCCCAGTGAACATCTGCTACTGTAAAAAGCACTTTGCTAAACAGAGCAGAAGAATGCAACTAGTATTGTAGCTTTAATGCGAATATACTGTAATATGCAGCAGCCAAGATTTTACATGTAGTTTAGAACACTCATTTTTGTAAGATTGTCTTATTAAGTACTTGGAGTAATGGGGGGATTCCTCACTGGATGGCTAGAACAATAGTTCCCTTCCTTTTGGATCAGTCCTAGATAGAAATTTTATCAGAGGTGTTAACTTGCTTTTTAAATGAAAATACTATTTCTGCAAAGTTTGTTACTTGGAAAAACCTATTTTGGTGCAATCTTAAGGCTTACCTTGCAACTTGCACTGCACAGACAGGTACCATTTCAGCACACGGGTGAATTAGTTGCAAGTTCTGGGTCTTTAGATACACTGAATTTGAAAAATAGGAAATGGCGCACACATACTACAGTGATGAGGATGTTATAAGAATCTGTATAAAATAGGAACCTCACTTTTGCAGACTATTTATAAATCTTGGGTATTTAAGTGGTTTCCATTACTATAATATCTGACTGTCACAATCATTAATGTATTTATCTTCACAACACTGATGTGAAGTAGGGAATTACTACTATTCCTGTTTTACAGTTGGGGAACTAATGTACCGAGTGACTAAATGACTTGCCCATTCCTGTGGTAATGTTAACTTGTGTTCATTGGATGGGTATAACTTTGTTTGTACAAGTTACTAGTAGATGTACTAATACAGGTTAACAAATTACTTGTAACATGGTCTTTTATAAATTGAATGTGGTCACTTTTGTTTTTGTGGGACTGTTAATGAAAAAAAATGTATCCACGAAAACTTCAACTAAATTTTTACTATAAATGTTTTACAACAAATTTTAATCCATTTTTTTATCTATTATCTCTTTCTTATTATTGTGCAATTTGTGAATGGTAACTTGTAGCCAGGTTGTATTTCCAGGGTGGATTTGATTTAAATCAAATTGATTTAAATCACTAGTCAGGAAGACTCGATTTAATCATGGATTTGTACATAAAAGTGCATTTTTGTTGGTTGTTATAACCTTAATACATATTCTTCACAACTCAGAGATAGATGAAGGTTTCATTTTTAGAAGGTACACACTACAGTGATTTATTTTGAAAACTTGTCTGATTAGTTTTACAGCTATATCAGAAAATGAATGATTGGTTATTTCATTTAGCAAAGGTAATTGAAGCAGATATTTATGAAGTCCTTGGGAGGTGAACTATCTCCAATTCAACAGGTTAGTTGTTAATATTTGGAGGATTTTCTTGCCATGCTGTATTAGAAGGAGAACATCACCAGACAGACATTTAAATCATTTTATTTAACTAAAACAACAACGTTATGTATTCTGGATTTTTTTTTCAAAAGCAAACATATAATATTTTAACAAAAAAAGCATATGAATTTTTGAATTTAGTTAAACATTCAAATATTTTAAAATCAGGTTTGTTTTTGTTAAAATTGTTTTTACTAAAATGGTTAAATGAAATATTTTTTAAAAATTTAAATCGACTATGTCAGCCAGGTCAACATGAGAAATTTAAAATACTGGCTTCTGTAGCTAACTCAGTCATCTTCACCTTCATTTTCCTGTTTGTTTATAATCTGGAAAAGAAAAACAAGTTTTCCTGCTTTTTCAGGTCCCAAACGATTTCTCAATTTGGAATGAATTAGTCCAAAGGAAGAAAATATTCTTTCTACACCGGCAGAAGAAGCTACTGCTGTTAAAAGTGACATTATCACTTCAACAGTCTCTGAATCCAAGTGTTTAAGTGACTTCCACCAATTCACTAGTGTGACTTTCTTTAAACCACCATCAGTAAACATATATTTCTTGAATGGTTCACCTTTAGCTCTGAAGTTTATTATAGTCGGCATTATGGAGGGATGATTCCTGGATGTCCATGTCATAGCCAACTCCTCTTCTTCAGCAGTTAAGGTTTGACCCTGGTACCGAGTATTGAGAATATTTGCAAGAAAATGAGCTGGAGATAGTGCTTGTCCCATTTGTTTTTTTAATGCTTGTAATTTAACTCTGTCAATGCATATTTCTCTTTTTAAGATCTCACTCAGTTCCTTCCATATTTCAACAGCGTCAGCAATAAAACAACTATTTCCCTGCATTATTTCCCTGCATTTTGTTCAAGGCTACAGAAATAGGCTTCAGGGTACTCAGCGTGTGTTCAACATTTCTCTTAAGCCCAATGCTGAGAACTTTAGCTCTGACAGTGCCATCTATTTTTTCACGATTTTATTCACAAACCGTCATCAGATTAGGCTGGTTCTTGATATAGTGCTCAAAATAGTCCACTACTGAGTTCCATCGCATGTCTTGTTGGGAGAGTTAGCTTGGTTCATCCCACTTTTTTCAGAGCAGCTGCTGCAAAGTGCTGCTTTGTTACGGAAGTATTTTGCAATTTCAACAACGTTAGCCTTTATTTCTGGAACACTAACGTCTTTGGCTAGGAGGTGCATCAAATGAGCACTGCAACCATATTATGTTAGCTTGGGACTCTCCTCTAAATTTCTTCTCATCTTGGATACATTTTTGCAGCATTGTCTGTGACCAAGCTGCATACTAGACATTTGAATTTTTTTGTCACAGTTTGTTACAGCTTTTACTGCTACTTGTAAGTATTCTGCTATGTGTGCGCATTTCCTGATGTATCAATTGTTTCTGTAAGGAAGACATTCCCTTCTTCTGTTGTCTCACAAGCACATACAACAAGATCATTGTGGACATTGCTCCACTCATCGAGACTCAGGTTAACAATTTCACCCTCTAGACCTTTTGCACACTGCTCAATTTCTCTTTCATACACTTTATCCAGCAATTTGCCTGCGACATCTACTCTGTTGGGTGGACTGTATCCTGGTCTTAGTGACTGAACCATGTTAATGAAGTGTGGGTTCTCAATCGTACAGAAAGGAGAGATTGTTGCATAAACAAACTGGGCAATTTTTTCATCAGTTACCTTTTTTTTTAATCTGCTGGTTCTTATCACAAACTTATCTATAAAAAAACCAGGCGTTCTTGTGGCACCTTAGACTAACAAATTTATCTGAGCATAAGCTTTCGTGGGCTATAGCCCACTTCTTCGGATGCATAGAATGGAACATGTATTGAGGAGATATATACACAATACAGAGAGCATGAAAAGGTGGGAGTTGTCTTACCAACTCTGAGAGGCCAATTAAGTAAGAGAAAAAAACTTTTGAAGTGATAATCAAGATAGCCCAGTACAGACAGTTTGATAAGAAGTGTGAGAATACTTACAAGGGGAGATGGATTCAATGTTTGTAATGGCTCAGCCATTCCCAGTTCCTATTCAAGCCTAAGTTGATTGTATCTAGTTTGCATATCAATTCCAGCTCAGCAGTTTCTCGCTGGAGTCTGTTTTTGAAGCTTTTCTGTTGCAAAATTGCCACCCGCAGGTCTGTCATTGAATGACCAGACAGGTTAAAGTGTTCTCCTACTGGTTTTTGAGTGTTATGATTCCTGATGTCAGATTTGTGTCCATTAATTCTTTTGCGTAGAGACTGTCCAGCTTGGCCAATGTACATGGCAGAGGGGCATGGCTGGCACATGATGGCATATATCACATTGGTAGATGTGCAGGTGAACGAGCCCCTGATGGTATGGCTGATGTGATTAGGTCCTATGATGATGTCACTTGAATAGATATGTGGACAGAGTTGGTGTGACGTTGTGCAGTCTATATGGTTTTATAAAAATAAGTGAATGTAAGGTAATTGGGATATGCTTCATGCAAAAGGTCTCTTGTAAGGTATCATTACAAAGCTCAGAATCTACTGAGTGTGATCATCCTATTTGTAGAAATGTACCACTCTTATATCTAAAACTAGAAATATAAAACATAACTCTGAGGGCCTATTGTAATTATGTAAAGTGTGGGCCATTAATGATGGTTTGGAATCTTGATGACTCCCATTAACAAGGACCATTGTCTGCAGATGACTGTGTTTACCTGTGAGTCTTCCTGTATATGTGTGTGCTGGCAAGTGAGTAATGATGTCTTGCAGTGACATGTGATCATGTCACCTGAACTGGAATCCATCTTTAACCTGGTGCTTTTCCAGTGAGGGGGGGTGAAAACCCAGAGGGACAAAGGGTTCCCGCCTTATGCAAAAGATATATAAAGGGGTGGAAGAGAACAGAGAGGGAGAGGAGCCATCATGGAGAATCCCCTAGCTAACACCTAAGCTGGAACAAGAGCTGTACCCGGGGAAAGAATTGTGCCCAGGCCTGGAAGTTGTCCAGTCTGAGAAAAACTTACTGAAGCATCTCTGAGGGTGAGATTATCTGTATTTAGTTTGATTAGGCATAGATTTGCGCATTTTATTTTATTTTGCTTGGTGACTTACTTTGTTCTGTCTGTTACTACTCTGAACCACTTAAATCCTACTGTCTGTATTTAATAAAATCACTTTTTATTTAGTAATTTACTCAGAGTATGTATTAATACATGGGGGAGCAAACAACTGTGCATATCTCTCTATCAGTGTTATAGAGGGCGAACAATTTATGAGTTTGCCCTGCATAAGCTTTATGCAGGGTAAAACGGATTTATCTGGGTTTAGACCCCATTGGGAGTTGGGCATCTGAGTGCTAAAGACAAGCACACTTCTATGAGCTGTTTTTGGGTAAACTTGCAGCTTTGGGACAAGTAATTCAGACCCTGGGTCTGTGTTGGAGCCAGACTGGAGTGTCTCGCTCAGCAAGACAGGGTGCTGGAGTCCTGAGCTGGCAGGGAAAACAGAAGCAGGGGTAGTCTTTGCACATCGGGTGGCAGCTCCCAAGGGGGTTTCTGTGATCCAACCCGTCACAGTTGGCATCGGGCTTTGTTGCAAGGATAGGTTCCTGGGTCAGTGTTTTTGTTCAGTGATGTGTGGTTGCTGGTGAGTATTTGCTTCAGGTTGGGGGGTTGTCTGTAAGCGAAGACAGGTCTGTATCCCAAGATCTGTGAGAGGGAGGGATCAACTTTCGGGATAGGTTGTAGATCTTTGATGATGCGCTGGAGAGGTTTTAGTTGGGACTGAAGGTGACAGCTAGTGGAGTTCTGTTATTTTCTTTGTTGGGCCTGTCTTGTAGGAGGTGACTTCTGGGTACTCGTCTGGCTCTGTCAATCTGTTTTTTCACTTCAGCAGGTGGGTATTGTAGTTTTAAGAATGCTTGATAGAGATCTTGTAGGTGCTTGTCTCTGTCTGAGGGATTGGAGCAAATGCGGTTGTATCTTAGAGCTTGGCTGTAGACAATGGATGGTGTGGTGTGTCCTGGATGGAAGCTGGAGGCATGTAGGTAAGTATAGCGGTCAGTAGGTTTCCGGTATAGGTTGGTATTTATGTGACCATCGCTTATTAGCACAGTAGTGTCCAGGAAATGGACCACTTGTGTGGATTGATCTAGGCTGAGGTTGATGGTGGGATGGAAATTATTGAAATCATGGTGGAATTCCTCAAGGGCTTCTTTTCCATGGGTCCAGATGATGCTCAAAGAAACTGTGAAACCACCTGATCAGCATCCCGTGTCCCTGGGGTGCTGCCCGTGCTCCTCCCCACACAGCCCGGGAGAAACGAGCATGATCTCGAGCCTGTTCTCTTCGGAGAGGCTCCTTGTTCTGCCTCCGCAGAGCGAACTCCGAAGAGAAGAACAGGCTCGAGATCAGGCTCGTCTACTTTAAAAGTTCCTAACTGTCTCCAACTGCTGATCAGTTTTCCTTATACCTGGTTCGCTTTTTAAGCTTCAATAAGAACTAATACGCCAAGTTTGAAGCGTCTTGCTTTGGATGTGTTTGTTATCCAAGAAAAAAACTTCTGAATGGAACTTATGGGGAAAATGTGTTGGTTTTTTCTCAGAAAAGCTCAACTAACTTGGCCCAGATTTGGATGAAAAAAATCACTTTCAAACTACATCAGTTGAAATGAGAAATATTACATGAAAAACAATTTTGTTTGAGAAGCTTGTGAGCAGATTAATTATAGGGCTTAGTATGGAAGTAATTTAGTATTATTAAAATGGTTGCTACATATTTTAAAACATATATTTTTCACAATGTATAGTATTGATTTTTTTTTTAAATGCAGCTAAGAATTCAATTTACTTTCCCAATATCTGCTTGTTTCCTTGCTAAAAATAAACTAGATATAAATCAAGCTGTTTTCAGTTGCTATTGATTTGTGGGACCAGCTAATGGAAATTAACCTTTGTTCTTCTCAGGAGCTTGCTAAGAATATGTAGTTGGGATATAAATTGTGACCTGTCACTTGGCTTAGGTTGCCTCCATTCTTTACATTTTGTCTAGAAAAGGTTTTCTAGGCAACAATGATAATTGTATTCTTATTCTGAAAATGAAGTCTTTTAAAAAGACCTTTTTGTGTAACTGTGCTCAAGAGTCCATTAATGACTATTAGTCAGGATGGGTAAGGAATGGTGTCCCTAGCCTCTGTTTGTCAGAGGGTGGAGATGGATGGCAGGAGAGAGATCACTTGATCATTATCTGTTAGGTTCACTCCCTCTAGAGCAGTGGTTCCCAAACTTTAACAACCTGTGAACCCCTTTCATGAAAATGTCAAGTCTCGCGAACCCCCTCCTAAAAATGAATATTTCCAGGGATTTTCTCCTTTACCTGAGTATAAATTATAAAAGCAGTGATCTTGGAAATACACAATTTGTTTTTATGACATGCTTATTACATACTATTTATTATCTATCATTACAGTATTTTTATTACATTATGAAAACGGCAACACTCTTCCAAGATCTCACTTTTCTAGCTTGTATCACTTTGAATAAGCCTGTTATAAGACAAGGCTCCTATGTTTCATCAAGGAGTATCAGATGTGTATTTAAGAAGTCAACTCAAAGAGTTCCTCCTACACAAGCATTCAGGTCTTGAGCAGTCCAGGCAAACAACGCACGTTACAACAAAGCTTAAACTTGTTCTTCATAATAATTTTAAAAACAACACTAGCTGTCTATTTCATTTTAAAAACAGCAAAAAATATCCACCTCCCTTTCCTTTTCTTGTAAGGAGTCTTGAAGTTTAAATCTCCTCAGTGTGATAGGCTTGCTTTGATCTGCTTAGCTCTTGGAAGTTCAGGGGCTCTGGGCTGCTGGCCCCGTGCTGCCTGAGGTCCCTAGGGACAGTTCTGTCTGCCATTAGGGAATTTTTTTCCGAGAACCCCCTGTAACATTTTGTGAACCCCCAGGGGTTCACGAACCCCAGTTTGGGAACCACTGCTCTAGAGCACCTGGCATTGGCCTCTGTCGATAGACAGGATACTGGGCTGGATGGACCTTTGGTCTGACCGAGTATGGCCGTTTTTATGTAATAAATTCTTTAAATGTAAATAGAATTATGCCTGAGTAAATAGTTTGGGAGTTCTTGGAGTTGCAATTTCCTGATGTGTTTAATTTCTTCCTAGAGCTATCGTCTTGAATTTTCATGATTCCATACGTGTGAAACAACTTAATAGAATTTTGTTATCAAATAGCTTAAATGAAATAAATTATTTTGTGTTGTAGAATTGTTGGCAGCCAGTAAATTAATAATTCTGGTAAATAACAATGTGAAAAACTAACTAAAATATATTTTGTCATATTAATAGTAAAAATATTAAATCTCTACCACAAAATGTTACTGATTATCTATATTTGATTAAAAAGTTGCTAAGTTTGATTCTAGTCCTGCATTTGTAACTGTGGCAAACATCACATTAAGGTCAGAACTTTATAGTAGGGACCATATGATTGGTTTGTAACCAGTAACCAATAGCTCAGTGGTTTGAGCATTGGCCTGCTAAACCCAGGGTTGTGAGTTCAATCCTTGAGGTGGCCATTTAGGGATCTGGGGCAAAAATCTGTCTGGGGATTGGTCCTGCTTTGAGCAGGGGGTTAGACTAGATGACCTCCTGAGGTCCCTTCCAACCCCGATATTCTATGATTCTATATGCAATCCTTGTGACTTATATTCAATTAATCTAAAAAGCTTTTATTTCTTTTTTACTTTTGTAGATTGAAAAAGATCGGTTGGATTACAAATTTTGTTCAACAGAAAAATTATCCTAATGAAAAATGGAGAGACGTCCAGAATTCATGTAGTGGAATAACCATAAAGGGAAATGCTATCAGATGAACAAGAAAACATCTTATCTTACAATGGAGAAGTCCTCATTTTTCAGCTGTCAAAAGCAAAATGTGCGGCTGAAAAAACAACAAGATTACATGTCAACAGAATGGCATATGACAGTGGCACTAAGCTGTTTGTTCAAAAATCCTCAGGACTGTTCAGCATGCATGGTGGGAGCTTGAATATTAAAATTGTTCGTTGCAGCTGTACAGCAGACTTCAGAACAGGAATTAATCTCCCCTGTATTTTGATGAGAAAGAAAAAAAACAATAGTGTTTTCAAATACTTTTTATTGTTGCTTCACAGCTCCAACAAATTTGAACAGTGCTTAAATTTTAAATTGGACTATGAATTGAAAAATGATATAAGGTTGCTTAATGGTCCAACAGTATTATGGAGACATGCCAAAAAACTCTTTTATGTCTCTACCAAAACTTGCACAGTGCTAAGTGCTTCTGTTCAGTTTTCTTCCATTGAATGGGCGGATGAGATTGAGAATGAAGGCATCGTAGTATTAGGGACGAGAACTGCTTGTTTGCCAGAAGAAAAAGATGGGCAAACACTTTCATTATCAGATGGAGCCATCTGGGGTAGTGAGTTTGTTGTATATGCAATTGAAAATCAGAAAATATTAACTGGCATCTGTTTTCTGCCTCATGCCTATAGCAGCGTGATATCTTGTGTGCATGTCTGCAGGACTGCTATATCAAGAAGCCAATTCAGAACATCAGTTGTTGCCATCACCCACAAAAAACAGTTGATTTGGTTCCAAGATGGTCTTCCTAAAGGTATCTGCCAGCTTCCATATGAGGAGCCCTGTTCAATACAAGTAGCGACAACAAGCAGAAATGACGTGCTGTATGTTGTGTCATTTGCTTCTGGAAATGTCTGTGCTGTGCAGAGAGACAGCTTTCAGGTATTGTGGTCTTATATAGCTAGAAACAATGGAAGTTTTTAAGGGTTCTGTTTCCTCTCCCCATCTACATTTGTAAGTCAGGTTCCCACAAGAGAGAGATTAGTGTTCACCCTCTGCTCCTCCTTATGTTGTTTCCATTAAAATGACCTAAATACAGTAGGGTACATCTTTCCTAGTGTTGCTCTGTGATATGTCTAAAAAACAACAAGTAAATGATTCAGTTGCTTAATTAAAAAATTGAGACTTGGCCGGTGTCCCTATTCCTATTTCAAAAGTTGTTTAGAATAAGAATTGCCCATATAGCAAGACTCTGTTATGAATGTTTTTACATAATCCATTTTAGAGAACTGAACTGAATTGATATTGACCCCAAATTTAAATTTGCTGCTTGAATTTTACTAACTTTCCCTGACATTTTGGCAACAAAGAAATGCAGCAGGTGAAGCCCATGGACATTTTTTGGCTTTAGTTTTCCTAAATTCATGAGGCAGTGTGAATTATTAGTGTTTTCTTGATATGCTGCCAAAGCTCTGCATAATTTTGCTTTATTTGGAAACTCTTAGTTTGCCTTAAAAGTGCACAAAATACACTTTTTGTTCAGTTTTCTGCATTTAATGGACCTAATTGACATAAACATTTAATTTGATATTTTTGTTTGTAATTTGAGCTTTGAGAGGGAAAATGGAGGGCTCTAAATGCCTGAAGTTACCATCTCCTTAACTGTTCTGTGAATAAGCTAGTTTTCCATACATGGTGCAGAATTTAGCTCTACAACTATCTTAATATTGATGGGAATCACATGACTAAATCACAGGTCTCAATAAATTCTGAAAATTCTTATTGTAAATTGTATTTAAGACTAAACACTCAAAAGTTGCAGTATTTGAAAGACGTTATCTGGAAAAGTGGACTTTTCTTTTAAAGACATTATATGCACTTTACAGATGGGGAAAATTGAGACAGAGAAGATAACTAATTTGTCCAGGGTGACACAGCTAGTCAATGATAGAGCTAGGAACAGAATTTGAGACTTTAGCTCACAGTACCATGGTCCAGCCCCTAGACCAGACGTGGGCAAACTACGGCCCGCGGGCCTGTCCTGCCCGGCCCCTGAGCTCCCAGCCGGGGATCCTAGTCCCCGTCCCTCACAGCCACGCTGCCGCGCGGGCAGCACTCTGGCTTGCCGCTCCCGCTGGGCGGCATGGGGAGCGCAGCTGGCTCTGGCCGGGTGTCGCGGCTGCGAGCTCCTGCTGCTGGTAAGAGGGCAGGGAGCGGGGGATCCTGGGGGGCAGACAGGGAGGAGGGGGTGGTCAGGGGATGGGGAACAGGGAGGGTTGGGAGTGGGAGTCCCAGGGGGCCTGTCAGGGGGCGGGAATGTGGATAGGGGTTGGGAGGGCAGTTAGGGGACCGGGAGCAGGGGGTGTTGGATAGGGGGTTGGGATCCCGGGGGGCAGTTAGGGGCGGGGGATCCTGGGAGGGGCTGGTTAGGGGATGAGGAGCAGAGGGCAGTTGTATAGTGGGGGGGAGTCCTGGGGGGGGGCTGTCAGGGGGCGGGGGTGTGGATAGGAGTCAGGGGACAGGGAGCAGGGGGGTTAGATGGGGGTGGGGGTCTCGGGAGGGGGCGGTCAGTGGACAAGGAGCGGGGGGGTTGATGGTTTGGGGATTCTGAGGGGGGCGGGAAGTGGGAGGGGGCGGATAGGGGGTGGGGGCCAGGTTGTTTGGGGACGCACAGCCTTCCCTACCCGGCCCTCCATACAGTTGCGCAACCCTGATGTGGCCCTCGGGCCAAAAAGTTTGCCCACCCCTGCCCTAGACTAAAAGTACCTGCTTGTGCAAATATAGTAATTGCTCTCTTATGTGCTCTTTTAAAAAGTGAATAATTGTAGGCAAACTGTAACAAAATTGAATCTCAAATACAGATGTCTTAGAAAAAGGTGTATACATTTTTAATATTGCATTTAACTGCAGGTTGCTTCCAGATGGCAAGAAGTGACGTCTGTTCTGGTAGATGACTTTATTGGCACTGGGACTGAACAAATTTTATTGCTTTTTAAGAACGAATCCAATACAGATAATTTAAGTACATTCATTATAACAGATTTGGGAGAGGTCAGCTATGAAGTAAGTTCAGTTTACCTTTTCTTACCCATTCAGTACATGCTAATGAAATTTCATTAACAGAACCTCAATATATTAATAGAAATATTTCTGCAAAGTGAAGCTGTACATATGTTGTCAAATCCCCTTAAATTTGAATTTGAATAAAATGCCTTATGATTTTAATAGTGAGGTTATAACAAACAAGAATCAATTGAAATAACTATCTGACTTGACGTGATAGTCAATAATAGAAGATCTTTGGGGAAATTAAAATAATGCTGCCGAAGAGGCTTCATGTTGATACTTCATATAGCAACACTTGCTACACTGTTTATTTTCTGGTCAACCAAAGACACTTAATTAAGAGCCTGGCGCTTGTTAATTAACCTCTCATAAATTGGTCTTTGCAATATTTACCATTAACCTCTAATTTCATTTGGTAGATAAGATTTTTTTTTTTATTGCACATTATGGTCCTTGTGGCTTTGTAATTTCTCATCATAGGTTCTTCTATAATTGTATGTCAATAAGCTGCACCTTGCTTTCAGCTGGTAGACTAATGTTTTGTTTTCTTTAGAGCAACATCAATTGTAAAGAGGATTTTCCTCCTACGGAAGAACTACAAGAGAATGGTTTTCTTACCATCCAAGCTCTCGAAGCAAGGTTACAGGTTTGCATTCTGTAGCGCTCTCTGTATTTCCTAATATGTAAATTGCTGTTTCTTGTTGTTGTTTTTTTTTAAATTAGAAGTCAAATTCTACTGAGGAAAATAGAAAGGAGCATAAACTCTGGCATGTCAAGGGTAAAAGTGCAATAGGCAGGCCAAAAAAAAAATTTGGAGAGCAAATAGCAAAACACACACACAACAACAACAAATTTAAGTGCATCAGAAACAGCAACCTGCCAAACAATCAATTGGGCTACTAGACAATCAAGATGTTAATTGAGTACTCAAGGAAGACAAGGTCATTGCGGAGGGGCTAAATGAATTTTTTGCATCAATATTCACTGCAGAGGATGTGAAGGAGATTCCCATACCCGAGCCATTCTTTTTATGTGACAAATCTGAGGAACCATCCCAGACTAGAGGCGGTCAATAGAGGTGGTTTTGGAACAAATTGATAAATGGTAATAAGTCACCAGTATTAGATAGTATTCATCCAAGAATTTCAAAGGAACTCAAATATGAAATTGCAGAACTACTAATATGGTATGTAATCGATTGCTTAAATCAGCATCTGTCTCAGATGACTGGAGGATAACTAAAGTAATTCCATTTTTTTAAAAAAAGGCTCCAGAGCCAATCCTGACAATTATAGACTGGTAAGCCTAACTCAGCACCGGGTAAATTGGTTGAAATTATAGTAAAGAATAGAATTATCAGACACATAGATGAACACAATATGTTGGGGAAAAGTCAACATGTCTTTTGTAAACAGAAATCTTGCCTCGTCAATCTATTAGAATTCTTTGAAGGTGTCGTCAAGCCTGTGGACAAGGACGATCTGGTTGATATAGTGTACTTAGTCTTTCAGAAAGTCCCTGACGAGGTTCCTCACCAAAAGCTCTTAAGCAAAATAGGCAGTCATGAGATAAGAGGGAAGGTCCTCTCATGGATCAGTAACTGGTTAAAAGATAGGAAACAAAGGGTAGGAATAAATGGTCAGTGTTCACAATAGAGAGAGGTAAATGGTGAAGTCCCCCAAGAATCTGTACTTGGACCTATGCTATTTAACATATTCTAAATGATCTGGAAAAAAGGGTGGACAGTGAGGTGGCAAAGTTTTGCAGACAATACAAAATTACTCAAGATAGTTAAGTCGAAAGCTGACTGTGAAGAGTTACAAAGGGATCGCACAAGACTGGGTGACAAAATTGCCAATGAAATTCAGTGTTGATAGGTGAAAACCATACAGAATGATAAGCTCTAAATTAGCCTTTACCACTCACAGAAGAGATCTTGGAGTCATCGTGGATAAGTCTCTGAAATCATCTGCTCAATGTGCAGCAGCAGTCAAAAAAGCTAACAGTTTTAGGAACTGCTAGGAAAGGGGTAGATAATGAAACAGTAAATATCATAATGCCACTTTGTAGATCCATGGTATGCCCCCATCTTGAGTACTGCATGCAGTTCTGATCACCCCATTTCAAAAAAGATATATTAGAATTGGAAGAAGTACAGAGAAGGGCAACAAAAATGATTAGGGGTATGGCACAGTTTCTGTACGAGGAGAGATTAAAAAGATGAGGACGGTTCAGTTTAGAAAAGAGATGACTAAGGGGGGATATGAAAGAGGTCTATAAAACCATGAATGCTGTGGAGAAAGTAAATAAGAAAGTGTTATTTACTCCTTCTCATAACACAAGAACTAGGGGTCACCCAATGAAATTAATGGGCAGCAGGTTTAAAACAAACAAAAGGAAGTACTTCCTCACACAACACCCAGTCAGCATAACCCTTACCAGGGGATGTTGTAAAGGCCGAAAGAATAACTGGGCTCAAAAAAGAATGAGATGAGTTCATGTAGAGTAGGTCCATCAATGGCTATTAGCCAAGCTGGTCAGGGATGCAACCCCAAGCTCTTGGTATGCCAAAGTCTCTGATTGCAAGAAGTTGGGACTAGATGACCAGGGATGAATCACTCAATAGTTACTCTGTTCTGTTAATTCCCTCTGAAGCATTTGGCATTAGCCACTGTCAGAAGACAGGATACTGGGCTAGATGGACTGTTGGTCTGACCCCGGTATGACCATTCTTACGTTGTATACCTGTTGTAGAACGTAAGATAAATTTATGCCAAAAAAAGCAGAAAATAATTTCTGCTGTTAATTGTATCATATAGTATGGCGCAGGGAGAAATAAATATGAAATATTCTGGTTTTGCATCAGTGGTGGTCCATATTTCATTACTCTGTTAGCCAAGTAATCTTCATTGTCTTTCCTAACATACCTTACTACAGGTTGGATGTGCGTACCTGAGAGCAGAACTTGAACCTACTAAATTGCAAATGTTCTTGCATCAGAAACAAAACCAGTGGTGTGGAAATATATAAAATTTCTGTGCAATGGGAAAAAAATCACAAATGTTTTCAGAGAATTTACTTGTTTCCAACTTAAATCCAGAAAATAAAGGGATTTGGGAGTAATGTTGAAACTACTCTATCAAAATACCTAAAACCATCACAATGGCCATTATATACACACTGTGTTTAAATACCAACTTAATATTTGAATGGTTACTCTTGTTGCTTGAGATTCTCTTCTGGCAGGGCAGTCGTAGGCGTTGGCAACACTTGCGAGTTACAGCGCTGTAAAGGCTCCCCCAGCGCTGTAACTCACTCCCCGTCCCCACTGGCAAGGCATTTGCAGTGCTGTATCTCCGTGGTTGCAGCGCTGCATGTACTCCACCTCTCCGAGAGGAATAGCGAGTATTGCGCTGCGGTGCCAGTGTGGCCGCCCAATGCTCTGTGAATAGCCTCCAGACTTATTTGGCAGTATCCCACAATGCCTATTCTAGCGGCTCTGGTCATCAGTTCAAAGTCTACTGCCCTGGCCTCAGGTAACCAACCGTGTGACCGACTCTTTACATTCCCCGGGAATTTTAAAAATCCCCTTCCTGTTTGCTCAGCCCGGCGTGGCGTGGAGTGCTATCAGCGAATCTTTCCAGGTGACCATGCCTCCACGTGCCAAGCGAGCCCCAGCATGGAGCAATGGCGAGTTGCTGGACCTCATCAGTGTTTTGGGGGGAGGAAGCTACACAGTCCCAGCTGCGCTCCAGCCGTAGGAATTACGATACCTTCGGGAAGGTATCAAAGGACATGATGGAAAGGGGCCATGACTGGGACGCCCTGCAGTGCAGGATTAAAGTGAAGGAGCTGCGGAGTGCCTACCGCAAAGCGTGCGACGCAAACGGCTGCTCGGGTGCTACCCCCGCAACCTGCCGATTCTACAAAGAGCTGGATGCAATACTTGGGGTTAACCCCACCTCCACTCCGAGCACCACCATGGACACTTCAGAGCTGGTATGGGGGGAAGGAGGAGGAGGAGGAAAACTGGAGTGATGGTGGTGGGCCGGATGGAGAAACCCCGGAATCCCAGGAGCCATGCAGCCAGGAGCTCTTCTCAAGCCAGGAGGAAAGTAGCCAGTCGCAGCGGCCAGTACTTGGTGGAGGACAAAGAGAAGAGCAGGTTCCCGGTAAGCGGGTTTTTTTTTTCGGGAAGGAATTTTTTCGGTGCGGGCTCTTTGGGAGAGGAGGGTTAGGCATGCATTCCTAGATGCGGAATAGTGCATTGATGTGGTTTATCACATCGCGGTAATCGGCCTCGGTAATCTCCTCGAATGTCTCATCCAGAACGTGTGCAATGCTCTTGCGCAGGTTTATCGGGAGAGCCACCGTGGTCCTTGTCCCAGCCAGGCTAACGTGTCCGCGCCACTGTGCCGCAAGGGGCGGGGGGACCATTGCTGCATACAGGCAAGCTGCATATGGGCCAGGGCGGAAGCCGCATTGCAGTACAAGACCCTCCCTTGCTTCCCAGGTCACCCTCAGCAGCAAGATATCGTCCAGGACGAACTCCTGTGGAAAATGTTGGGACAGTGTTCAGTATAGGTGCCCCCTGAAGCTGTTGGCTCTCCCCAAGGCACAGAAACCCAGAGGCCAGTGCAGCCCTGAAACAATCAGTCCCCCTTACTCACCATTTTGAGTATATGTGTGCTCTGTTTCGGACGGGAAAATTATGCTATTGTGTAGACCCTGTGTGTTTTCTACTCCTTAAGGGCAGGGGGAATCATTACTCTGTCTGGTATAAACAATGCTGACTCTGTTAAATGTTGCATTTTGCCTATACAGCTGCATCAACCTTGAGACCTCAGCCGTCCCTCTTATCGCCTGCTCAGAGACTGCAAAGACTCAGGAAGAGACCGCGAAAAAGCAAAGAAGACATGCTGCAAGAAGTGATGCGGCAATCTATTAAAGAGAATGAGAAAGCACAGAACTGGAGGGAGAGAGAAAGCAGGATCCGCCAGGAAAACGCAGCGCACTGGCAGCAAAGCACTGCGCACCGGCAGCAAAGCACTGATAGGCTCATAAGCATCCTGGAGCGCCAAGCAGACGCTATCCAGGAGCTGGTAGCCATGCAGAAAGAGGAGCAGTACCGCAAACGCAAACGTCACCCCGCCCTACAGCCCTTGTCCCAAAACTCTTTCCATTGTGCCCCACTGTCACCTCCAACCTACTTTCCCCAACTTCCATGTTCTTCACGCCACTCGCTGCCTCCAACACCAGTATCTTCACCACCCAGCCCTGAAAACCACGACCCTTACCCTCTGCACTCAACCCCCATCACCATGCAGTATAGCTGTCCTGAAGTGCAGCACTCACTGCACAGCACACCAGACAGGACATACGCGAATCTGTGATTGTACCGTTCCCCACTCCACCGCCTTGTTTCTTGTCAATAAATAATTTTTTTTTCTTTTCAATAAATGGATTCTTTGGCTTTGAAAACATTCCTTATTATTGCATAAAGTAAAAGACTCCTTAGCCCAGGAAATAAACAGGCACTGCAAGTCTGCTTGTCTGCTTAGCAGACACTGATTCCTAAAGATTGGAACTACTGCACTTCACTCCCGTGCAGGGCACCAGAGATCACTGCTGGTTTTCAGCCTCAAATTGCTCCCTCAAGGCATCCCTAAGCCTTGCAGCCCCGCGCTGGGCCCCTGTAATAGCCCTGCTCTCTGGCTGTGCAAATTCAGCCTCCAGGTGTTGAACCTCGGAGGTCCATGCCTGAGTGAAGCTTTCACCCTTCCCTTCACAAATATTGTGGAGGGCACAGCACCACGGATATAACAGCGGGGATGCTGTTTTCGGCCCAGTCCAGCTTCCCATACAGAGATCACCAGCGGGCCTTTAAACGGCCAAAGGCACACTCCACAGTCATTCGGCACCGGCTCAGCCTGTAGTTGAACCGTTCCTTGCTGCTGTCAAGGCTCCCTGTGTAGGGTTTCATGAGCCCCGGCATTAACGGGTAAGCGGGATTTCCAAGGATCACAATGGGCATTTCAACTTCCCTTACCGCGATCTTCCGCTCTGGGAAAAAAGTCCCGGCCTGCATCTTCCTGAACAGCCAAGTGTTCCGAAAGATGCGTGTGTCATGCACCTTTCCGGGCCAGCCTGTGTTAATGTCAATGAAACGCCCACGGTGATCCACAAGCGCCTGGAGAACCATAGAGAAATACCCCTTCCGATTAACGTACTCGGATTCTAGGTGGGGTGGTGCCATAATAGGAATGTGTGTCCCATCTATCGCCTCTCCACAGTTAGGGAACCCCATTTGTGCAAAGCCATCCGCTGTTTCCTGCACGTTACCCAAAGTCATGGTTCTTCTGAGTAGGATGCGATTAATGGCCTTGCAAACTTGCATCAACACGATTCCAACGGTCGACTTTCCCACTCCAAACTGGTTTGCGACCGACCGGTAGCTGTCTGGAGTTGCCAGCTTCCAGATTGCAATAGCCACCCGCTTCTCCACTGACAGGGAAGCTCTCAATTTCGTGTCCTTGCGCTGCAGGGTGGGGGCGAGCTCCTCACACAGTCGCATAAAAGTGGCTTTTCTCATCCGAAAGTTCTGCAGCCACTGCTCGTCATCCCAGACTTCCATGACGATGTGATCCCACCACTCGGTGCTTGTTTCCCGAGCCCAAAAGCGGCGTTCCACGGTGCTGAGCATGTCCGTGAATGCCACAAGCAATTTCGTGTCGTACGCGTTACTCGGCTCGCTAGCATCGTCGGACTCCTCACCCTCACTGTCACTTTGGATCTTAAGGAATAGTTCGACAGCCAAACGTGACGTGCTGGCGAGACTCGTCAGCATACGCCTCAGCAGTTCGGACTCCATTTCCCGCAGACAGATCGCGCTGCACAGAAACCGTTGAAAGATGGCGCCAAAGGTAGACGGAAACAAAGGGATTTCTGGGATGCGAAGCGATGCATCACGGGGCATTGGGACAGGACCCAGAATCCCCCGCACCCACAACCCACGGCGCCAGAATGGGAAAAGGTGCTCTGTGGGATAGCTGCCCATAATGTACCGCTCCCAATAGCGCTGCAGTTGCTGCAAATGTAGCCACGACAGTGCGCTGGGCAGCTGTCAGTGTGGACAGACTGCAGCGCTTTCCCTACTCAGCTGCACGAAGTCAGGTTTAACTCACAGCGCTGTACATCTGCAAGTGTAGCCAAGGCTGTAGGCTCTCTAAACAGTGATGGTTTGCCTTGAGAGAAAGGAGGGCACAGTAGTCTCTTAGGTTTTGCACACGCCTAACAGTCAAGTGATTTGGGTCCTCATTCTGTTTTTCATTCTGACTTGGTCTCTGACCATGGACGAGACACTTAACCTTTTGGTGATATTTTCCCATGTGTCAGGAGCTGATTTGTGGGGTTAGGCTTGCGAAACAAGCAAGCAAAAGTAAAATGCCTAAACAGAATCGACTAAGAAAAATAATGCAAGCACGAGGGGTAATTTTCCAAAGTCCAGAACACATCCAGTTTCTTCAGTTTTATCTCCTCAGCTTTCTGTTGAAAACTTATAGCCACCATCTTATTCCTCTTTCATAAGCTCCAGTAATGTTATGGTGAAGAAAATTTGGTGTGCCTGGAGTACTCAGACTTTCTTGATTTTTTTCCCCCCTCCTTCCCCCCCCCAATTCTTTCAATGTGGCTCTGTGATAGATATGGCTCAGAATCTGTAGAATTATATGATGATCTCATTCTAACAGAAGACTACCTTACTGTTCTTGGTTATTATATGACCCCATCACTGTGGTATGAGTACTTATATGCATGCTTAATTTATGAGAATTATCACAAGTATTTGTTCTACCTGTTAACTTTTCAAGCTAAGATACACTCATGGAGTGGCTCTGTGATCTTCAGAGATTGTAAGGGGTATTTTTAGGTAATTGTTTGCTTATCTGCCCCCAAAGGATCACTTATGTTGTGTTCTGTAGTTTTCTGCTATTATAAGCCCTGCTCAACATATATGAAGCCACTGGTAGAGATAATGAAGCAGTCTGCGCTGTGATTTATTTCTTTTGTTGTATGTGTAGTAGTACTTAGATGCCCTAATCAGGTCAGGACCACATTGTACTCATAATGTGATATAAGCAGTATGTAGATGCAACATATGCTTCATCAACCTTTGATGATGCAGGGCTTTATTTTCCCCATTTCTAGTCTAGGTAGTGGTTTGTGTGAGAGCTGACTACAGAAAAAAATGCTTATAGAAAAATATATTCATAGGGTAATCTTTGCATAAGCCCCAAAAGTAGCCTGGACCCTTGAAGCTTTATAGGTCAGTACCTTCCTGTCTGGCCACTGAAGTTTTATAGGTGCCTCCTTCCTGTCTCTCCTACTTTCTCGAAGGCAATAATTTTTGCTTTGGGCCTCATGGACCTGTTGACTCCTCCCATGTAAGATTCTTTATACTGAAAATTTCCTTTTGAGTGCTTTTTGATCTTCATAGATCTGCAATCTAGATAGAGAACCCTGGGATTGTAAAATTTCCATCCTCCTGCTGATTATTATTTTATATAACTTAATTGGCAACTTTATCTCTTGCTCAAGGGTAGATTTCATCGACAGTCATGAAATGCAACATTTTTTCCAGAAAAGTCCCAGGGCTTCATTTACGCTAGAGGGAAATGACTTATGTGAAACACGCAAGACTGATTCCTATTCAAAAAATTGCTCTCCACTTTCAAATTCTGTGCATCTTAATTTCTTAGATTAGTATTATTGCACAAGTTTTAGAGATCCTACTCTCAACTTAATGGCATTTCATGAGTTTGGATGTAACATGATAACTTTTGAATGCCACATTGATTAATTCCAAAATTTCAGGGAATTTCTACGCCTCAAGGGACAGAACCCTATTAATTTTGCGGGGGGGGGGCTCAGAAAACTGGAAGGGGGAAAATGGAGGACACGTGGAGCCCTTGGAATATGTTTAGCAGAGCCATAGCTTCAAGCACCTCTGCAATTGTCTATAGATCAAATTACAGTAAAAGCTTTATCTGGCATGTTAGGGGTATGGGGCGGGGAGGGGCATGCCGGTTAGTAAAAATTCCAGTTAATTATACTTACCAATGGAATACCAATTTTCAAATAATTATGAAAATGAATAAGGTATAAAATAGTGAGTGTACAGGTACTCACCAATCCAGTAGCAGTACTGCACTGCCGAGTAGTTGGTTTCTTGAAGCACTTAGGTGAATACAGGTAAAGTTTTCTATACAGTAGGGCTATCTTATGACACTACATATCACTATGGACAGCGCATGGCATAGACCCAGATCACAAAAAATATGTTTAACACTAAAACGATTCTGAACATAATTTAATCTTTGATGATTCAGAAGGCACTTCAGGATCTTGCAGTGCCTCAGGGTCATCATGATCAACATCAATTATCATTGTAGATGTAGAAGGTGTAGGAGATTGGGCTGGATCTGTAATGATCCTATGACACACCCTGGAAACTGCTTTTTTGAATAAATCCCTGATACCAGCTTGCTTACTTGTCTTCTGCCTCTTTTGCATATAAACAGAGTGCAGAATGTGCAATTGCATAACCTCCTGGGCAGTATACTAGTCCCAGTTACTAGATTGAAAATCTGTATTGGGAGATATCGGAAATGCCAGTTAATAGAGCTTTCTGACTGATAAAGTGCCGGATAACACAGCTTTTACTGTAGTTGGTTGATAGCACCAATTAGGGATATGTTTGCTGGAAAGTTACTATCTCACCTCTGCCCATTGTCCCAAAACAGTTTGACATGTTGATATCCTAAATGACATATCTCCCAGATAGAAAAAAAAGAAATAATGGTGGGCGAAAAGAGGGGCCCACAGGGACCCTAGCAAGAGGGAAAAATGGGGGGTGGACCCTGGTATGGAGTGGAAGGGGGGAAATGGAGGGAGACTGGGGAATGCAGGTGCACATAGCACCTAGAATGGAGGAGTCAGAGAGTCTTTGGGGGAATGAGAAATGGACACATGGAGCCCTTGGCATGAGGATGGTGAAGGGTTTGCAGTGAGTTCCTGAAATAGAAAGGAATGTGAGGGTACCAAACAGGGAGCTTAGGAGCAAGAGCGGGGCGGTGTGCATGGAGTTCGGCCTGCAGAAACAACTAAGTGAATGAACCCCTACTTTTATATCTTCACACCTTATCCTTTTGAAAAGATAGCTGTGTCCTGAATCTTTTCTAAAATTCTCTTGATGCTCTTCTAGAAAGCAGGACAGAGGTGAAGACCCAGCAAAAAGTTTACTAAACAAATACTTGAATACTGCTGCTTTGTCATGAGGCAGAGCACATTCCAGACTTCTGTGCCAAGGTTTCTGGAGAAAAAACCTAGAAGATGCAAATTAGGGTTCAATAATTTATCATCCTTACAGTTTAAATTAGATTACCAGAGGGTCACACTCTTTATTGCTTCTTCAGGCTGAGCTCCTGCACAGACCATACATTCCTTGCATTCCTCTATTGACTCTCCCGCCTCTGTGTGCTCCCTGACCCTTCATTCTTCCTCCACACCATTCTTACTCATTTTATTCCTGTCCCGGAGATAAGTGCATTCAGGATGTCATCAAACTCTAATGGGACGATGGGCAGAGCTGAGATTCAGCAAGAAGGCTGAATAGCTGCCATCAACTGTTTTTTTTTTTTTTTGACCTATAGACGATTAAAGAGGTGGTTGAAGCAGCTAAGTCTACTAACTAGATGCAAGGGACTTAATGGGTCCTTTGCTTCCCCTTCTCTTCTCTCCCCTCGTTCTGGTTTTCACCAAAATAATAGATGTCTGCCAATTTCTGCCTAGAACACTCCAGGCAATTTTGAAATTGATCAGATGGGGGCATTCAGAAGTTAGCATTTCTCTGTATTTAACATGATATCAAGTTAAGTGTAAGGTCTTTGTTCAGCCAATAATCCCTACCAACATAGGTAAAAAGAACTTTCTATTTAGATAGGAAAAGAGAATCCGGAAAAGATGACTAACTATTTGTGTGGGTCTGTGATTTTTTTTGAGGATCCAGAAGACTATCTTAAAGCCAAGATACTTAAAAAAAAAAAAGTGCCTAATGTTAGGCACTTAAGTTTGTTTTGTCAACAAAGTGGCCTGATTTTCAAAACATGAATTTCAGTGCCTAACTTGAGGCACCCTATTTTTTAAAATCTTGACTTAAATGTCTAGAGTGGAATGTAAAGCTGAAAGGCCCTAAGACACTTCCACTTATACTTTGCTGACTTAAGTCTAATCACCATCCTTTTTATACCCCACAGGCTGGTTACACTTCTGTTCGGGAACTACAGCAGCATTTACGGCTCAAGGAGAAGGTTCTTTTTGAATCTTGCTGCGCATTAATAGATCTTGTCCAAGAACGAGAGCATATCCTACCAACTGCAGAAGAGGTAAAATAGATTGTGTTGTCATGGTTTCTATATTTTTTTGTCAAAATGAAATATGATCTATTTTAAGTGGAGATGGGTATATAGTAGAAAACTGACTTTTCAGTTGTGGTTTGAAAAGGTGACAGACTTAAGGAAACTGACTCTTTAATATATTGCCCTAGATATGCGGCATATTCAATTAACTTGTACTGGAGCATCTCTATTTTAGGGCATCTCAAGCCTCACTTTTCAGTCAAGGTCTAGCTAATTAATAGTTTTAGGTACCAAAAGCTATTAAGAAATTAAGAGGGCAATAGTGCAAGACAACTTTTGATCACATAACCCTGTTCAAGCCAGTTATGTGACTGTCCAGGGTTGTTGTAATATATAATCAGTTTCACAATGGAAGGATGAATTTTGAGTTTCTTAATGCATATGAGGAGTTCATGGCAAAGCACAGTTAGATAAACACATCTTACATTTATTGTAGAGGATAGAATTAGTTTCTGTAGATTTCCATTAATACTTCAGGTATAACACACTCCAGGTAAGTTTCTGTTTTGTCCTCATGACCAGCTGAATACTTTTTGGTAATCAGGAAAGTAAAAACATTTAAGTACTGCAGTAAAAGAATTATACTGTATGCACTTCAGTTATTTAAACAGATATATTTTTCTGTAAGGAAGGTCTTGTTTCGCTCTGGGATGATACAGAAAATCTTCATCCTCTTGATAAAAAGATGACATTGACATCTGAGGTCCCAGAATATCTCATAGAGAAATTATGGCAACGTGTGGTGGATGACAGTTTGGTAATTGGAGTAAAAATAACAGAATCACCTAACTTGTAAGTAAATACGTTCTAATAACTTAGTCTATAAGTTGGATCCTGCAGTTACAAAGTTGAAGGTGACTGCAAAGTTAAAAATTTGACTTGTGACTTTCTGTGCTTTAGAAATCTATATTTTATGTTATAATCCAGGGGTGGCCAGGGATTACTTACCCTTTAGGCCGCATATGACAATTTTCAGAAGTTCAAGAACCGGGACGCGCCTGCTGGGGCTCAAGGCTTCAGTCCTGCAGGGTGGGAGGGTCTCGGAACTTCAGCCCTGCAGGGAGGGCGATCTTGGGGCTTCAGCTGTGTGGGAGACGTTTGCCCAGACTCAGGATTTCAGCCCCGTTCCTGCTGAAGACCCCTAGCCCTGGCAGGCATACCCCGTGGGGCTGAAGCCCCAAGACCCTCCTCCCCATTGGGCAAAAGCCAAAGGTGATACATGGAAGGAGACATGTAGGGTCCCCTGATTTTTGCCAGAGTTTGCTGGCCCTGCTCAGTCACATGGTGGCGCCAGGCCCACTCCCTGCACGGCAGTTGCTGGAGCTGGCAAGCTGGGAGCTATAGACATAGGGAGAGGCAGCGGCAAACAGCTGGGAGCTGCAGGGAGAGCCACTGCTTTTGCTGCTGCCTCTCCCTGAAGAGCTAACATCTGGAAGCTGCAGGGAGGGGCCGCTGAGAGTAAGGGGGGAAGCATGTCTGGGGGGGGGGGGGGGGGGGGGGGGGGGGGGGGGGGGGAATGAAACTTTAGATTGTGCCCCTCCACTAGAAGGCACCAGTTGTCTCTGGCAGAACCTCTGGTCCCACCACCCTGCCGCAGGGCAGAAGCCCTGATCTCCCCCCGAGTAGATGGAGAATAGGGAGGGGAGGAGGGGATGTAGGGAGCTCCACAAGCCGCACTTTAACTGTAAAAGAGCCATGGTTTAGCAACCCCATTATAAGCTTAAATTTTCACTGTACCCTTACTGCTGCCTTAGCATAGTTCCTTCAATAAATCTAAAAATGTTTTTCTATTTCCATTCTTGGCAAGAGTCCATGTCATCTTAAGAGAAAAGTACAGTAGAAAACATTGCAGACTTTTTATTGACCCTAACGTTTGTAACATCTGGCCATGTGACGTGCATCCAGATACTCCAGTGTTAGTCTTCTAAATTGAATTATGTTACAGTTTGGTGTGAAGTCAAATAAAAATTTGGCAATCCCACATGATTTAAATCAAGTATAAATAAATTTGTAGCGCTTCCTGTATGTATGTATAAATAAATTAAATAAAACTAACTTTCTTTAAAATGGCTTGTTTATTCTGTTATGTATCTTGATTTTCATAGTTAGTTGAACATTTTCCATCCCTAGAGGGTGTTCACTAATATCACTTACACTCTAGAAAAATATAATTAGCAAGTACAGGCGAGTCTCATCTTACACGGGGGTTCCGTTCCAAGGTTAGCGAGTAAAGCGAAAACCGCGTATAGTCAAAATTACATTGAGTTGAATGGAGGGCGGAATCGCCCGCACTACAGGTACAGTATTAAAATTGTTATTTTTCTCTTTTTTTTGTTTTTGCCGACCGCGTAAAGCTGAAATCGCGTATGTTAAATGCGCGTAAGATGCGACAGACCTGTATTTAATTTGAAAACTTGATTTAAAGTAAATACTTGAAACTCATGAACTTGACACAGGAACATATATTGCTTGTTAGAGACAGCGCTCTCACCTTTTGACCTATGTATATTCCCACAAGCAATGTAGTAGAAGTTGGAAAAGTTACGCTTTAGGAGGGTGCCATTGAAAATCTGTCCCATGACTGTGAGTGAACTGACCCGCTAAGCCCTTTAGCCACTGTGCCTGAGCTATAGGTATGGTCTCTCTCAACTGCCAGATTGCTATAGCTATTTAAAAAAAACTTGACTTAACCTCTTCCCCCAGTGGCTCTTAGAGATGATCTTCACTTTTAAAGTTTTAATTTTTAGCTCTGATGGTAGTAATTTTGTATTTAACATAGTAATTGTTTTTAATGGGACCACAGAATATTTAACTAGTGATGCCTATGCCTAAAAACATTTCCCCTTCCTTTTGAGCAAAATTGCAATGTTGTATTGTAGCATAAGATGTTACCTCACTGCAAAGAAAACTGTGAAACATGAGTCTTTTAAACCTGACTCATAGCTTGAAGCTTAGTTGACTGACAAAATGAAATTAACAAAAACATTGTTTCAAGTCATTTAAGGGCCCTTGTGAGAGAACAGTACATAGTAATATTAAAGTGAATAGAGCTTTTCACAAATTTCACACAGCACTGTATTATATCTATTAAGTCAAATAGTGTAGTAATTTAGAATCTTAATTTGAAATTCACACGCTATTTGAACAAAACTGCATAGAAGTTTCTAAAATTAAGTATGGAGTAGCAGAAGGGCCCTATCCTTCACTTGAAGAATTAACATCACATTTCAAACAGATTTTAAAGAAGGAAAGAATGTTGCTGTTCTGTATGTTAGGTATCCTTGTACTGCATTATAAGTAAATATACTTTTTAAAACAAAATTTAAAAATAAACTTAAAACTTTAATCATTTATCTACACAAACTTGTGACTGGGATTTTCAGTGACATCTAAGAGAATTAAGCACAGAGATCCTATTAACTTCCAATGGGAATTTGACACCTAGTTCCTGTAGGCTCCTCTGAAAATCCCAGCCTGTGTTTTTGAAACCTAACACCATGCATACTGTGTTGGGTAAAGTATATGCTAATATATAACTTCAAAGTTCTAACCAGACACCTTTGCACTATCACATGAATTAGTCTGAAAGTATGTTAAAGATTTTTGATCAATTCATCTGTTCTTTGGTAATTCGGCTGACAGCATAAAATCTTGAATCTCCAAGACGTTAAAGCACTAAATGTCAGTACACATCTTTGCAAAGCTTTGATTATATTTGTCTGACTATAAAATGTGAACTTGAAGTACAATAATGTTGTATGGGTTTTACAGGTCACTGAATGATGTTAGCTTATCCCTGGTAATGGAGCATGACTTCACTTCAGTTTCTCCAGTTATTGAGTGTCAGAGTAAAATAGTTAAACTGAATAAGACTTTCTCAGCATTGTCTATCTCCTCATGCCAAATGGAACCACAACCAAAAAGGATAAAATTGGACTTCCATAGCGAGAATGATCTGAAAAAAGAGTACCCTCGAAGACCTTCTAAAATTCCATCAGATGGGGCAAAGACATTTGTTGCTGTTACCCGCCTTTCACCGCTGCTGGCTTTCCGAGATATATGTTGTATGATACTACTGCATGCTAAGAGGAGAAAATATCAAGATGGCAACCTGCAGGAAAGCAGACAGCTGACTTTACTATGTGGGAAAATTTCATTATGCCTGGAAGATATTTCAAGTGGAAAATATTCCGTAAACTTGCTAAGAAATGATAGTCATTGTACAGGTAAATATGTAATGCATTGACTTGTTCACATTAGTCAGAAGAGCTGGTTAATTTAATATCCTCATCTTTGTTTTCAAGCCATAATCTCATTTTTTCATGTTGTGATCATTTTTATCAAAATATGTATAATTTCATTACAAAGTCTGTCATGAATTAGAAACCTACTGAGACAGAAAACAGTAGGAAAAATGTGTTCTCAATGTGGAAAAATGTTAAGTGAGTTGCTCCCAGGTTCTGTACTAGGTTTAGTGTTTAAATGTATTTATTGATCTTAAAAAGGTGAAGAGCAGTGCACAATTTGGAGGCAACATAAAATTTAGATTCTTTATTTAGAAAAGACTGAGAGGAACTTCAAAGGGACCTAACAAAACTAAGTCAGTTGGCACTCTGATGGCGGATGATGAATGGAAGGTAATGTATCCTGGAAAGAATAATTTGAACTTCATATAACTAGAGCTGGTTGAGAGATTTCTGGTTTGAGAATTTTTGACACTTTGAAATTTGGTTGTGTTCCATATTGGAACACAACAAAATTTTTCAAAACTTCTTGTGACCTGAAAATTCTGAAAAACTGTCATTTCAGAAATGCTGACATGTGGTGTTTCCAAAATAAAATGTGCTCTCCCATCCAACTGCTGTTGCATGAAATTGAGATTGTTGTCAGTTTCACTCAGCAGCTGCCTGGCTCCCAGACCTGCTCAGGGTGTACTGTGCTGGGGCAGCCCTGCCATGGAAAGTGTCCCAAAGCTGCAAACCCTGGGAGCTCATTCCAGGCTCCCAGCTCCATGACAGAGAACATTGGAAGTCCTGAGAGCCCTGGCTTCAGCCAAGATTCTCCAGTCTGCCAGGTTCCCTGCCATGGCACCGGGAGCAGAGCCCCAATTAATCCCTCCACAGCAGGGAGCCTGGAAACCCTGAGAAGTGCCCAGGGCTTTCAGGCTACCGGCAGGAATCCTGGGAACCCTGACATAGTGGGGCTGCTCTGGAGCCACGGACCCTGGGATTCATGATCTGCATGGCACAGCTCCCCAGAAGCTAACCAGGTGAGCAGGCAGGGAACCAGGCAACTGTCTGTGATTTGGCAAATACTCATCAAAAGGTTGTTGAAGTTGACTCACTTTCACAAGAAATTTCAGGTTTGGCAAACCAGTGTATACAGTTTTATCTGAAATTTTCTTACCAGCTCTGCCTAAACTTTGCTGGGATCAAAATAACCGTAATCTGCTTTTCTGTTCAATGCACATGGGTGATCAAAAAGCAAACAATGTTTAGGATATCCGTTTTACATATAATGGGGTTATCCCATTATAAATCAATGCCTTCTCCCTGGATAATGCATTCAATTCTGGTCATTTTCTCGCAAAAAAAGATGTAGCAGAAATAGAAGATGCCCAGAGACAAGTGACATCTCTTTAGGCATGGAAAGACTTCTACATGAGTAGAAACTGAAAAGGCTGAGATATTTTTTTTTAATTTAGAGGAATTAAATAAGGGGATGATGAGATAGGAAAGAGGTATACAAAGAGAGAATGATATAAAGAAGGTAATTTGGGATCTCCAGTTTATTCTTGTTTAATAGAGGAACAAGGGGCACCAATTTTAAAATTCATTCTTCAAGAGGAGCTGACAAACAAGTTTATATGGCAAATCTTAGAGCTTGCTCTGAGAAGGAGAGGGGGAGCAAAATGTCTTTAAAGGTACAGTCTCTGCTGCTTATCTCCTCTAAATATGAGATATTTAACTTTCATATAAACAATTGTATAACAAAATATTTTTCCTGAGATAACTAGCTAAAAATTTTGAGATTACCTCATACAGATGACACTGAAACAATTGAAAAAACTCCTGTTCAGAAATGCAGCCATACATAAAACCATTTTAGAATCAGACCTCCCTCTCTAGTGATACAGTTATCTCTCCTCCCTCTCTCAATCAGCTGCAGGGAATCCGGAATTCTCTGTCCTCTCTGAAGGCAAAGCCAGGGAAGAGGAGACTCTTTAGGAGCTGCTGTATCAATGGCCAAGGTCCACCAATCATATTAATATCACAGTAGGCTATTGATAAGTCTCTTGGCAAACCAATGTTTTTCCCTACAACTCTCTAATATCCAGGAGGCCCGTTGTCAACTGACCTGGATGCTTGCTAAGAACCCCAGTAAGAAGGTGGTGGGAAGGGAATTCCCTCGGGAGGGCTGGATGCTTTGGTAGACTTGTGAGGTGAAGTAGAATCCAAGAGTGACAGTTGTGATGTAAGATCAAGCAAGAGGGACATACCATTGCTAGGTAAGCAAGGTAGATATCATTCGTGACCATAGAAACATTGAAATTTCCCAGTTCCAGCTTTCTTGAAATAGCAGTAAAAAGGAGATATTGAAATTAAGGATGAAATCTGAAAGAAAAACACATTTTGATCAGTGTTTGTTAACTAGTAAAATATTTAAATACTTAGATTTAATACCCTTTCATATTTTTTCTCTTACAGGCATCATGGAAGATATATTTGCTATTCTTGCAATATCTCTCAAATTCTCCTTTCAGATAGTCTCATCTGACTGCACACTGACTCCAGTGAACATGTGGCTACTGTCACAAATGGAGTGTATGCCAATCAAGGAATGCCCTGAAAATATGTTTTGTCATAAATTAGGAAGTCTGCATGGCACTATCTTTAACTGGAATCTACAAACTCCATTTGAAGGAACTTTAACATTGTTTTGCAGGTAATAGTAGTTGGAAAGCTTAGGGAATACCAAGACCTATGTGATGGGTTCCCTCTGGGGTGCCACCTGGAGCTGGGGTACCACTGAGCCCCCTGATCCACCAGCCTGGGCTCCCTCACACTGTACTGTTGTGACAAGCTGCAAAGCCCTCCAGCCTGCACTTTCACCAGCATTCATACAGGTACGGACACACCCAGCTGCAGTTACACGCAGGCTCTCTAACCACCAGATTCCCAGCCTGGGACCCCAGAGCAGTACCATCCTGCCCTGGTCAAATCTGGCCAGTATAAGGGTTTAATACCCGGTCCACCTCTCCCTCAGTGTGACAAGAACAATGCACACTTGTAGTAACCAAGCGAGAGAGTTTTCCCCAAGCACTCCTGTCAAAGCTCACTGATATAGATTAAAACAAAACAAGTTAATAAACTACAAAAAATAGATTTTAAGTGATTTATAAGGGATAGCAAACAGATCAAAGCAGATTATCTACCAAAGAAACAAAAAACACAAACTAAGCTTAGTATACTAGATAGATTGGATATGAATTAGCAGATTCTCACCATAAAAGATGATACAAGCAGGCTGCAGATTCTTAAGGGGCAAGTTGCACTTGCTTCACAGCTTGGAATGCCCAGGTGTTTCATTCGCAGGCTAGAAATCCTTTTAGCCTGGGTCCAGCACTTCCCCCAGTTCAGTCTTTGTTCCTCAGGTGTTTCCAGGTGTAGTCTTGTGTGGGGACTGAAGAAGACCAGATGATGTCACTTCCTGCCTTATATAGCTTTTGCATATGGAGGGAACCCTTTGTTCCAAAGCTTGGTTCCCAGCCCATTCTGTGGAAAAATACTGACATTCCAAGATGGAGTCCAGCATCGTGGGGCCTGGTCACATGTCCTTGTAGAGTCATAGCAGCCATCACTCATAGGCTGTCTAACGTTCTCAGGACAGCTCACCAGGTGGGAGATAAGCTTCTCCTAAGGCCTATTGTTTTCTCTAATGGCTCATTGCTCTGAATAGGCCCTTCCCAACCAGCTATCTAGACTGAAAGCATCTTATCTAGTGGGCGTTACCCAGGTGTAAGTACATTTGAAATACAGATACATAGTATTAACTTCAGATACAAAAATGATACATGCATACATACAATGATACATATGATTTTAAGAAATCATATTCAGCGAATCATAAGTTTTCCAATGGCACCTCACATGGCTTATCTTGCATAAAATACATCAGAATTATGCTATGATCATATAGCAATATCACTATGAAGAATATGGGGTGCAATGTCACATCCTCCATAACTTGAGTTTGAGGCAGAATATCATTTTTTCATTGTAATTATTTTGTCATAGTGTAATAAGCATAGCATAGCAGTGACAGCCATTTAGAACTGTTTTTAAATTACCATCCTATGCCTATTAGTAGATCTGATTGGATTGCCTTTTGCAATCATTTGTGCTCTGCCCAGACACCTGGACATAAAATCAAAGTATATACAGGACTAATGCTATTTAATATGTCAAAATATACAGTTCCATGAACGTGCAATAATGTATGTTCAGCAACTTTAAGGGTTGTCTTTGCTTACTACCCTTGGAAAATAACGCATGTCTCTGAGTCAGATCTCTGGCTATATTCCCTTGGCACTAGAAGTTGGAATCTTCTCACTGCTAACCATAGATCTTCAGCGAACGGATGAAGCTTAGCCGTTTGCAAGCCTTCCTGGAGGCTTTCTTATATGCAAACTTCATGAGGCAGTTTGGAGAGTGAAAATATCTGCAACTCTCATGAGTTCCCTACTTTTTTCAGCTTATAGCAGTTCAGTTTGAATTGCAAGACTGTCAATTCAGGAAAATCCTGAATTTCACTAAAAGGTAGTAATATAACTTTTATGTAAATAAAACTAAATTTGCCCCTATCCTTAACACTGTGATTAAAAATAAGAAATCTACAAATGCTCATCTGATCATTAACCATTTTTTCACTTAATAACACCTCAAAGTGACTTTTAATTCAATATTCTGTATGCAGTGCTGATTAATTCCTGTCCTCAAATTCTAAAACGATAGTATAAGTCTTTGTCTGAATAGTCACGATTGCCCCTTCGTTATTTTTTTTCAGTGTGGATCAGTTGAACTAGCATGTATCCATGTTTGGATCTTACCTGTTTGAGAAATGGGTAGGCCACAGAACTTCTTCCATCAGGCCAAGTACTATGTTAATAATAGCAGTATTATTTGGCTTAGTAGCCTACGCAGTATGCTAGATACTTCTCAAACATGAAATATGGTACATTCCCTGCCCTGAAGAATTCAGTCTAAAAGGCAGAGTAAAGAGAGGGTATTACTGATGTGCCTTTATAACTATAGTGGGTTCAGTTTTCGCTCAAAGTAGGGATTAGCCTCTTTGTTTCAAATGAAGAATACAGTGTATCATCACCAAATTTAAAGAACATTATTTGAGTAAAAATTGACTCATCTGAGGAACTCTGAATGAATCCGCTAGTGAAAACTGATTCAATATCAGTCTTTTTAAGAAACTGTCTCTCACCATTGTTTTTATCGATTTTGCTAACAAACCACTGGCTAGTTATCCTTCAAACTTCCCATGTAATTAATTCATTGAAAACTAGTGCCAAGTGTACATTTGAGGAATTCTGGTTATATCTCTAATCAGAGTTATTAACTTCACTGTATCACTTTGCCCTTATACTTATAATTAACTCTCATTCTAATACCCATTCCCTCTGTAAACTCTTTACTATACTTTAATGTCCACACAAAACACATTGTAACTTCCTTCTGGCTCAGCATATAAGGAAACACACTAACTCAACACATTAATCTCCTTCACATTATAGGCACCCCCTTAATTACAGTCCAATACTTCTCCCAGAAACAGATGATACACAGCACTCTTAACTGTGGGTATATATGTCAGCACTGAATATTTGCTGATGTTGCACAAGTCTGCTTAGCATTAATTCTTTAGCTATACAGTAGTTGGCATAAGCTCCAAAGGGAAGATTTTGCTTGTCTTTCCACCTGCAGGAAATATAACTTAAAAGATTTACACAATAAGATGTCTAGGTAATTTCCCCAGTCAGTTTAAAGTAGCTTCATTGTACAGTTCCACTAATGAATTTTGAAAGAATTGTATCCTTGTGTTGATGATTGTTTTATTTTGCAGAAATCAAACTGTCTTGTTCCAGTGCCTTCATAGCCTCCTTGGAGTTCTCCCACCAACCTGCAAAGTACAACCCCTGAGGTTAGAAAGCAAGGACATCCTTACTGACCAGTTTGCACTAGCTTTGGAAAAGGAAATGGTCACCCTTCGGAGTTCTTTCTCCTCTGCAGTAAGTGAAGTTGAAAACAACTTGACATTGAGCTGTGAGGCAGGCAAGAAAATGAGCAAGGTTACAGTGTCATCTTTGTCTGACAAAAAGGAAGCAGTGCGGCAGTTCAGAGAGGAGCTTCAAAACGAACAGAAGCAAAGTGCATTGGGTATGAACCGAACAGTGAGCGGTGCCCTTTACAGACAAATTACTTTGGAAATTACTGAGGCTCAACTGTGTTCTGATACGATTGCATGGAGACTGAACATTTCATAATGACTCCTCTCAAAATTTATTTTGAATACAATTTTATTTAAATGACACTATCAAGCACTATATATATTTTGTTTTTACTTTCTATATGTAACTCCTTTTTAGAAGATGTAGAATAAAACTTTTTTCTACCGGTGTTGTCACTACTGTTTGATACATATTTTCCTTTTTTGAAAGTACTTAGTATTAATATAGCTTTTCACTTTGTAAATCATAAATTGCTATAAATAAATACCTATATTTTGGCTGATGAAGCATAGCCAGTTTGACACTAATGGAACATTAAAGATGGACCTCTAGGACAGCTAGATAGCAAGTACTTTTTACAGTTTTAAATAAAGCCTGTAAGATGTCTGTTGTAGACATTGACAATACTTAGATTTGTATTGATTTAAAACTGAATCTTAAGGTTAGGATTTACAAGAATCTAAAGGAGTTAAGCACCCAGTTTCCACTGAATTTCAATAGGGCTTGGGCACCTAATTCCCTTAGACTTGTAAAATAAATTGTATAGACTTCCTCTTTGGAGAGGTGAATCAAAAGTGGTATCCATAATTTCAGGTGACCACACTCTGCTAAAATAAACCACCTCAATTTGAGTCTCCTTATGGTGAGGAATTGGTAGCTTTGTTCCATTTCCTTAAGATAGGAAATGTACTTCTACATGTATAACATTGACTTCCAGATATTAATGGGCAATTCAGAAATATATTTGAGATGCAAAAATAAGGAACATCGCAACCAAATCTAGAGCACATTTGAACATTAGTGGCTGACTATAAATGCAAAATTAGGTTGTTATCAAATAAATAATAACACTGATACTGGGAAAACTAATCAAACTACAGAACATGTCAAACAAACTTGTCAGGTTTTGGTTACATTAATGGGGAAAGAGAAACAAGAAATCAGACTGTCAACTGAGGCAAAATGCAATTAAGATAGTTTTAAATATTTGTTAGATTTTACCTAAATAGTGAATTTAAGTTGTCTGGGCTAAAGAGCTTATTCTTTATAAGGAAGGACTATGGAAATACAGTGACTGATACACTGCATGCATGCCCTCACAGTATTTAGATTGTAAGCACCTTCAGGAGGGAATCTTGTCTTGTCTGTATAAAGCCGGGATCGGCAACCTTTGGCATGCGGCTCGCCAGGGTAAGCATCCTGGAGGGCCGGGCCGGTTTGTTTACCTGCCGCATCCGCAGGTTCGGCCGATCGCGGCTCCCACTGGCCGCGGTTTGCTGTCCCAGGCCAATGGGGGCTGCGGGAAGCGGCGGCCAGCCCTTACCCTGGCGAGCCGCATGCCACAGGTTGCCGATCCCTGGTCTAAAGTGAACTGTATAAGAAATAACAACCAAAACTATACCAGTCTGCCTGATATTTAACACTTATCTATAAAATAAGATTCCAGGATTTTCACCTGTCTGCATGTCACTCTGAAGCCTAGAATGTCTTGAGTCAGCGCAAAGTGATGGAAACAGCTACAAACTGAACTTTTTGTTCAGGATATCACCGGGTTGAATCATCACAGGGTTTTGTGGTCTGTTGCTGTTGAATTTTAAGTTCCCAGCCATTTTGACTTTACAAATTACACGTGTGTGACAGAAGGCATGTATCTATGCCATGCCAAGAGACCTAGAGTATTGTGCTATTAGAGGTAACTCAGCTAATCACCCAAGATTGCTCTTCAGTTAATTTGCATGCAACAATTTCATTGGTTGTATAAGGGAGACTGTACAGATGGCCCAACAGCCCGTACCTGTGACAGCATGGGTTTTCCGCTACTAATATATAATACATTATTTAACAGTTTAAACCACGGTAAATTTTTTCTAGAAAGTTTGAACAATTGTGCAATATTATTTTTGGCAAGGTTCAAAAATCAGACCTTTCACATGGGGAGCATTTTTAAAAATTGCAATATATCAAATGTCTTGGCCTAGAAACTCCCAAATTTGCCTTAAGCTGTTTGCCTTCACTGGGATGGGGGAAGAGTGTGATGATTAGTTTAAATATTATATATGAACCCCACAGCAATCCAAATCTACACAGTCATATGCTTTAGGAAATCCAACAACCAGTGGGGCAAACTTGCAGAAGTACATGAACAAAACCAGGAATTTTTACAGGTATGTTCTATTGAAATGACTTTGATTTATCATACTGTAATTCTAATATTGGGAGAGAACCCAGATAAAACTGATTGAAGTGTCAATTTTAGTTGAGTGTTGGAGAAACTGCTTAGAGTAACTTGCTCAAAGTTGTCTTATATCAAATATATCACTGGCTTTCTAGATCTCAATTTCTCCCCCTTTCAGAGTTGATTGGCCCATGCCTTGCTTTCTGCAAATACTGGAGGGAATTCAAATTTATCGATCAGGCTCTAGGATGTAGCCACTTTTCTTCCCTTGCAGCAGATGCTATGGCAGCGCAGAGTGTGTATTAGCCTTTGTATTTCATCAGTTGCAATCCGAGCTTTTAATGCTTATTTATTTATTTGGATCCAGCAGCATGCAAAATACTTCCCTCCTCCCTACATTTATTTTTGCCCTGGGGGACTAAAAATTCATGGGCTTTACTCCCTGAATGGGTCATGCACTAAATTCTTTCCATGTGTCTGTTCCTCCTTGCTGTCATAATGGAGCAGGCCAAACAGAGCAAGCCAAAGGTCAAGAAATGATCCATCTACAAGGCGCACCCTCTCAGGAGAGGAGAAGAGGAGCTTTGTCGTGAATGCTTCCAGGCCACAGGGTCTTGTTGCGTCAGGGGAAGGAACTCAGGGTGTATCTACACTCTCTCTTCCACATGCATATGGTGTCTACAGAGCAACATTCTATAGATACAGTTGAAAGTCCATAAGCCATTTCAAGATCTCTATGACGTGGATATCATCCATTTCACCTTGGAATCCTTATTTGGGGCACTGCATTAGCGACGTGTGTGATGGTTTGGATGTTCACTGCAGTTGCACAAAGGGGAGTCTTTGATTTTCCATTTGTGCGTCAAGTAGCTGCATCTGCCATGGTTTGTTTGCGTGCAGTTTAGTGTGGTCCAAAGTCTGCATGATTGAAATTGGGAGGGTGGCTTGTTGGGTCAGTGATAACATGCTTGTTTGGAATGATGGATGAGCTCCAGGCACTTTGCCATTCCCTGGACAGATCCAAAGACATGAAGTGGTCGCATGTCAGGTCCATAGTGGTTTTCACGATTTCAGCTGTTGTTGGTGTATGTTGTCCATAACCTGCCTGATGGGAATTTCTGGGTAGTCTTTGGCACGTTTAAGTTCTCGTGCTGTGGCTATATAACTAAATGGAGGATCAATATTTGTTAATACAGAAAGCCATGGTAAAGGCGTTGATTTTAAAGTTCCTGTAATGATTCACATACTCAGATTCAGCCTGCCTATCCACAATTTGGATATGGCAGCTTTTTGTTCACACTGGTGTATGATGCTCTGAACTGAGTACACCAGGGCCAAAGCTGATGTTCATAGAACTGGGACAGTTGATCCCCAGCTTGTTCCCGCTAACTTCTGGATAATGTTGATGCTATCTTTACTATCTGGTTTCTAAAATGAGTGATTTAGTAACTGGGCCAGAAAGGTGCTAAGGTTTCTACTTCATGTTTATAATAAGAAAAAGATCAGGAGGAGTCCATGCCATCTTAAATTTTAGGAGGCTGACTGGTCAGTGAAGATGAAAGTCCGGATGAAAACTAACTAACTTCTACTCTCACTACAATCTCTCCAATGTGGACCTGGAAGGCACTTATCTGCATATTCCAGTCAAACCCTGTGACTGATAATAATTACAATTTCCAAATAAGTTAATACAATTGCCCTTTGGTGTATTGTCCACTACAGAGTGTTTGTGAAGATCTTGATAGTGATGATAACCAGATGAGGAATCTATAGTCTCCTCTAAATGCATTCTAAGATGACCTATTCATCAGGGTACGTGATGCTCTGACTGCTAGATCAGGACTGGGAGACAGGAACTCATGAGTTTTGATGCCCGTGGCTTACTGCATGATTTTGGGCAAATCACCTAACCTATTTCCTCATCAGTAAAATGGGAATGAAACCTATCAACTTGATAGCAATGTGAGGATTAATGTTTGTACAGTATTTTGAAGACGCAAAGCCCTGTAAGTGCTAAGTAGAAATTGCTTATGCTGAGTTAAAAAAAAAAAAATCTTCTTAGCAGTACAAAAAAAATTATGCATGAATCTTTCCAGAAGCCAAACAGCACAGTTTTCTGAATGGATAAGTCTAATAATGTAAATTTATATAAACAGCTCAGATTAAATAATTTTCCCAAGGGCCAGGTTTTGCCATCCTTACTCTCAGTTGCATAGATCCTTGCTGAGTAAGTAATAATATTGCAACTGGGGTAACTGTGGAATAAAATGTTCAACATAAGAGTGGCAGACTGTACCCCAAAATGAGCTATCTGTATTATAATGAGTGGTAACTGTTAGTGTCTTCCACCCATCGCTACCCTAATTCTTTATCTAGGCTTGTAATTTTTCTCCATTAAATTAATTTCCTTTATTACTGAAACACAATATCTTAGATGATATGTTGGCATTTGTTTCAGCAAAATACATGTACGTTTATTTGTATTAAGATAGTGGCTGGGGACCAAGACTTCATTCTGCTAGGATGTGTACAAACACAAAAGGACAGTCTGTGTTGAAAAATGCCTACAAACATCTAAGGAATTAAAACATTTTGCATGTTGGCTTATAAATGGCATACTAATTGCATGTGGTTACTAATACATACCTAAATCTATTAAAATCTTGTTTTATGCCAATAATAGTGGTTTTCCATTTCACATAAATTTTTTTTTGGACTTGAAATGTTGTGTAGCTTTCTTTTACAAATAAGAAAATCTTTGTGCACTTTTAGTAATGATATAGTGATTAATATTTATTTGAAACTCTCAATAGATGTTTTACCCAAAAATTATAGAAAGACATTATTCTTATTTTCTCCAGCTATTTTGTGGATCATCTAACTCTTGAGCTTTGAGTTTGCTTTATATTTGTCTCTAGCTTATGTGGATACTGAAACCTTGACTCTAACCACACAAATTCCATAAGAACAATAAGATTAAAGATTTTTTTTCCATAACCCTGGCAGTAAAGAAAAAATACTCTGTTAATTAGCTGTATCAAAATTACTTTAGGAACCATTTATCAGTCTGAACAGGCTTGTGGCTTCTGCTCACTCTCTGTTGGTCAGTATCTGTTGTCATGCCTGTAGCCTGATTTGGGGTGTGTTAGTAATGTTGATTTAATATATCCACTTAATTTATTTTTATTTAATTAATTTTAATTAATTAATAATAATACTTATGGATATTAATTAGTATGGGTTTAGGCTCGCCGATTTGTTTGATCAGAAGATAAAGTTCGTCCTGAATCAGGCTTCACAGAGTTTATAAAAGGACCTTTGGGGGTATGACAGGAAACTTACACTGAGACAGATATAGTCATAAAGACCTTTTTATTAAAATCAATGAAATAGTAAGCAAATGGTAAAACAGTTAGAATTACAGAGTTACAATTGTATTACTGTTATTCAAGAGATACGTATGATAATACAATATTATGTGCTGCAAACTTTGGTTAATACTCACACTCTGTTTTAATAACCCGGTGTTGGAAGATAAGGGACCACGCCTGTGGCGGTTCCGTTTTCACACCTCTTAGCAGAGGAATCTAATGCAGAGCTGTTAAAGCTGTTTACTCTTTAACTTAACTCAGTGAGACTTAAACTGAAATAAAGCATAGGGAAACCAAGCTTTGCCTAGTCCCCTTAAAACTTAAAGTTTGAAAATAAACGTTTCTGCTGCCCTGGGGAGACCACCTCACGTATGCCTTCCCACCGGTCCCACTTGTACACAAGGGGCTGCTCAAAATTCTGCTGGCTGCAGGATGGCCCCATCAACGCTGGTACACCACACTTCTGGAGCTGTTAGTGGACACCCTGCTTGTGCTACCACTCTGCCCCGATCTGATCACTCAGGACCACTGTTGCCTCCAGTCCCTCCACCTCACAGCCTGGGGTTAACATCAGTTAAACCCCATGGCGTTCCTATGTTTGGAGCCAGTAAGGGAGGGTCTACTTGGCAGCAGGAAACCATCCACCGCCAGTGGAAGAGATTCACTTGCTGGTGTGCCCAGCAACACACCTCCACTCCAGGCGTCTATACCACTCACCATGGAGTAAATTCTGCGTCTCAAACAGCAGGACCTAGCAGCAGCATCTGTCGAGGTACACCTCGCTACTATCTCAGCCTTCCACCTGGGAATGTCTGGACGTTCCGTATTTGCCAACCCCATGGTAGGACATTTCCTCAAGGGCTTGGAATGCCTATATTCACAGATTAGGCAACCGGTTCCCGCATGGGACCTTAACCTGCTCCTCTCAAGGCTCATGGGGGTCCCCTTTTGAACCACTGGCAACTTGCTCCCTGCTCTATTTGTCGTGGAAGGTGGCCTTCCTGGTATCCATCACATCAACCAGCTGGGTGTCCGAATTAAAGGCTCTGACTTCCAGTCCACCCTACACAGTCTTTCACAAGGACAAGGTGCAGCTCAGGCCTCATCCAGCCTTTCTTCCCAAAATAGTGTCACAATTCCACACTGGTCTTGACATTTTTCTACCTGTTTTCTATCCTAAGCCTCACACCAGTACCCAAGAGCAGAGGCTGCATTCACTGGATGTTCGGAGAGTGCTAGAATTCTACGTCGAGCACACGAAGCCGTTCAGAAAGACGAACCAACTGTTCATGGCGGTAGCAGACTGGATGAAAGGACTCCCGATCTCATCTCAAAGAATATCTTCCTGGATCACATCCTGCATCCGCACGTGTTATGAGTTAGCCAAGGTCCTAGTCCCAACTCTTATGGCACATTCCACAAGGGCACAAGCCTCGTTAGCTGGGTTCGTGGCCCAAGTCCCGATACAAGAGATCTGCAGGGCAGCAACTTGGGCAACGGTGCATGCGTTTACCTCTCACTATGCTATCGCCCGACACGCCAGAGATGATGAAGCATTCGGCAGGGCGGTGCTCCAATCAGTGATTCCTTAACTCCGACCCCACCTCCGGGGTACAGCTTGGGAGTCACCTGATTGGAACTGATGTGAACAAGCACTCGAAGAAAAAAACGTTACTCACCTTCTTGTAACTGTTGTTCTTTGAGATGTGTTGTTCATGTCCATTCCAATACCCACCCTCCTTCCCCTCTGTCAAAGTAGCCAGCAAAAAAAAACTGAAGGTGAGTCAGCAGGGTCATATATTGAGCGCCATGAAGTCACCACTCCAGGGGGCTCCACAGCTGACCCAACAGGAGCTGCTAAGGGAAAACTTTCTGACAACCATGCATGCGGCGCGCACACACCTGATTGGAATGGATGTGAATGACACATCTCGAAGAACAACAGTTATAAGAAGGTGAGTAACTGTTTTTAATTCAGAATTGGATGGGCAAGCCTCTACTCACTAGGAAAGGTTCTCTCATGCTACTGGTGAAGGGGTGTATGAATTTGTCAAGCTCAGGTTGACAATTTGGGTTTTCACCATATTCTGTCTATCAGGAATCGAATCAACCTGTCAGCAGCTTACCTTCCCAGGAACTCAGTGTGTTGGCAGATACTTTCAGTAGGCATTTCACCATTAATCACGAATGGGAGATGCATGATACGGTAGTGAACTATCTTTGCTCAGTGGGGAACCCCTACTTGGGATCTGTTTGCCTCCAAAATAAACAGGAAATTCAACATCTACTGTTCCAGGGAAGCTCTAAGTCAATGCTCAGGGCAATGCTCTGCTCCCTGGTCAGGATATCTGAGCTATGCCTTTCCTCCCTTACCACTCCTACCTTAAATACTACGGAATGTTCGACAGAACAGGGCATGAGTCATCTTCATCGCACCCAGTTGGCCTAGACAGTTTTGGGTCTCATATCTCCTTCTAATGTAATCTCGTCCTCCGATTAGCATCCATTCCTTTGCCAGTCTCTTGACCCAGGAAAAGAGCAGGATCAAGCTTCCCAGCCCCAAAGCACTTTTACTTAAACTCATGGGTTGAATTTTTTGGATGGGCATCAATCCTAGAATGTTCCTTCTGTGGAGCCATAAAACCATCCTTAGTTACAGCAGAAAAGATTCCATTAGGAAATGCTATTCAGCCAAGTGGAAGTGTTTTTCCATTTGCGCAAGTATCTCCTGTGTCAGGAGGGGGGAGGGATAGCTCAGTGGTTTGAGCATTGGCCTGCTAAACCCAGGGTTGTGAGTTCAATCCTTGAGGGGGCCATTTAGGGATCCAGGGCAAAAATCTGTTAGGGACAGTACTTGGTCCTGCTGCGAAGGCAGAGGACTGGACTCAATGACCTTTCAAGGTCCCTTCCAGTTCTATGATATAGGTATATCTCCATATAATAGCAGATATTCCCCTTATTTTGGACTATCATCTTTCTCTCAAAATGACTGGGCTCTCCCACACTTCTGTGTCCATCTGGCAGCAATCCGTGCATACCATCCACCATCAGATGGTTCCTTAATCTTCACTCATCTGTTGACTGACAAATTCTTGAAAGGCCTAATCAGAACCTTCCCACCAATAAGGAAGCCTACGCCTCACTGGAACTTAACCTTGTACTTTGACACTCACTAAGCGTCCCTTCGAACCACTGTCACATATTCCATGTGTCACCTATCAATGGTTGCATTCCTTGTGATCAACACTTCATCCAGAAAGACAGGTGAGCTTGGAGCCCTAGAGGCAGATCCACCGTACACTATATTCCATAAGGACAAAATCTCATTACAACTACACCCAAAGTTCACCCACAAGGTACTTTCAGAGTTCCACCTCAACCAGTCCATCTCCTTACCTGTGGTTTTTCTGAAACCTCATGCATCTCAGGAGAAGAGGTGACTTCATTGTCTGACATGTGAGTCTTGACTTTTTACCTACAAAGGACAAAAACAATCAAAAAATCACTTAGACTGTTTCTCACCAGTCAAGCGATATGTTCCCAGAGGGTCTCTAAATAGACCTTGGGCTGCATCCTACTCTGCTAATAGCTGTCACATCTTCCTCCCTGTTATGGGGTAAGGGCTGATTCTACAAGAGCACAAGCAACATCAGTTGCAATGCTTCAGGAAGTACCCTACTTGACATTTGCAACTCCGCTACATGGAGATCCATCCACACATATTTGAGATGTTCTAGTACAGGACTCCTCTACTGATGCTTCCTTTGGGACAGCGGTTCTTCAAGCTACTCTGCTGCCTGCATTCTCGCATCCTCCTCTTACCTGATTACTCTTTGTCTGGCATTGGAATATGTATAAGGACCAGCACTAGAAGAAAAAGTTATTTATCTTATAGTAACTGGAGGTTCTTTGAGAAGTGTGGCCTATCTGTATTCCACTACCTGCCTGTGAGGGATCGTAGGCCTGGAACCCAGGCTCCCAGGTCATGCTCAGACCCTGGCTGCCACCGAGGAGCTTGCCCAAACCAGTGGAGAAGGGGGTTAGAAAAGCTGTAGCTCATGGGACCCTGCCCATTAAGCTCCTGATTGGAAGAGATGTCCAGCCCCACCGATTGCAGGATTTAAACCAGAAAGAAACTCAGGAATTTTGTCCATGCAACTAGGTGAATCCCTGGCTGGCTGTTACTACAGGACCTTGTCTACTTGCCTGACTCCTGAGCCCTGCCTTCCCTGTTCTTGATTCCTGCCCTCCTTATCCCAGATTCCACCTCTGTTCCAGTTTCTGCTTTCCTGCCTCACTGTAGGTCCCTGCTCATATGCCCTACCCCTGATGCTTGGATCCTGGCTTGGCACCTGACTATGGCTCCCACTCCGGTTGTTCCAAGCTCCTGACTCTAACCATTAGACCTGACAACCCATTCCTTGGTCCCTATGCCACCCTCCTTCCCTTCTGCTTCAGATCATTCCTGGTAGAAAAAGTAACTGAAGAGGTAATCGGTCCACTCTTCCCTTTATCTACTTGGTTTGCGGCACAAGGAGACCAAGGGTGCATGCGTAGACCAATGGACACTGCTTGCAAGAATTCTCCTACTCTGAGCACGTGGCGCATATGAACACTGACAGTGGAATACAGATAGAGGGACCACTCATCTCGAAGTACTATAAGGTAATAAACTTTGTCATGTCACTTAATGAAGTAGATAAAAAGGATCAGTATATGTTCCTCACCATGTCTTTTACATTTAAACAGTTTTTGTTTTTCCCCTTCAGATAGAAGTCTTCTCTTCATTGCAGGAACTGTGCATTGATTTACTGGTATCTCACTGCTAGAATCCCATATCAATCTAACAGAAATTGGAGTAAATCCCATCTATATAAACTATGCTGGTCTTGTCCATTTGTAATTTACTGGAATAGCAAAGTCAATTACAAATGAATATTTCACTTGGGAAGAAAAAAATAGACAAGAATTCACTCTCCTGCATTCTTGAAGAAGAGCATACTCACTAAAAGGAGTTGTATAGTTCACATGGTGTCGGGTTTCATTAAAATAAAAGCAAAGCTTTTACCAAAAAAAAAAAAAAAAACCCCAAAAAAAATATCTAATCTGACTTAAATAAATTAATTGAATTATAGGATTAAAAAAAAAAAAAGCCCCTTATGGAATTATCATAAAAATTGTCTTGAAACCTCACTGTGCATTTTATGTGAGTTCAGATTGCAACAAATATATTGTTGATGAATCTATTAAAGCGCCAGTCACTAAAATCGCACTTGTCTGAAATGGACCTCTAACAGTGCTTAAACTAGAAATAAGGATAATTACAGGTGTTATAAGTGGTGCTGTGTGTATGAGTGTGAACACTGGATAGCGTAGTGCTCTTGTACAGTATTGTTGCCTTGAGATTGTGGGAGAAATATCTTTGATTGTGATATGGATATTGGAATGGTCAAGTAAAACTCATGGCTTCCTCTTTCAGGAAAACAGTCCTATACAGACAAAACTCCAGTAAACACACTTACATTTTAACTGTAGTTATTTGTGTGTATACTTTGTCATCTAGAGGATTTAGTAAGTGTGTGGGGCCAGCTTGCAGTTTATTTTAACCAAGTTGTAAGATAATGCCCAAAGCAGCTTCTGTCTGATCACTCCTGAATGTTTCTACTCCTGTTCCCTGTGGGTCTGCTTCCCTGCCTTGGGCTTCTGTGAATCTTCTAATTTCATCATGCCCGTGTCCTTGCATGCAGGTTGTCTTCCTGCCATAGGCTTTTGGGATATCTCTGTCTCAGTCCCTGTAGCTTATGGTAGGTGAACAGTGTAACCGTTCAAACATCTCCAGTGAATATTAATGTGAGATGCCCCTTGAGGAACCCTTCCATTCTCTCTCATCAGATCAGGGCACACACTCTGCAGAAAACTCACAATCTCATTGACACTTCTTGCCTTTCCAATCTCTCACCCCAGTCCCTGATGAATGTGTCCTCAAACAGGTTTTTTTTAGTGATACAGGGCATGCAGTATCTCTGCATCCTTCAAAGTTATTCCCAAGTCAAGTACAGAGCTGGCGTTTCTGAAGAGAGACTTTCCTACTCTGCATATTAATTTACAAATATCCTCTGCTCTGTTTCTCAAAGGGGATCACGCAGTGCATGTGTGGTGACTTACTACTTTCTTTGATATGAACACTGCTGAACACACTCCCTTTCGAGGGGCTATATTCCTTTCTCTCACCCTCCTTGTCCCCCACCTTCTCCAAGGATCTACAAAGGTAAATGGAGAGTTTTTCATTGTTAGTGTTCCCTGGTGCTTACCAATTGGTTTTCTTGAATTTACCCATTAGTACACATTATTAGCATTATCTGAATCCAAATACTAACCAATAAAAATATTTCTGAGCTGAATATTAGGGAGGAATAAATAGGCTATTGTTCCTGCAGCCATAGCGCACATTTCTGTAATCCTGCCACTTTTCTTAATCAAGCAGTGTTGCCTACTTGGCTAGATTTCACTGGAACACTGGGATGATTTGACAGGTGGCATTCTTCCCTCTGAGTTCATATTGAAGTACTGCTCCATCATAATGTTGAGGAATGACCTGTTTCTGATAAGATATAAAGCCAAGAACCACAAAAACTTTTGGTCATTAAAGATCCTATAGCACCTTTCACAAAAGTGTTGAGTCTGGTGTTCTGGCCAAATTCAAATTTCAGTAATTACATTCTGCCTAACTAGAATGGTTGGTGTAGTTATAAATGCAATCCCTCTCCTAAACTGTTGAGAATTACTGCTGCATGCAATTAAACAGCTGCTACCTCTCATTCCACTAGTGGTTGTATTTCAGTTGAAAATGAAGTAATCCCTGTGTGCAGCCTATATATTCATTAAGTTTCAGATCCTGAAACTGACTCCTCTGTCATCCAGGGGACCATCTGCTCAGAGTCACTTACAGGATTGGGGCCTAATAAGTCTGTAAATCTCTTGGGGGTCCTTTGAATAAATTTCCCAGCTTATAAAGGCATCGTGTCTGGGGGTGTTATAAGTGAAATCCTGGTCCCAATGAAGGCCAGGATTTTATTGAAGGATTTTTTTTATTTGGTTGGTTTGGTTTTTGTTTACTATAAACCCCCATTTTCAGCTGCTTTTAGCTTTTCCAAATTTTTCATCTTTCAGGCTGAAATTTTCCATTCTTGGTCTTTGCATGAACATGAATAACTTTGTGAAAGTTTGAGCCAAAATACAGTGGCCCAGTTTGATTGAGGAAATTGGGTTTTTCTCCCCCACCCCACTCCCCTGGCCTTTTATTCATTCTGGATGTCAATGGGTGTGTATGTAAACATTTGGCAGGGTCTTTGCAGAGAAATATCTGCTCTGGCAGAAACTGGATTTAACAAAATTATTTGCATTTGAAAACAACTTTGCACACCATGAGGTTGGTAGGATGATTGTTTAGCATTTTTTAGCTATGTTCAAAGGAAAGGTAGTCTATGCATCTTATAAATGTGCATTAGGGAATACATCCTCTTTATAAAGTGTATATCAGTCTAATGCATGAAAGCCTGCATGACACAATGCAAACTTTATGTACCTTGAAAGAGATTGAGCTCCGAGGGAGCATTTTTGAAATGGGCTGTGATAGAGTGAGTAGCCTAAGGCTGACTCATCAGTCTGTGTGCTTTGTAAGCATCCCCACATGGGCCAATTTGATGAGAAAATTGATTAAGCACAAGCTGATTAACCCATTAATGAGGTGATTCAGCTTGTCAGCTGAGTACACTTCAGACAGACAGGAAGGGCCAAGGAAGTCCAGGATCTCTGGGAAGTTAGCTCTCTCCTCCCCCTTTTCCCTATGTGTAGGGGGAAAGCCTTATCTTGTAGAGGGACAAGGACTTGTATAGCATATCGTAAATAAAGCACACAGTGGTGAACCTACATAAGAGTGTGAGGACTGTTTGCAGCAAGGAATCCAGGGTGAGGAAATCCTGCCCTGTGACATGAATATAGTGTCTTTAAAATGAAATTTCTGTCTGGTGCACATTGCCTTATTCACTGCATATCTTGTAATGGGTTCAGACAATAAAGCAAGACTATACGGAAGTCGATACCTCATTCAGTGTGTACTGTGTTAAGGTTAGCAATGTAACCTTGCTCAGTCTGGGTGAAATCCACCCGTCCAGAGGTCTACCCTGTCCAAAGGCCTATGCCTAGGGCCCTACCAATTTCAGTGCCATGAAAACCATGTCCTGGACCGTGAAATCTGATCTCTCCTGCTGCTGGGAGCCTGGCCGCACTGGGGACGGGGAAAATTGTCCTTCCCCTGCACAGCCGTTCTTGGTGGCGAGATCAGACCCACCTTCAGAGGCAGCGCAGAAATGAGGGTGGTACACTCTCAGTTCTGCACTGCAGCAACCCAGGAGCTGGGCTCCAGGCTTCCTTTCCCCCGCCGCAGCTCCTGCCACAGCTCTAGGTCCAGGCCTCATGGCTATCTCCCACAGTGGCTTCTGCTGGGCTCGAGGATTTCGCTCCTGGCGGCTGCAGCTGGGGCAGCCTGTGCGCTGGGCTTCTGCGCCCCTCCCCTCTCGCAGCTCCTGCTGCGGCTCCGGTGCCAAGCTTGGGGCTTCTGCCCCCTGCCACTCCAGCTGGGGCTCAGGGCAGCCCGGGCTCTGGGCTTCTGCCCCCCTCCCCCCCGCCCCGGCTTCTGCCGCGGCTCCAGGCACTGAGCTTGGGGCTTCCTCCCCCTGCCGCTCCAGCAGGGTTTGGGTTGAACCAGTAGGGGCTTCTGCCCTGGGGCTTCTTCCAGGGCTGGGGCACCCATTTTTCCTGAGGGGGGGCAAATTGGCTGGGGGGCACTGCCTTAATCTGTCCCTGGCATGGGCTAGCAGTCAAGAGTCACCGGCTGGGGCGCGCCCAGCAGCATGGGAGAGATCCCACTTACCTCCAGGAACCTCCTCTAACTGCAGGAAGCTGGGAGGGTGCTGCTTTCAGAGCCCAGCACTGCAGTGAGGTTGGCAATCTTGGGACCCCCTTACAACAACTTTGTAGCGCCCCCCCCCATCCCATTTTGAGTCAGGACCCCCACAGTTACAACACAGTGAAATCTGAAATCATGAAATTGACCAATTTTAAACCCTCTGGTCATGAAATTGACCAGAATGGAGTGTGAATTTGGTAGGACTCTACCTATGCCCCACTTAAGTCCCATTTCATTAGACTGATCTTATAGTCTAACAGAAATGTTGCTTCTGAAGTGTATACTCCCAGGCAGGGCTTAAATTCTCATAGATTATTTCCCGGAGCCCCTCAGGCCCTCCACAACATGCTATAAAAACTCCAGGGCCTAGCTGGGGGGGGGGGGGGAGGGAGGAATGGGGGGTTGGAGCTTGGGGCTTCTGCCCTGCAGGGCACCAGGGCTCAGGGCTTTAGCCCTGCAGGGGCTGCGGGGATGCACCAGGATTCCTTGTGGGTTTGAAAATATTTACCAGCGCTCCGCTCCGGACACCTCCAGCTGAATTTAAGCCCTGATCTCAGGGATATTTTGGCTCAAGGATGCTGCACTGTCCCTGAGATCACAAATCCCACTTTCTGAGGGCATATGTGCTGTTATTGCTGCAGTGGTCTGTTATCCCTTTTGACCCAAATAGCTATTCAAACTTTAGAGTCATCCGGGTTGCCTCCATTAGGAGGAGAAACTGATGATGGAATCAGGTATCTCTGAAGTAATTCTATTTGTTTGCTAAGGGTGTACAAAGTTCTGTTCCCCTAAACATAGGAGGGATCAAACAGAAGAGAGAGTTTCTTTGTTCACAGCTCCAAGCCCCCTTTCAGCCAGCACCCAGCCGAAGAGCTTTCTGTCTACGTTGTGTCTAGGACTACACACACACTCCTTATTCAGGCTGTGTCTGGTGCTTCCTTGCAGCCTTCTCTCTCTCACTTCTCTGCTGTTTCTCTCTCTCTCTCTCTCTCTCTCTCTCACACACACACACACACACACACACACACACACACACACACACACACCTCTACCTACCTACCTACCTACCTCTGCCCCGGTCCTAAAAACAATAACCAGCCAAGCGCCTCTCCCACACAGTTCAAATTCCTGAGCAGTCCATATGTACCTCTGTGTGGCGCAGTGACATGTGCCTGTGTTTGGGATAGAGGCCACTACTATTTCATAAAGGAACCATCTTAAATGAAGGGCAGCAGTTGCATCTACCAGCTTCAATGCCATTTCACCCAAACCACAATAGGACTGGAAAGGAGTGAACTTGAATCTCCCCACACCCTAAGGCCACAAAGCAATAGTCCACCTTTCAGAAGGGATGAAGGTAAAAGGGTTGGCCAATGGATCTAATTGCCTTGGATGAGGGGATAGCAGTGGATGTGTTATTCCTTGACTTTAGCAAAGCTTTTGATACGGTCTCCCACAGTATTCTTGCCGGCAAGTTAAAGAAGTATGGGCTGGATGAATGGACTATAAGGTGGATAGAAAGCTGGCCAGATCGTCGGGCTCAATGGGTAGTGATCAATGGCTCCATATCTAGTTGGCAGCCGGTATCAAGCGGCATGCTCCAAGGGTCGGTCCTGGGGCCGGTTTTGTTCAATATCTTCATTAATGATCTGGAGGATGGCGTGGACTGCACTCTCAGCAAGTCTGCAGATGACACTAAACTGGGAGGAGTGGTAGATACACTGGAGGGTAGGGATAGGATACAGAGGGAGCTAGACAAATTAGAGGATTGGGCCAAAAGAAACCTGATGAGGTTCAACAAGGATAAGTGCAGAGTCCTGCACTTAAGACGGAAGAATCCCATTCACTGTTACAGACTAGGGACCGAATGGCTAGGAAGCAGTTCTGCAGAAAAGGACCTAGGGGTTACAGTGGACGAGAAGCTGGATATGAGTCGACAGTGTGCCCTTGTTGCCAAGAAGGCTAACAGCATTTTGGGCTGTATAAGTAGGGGCATTGCCAGCAGATTGAGGGACGTGATCATTCCCCTCTATTCAACATTGGTGAGGCCTCATCTGGAGTACTGTGTCCAGTTTTGGGCCCCACACTACAAAAAGGATGTGGAAAAATTGGAAAGATTCCAGCGGAGGACAACAAAAATGATTAGGGGTCTGGAGCACATGACTTATGAGGAGAGGCTGAGGGAACTGGGATTGTTTAGTCTGCAGAAGAGAAGAATGAGGGGGGATTTGATAGCTGCTTTCAACTACCTGAAAGGGGGTTCCAAAGAGGATGGATCTAGACTGTTCTCAGTGGTAGCAGATGACAGAACAAAGAGTAATGGTCTCATGTTGGAGTGAGGGAGGTTTAGGTTGGATATTAGGAAAAACTTTTTCACAAGGAGGGTGGTGAAGCACTGGAATGGGTTACCTAGGGAGGTGGTGGAATCTCCTTCCTTAGAGGTTTTTAAGGTCAGGCTTGACAAAGCCCTGGCTGGGATGATTTAGTTGGGGATTGGTCCTGCTTTGAGCAGGGGGTTGGACTAGATGACCTCCTGAGGTCCCTTCCAACCCTGATATTCTATGATTCTATGATCTTTGTAGCTGCAACTCCACTGTCCACAATTGTCCCTTACTACTCTTCCTCCTCCCCAGTAGCTTAGAAGGGAGCCTTGGTGGAGCTGTTCTCAGTGATACACAGGACATTCAGATGTACACAGATTGTCTGCCCCTCATACCATGCAGCAGGACTGCACTGGTTCAACTGGGCTGTGGGTCTTTCCTACCCCTAGTCCCCATGGACATCATTTACCGCTTGATCAAGGGTCTTTGTCATACTCAAATATACTGCTTTGAAACAAACAGTGGTATAAATAGCTCTCCCACTCATATAACTAGCTCTTCATACTGTTAAATGTCAGCTTATTTAGAGCTCTGAAAGTTTGGTGGGCTTAGTAGCAGTGTGTCAGATGTGTTTTGTGAATTAGTCTGATTTTTCTCTCCCCCTCAAACTAATTCATCAATCTTTTTAAAGATCCTGATTTCTTGTTAACAGTGAACATTTGTAAAGTTTCTAGAGATACTTCCAAAATGTGAGTTTGACAAATTATGGCAATGTCCTGTAATATCCTGGACAAACCACATTGAATTAAACCATTGAATTAAGTTGAACATCCCTGGAGTTTGATGTATTAAAAATGGTGGGATTGTATGGAACTTTTTTTTTTTAGCAGAAAGGCAGCATTAATGCAGTCTCTGGGAGATATGTACTTCAAAGTACTCTTCTGGACAATACATATGAAGTGGATTTCCTAGGAAATATTTGAAGGTGAGGGAATGCAAATGACCCATTTCAAAGCCATCCTTTTGAAGCTATGCCCTGGGGAAAGAAACCAATTGTCTACTGATTACCTACTCCTGAAAACTCCAGTTCAGAGACTGTCACATCATATAAAGGAGGGACTAAATTTTCACAAGTGTACTAGTTCTGAGCTGAGGGTGTTATGAGCTTGCAACCAGAGGAAAACTCCTGATTGGGGTTTTTGAAGAACTTCTGTCAGAGCCCATGTTGGAGGGTGTGAACCCTGATAAGCTTATTAGCATGCATGTAGGTTCTTTAACCTTATTAGCATGCATGTAGGTTCTTTTATTGTTTTTAATGTTTTCTGTGTAGTGCTTTTACCTTAAGAATAAAATACGCATGCTTCCGAAGAGCTGTGTGATAACTTGTAACTGTGGGCAATGACACCGTGTGCCATCTCTGAGGGGAGAAGCAAACAGGCCTGTTTAGGCAGACTGTCTTTTGCTGTGAATAACACAGTGAAGGCAGGAAACTGTTCAGCCTGGAAATACCCCAATCAGCAGGGCAGAGAAACAGGGTCTGCACTGAAGGAAGGCAATGACTGGAGAACTGGAAGCCTGCAAATTGCTGTCTTTGGTGGACTACTGAGGGGAGTTATAGGGGAAGTGGTCCTGAACTGTGACAGTGAGTACTTTGCATGGTACCCACAGACAAAGTCAGAGCCACCCGCTTGCTCACAGGGGTCTTACAGCCACAATCTGGGATGCCCTAACATGGTCTTTCTCCTCCACTTTGCAGCCACAATAGGGCTAGTAAAAAGACCTGGTGACTATCTTGGCTAGATTGTTTGGGTGATTTAGACTTGAAGACCAAACAGTACTTATAAAACTAATGATTAGATGCTACCTTTGAGTGGAGTGGTACAAAATAGACATCTATATTTTCAGTCTTAAAACACCCTAGGGCTATGGTCCAGATTTCAGTCTCTGGCACTTGATTGCCTGTTCCATTTCCAAGAAGATCCATCTAGTAATCGGTGGATACAAAATGTTGGCATTTAAAGCATGTGACAATTTTTTATCATTCTGAATTGAGATTGACAGTGTACGATAATTGGGATTGAGATGGGGGGAAATTTGCTGTGGGTAGTTTAATGGATTATGCAGTTGTCTCACCTTTATATGAACCTTATGCTTTGCCTCTCTCTCTCTCTCTCTCTCTCTCTCTCTCTGTGAAAGAGATTTCTGAAAAGCTAGAATTCAACCTACAGGTACAATAGTGGAAAGTAGCAAATTACTGTAATTCAGTGACTACATTATTTCAGTAATTAGTTTTACTAGTCCCAATTGAATATTTATGGGCCTTCCTTAAGAGATGGTAGAATGTAATAGGGAGCAAGCAATGCAAATAGAGACCATGTGGTATGTTTCTGAGAAATTGCCTCTTTATCTAAAATAAAATGTTTCTTTACTGCATTTGTATTGTGAAGATAATCTTTCTGATGTAAATCACTGTAACACCACTCTCTTAAGGCATGCTAGCAAACTCCACAATGTGTGCAAGTGAATAGATATGGTGTGATTTACTTTGCCCAAACTTATAGAAGTTCACACTCCATGACCACATAATTGCTTCAGGTTTTTTGCAAGGCGGTAACATTTTACAATAAATCCAACACACAAGAATAACAATCTACCTTACATCTGAATTATAACCTGGGGTCTCAGTGAGTCTCTCAAATTATTGCACAGATCCAGTTGATTAAAACTGGCTCCTACACTCCAATTGAAGCTGAGCCTGCATTACTTTATTAAATAAACACTGAAGGAGCAAATTCTTCTTGCCTCAAGCAAGCAAGCATCATTGGCCAGAATTTTCAAAAGAGAATTGGGTGGGGGCTCAGTTTTCAGATCCCCAACTTGACACCTTAAAAAGACCTAATTTTCAGAAAGTGCTGAGCAATCAACCTTTGTCAGACACCTTTAGTGTTTCAAGTTGGGCACCCTAACATTGAGGCCCTTCAGGTCACTAGTCACTCTCACAAATATTGTTCATAAATGTTGACTTTAGAGGGAATGCTCATTTAAATAAGATGAACAAGAATTGACCCAGATCAGGCACTAAGGGAAACAACAATTTTTTTTTTGAGAATATGGAGAAACAGCTTGCTGGGAACAATTTCTGAGAAAATACTTGATCTTGAACTGAGTTATGGCTCAAACAAGATCTGAGTCTTGATTCTCCTAAATTCAACCAAGAGGAACACATCTGCTCTCCATGTAGCATCTACCTAACTAACTAGATTATTCATGAAGTGCTATGTGTGATACTACGCAAAAGAGGTTAAGCAATTCCATAAGGCTTATACATATGTGAAAAATTCTGCTCCTTTAGAACCTGTCCATGGGAGTCTTGGCTTTAAATGGGAGTTTGATCACACCATCATTCTTGGACAAAGTTGTATTTAAATTGAAGAGAGTTAGATATATAAATTAGACCTGGGAAATATTCAGAGACTAGCTAGTGTGGAGCTTGAGCTCAGGATTTCATTTTTATTAATCTTTCCATTTAGCAGATAATCATAAGGCTTTAACATACTACTACGTAACGACTGGAGGATGGACTTAAGAATTCAGTCTTCTTTATTTTTTTGCACAAGCTGCATGTTTCCCAATGCAACAGATAAGGCAGTATGAAGCTTTGGGGATCACCATGTCTGTCCGTCTAATTATATTTCTTTGACATTATGGAACATTGTTTTTATTTAATACATTTACTAAGTAAAAATGGCATTCATGGTGGTCATCTGTTTTCTCTGGTATGGTGAAGAACTTGTGCCCACTATACAATGCTGCATATTTAAAAGAAATAACCTCTCACAACCCCAGAGCACAGAGTTTAATCTTGGCACAATGATTTTGGTGGAACTACAGCTGGTCAGATGGAGCCCCTGGCTGTGGTTAGAGCTACTGAAGTCTGAACTGCAAATGAAAAGAGAAGTATTTTTGTTTGTGCCTATTCTGCTCCTTTAGGAAGTATGGAGAGAGCTTATTTTTCCTTTCCATTTTTTTCCTGCTTGATTTTACATTACAAATTGCAAATAAAATATTGTTCTCTTTTTCTGGATATTGTGTGGAAGATCTGGAAGGCAACAGTGTGGAGGGAGCTTGAAATCTGAGATGTCGCACATTAAGAAAAAGGCTATGCTCTGCCCCTTTCTTTCCTGCTGGTCTCCCTGGGGCCTGACACAATGGGAATTATTATGCTCAGGCCATGCAAGGACACCACAGGACAGGAGTCATGTCACTGTTGGCAAGGAGGAGATGAGGCCATGGGCCTTCTGTCCTCCTACTGGCCTGCTCATGAAGGGGAGTGCATGCTGCTTGCCTTTTACTGTCATGGCAGTGCAGCAGCTGTACTCACAATCAGTTCCAGAATGCATTTCAGTGTTCCCACTCAAGGAGCACAGCTCTTCAGCCCTGTGGCTTTAATGCCACAATTCCACCCTAAGGATTAGCATTTCCCCATCCCCTCAATGGTGGGATGAGTTGCACTTTCGACCTTATCTAGACTAGGAATTAAAGGGGCGATGTTAGCATGTGTACAATAGGCTGTCCAGTAGGCTTTACTGACTCCCTTAGCAGGTGTTAAAGACAGTGTGTTTTATCTATATTAGACTTTTAAAAGGTGTGTGTTAGCACCCTGTTAGCTAACACCTCTGTGGTGTCAAACTCCATTTCTATAAAGAGTGCCAGAGTCTTTCAAGAAATAATTGTTGTGGGGTGGGAGGTAAGGGGCCAAGCTTTTAATATCTACAATTTACTCTTCAGGCCCACTTTTACACATAATAAAATCTGGAATGAATTGAAGGACTATTTCCCCATGCACACCTCCAGCCTTCTTGTTATAAAAGAGATTTCTATGTACTGTATATGATACCAAAATTATGAAATATGTTAATATTTAACAGTATAGGTTGTAAGTGCTTCAGGGTGCTTCTTTGTGCCTAACACAGTGTGGGTGCTATCAGAACCAAATAATAGATTATAATGTCCTTGACAGATTCTCTAACTTTGATTATTTTATAAAATCTTTTGCATATTTGTTTCTAGCTGGATCCATATTAATCAAACAGCATCCTTGTGTAGTAGGGTTGCCAACTGTCCGGTTTTCACCTGAACAGTCTGGGTTTCAGCTTGTGTGTCCGGGTGCCATTTGACAAGCCATAATCTCAATTTTTTTTAATCTGGGGGGGAGGGGGAGAAGAGGTGCAGCGGGATTGGGTCTTGGGGGGGGGAGGAGACTGGGCAGGGCCTTGGGGGAAAGAGGCGGAGCAGGGGGAAGGGCCTCAGGAGTGTAGTTACCAGCCATTAGAAAGGTGGCAACCCTATTGTATAGCCACACCTCCTGGGGCTAAATCCCACTCATTCTACTCACACAAATGACCCCCTGAAGTCTAAAACTTGGTTCTCTTCTCACTTTACACCATTTTCACCCTGGTGTAATTTCACTGACTTCAGCTGAGTTATTCCTGATTTACACTCATGTGAAAGGGGAATCAGGTGCTAAAGTCCCTGCTACAAAGTCTGCCCCTAGTCAGCAAAGCACCTAAGCGCATGCTTAATTTCAGGCATATGCTTAAGCCCCACAATTTGATTTAAGCACATGTCTAAAGTTAAGCGAACATGTACTTAAGTCCTTTGCTGAATAGCGATGGATATAAGCATGAGCATAAATGCTTTTTTGAACTGGGCTTTAATGTTTAATTCCTTGAATATTGGTACTTGAATTTTTATGTGGCTGGTGTAGTTTAGTATGGAAATCTGTATGTTAAATGCATGTATTTGAATTCCTGGCTTGAGGTGAGTGAGATCCAACTGATAGACCAGCAAAATGTATATCAATGGCATTAAAAGAATTCTTACACTTTTTTGCAATACTATTGTTTTTCCACTGTACAGTACTTAGCTTTTACAATACACAGCCTCATGCCACCTACTGACCAGATCTAGAATTGCAATTTGTAATTTATTAAGAATTGACTGTGTAGCCAATTGCTACACCAAATCTTGCTCCCATCCTTTTTATGGCAGCTAATTAAACATTGTGATTTGACTAATCTGTTATGAAAAACTTCTTAGTCTATTTCATTGTTTGTAAAGTACTTTGACATCCTCTGATTAAAAACGCTGCCGTTACAAAATATATTTTTATTTTAGTCATAGTAATGTAGCTGGTCATGATTTATGATAAATCACAAATAAATCACAGTAGTTTTACACAGTTTTTCACACAACGCACAATCAACCTGTGGAACCCTTGCCAGAGGCTGTTGTGAAGGACAACACTGTAACAGGGTTCAAAAAAGAACTAGATAAATTCAAGTATCAGAGGGGTAGCCGTGTTAGTCTGGATCTGTAAAAAGCAACAGAGTCCTGTGGCACCTTTAAGACTAACAGATGTATTGGAGCATAAGCTTTCGTGGGTGAATACCCACTTCATCAGACGCATGTAATGGAAATTTCCAGAGGCAGGTATAAATATGCAGGCAAGATAAATTCAATGGTTATTAGCCAGGATGGACAGGGATGGTGTCCCTAGCCTCTGTTTGCCAGAAGCTGGGAATGGGTGACAGGCAATGGATCACTTGATGATTACCTGTTCTGTTCACTCTCTCTGGGGCACCTGGCTATTGGCCACTGTCTGAAGACAGGATACTGGGCTAGATGGACCTTTGGTCTGACCCAGTATGACCATTCTTATGTTCTTAGTAGTCTCATCTCTACTTTGCTAAAATTTGTGAATTTATGTTCATATAAATATTGTGTGAGGTACCTCTGGTATGTGTAATAGACAGGATAAAGGATTGGATGTCAGGTATGTCTGTTCCTATGTCCTTAAGTTAGGTGATATTTAGCCATACCTGCCTCTGAGTACAGCATCATTTTCCTCCAAAATGATAGTTTCTACTTGTGAGTTTGGCAAGGTAAACAATGTAATCATTTTTGAAGTAAAAACAGTGTCGGGGAAGGAGAGAGAGTTGGTTCTTAAGAATTGTAAGTTTCCTGTTTGCAGAATATGCCTTTTTAATTAAAAGTTCATTTCAAAACAGACAACTGCTTTATTTTTCTGGAAACCTCTGGAAAGCATTGTTTTGTTTTGCTGGTGAAAATATTTCTCACAAGCCTTTTGGTACTGTTGTGTGCTGGCCATTTCACTTAAATGTTCTGCTTTTGGCTAGCCACACCTCTCCAAATGTCCATTTTATGGCTCTTTTCCTGCTAAGCTGGTGTAAGTATTGCTGTGGGGGAGTGGGATGGTGGGCCTGCTCTATCATCTCTGATTGGTGCTCTGTTCTCCAATCTGTGCATCGAAATTTCAAGGAAGACAACACACCTGGCTCCACGTGGGATTCCTAATATAGCTGAGGAAGGAGCAACTTGAGTCAGAGCAATGATGTGCACACATGTGACAGGATAAATTCCTTGGATAGGCATTTACACTGTACTGCTTCTACAAAGATGCATTTCAGTGTTTGCAAGTGTAATTTCAGAGTCTAAAAATTACAGTTCCTTTACTCGATGGCCTACTTTTCTTGTCTGTTTTTGAGCAGCAGATGTCAATATGTCGGTGACAATTGAGGACGAGAGCTGGTAGTATTGTACTCTGAGAACATCTCTAACTCCTTGCTTTACTTGGAGCTTAATCCTGGAGCTGTACCATATATGAAGTAGACGCAGATTGAGCAGGGGTCTTCTCCTACAGGTGTGTGAGAAAGGGTTTAACATATGAGACTGATGCATAATCATCCAAATCTCATTCAGAGAGGGTTTGTCTTGATTAGAATTTGCGTCCTGTTTACATTTGATTTTAATTGATTATCAATTAACACGAGTTAACTCCCCTGCTTGTAAATGCTAGTCTAGGCACTTCATAAGACTTTATTCCAGGATACAAATTTTTGTGGTTAACCAAGGCTGAGCTGTGTCCTGTAGCAAAACTTTGTACAGTGTCTAGCTAGCATTTACAGTTGTTACCTAACTTGAATGAATTGGCAATCAATAAACTCTGCTTAAAACAGGACCAAAAACTATACCTGTGACAAACTCAGTGTTTTATAAAACTTAGGCCAGATGCTCAGGTAGCTCCAATGGAGCTATGCAACTTTATACCAGCTACCCGAGCATTTTTGACCTCTGGCTCTTGTTATACAGTTAGAGAGAGGTGGAAGTTATCTAGTCACACAGAGCAAAGTGTTCAGAGAGAACCAGGGAGACTGAATACACTAGTGATATAAATGGTGGTGGAAGTTGTTATGGATCTATCAGTTGTAACTGTGATTTGAGTAGAGACTTAAGGAGAAAAACTGCACAAAGTGAGCATGTCAAGGTGAAAAGTAAGCAGGCTGAAAACAGTCCGAATACATGGGCCACAGGACATGTGATATTGTGTCAGAAGCAAACTCGTGGTTAAAGAGAACTGGTGATTTTTGTCTTTCATTGTTGTTCTCTGATGACTATAGCCAGGACTATTATGCTTAGGGATGATTAAAGCTGGTTAAGTACCAGAAAAATATATTAGCTCAAAAATCATTCAGTGAAAAATGGCAACGTTTCCAAATGTTATATTTGACCAAAAGTATTATATACGCCCTAGAGAAGATATAGGGAGAAACTTGTTTGGGAGATGGCTATCATGATGGGGTTATCAACTGTACAATCTATATTTTTAGCATTTTTCTAACTTTGTACTTTATGGGTGACATTTTTGAGCTTGTGTGGTGTGAAGAACTGATGTTGATCAGATAGGCCTCTTCTGGAGAATAAAACAATGTTGAATATTACTGAAAAGCTTTTGTTCACCTTGTATTTTAATAACATTTCCATATTATGTGTAGACAGACTTCTGAGATTCAGGATCAGCATAGAGTCAATGTTGTCCCCTGCCTTAGTGGGGTTCTGAGTGCCAATCTAGCGTAGGAGCTGTTCTGACGAAATTACATCACCACAACCCTTCCTTTGGAACTGGTACGTGTTTCACTATTCTGCTGCCTTCAGTAGGTGAGTGTGTGTGTGTGTGTGTGTGTTTCCTAAATGGGGTGAACATACATCCCAGTTTGGCTGGGACACTCCCCTTTTTAAACTCTGTCCCAGACATCAGGCCTTCTTTTGCAAAACTGTGCATTTGTCCCATTTGCTCTTGCCCTAAGGGGGCGTAGAGGAACATTTGGGCAAGAGCAAACAGGACAAATGCCCAGTTCTGCCAAAAAAAGGCTTGATGTCAGCTCAGGCCAGCTGGGCGGGGCCCCAGGTGGGTAGCAAGGCGTGGTGGGACCCAGGGTCAGAAGGTAACACTTGACGGGGTCCGGTGTCCCATTTTCAGTTTAGAGAAATATAGTCATCCTAGGCCTAAATCTTTCTGCCATCAGTGGGAGAGTGAATGCTTTGCCATGGAAAAAGGATATTACATTGGATGTTTCAGCCTGTGCTCACTTCAAGGGTAACTTGTGAGCAGTAAACGAAGGGAGCATACTTCCTCTGCTCTGTGAGGAATTCTGTGGATGGTATCTGGCTTTATCATCACAAGATAACTGAATGTCATTCATCTTGCACTGCTTAGAGGACAGTCTTGTGGTGGGTATAACTTATGCATTGCTTTTTCATCGTGCTTGCTTCCACTGGTACAGTAGATAATTATATGAATAATGTAATTTTGCCCTTTTACTATGACACATCACTTTATGTAAATGCTTCCACTGGTCGGTATCTGTATCCTGTCCAATCCTGCTGTGGGTTACAAAGTTCTGTGCATGTTCAGTGACACTACTGTGCAGCTGTCCATTACAGAACACACTCCTCCAGCCAACCACCCACTCCACACCTTTACATATGACTTTTTCCCATGAACTGCACCTGACGTAACATGAAGACTCACCTCATCTCTGTTGTTCAACCCAGCGTGTAGTATAATTTGCCCTCTGGCATAATTTCTGCCACTCTGCATCAGATTTTTTTACTATGGCCCATAGAGAGAGATTCAGTGCGTACACACTCTCTCTTTCCCCAGGCCTCGTCTTCTTTCTTGACACTTTCCTATTTGCAGTCAGCGACTTTTATAGCCTTCTTCCAAAACTCATGATTGTATGCCTTGCTGTCATGCAAATTGGTCTCTCTAAGGTCTGCTGATATCCGAGTTTTTGGCATCCCACTTGGTCGTCTTCCGTCCACAATCATTGCAAGGGCCATCCTACCAATATAACTCTCAGGTCCCTGTTGGTCACATTCATACCAATGCAGCCTAGCCTTTCTCAACTTGACTTCAACTGGGGCAATTGGCATTAGGCACTCACAACCTCATTTTTGTTTCCTGTCACAGAGTGTCCAACCATTTGACCATCTCAACATCTTCATTTCCATGGTAGAGAACATGAAAATTTCCTTTCTTGTGGCTGGTCAAATCTTTATGTGCATTAGGATGGGCTGAATTACAGTTTTATACACTCTATCTTTTAACTTTATTGACATCTTTTTATCACAGAGAACTGGGATCAGCTGCCACCATTTGCACCAAGTAGCTTTGGTATAATGCCAGGCATCACTCAAGAGGGCAGCATTGTTAGCAACCATTGATCCTAGGTATTTAAATTCTGTCACTCTTCTAAGCTCTCTGCCTGTGATATCCTTTATGATGAATCCTCCTCCCTCAGTTATCAAACCCTCAGTCTTACCGATGTTCAGTCTAAGTCCTGCCTGCTCAAAACTGTGTTGGCACTGTTCAAAGTTGGTTTTTGCAGGGTCTCACGATCTTCCACACATAACTAAGTCATCAGTGAACTACATATTCCAATGTGGCTCCCTTTGTATATTCTCACTTGTCACATCCAAGATGATCACAAATAAAAAAAGATTCAATACTGACCCCTAGTGCAGGCCAACATTTACTGGAAATTCTCTGCTGTAGCCCCATTTGATTTTGACTATGGTGGTTACTCCATATGCTTCCGGCATACCTCTCCCTTGCAAACTCCACCCAACTAATTGTCTTGCTACATGATTGTCTGCCACCTTTACGTCCAAAAGACCGTGACCAGTTGCCATGTCTTTTCTGCATGAGGATTCATAGAGAATATATGTCATCAACTGTACTCCTGAGCATAAATCCATACTGACCTTTCTAAATTTCAACTGTTCCACATGGACACTTTTCAATAATTTCCCCCCATATTTTCACAGCATGTGACATCCACTTAATTGGGCAGTAGTTAGCACACAGTGTAATATCTCCTTTATGTTTAAAAATGGGCACCACAAGGTTTTTTATACCATTATCCAGTATATTCTCTTTCTTAAGAATATCATTGAACAGACTTGACTCCTTCCCTTCCCAATGAATTCAGCGCCTGCACCAGTACGTCATCTGGCCCAGTTGCTTCTATTTTTTCATTTTCCTAAGTGTCACTATAGCCTCCTCTTCCTATATGCAGTCTATCGTGCCCTGGTTCAGCTTACATGTTCCTCCCTTGGGTTCTCCTTATTCATCACTTTTTCAAAATAATCACTCCAGACTTTGATTGTCACCATTCATTTGCAATTTGCCATGTTCATTTCTAATATAAATAAATTTGTTCATATCCCATTTCATTTCCTCTCTCCTCTTAGTGAGTTTGCAGATGGTCTTTCCTCCCTCATAGCTTCCTAGTCAGCTATATAGCTCATCACAACCCAAATTTTTAGTCGTCTCAACATTTCCTTTGGCCTTATTTTTTCACCTCCACATACACCATCTTATCACTGCTCAAGTCACTGGCCTGCCATTTTTTTAAAGGTTACCTTTTTCTTCTCAATGAATTCTTTAACTTGAGGATTCCACAACCAGTCTCCTTTATTATCCTTCTTGGCACTGATTTCACCAGTCCTAGGACTTCGTATGCCGTTTCCCGCAATTATAACTTTAGTTTGTACCAGCTATCCTCCATCCATCCCTGTGTGTAGTCTGGAAGCTTGCACATTACTTCTTTAAATATTTTTTATTCCGATATTTAAGTTTCTACCTCATGGATCTCTCTGAGTCTAGGGGTTCAGATGTTTCCAAGGTCTCTGCATTTTGAAGTCCATAAGAAGTCTGTGCTGGTTCACAATGTACTTGCTGGGTATTACCTTACAGCTGATTATTCGTGATCTATCACTTCTTCTTGTTTAAACTGGGACTTGTGTCCTCCACTGACATAATTGAGGTGGCTTTCTCTCTTCTGAAAGTGTGAATTTACAATCATCATGTTCAGTGCCGGAAAAGTCTATAGGACCACTTCTCCCTCAGAGTTTCAGGTTCCAGTGCCATGCCCTCCATGGATTGTTTGTATCCAACCTTCAGAGTCCCAATGTGCATTTAGGTCTTTTCCAGTCATTATCTTCTCGTTGGGTGGTATGTTTCCAATAAGGCACAACAACAACTCAATGGAAAAACTCTTTTACCTTCTGACCCTCTCCTAACTGTGTTGCATACTCACTTACTATATGGATAGTTACTTCTTCCCAACACAGTTTAACATTCATCAGTCAGTTCGATCGTCTGGTAACTTCTAACACTATTTCAGAGACAGTAAAGGCGGAGAGATAATGGAGCCACCATATGCGGAAGCATGTTTTACCGAGGCCTCATACACCTTCCCGGACTGGACTCCAGAGTCAGTGCCCCTGCGAAAAGGGGCTGACGAGCAGCAAGGGCAGCTTCAGGCCCTGCTGTTGCAGGCACTCCAGACCCAACAGAGACAGTGGGGGAGACAGGAGTGCTTGTGAGCCTACATGGCCCAGCTAGCTAAGCAGCAACTCTATATACTTAAAGTGCTGTGGGAGGGGGTCAATAGAGGCTGCAGCAAGCGAAAGGGGAAGCAACACATCAAGGCCAGGAGGCCAGTGGTGGGGTCAAGTGAATGTTATATCTGTAGGCATCAAGGACACAGGAAGGGAGACTGCCCCTACCGGGATGAGGGACAGAAGCCTCTCCCACAGAGTGGGAAGAAGCAAGAGCCCAAGAGAGTCCCACCCGTGAGGAGAACAGGGAGGGGATGAGCGTGTTGGACCTGTGGGCAGCAAGGGCACCTATAGAGGAAGTGCCTGGACCATAGGTGCAGGGTCAAAGCTAGCCCAGGGGAAGGGGCTGAGCAAGGGAAAGACAATGGGAGGCCAATGGCCAAGAGGAGGCAAAGAAGTTGCTTTCAGTGCCACAAGGTGGGCCATATGAATAGACATTGCCCCCTTAGGAGGAGGCAGGGTAGAAAAGGGGTGCCCAGAGGCCAAGCTGGGTCAGAGACTGCCAAGATGGGTGTGGCAGTGATGACTATGGACCTGGTGGGGAGCCATCTCCCACACCCAGCAGGGGGTAGTAGGGAGGTGGTGAATAACATGACTGGGACAGAGAGGACTCAGACGGACAAGGGAACCCACACAGGAGCAGGACAGACTGTGATATAGGGACTCAGACCCTGGAGGAAGGAGGCAGATTGCTGGTCCTAGTGGAGAACCTGAAGCAGAAAACGGACATTCTGTGGGCACAGCTGCGTGGGAAGCAGGGAAGGTTTTATCACCATTCCCAGGGCAGTTGGTCTTGAGGGGGAGGGTGTGTGATGGGGTGTCTGCCCCACACTGGCTGGGTTATTAGAGACCTAGGAAGGCTGCGCAGGAGGCAGCCAATTAGAGGCGGGCTGTGAGGAGCAGCCATTCAGGGCCTGGCAGGCCCATATAATTAGGGCTGCAGGACAGAGCAGCTTCAGTTGCTCCCTGGAGCTCGAGGAGGGAGGACTGGCTGCCTTTCAGGAGGAAGAATGCTAGCATCTTAGAGCAGTGCTGGGCAGAATCAGGGGAGTGAGAGCGAGCTCCTGGCTGGCTGCTAAGACTTGTATGTTGAGGCCTGGAGTTAAGGGTGGAGAAGGTGCTGGGTCCACAGGGAAGTGGCCCAGGGAAGTAGACAGAGGTTGGAGGGGATCCAGCACATGGCTGCCATCTACAAGGTCCCTGGACCAGGACCCAGAGTAGTGGGTGGGCCCATGTTCTCTCCCACGCGCACACACACACTCGTCACTGAGGAAGTGGCTGGATGGTTGGACTGTGGTACATTCCCCTGGAAGGGGGGAGCACGGATTGTGGCACAGCCAGAGGGCTGTGTCATGAAGAGGACACCGCAGTCCTTGGAGCGACACGGTCCAGGAGCAGAAGTGACAGCAGGCGAGACACCACTGGGAGTTGGCGTACTGACCTGCGGATCTGATCCACAAGATGACCACAGGAGGCACTAGCATAGTGAGTTGCACCCCCATCACAAACTTCAACACCATTTTGGGAAAATGAACTCCCTGAATAATAGATTTTTGTAAGTAGCATCTTAACTGTACAACCTTTCCATTTAGTCTCTTCTCCTCTTTAACACCATACATAACTGAAGCTTCTTCCAGTCAACACTCCTACATTCCAACCTGCATATCTCCGCTTACCCTTCTTACTCCCTGGCACGTGTTTTAGCAGCTCTTGACCAGTTACAATAGTCAGGCAAGGTTCAAGGTGAATAACTCACTTGAATAACAAAATGAATTTGCTGTATCCTCACCTCTTTTATGAGAGTCTTTCTCTCTGTGTCATATACATATTATAGTGAAAGTTTATATTAAGGGACAGACATCAAGATCAAGTTATACTTGAGAATGAGGATACCTATGGGTCTATTTCAGAAAATATTGTAGAGAGAACAGACATGAAATAGATTTGTATGAAACTATATAGTTCAAGAGTCATATCTGAGTCTTATAGTCTTTGCTTATCACTTTACTTTAGATCCTCAGCATTAGGTTTATATGGGGTGTGGAGAGGGTGTATTAAGTTTGTAGAAATACGTCCAAGAAGAAGCAGAGTTAAACTTAAATGAATAAGGTATAATAAATAAATGCATATATCAATTTGTCTTTTTCTCTTCACAAATTGTCTGTAAGCAGGTTACAGTTTTCTCACATTTTAACATTATTCACCAAATTTATCTGAACAACTCATAATCTGGGTATGGTTAAGAAGCAGTTTGTTTAAATGATTTAAAAATCTTAAAATTGATGTCAACTGTTTTTTTTTATTGGATGCACTGGTCACATGGTGTTGCATCTGTTCCCTGCCTGGATGAATACAATTCTTAAAGTTTTTAGTGCAAAAATTCATATTTACAAAGTTCGAAATTTGCTTTTCAGTAATATTCTGTGGTGTTCACTCAAAAATTGCTGGGTCTGTGAACATTCCTGCAATTTGTTCTCTAGAGTATTCACAGAAAATGAACAAACATAAAAAAGGGTGAAGATACAGCCAATTAGTTGTTAATCAGGTCGACTATTCACCCACTTTTATATGAAATTGAGTTCTGAATGATACAAGCAGGAAGTATGAATGGCAACTTCTCTTATTATTTTTAGCTAGATTGAGACAGCACCTAGAATGGACTATTTGCTTTTAAAACATGGAGGAAGACAGTTAATGCCCCAAAGGAAACAGTGACAGACCTCTTAATGGAGAAGCACATGCATTCTTCAGCTGAATAAAAAACTTTTTGCTGATTCAGATTACAGAGGAGAAAAGGATGGAAAAAAACCCATATAGACTGCACCAGGGTTGAATTAGAATGTTTGGGCCAAATTCTTTCCTCCTGCAATTTCAGTGATGTTAGTGGAGTTACACTAGGGAAGAATGTGGTCCTTTATGTGACTACTCTGTGTGCACCAGAGCAGAAACCCTGTCAGAATGTGTTGAAGTTGACCCTCATAGTACCCATTTACATAATTTTACTGCCTACACTTATGAGTACATCTATCATACAAGACGAAAGCCCCATTATGGTTAAATTAAAGTATTTGAATTGCTGGTTTACTCTTCAATGATGCATTAAAAAGTCTCGCTAGGAATTTCATTCTACAGGAACTGAGCAGCTTGCTTTTAAATAACTCTCTCTTCCAAAAGATTAGAAAGTTGATATGATAATTAGCCAAAAACAGTAAAAGTTCATAATTTGGTAACTAAGTGCTCAAAATCTATTTCCTGAATAAAATCTGTCAGAGGATCTCTGTTTGGCGCATCATCTACATGTATATATATTTGCCATACTTACTAAAGATGGCACTGGACACTTCAAAGTATAACAAAGTTTGACATTTGATTAAGCCCAGAGATACTGATGACAGAGAAGAGTGATGTCTGTTCTAAATAAGGTCTTCTGTTTCCTGAAGCACTGAAGGAATGACAGATAGGAGCTGTATATTCCCTGTTGTGAATTCCAGGAGAGGGAAGGAAACAGGGCTTCATTCCTGCTTTTACAAGCAAACCACCACATAAAACACCAGAATTACATATGCATTATTAAACACCATTACTGTAGCAGTGGAGGAAATGGTGGGAAAGAGCTACTTAAACAGGATGAAATGGGGTCACAGAGCATCTGTAATATCCGTCTTCCCTATGGCACAAAGACTGGCATACATACTGCTAGATGTTATTTGTTGCAATTTGTATGTTTCACCCCTAGTTGAAAGGTCTGCACAGTACTCTTTTCTCAAAGGAAGATTATAAGTGATAGCTTCAGCAGCATTCCGCTCTATTCACCCAATCACGGACAGCTATCTTGTACAACAAAAAAAGTCAGTTCTCAGAAGGCTGTGTTACAGCATGCTAGGCATCCAGACGGGGAGGCGTTTCAGAGGCAATAGCCTGCTATACATCTAAAATCTAAGTGGCTGGAAATAAAAGACAGGAAAAAAGAGAACCATGTTTTCTCTCTTTCAAACACAGAAAGGGTGAGATTCTGCCACCCTCTACTACGCTGAGTAGTATCTTATCCAGCAGCCCCATTGCAATCTGGCCCAAAGTGATTGGAAGGCAAATAAAAGCAATGCAAGATTAAAACACCCCTCCTCCACACACACTGCTCCCCCCTCAAAAACGGGGGGGGAGGGGAGGATCTTTCAGTCTTCAAATGGCCCCTTGCATGCTGGGTGTGACTCTTGACCATCATGACACTATAGAGTAAAATATTCTGTGAAGACAGTTCAACAGCTCTGTGGCGATCCCCACTGCAAACACAAAGAGCAGCCTGTTATGAATGAAGCACTTGCCAGTGCCCTCAAGTTCCTTATCGATATGAGGAGCTTGGTGAGGTCTTGCTGCTGGGATGTGGTAGCCTGTCTCAGTGAGGCTTACTTAGCCTTGCTCTGCCTGTGTAAGACTGATTCCTTCCTCTGCACCCCCCCTAAAACATACCTCAAAGGAGGCAGGGGCTGGCATTCTAGGGCTGGGTAACAAGGGGCTCCTGCCCTACCTTTAATCCTTTGTATTGCTCTTGAGGGCTCCATGGGGTAAGCACCTTGATCTTACTCTTCTGCTTCCCTCCTTCTCCCAAGCAGCCAGACTCTGGAAGGAAGAGTGCGTTCTCCAGCAGAGCTGGTTAGAAACTGGAATTCCCATACTATGGTAAATTCCAAAATTTAAAAAAAAATTCCAAAATAGAATGAAAAATGAAATTTTGAAATTTTCCATAAAATGGGAATTCCAGTATTTTGTTTTGAAAAAGTCAGAACATTTTGTTTACATTTTTAACTGCTTCTGTGGCTTTCAGAGTTGCCCTGAGCTCCTGCAGCCCACCCGCTGGGGGGTTTGGTAAGGCTAGGATCCTGGGGCCCCTTATGCTGCTGAGGAGCTGTGTTATGCTCACAGCACATATACACACAAGTTTAGATAAAAACATGAAATACTCTTTCTGGAAGGTTGCAACATAACACTGCTTTATGTTTTAAACTCCAGAACGTTAACACACAAGAACCAAAAACCAAGAGAGAGAAAGCAGGTGCCTCCCTAAGGCAGGGAGGCACAACTGACTTCACCCTGTTCTAGCCTGGCTTTTTCCAGTCCAGTCTGATTCTAATTGCATGCTTTCCTACAATGCCCTCTAGCCTGCAGACAGGACCAGGAAACACCTTGCAAATTAAAGTGACATCCTACAATTCCAATACTGTTTTCAAATACACCACACTCTGGAAACCAAGCAGTTATGGGAGCCCTGGCTTCTGGACAGTCTGCCTAGCAGGCTGCCCTGGGGCAGGTGACCCTGGAAGTCCTGGCTTCCGGACAGTCCACGTGGCAGACTGCCTCAGTGATGGGGCAATCTGTCTGGTAGAAGCCAGGACTCACCAGCCAGGTGGCCAAGGAGGCAGGTGAGCAAGCTTGCAGGAAACTAGGCAGGATTCAGATGGAAACCTGCCTGGCAGGCAAGGACCCATTGGACCTGTGTGGCTGCCACTGGAATTTCATCTAAATTGATACACGCACGTGGAATGTTTCAATTTTGAAGAATCATCACTTTCTGGTATAAACCCTGATTTCTGAACATATTTCTGCCTTGGGTACATTATACAAGAAACTTTGTGTTCCCTGGTGCACCATGCACCAATAGGGTTGCCAGCCCTCCAGGATTGTCCTGGGGTCTCCAGAAATTAAAGATTAATCTTTAATTAAAGATTGTCATGTGATGAAATCTCCAGGAATATGCCCAACCAAAATTGGCAACCCTATGCACCAAACACCTTAAATGCTCAGCTTTTGTTAACAGCACATGGGTGACAAATCCCTTCCCGTGCAACCCTCTACTAAATGTGACAGATCAGGTACAACTCCGATCAGTCCCTCCCCATGGCACATCCCTTTCCTTCTGGCATGGTAAGGTACTGAACCCAGAAGTGACTTGGCTGTGTTTGGAAGCAGCAGCCACATGGAAAGCAGGGAGCTGCAAAGAAGCCAGATGGAGAGAGGAATCCCAGGTGCTGAATGAAGAGCCACCCGTGGAACAGGCTGTGAGTGCCAGATGTTACAGCTGAGTGCAGGGCTATGTGGGACTTATGGGGCAGAGCAGCAGCTGGGCAGGGAAGCTAGTGCAGAGGGGTGCCAATGTGAGAGAGACTAACTGAGCCTGACTGGGAAACCCGCAAGCGCCTATTTGTTTGACTAGAGATTGAACTGCCGAGGGTCCCCTAGGCACTAGGCCTGAGGAGCCCTGACTCTCCACCCGACAGGGGCTCAAACAAGATCTGCTATGGCTCAATTTGCATTGGAACCAGGGGCGTGCGCAGGAATTTAAATTTGATCGCTGTTGGACAGACATGTTAAACACACATATACTGTACACATTAAACCCTATCACACATGCACATACATCATATGCATAGAAATAAACAGCAGTACACGCACCATTTCAACATGCTGTGGAGCCATCTGAATAAATGTATCCACAAGTACTTAGCATCGGCAGGGTCACAGAGCTCCTCTGGCGCTGGGCTATGGGTCGGAGGAGCTCTGTGACCCCGCCGCAGCCCTGGGGCCAGAGGAGTGCTGTGCTTTCACCAATTATGGGGGGGTGCCCCGGCTTGCTCCCCCTTGTACGCGCCCCTGACTAGAACTCTTTAAGCCTCGGCACCTGGGGTATCGGCAACCTTTCCCTTTCCTGCCAGCCCAAATAAAACACCCTTTCACTGAGCCATATATGTGAGTGGTTGGTGGAATCCACTAGGGCTACTGCCTCTAAAGGTAGCGACTGAAGCACCTACAGTGTTTGCCTCTGAGTTGCTGTACACCTGGCATGCTACTGGCTCCTGGGGGGTTTAGATGTAATCCAGTCCTGAGCAATCCAAATAATTGCACAAGAAAATGTTAACAGCTTTGTGAAATTCTCTTAAGACTCCCTTAGCACACAAACATAGTAGCACCGGGGGGGAGGGGAGAGATATAAAAACAACGTGTCATTAAAATCAGTTTAATCAGTTTAATCTAAGGCATAGTTATAAGCACCATATTGTTAGAGTCCAACAGTTCAGTCTATAAGAATTGATTAACCATTTATTAAAGCATTTATTAACCCTTTATAAGTTATTTAGAAATATAACCTTAAAATAAAGTGGGACCAAAAACGATGGGATGGATTTTTTTTGATAGTCTAGTGTTTATTTAGTTCAAGATAATTGTGGCCAATGCCACATTAAGTGTAAAAGATTCCCTTCTCAAGCCTACAGTTCCAGCAAATATCTGAGGCATGTATGATTGCTCTTTTATTGATACTGGTAGTTTGCTGGCTTGAGCTAAGTTTAATGTGTGATGTCTTGTTAATATTAAATTCTGGAAGTGTCAGTAGCAACTCCATAACTAAGGTTGTGTTGAGTTTTGCATAAAAAGCAGGAATTTATCCTCTTCTTATGTATGAAAAATACTGTATTGCCTTTCCAAATTACAGTGTTACTCTGAGTCAAAATGAATTATCTGAGAAATTTAGGAATTAAAATTAATATAAATGAGGACTTTAAGAAATTTTCACCTAATGTAACTTTTTGATGAGTCCTTAATAATCTCAGTAGTAAAATGACTGTGTTGTCTTTTGCTCATTACATAATAATAATATGAAGAAACCTGCCAGGCACAGTTGCATTCATAATAACTGTATTTACTAACTATACACTAACATGAAAGGCCTAGCCACAAATACACAGCTACCCTGGCTTCTAAAATATAGAAAAGAGTGAGCTCTGCTGGATAGCTCACAAACTATTTAAAGGAATAGTACCTTATGCCTCTGTACTGCACACAGATTCTTCATACAGTATTTCTTAGATAGTTAAAGCTCACGGAAATCTTGTGTGTATACTACTTTAGATTTTTTTAAAAATCAATGGTAATTTCCCCCATTATTCTTTATAACTAAACGTTTATTCTTCAGCGGAGGCTAAAGGATACTATGGTTTATGTTTGCGACACAGAAATTCCATGAAGAACTGCCCTCTTTCAAAATGGCTCCTATCTTCCATTGTTCTCAGTAAGGTTGATGCCACAGATGCCCTTAGTTGATGGCCATTTTGAGAAGGCCTTTGTTTTCAATGAAACTTCGCCTTTCCACCTCCTCACAGCAGAGGAGGGCCAGAGGATTGCTGTGGCTTCAGTCTCATTGAGAATAATGGGAGATGGTTCTTCATAAAAGATAAACTTCCAGATGAATACAATGGCAAAAAATAACTGTTAATCATAGAAATGTAGGATTGGAAGGGACCTCGAGGGATCATCTAGCCCAGTACCCTGCACTCATGGCAGGACTACGTATTATCTAGATCAGAGGTGGGCAAACTACGGCCCGTGGGCCACATCTGGCCCACGGGACCGTCCTGCCCGGCCCTTGAGCTCCCGGCTGGGGAGGCTAGTCCCCGTCCCCTCCCCCGCTGTTCCCCTTCCCCCGCAGCCATGCCACTGTGTGGGCAGCGCTCTGGGCGGAGGGCTGTGCGCTCCTGCCAAGCAGCGTGTCTGGCTCCGGGTGGCGCAGCTGCCAAACATGCTGCTCTGAGCGGCATGGTAAGGGGGCCAAGGCCGGGGGGTTGGATAAGGAGCGGGGGGTCCCAGGGGACGGGGAAAGAGGGGGGGGTTGTATAAGTGTGGAAGTCCTGGGGGGCCTGTCAGGGGGCAGAGGTGTAGATAGGGGTCAGGGCAGTCAGGGGACTGGGAACAGGGGGTTGGATAGGGGGTGGGGGCCTGTCGCGGGTCGGAGGTGTGGATAGGGGTCGGGGCAATCAGGGAGTGGGGGGGTTGGATAGGGGATGGGGTCCTGGGGGGCAGTTAGGGGTGGGGGGTCCCGGGAGGGGCAATTAGGGGACAAGGAGCGGGGGGGGGGTGGGGGGGGGGGGGGGTGGGGGGGGGGGGGGGGCAGATAGAGGGCGGGGGCCAGGCTGTTTGGGAAGGCACAGCTTTCCCTACCTGGCCCTCCATACAGTTTCACAGAATCCTAGAATATCAGGGTTGGAAGGGACCTCAGGAGATTCGTAGATTCATAGATTCATAGACTCTAGGACTGGAAGGGACCTCGAGAGGTCATCGAGTCCAGTCCCCTGCTCTCATGGCAGAACCAAATACTGTCTAGACCATCACTGATAGACATTTATCTCATCTACTCTTAAATATCTCCAGAGATGGAGATTCCACAACCTCCCTAGGCAGTTTGTTCCAATGTTTAACCACCCTGAGAGTTAGGAACTTTTTCCTAATGTCCAACCTAGACCTCCCTTGCTGCAGTTTAAGCCCATTGCTTCTTGTTCTATCCTTAGAAGCTAAGATGAACAAGTTTTCTCCCACCTCCTTATGACACCCTTTTAGATACCTAAAAACTGCTATCATGTCCCCTCTCAGTCTTCTCTTTTCCAAACTAAACAAACCCAATTCTTTCAGCCTTCCTTCATAGGTCATGTTCTCTAGACCTTTAATCATTCTTGTTGCTCTTCTCTGGACCCTCTCCAATTTCTCCACATTTTTCTTGAAATGCGGTGCTCAGAACTGAACACAATACTCCAGTCGAGGCCTAACCAGCGCAGAGTAGAGCGGAAGAATGAATTCTCGTGTCTTGCTCACAACACACCTGTTAATGCATCCCAGAATCATGTTTGCTTTTTTTGCAACAGCATCACACTGTTGACTCATATTTAGCTTGTGGTCCACTATAACCCCTAGATCCCTTTCTGCCATACTCCTTCCTAGACAGTCTCTTCCCATTCTGTATGTGTGAAACCGATTGTTCCTTCCTAAGTGAAGCACTTTGCATTTGTCTTTATTAAACTTCATCCTGTTTACCTCAGACCATTTCTCCAATTTGTCCAGATCATTTTGAATTTTGATCCTATCCTCCAAAGCAGTTGCAATCCCTCCCAGTTTGGTATCATCTGCAAACTTAATAAGCATACTTTCTATGCCAATATATAAGTCGTTGATGAAGATATTGAACAGACCCAGTCCCAAAAGAGACCCCTGCGGAACCCCATTCGTTATCATCTAGTCCAACCTCCTGCTCAAAGGGGGACCAATCCCCAGACAGATTTTTGCCCCAAATCCCTAAATGGCTCCCTCAAGGATTGAACTCACAACACTGGGTTTAAGCAGGCCAATGCTCAAACCACTGAGCTATCCCTCTCCCCAATGTGCAACCCCATTGTGGCCCTTGGGCCAAAAAGTTTGCCCACCCCTGATCTAGACCATCCCTGACAGGTCATTGTCTAACCTGCTCTTAAAAATCTTCAATGACGGCGATTCCACAATCTCCCTAGACAATTTATTCCAATGCTTAACCACCCTGACAGTTAGGAAGTTTTTCCTGATGTCCAACCTAAATTGCCCTTGCTTCAATTTAAGCCCATTGCTTCTTGTCCTATCCTCAGATGTTAGGAAGAACAATTTCTCTCCCTCCTCCTTGTAACAACCTTTTATGTACTTGAAAACTGTTATCATGTCTCCCCTCAGACTTCTTTCAGACTAAACAAACCCAATTTTTTCAATCTTGCCTTACAGGTCATGTTTTCTAGACCTTTAATCATTTTTGTTGTTGTTCTCTGGATTTTCTCAATTTGTCCACATCTTTCCTGAAATAATGTGCCCAGAACAGGGCACAATACTCCAGTTTGAGGCCTAATCAGCATGGAGTAGAGTGGAAGAATAACTTCTTGTGTCTTGTTTACAACACTCCTGGTGATGCATCCCAAAATGATGTTCGTTTTTTTTTGCAAGTGTTACACTGTTCACTCATATTTAGCTCGTGATCCACTTTAATCCCTACATCCCTTTCCACAGTACTCCTTCCTAGGCAGTCATTTCCCATTTTGTATGTGTGCAACTGATTGTTCCTCCCTAAGTGGAGTACTTTGCATTTGTCCTTAATGAAATTCATCCTATTTACTTCAGACCATTTCTCCAGTTTGTCCAGATCATTTTGAATTTTAATCCTATCCTCCAAAACACTTGCAACCCCTCCCAGCTTGGCATCGTCTGCAAACTTTATAAGTGTAGTCTCTATGCCACTATCTAAATCATTGATGAAGATATTGAACAGACCAATCCCTACGGTACCCCACTTGATATGCCCTTCCCTATGAACCACTGATAACTACTCTCTGGGAACGGTTTTCCAACCAGTTATGCACCCACCTTATAGTAGCTCCATCTAGGTTGTATTTCCCTAGTTTGTTTATGAGAAAGTCATGCAAGAATATAAAAAAATAATAAATATCTGCTCAGAAGCTACCCATTGGACCACATCTGCTCAACAGGAAGGGCAAAATGGAGGGGAAATCTGGCCTGTATGCATGTGCAGGAGATTGTAGGGAGGTGCAAGAGGCAGTGGGAACTTGGAAAACAGGAGAGGGGGGGAACCTGCAGTGTACAGTCTGTCCAGCTGTTTTGTGCTGCTTTGGCAAAACAAAACAGTTGCAAACACAGTTTGTCTGTGATCCAAAATTAGATTACACTGATTTTCTTTAAAGATAGTTTGTTTTAAATATTGTTTTCCCCTCAAGGTGTAAGTACAGGGCAGAGTCAAGGTTGTTTGGGTGCTCTAATTGTATATCTTCATACCATAACGTGTGGATTTTGTTTAAGTGTAAACTTAACTATGAAGTTTCTGGGTTATAGTGCTTGTTTTTTTAAATAATTACACATTGCTGTAGCATAGTTTCCCCTAAATTATTGATATGGACTTTCAACTTTAGCTTCACTTTCACATTGTTTTTTGAACGGGAATACACTATTATACGTCTCTAATATAATGAGTGGTCAAGGCAATGGTTTTACTTCTCATCCAAAGGACAGCACATTTTCCAGCATCACAATGACCTTTAATGTCACTTTGGGACATTGTGTTTCAATACTGACTCAGTGGTGAGATTGCTACACACTCTATTGCATCACTGACTCAACTGTCTGGTGCACTTCAGTTTTCTTTGGTGGTGTCCCATCAGGGCCGGCTCTAGGATTTTTGCCGCCCAAGGCAAAAACAATTTTGGCCGCCCCCCCGCGCCCCGCCTCAACTCCGCCCCTTCCCCAAATCCCCAGCCCTGCCTCCTCCTCCCCAGGCTCTCAAGCCTAGGAGGGAGGGAGGGAGAGAGGGGGAGAAGCGGTGTGGGTGCCGCTTCTCCCCCTCCCTCCCAGGCTCCAAGTCTGGGAGGGAGGGGGAGCAGCGGCGCGCGAAACAGCTGTTTCGCGCCCCGCAGCCGCTCGGGATCTCCCCCTTCCTCCCAGGTTTGCGCCCAGGCTCGAGGGGTGGAGATCCCGAGCGGCCGCGGCGCGCGAATCAGCTGTTTCGCGCGCCGTGGCAGCAGCAGCGGAGGTGAGCTAGGGCGGCCGGGGCACATTTTTAGGGGCGGCATTCTGGCGCCGGCCATGCCGCCCCTAAAAATGTGCCGCCCCAAGCACCAGCTTGTTTTGCTGGTGCCTAGAGCCGGCCCTGTCTCCCATTCAAGTAGTGATCAGTAATGAGTCCTGTATCTTAGATCTGACATAATCACAGCTCTAAGCAGTATGGGTAAGTCTTATTTGTATAAACCAATTCACACGTGACTAAAAAAACCAGATCAAATTGCCGTTCATTACTTATCCTAAAGTTGGAACACTCATTTTCAGCAGTTCACCATGGAAAAAAATACATCAGGAAACAGTCAGAATAAGAAATATGGTTTAGTTAAGTCTCATGCTAGAAAAGCTCCAGGATCTTGCAAAGTGTCTCCTCAGCTTGCTTTGGACTTGAAAGGCTTGTTTTCATGTTGCAGAGATAGGCCAGAGGATACAGCTGACTCTTTAAGACCTCCTGTAAAAGCACTTGTACACTGTGTAGATGACAGAAAAGGGGAGAAGTAAATAAAGCCCACTCAATTGACATTCATATATTGCTCAGTGGCCCTCTAACGACTGTGTGTTATCCTTTATATGAGTGAATGCTCCTAGTTCAGTTCCCAATGGACAGCTGTCCATATCACAGAAAACATAGCAGTAGCTGGAACTAATTTTCACCTTTGCTGGTGGTTTCAGTAGAGATGGAAGTGTGGTTTGGACATGGCATGGAGACTGAACTACCATGTTAGTCTGAGGTGCTATGTCCATGAAGATACCCTGGCAGCAGGAGGGAAAGCTTGTACTGGTAATACCCATGCTGATCCTGTTCTGTGGACTTTTGTCTCTGTTCAGTCTGGGCCCCTTTGCTATCCAATCTGCTTATCCAACTATTTGGCACACCTTTTCCAAATCATTAAAGAGCTACAGTAATAATCCAAATATCACTGTAAAGTAGGTTTGGCTTTTACCTATCCTCTTCTTCCCGTGATTTTTCTTCTTGTGCCTTTTATCCCGCCTCTTCTTGCGCAGTTTTCGTCTCTTCTTCCTATTCCGGTTGCGATAGCGTCTTAATTTTGTCATAATCTGTTTTGAAGATCCCACGCCTGTTTTTTGATTGAGTAGATCTGTTTACTTGAGGTAGTGAGTTAAAGCACACTTGTCTGAAATATAAAGAGGCCTTCAATTATTACATGTGAAGTTCAGCCTCCCTATGTGACTGCAATTGTGATGGCTGTTTTAAGTCAGTTTATGCAAACTATTACACACAAAAGTTACATTAAAAGAACATTCAATATAACAAATCAAGCACTCAAAAGTTAGGAAATACCAGAATTAAAGATGCCTCCCACGCAATGCCTTCCCACCCCCACCCCAATGCTCCCAGAGTGCCAGAGACTGGGATATGGGCAATCATTCCTAGTGGTTAGAGAACATAAGAGCATAAGAACTGCCAAACTGGGTCAGATTAAAGGTCCATCCAACTCAGTATCCTGTTTTGCAACAGTGGCCGATGCCAGGTGCCTCAGAGGGAATGAACAGAACAGGTAATCACCAAATGATCCATCCCATCGCCCATTCTCAGCTTCTGGCAAACCGAGGCTAGGAACACCATCCCTGCCCAGTCTGGCTAATAGCCATTGATAGACTGATCCTCCAGGAACTTATCTAGCTCTTTTTTGAAACCTGTTATAGTCTTGGCCTTCACAACATCCTCTGACAAAGAGTTCCACAGGTTGACTGTGCGTTGTGTGACGAAATACTTCCTTTTGTTTGTTTTAAACCTGCTGCCCATTAATTTCATTTGGTGACCCCTAGCTCTTGTGTTATGAGGAGTAAATAACACTTCCTTATTTACTTTCCCCACACCAGTTATGATTTTATAGACCTCAATCATCCCTCCTTAGTCGTCTCTTTTCCAAGCAGAAAAGTCCCAGTCTATTTAATCTCTCCTTATACAGAAGCTGTATACCCCTAATCATTTTTGTTGCTCTTTTCTGAACCTTTTCCAATTCCAATACATCTTTTTTGAGATGGGGTGACCACATCTGCACGCAATATTCAAGACGTGGGCGTACCATGGATTTATATAGAGGCAATATGATATTTTCTGTCCTATTATCTATCCCTTTCTTAATGATTCCCAACATTCTGTTTGCTTTTTTGACTGCCGCTGCACATTGAGTGGATGTTTTCAGAGAACTATCCACAATGACTCCTAGATCTCTTTCTTGAGTGGTAACAGCTAATTCAGACCCCTGGGGGACACCACTATTTACCCCTTTGCATTCTGAAAACTGACCATTAATTCCTACCCTTTGTTTCCTATCTTTTAACCAGTTACTGATCCATGAGAGCACCTTCCCTCTTATCCCATGACAGCTTACTTTGCTTAAGAGCCTTTGGTGAGGGACCTTGTCAAAGGCTTTCTGAAAATCTAAGTATACTATATCCACTGGATCCCCCTTGTCCACATGCTTGTTGACCCCCTATAGTTCCATCTAGTTTACCTGGTACTGAAGTCAGGCATACCGGGATCACCTCCGGATCCCTTTTTAAAAATTGGCATCACATTAGCTATCCTCCAGTCATTTGGTACAGAAGCTGATTTAAATGATAGATTACAAACCACAGTTAGTAGTTCTGCAATTTCACATTTGAATTCCTTCAGAACTCTTGGGTTAATACCATCTGGTCCTGATGACTTATTACTGTTTAATTTATCAATTTGTTCCAAAACCTCCTTTAATGACACCTCAATCTGGGACAGTTCTCAGATTTGTCACCTAAAAAGAATGGTTCAAGTTTAGGACTCTCCCTCACATCCTCAGCCGTGAAGACGGATGCAAAGAATTCATTTAGTTTCTCTGCAATGGCCTTATCGTCCTTGAGTGCTCCTTTAGCATCTCGATCGTCCAGTGGCCCCACTGGTTGTTTAGTAGGCTTCCTGCTTCTGATGTACATACATTTTTTTTGCTATTACTTTTTGAGTCTTTGACAAGCTGTACTTCAGATTTTTTTGGCCTTCCTAATTATATTTTAGAGCAGGAATCAGTGGCCACGTGCCAGAGCCAAGGCTCAGAGCCAAGTCAGAAGTCTGGAATCCGAGGCAAGGGTTGGGACTGGGTTACCCGGAGTGAGGCAAGGCAGGGGCAAGGCTGGGAACAAGTAGGCACAGGAGCTATCACAGCCGTGGGCAAGTGCTTTAAGCAGCTGCTGATCTGCTGCTGGGTTTATGAGCCAATCTGCTGACTCTTCCCACCAATCAGGCAGTATAGCTAATCAGGCAGCCTATGCAGGCCAGCTGCACTCATTAGGTTGCCCAGAGACAAACTCTGCTGTAGGATCTGCTTCCAAACTCACTCTGCTTCAAGCTCTGATTCCTGACAGTACTCTCCATCCCCCAATGGCATCTCTTTGGGGCCTGGTTTCTTGGGGTAAGTCTGATGAAACTCTCAGAATAGTTCTGAGGCGCTGACGTTCTCTATTGGCTCCCAAGACCGCTCGTCTGGCACATAGCCTTCTCATTTCACTGAGTACTGGAGCCTGACCCTAATTCACCAAGAACTGAGGATTCGGTGGACCTAGTACTTGTGCTGTCCATAGGCTATTATGGAGGATTGGAGAGGGTTGGGTATGGGTTCTCAGTGTAGGGCTTTAAAAGTGAGATGTGAAAGACGGAGTGGATCTTCACAGACTCAGACAGCTGTAATCTGAAGGCCACTGGGTTTACCTGTTGTATAATCTTGAAAGGGCCAATGTATGGGTAGTCTAGTTTGATGGATTGATTTAAGGTTCTGGGCAGACAGCCACACCTTGTCCCCAATGGGCAGATTGGGGCAGCATGACAGGTTTGGTCCACATGGTATTTGTAGACTTCTTTGGCAGACTGCAAGTGTTCCTTGGGCTCCCGATGCACCCGGTGTAGGTTAAATCTGCGGCAACCAAATTACAGATCTTGAATTGGCCGAAATGGCCTGCAAGTAGCGAATTGTGGCATAGTTTCAATATCTGAAACCTAGATTGTCCCTCTGGAACATAAATACAACCCTTGCAATAGAAGAGGCCATTCCGTAGTCAGAACTTGGAGTTGGTTTGGGTACCCGCATTGTGCAGGGTCTGGCAGATCTGGGATGTGAATGGGTCATCGGGGAGTAGGGAATGGATGGAGGACATCATACTGCTGTTGATCGTGCTATTGACAAAGTTGGAGGCTCTGAGCATGGTGGCAGAGGGCTCTTTTCTGGGTTTGAGATATTCATTTTTGTGGGATAGGGCATATGCCTTCCCATTTCTCGTCCCTGAGTGACAGGTCACAACAACATTGAAGAGAATGAAGAAGAGGGACAATGGATCTGGTGTTGGTTAAGGCACCTAGCAGTCCGTAGGTACTCAAGGTTCTAGAGGTCCATAAGGAGTTGGACTGTGAATCTGGCTCCTTCTGCTGCCACTCCTCAAAAGCCACCTTGATAACCAGTAGTTCCTTGTCCCAAATATCATATTTTTTTCCCAGCGTTAGCTTCCAAGAGTTAAATGAACAGAGGTGGAGTAGATTGCAGGGGCCTGCATGCTGAAATAATACTGTGCCTATGGCAAAGTTCAAGGCATCGTCCTCAATCATAAATGGTTTAGTAGGATCTGGGTGAATCAGAATGTGTGCTGAGGTGAATGCTTTCTTCAGTTGATATGGGGAAGGCTGAGCTTCCACGGACCAGGAAAGCTGGGTCCTCTTTTGCAGGAGTGCCATTATGAGTGCAAGGCTAGAGACTAGTGAATCCTTTTCAATAAATCTCCTGTAGAAATTGGCAAACCCCAGAAATTGCTGCACCCTGCATATGTCCTTGGGTGTGTTGGATATTTCTGCCACCTTGCATAGGGTTCTGGTGAGTTCCTTGGGCAAGATTATACATCCCAGGAATTCAGTGTCCTTATTGAACTCTCACTTCTGGGGCTTTTTGTAGAGGTGGTTTTGGCATCAGTGCACACATGATGATTATGGAGGTCCTGACTTTTGAAGAAAATGCGGGTCTTGTCCAGGTAAATGACAACAAATTGGTCCAGCCTGTCCCTAAGGATGTCATTTATGAAATGCTGGAAGCAGTGCTTAATTTATAATAAAAGGGGCGTGGGGCTCAAGCAATTTTTTTTACTTTCATAACTGATACAGCAAGCCCAGAGGTGCCAGGGCTATGAACTGCCAACCATAGAGGTCTGGGGGGGGCTCAGCCCTGGCAAGCCCTGGCACAAATTAAGCACTGTCTGGAAGGTTGCCAGGATATTGCGCAACCCAAACGGCATGACTAAATACTCAAAATGGCCATACTTGGTACAGAAGGTGGTCTTCCATTTGGCCCCTTTCCAGGTCCTCACCAGGTTGTAAACTCTGCGGAGATTCAAGTTTGTGAAGACCTTGGCAGAGGAGAGTCTTTTGAACAGCTTGTTTAATAAATGGTAAGAGGTACTGGTTTTGGATTGTAATCTTGTTCAGAGCTCAGTAGTCCACACAAAGATGGAGGGAGCTGTCTTTCTTCTCCACAAAGAAGATTGGCACACCACTTGGGACATGGAGGGCTGAATAAACCCCTTCTGCAGGTTTTCCTCAAGATAATCCCAGAGAGCCTATAGTTTGGGTTTGGAGAGGGAGTAAATGAACCCAAAGGGAACCTCTTCTCCCAGCTCAAGGTCAATGGGGCAGTCATAGTTGCAATGGGACAGTAGAGTGTCAGCTTTCTTTTTGTTGAACACATGAGCATAGTGTTGATATTTAACAGGAATCCCAGGAGCTGTTAGGGGTTGCCTTTGGACCCTCCCTTCATATCTCTGAATTCTTTGGTGGGCTGAGTATGCCAAAGGGGGTTGCTTGTCCTGGGTCAGCTCTTGGGAAACAGGATTGTCAGCAAGATGAGGAGTTAAAGCATACCATACCCAACTGCCAGTAGACGCATGGACCATGGGCGATGTGCCAGAGGATGCCAAGGACAACTGATGAATGCAGTGCACAACTTAGTCCAAACTGGAGAATTTCTTGGTGACCTCAAAGGGTAGTTATCTCTAGGGGAGCTGTCTGGTGGGTAACCGGTCCTGACAAAGGAGTGACCTGTCTTTGGACTCCACTAACTTGGGGAAGTCCTTGCACTTGGTGGAGATATTGTGTGTTTGGGTGAACTCCAAGTCCATGAAATTGCCGAGGCACCCAAGTACACCCAGCACCTGCAGATTGATGTTGGGCATTGTGGGATGCTGGAGCGGGAGTTGGAGATATGTTGGATGCTGATTAGCCCTCACCAAGGTACAAGCAGACAAGAGTTGGTGTGGGCTCTGCTGGGGAGAGAAGAAGGCTGTCACCCTAGCCTAAACCCCCCTATTGGGGCTGGGGCTTGGTGTTTCCCAACCAGGGGGCACCATGGACCTAGGCAGGCCAGCTTGTTGCAAAGTGTCCTTGCTCCCCTCAGTATAGCCATAGGCCCGATGCCAAGTGTAGATTCTTCTCCATGTTGGAAAGGCTGGACCTGACCAACTTGCAAGCTTCCAGGTGACAGAGTAGGGACTGGTGATGGCAGGGCCAGAATTGGTGGGAGTTGGGAGGATCATCTTTTATTCTGGTGGTGTTTGGTCAGGCAGTCATTGATCTTGATACAAGATTGGCTAAGGCATCCAGGCCAGACGGGGATTCTATTCTTTAATACCATCATTTAGGCTGAGCCAGAAATGATACTGCAGAGTGGCTTCATTCCACTTCATATCTACTCCCAGGCATTGGAACTCTGCTGCATATTTAGCAATTGGCTGGCATCACTGCTGCAACACTTGATACTTGCCTTCAGCCATATGCTCTTGACTCAGGACATTGAAGATCACCGCCATAGCTCAAATGAAGTCCTCAAATTGTCCCAGATGCGGTGTCGATTTTTCCAGGATTGGAGATGCCAAAGCCCGGCCTCCCCAAGTAAGCAGGCTGTTAATCAATTGCACTTGTGATTGGTCAGTGGGGTACGATGGTGGGAGCAGCAAAAATAAGGAGCCAACACTGCCCTAGGAACACATGACATTTGTCACAATTGCCATTGAACTTGTGAGGTAGGGGGATGTTGGGTTCATGGGGAGCGGGGCTTGGAGCTGAAGGCAGTGTGGTTTGAGCTTGTAAGATCACATTCTGCACCTACACGGTGGCAAGCTGGACCAGCAAGGTCTGTAGGTCTACCACTATCTCCATCAGAGAGATAGGCCTTTGTAGAATCCTTGCTCGCCATATCAGCTCTAGTTCTCTTATAGTTTGTGTTGGGGCTACTCAAACTGTCCTAGACCTGGGCAGTCCCACCTTGTGGTTAGAGTAGGAGTCAGCACCCAGGCACCAGAGCCAAGGCTCCAAGACAAAGTCAGAGATAGGACCCAAGGGTCAGAACTGGAGTCAGAGGCCAGGGATCAGAGCCGAAGTTAGGAATCGTAGCTGAGAGTTAGGACCGGGTTACCTTGGTTGGGGACAATGCAAGAGCAGAGCTGGGAACAAGCAGGCATAGGAGCTATCACAGCCATGGGCAAATGCTTTTGAGCAGCCTCTGAACTGCTGCTACTGCTAGGCTTAAGAACCAGTCTGCTGACTCTTTTCACCCATCAGGCAGTGTAGCCAATTAGGCAGCCTATTATAGGCCAGCTGTGCTCGTTAGGTTACCTGCAGGCACTGCTTTCTGAGAAGAAGTGTTCCTCTTTCCCAGTAGGCGATTTTCTCCCATGCATCTTCTCTGTTCTGATAGCATGGAGATCCCCTTGGACTCACAGGAACTTTGATGGAAAGAGAAGCTGCCTTGAGAATGAAGCTGGTAGCTCCATTGTTGAAGCACCTTCATCAGTAAATCTGCCATTTCCAGCACATAGCAGCCAGACACCAGCTAAGATGAGAAAGCCATAAAACATGTCACATCCAACTTCTGACCACAGAAAGGGCAGCTATGGACCTGCTGTAACTTCTGCTCTGCCCAGAGCCTGGGGATGGGGCCACAGAGCAGGGCCGGCTCCAGGCACCAGCTTAACAAGCAGGTGCTTGGGGCGGCCAAAGGATAGGGGCAGCACCTGTGGCAATTCGGGGGCGGCAGGTGCGAAGGACCTGCCGCTGAACTGCTGTGGCCGATTGCAGCTTTTTTTTTTTTTTTTTGCTTGGGCGGCCGAAATGCTGGAGCCGGCCCTGCCACAGAGCCTCATGGAGCCCTGACAATGGGACAAGTCCTGTGTCCCTTCTGTTTGTGTTTAAATGATTAAGCAATCTACCACTAGAAAGTCTTGGCACGTGTGTACAGGCCCAACCTGTATGCAACAGAACCAATAGAAATGCAGCATGCAAATTATTTGGAGCAGGAAAGTGAGGATTGGTCATTGCCTCTCGTATCAGATTAACAGATTAAGAGGCAAGAAGGGATCACTGTGACCATCTAGTCTGACTTCCTGTATAACACAAGCCATAGAACTTCCCGGAATTAGTTCCTGTTTGAACTAGAGCAGATCTTTTAGAAAAAAACATCCTGTCTTGATTTAAACATTGCCAGTGATGGAAAATCTACCACAACCTTTGGTAAAGTGTTCTAATAGTTAATTGCCTGCATTGTTAAAATCCTGTACCTTTATTTCTAGTTGGAGGGCTTGTCTACATGATGAATTAATGTGTGGCTGGCCAGGCTGTGAATCAACAGCCCACTAGCTTGCTGCACACTAACTGGCCCTATGGACCCTGCTACCATGCACTAAAAGTTCTGTAGTGTGCTTTGGTGTACTCCTGCTTGAACTGGCAATACCAGAACTGGACACAGCATTTCAGCAGCAGTCACACCAGTGCCAAATACAGAGGGAATAGAAACTTCCTACTCCTACTTGATATTCCTCTGTTTATTCATCCAAGGATTGCATTAGATATCAAACTAGTTTGACAGGTTCTATTTTCTATAAACCCCTGTTCATTAGCACTAATTATATTAGCTTACTTTAATTTTTTTATTGAGTTCTGTATCAGCTGTTCCATTATTTTCCCAGGGATCAATATCAGATTTATAGGCCTATAATTAACTAGGTTGTTCCATTTACTCTTTTTAAATATTTGGCACAACATTAGGTTTCCTTCAGTCTTCTGGAACTATCCCAGTGTTCCAAGAGTTATTGAAAATAAGCATTAACAGTCCAGAGAGCTCTTCAACTAGCTCTTTAAAAACTATTTGAAGCAAGTTATCAGGATCTGCTGATTTAGAAATGTATAACTTAAGTAACTGCTGTCTAACATTGTCATAACTATAAAGGGAAGGGTAACAGCTCTCTGTGTACAGAGACTCCAAATCCTTTTACCTGTAAAGGGTTAAGAGGCTCGGGTAACCTGGCTGACACCTGACCCGAAGGACCAATAAGGGGGCAAGATACTTTCAAATCTTGGGGCGGGGGAGGCTTTTGTGTGTGCTCTTTGTTTTAAGGGGTGGTTCGCTCTTGGGACTGAGAGGGACCAGACATCAATCCAGGTTCTCCCCATCTTTCTAAACAAGTCTCTCCTATTTCAAACTTGTAAATAAAAAGACAGGCAAGGCGTCTTAGATTTACTTTGTTTTCTCAACTTGTAAATGTACCTTTTACCAGAGTGTTTATCTTTGTTTTTCTGTACTTTGAACCTAAGACAGAGGGGGGTCCTCTGAGCTCTTTAAGTTTGATTACCCTGTAAAGTTATTTTCCATTCTGATTTTACAGAGATGATTTTTACCTTTTTCTTTAATTAAAAGCCTTCTTTTTTAAGAACCAGATTGATTTCTCCTTGTTTTAAGATCCAAGGGGGTTTGGATCTGTGTTCACCAGGGAATTGGTGAAAGGTTTCTCAAGGCTTCCCAGGGAGGGAATTCTTGTGATGGTGGCAGCGGACCAAAGCTAAGCTGGTAGATAAGCTTAGAAGTTTTCATGCAGGCCCCTACATTTGTACCCTAAAGTTCAAAGTGGGGATACAGCCTTGACATGGTGGCACAGCGGTGGAGATCGTTTTAGACCCAAAAGCCAGTAAGAGATTTTTTTTTCCTTCTAGCTGCTTGGAGAGCAGAGCTGAAGGTAGATGCATATCTCATCTCTCCTTGCCTGAAGGCAGAGGTGTTAAGTTTTTTTTAACGAGGTCCTTTGTTAAGAGAAGGGTTCAAAGGGAGCAAACTTTGACTGACTGGTAAAGATAATTTACAAGTTGAATTGTTTTTTTTTCTTTTTACATCCTCGGAAGTAGCTAGTTAGAAAGTCTCTGTTAACTCAGCAGCAGCCAGAGCTAAGTACATCCCAGTTTCAGTCAACTGCAGAGGGGTGTGACCCAGCACAAGAAAACAGGAAAATGACTACCAAAGAAGAAAAAGCTAAAGAGGAGGCCCACAAGAGAGCTATGGAGCTGAAAGAAAAAGAGATAGAGCTGAGAGACAGAGAAGAGAAAGCCAAAGAGGGGGCCCACAAGAGAGAGATGGAGCTGAAAGAAAAAGAGATGGAGCTGGAAAAAGCCAAAGAGGAGGCGAGAGAAAAAGAAAGGAAGCATGAACTGGAAGCAGCAAGGGCTAGGCAGGATGCATCAGACCATCCTAGCAACTCCTCTCCAGGTACCACTTCCCATCCCAGGAAATTCCCCACCTACAAGGCAGGCGATGATACTGAGGCCTTCTTAGAAAATTTTGAAAGGGCCTGCCTTGGATACAGCATCCCTCCACCCCAGTACATGGTAGAGCTGAGACCGCAGCTCAGTGGACCCTTAGCAGAGGTGGCGGCTGAAATGCCTAAGGAACACATGAACAGTTATGAACTTTTTAAAAACAAGGCCAGAATCAGAATGGGGCTAACACCTGAGCATGCCTGTCGGCGGTTCAGAGCCCTAAGGTGGAAACCTGATGTGTCATTTACCTGACATGCCTACCACATTGGAAAAAATTGGGATGCCTGGATATCAGGAGCAAATGTTAAATCTACGGAAGAGTTGCCCTTCCTATTGCAAATGGAGCAGTTTTTAGAGGGTGTTCCTGAGGAAATAGAAAGGTACATCCTAGATAGGAAGCCCAAAACTGTAACCGAGGCGGGGGAGATTGGAGCCAAATGGGTGGAGGTGACAGAAAAGAAAAAAGCTAGTAGCAGTTGGAGCGAATATCAGAAGGGGCAAGCCGAAACAAAACCTTATCACCGGGGACAACCCAAGGCCCCACCCACATCCCAAGGGAAACCCCAGATGCCTTCTCACCCCACCCCACCAGTCTCCACCAACCAACATCGCCCCGGTGATACCTTAGCAGGGCGATGTTTTAAATGTAATGAACTGGGGCATATAAAGGCTCACTGCCCCAAGAACCCCAACCGATTACAGTTCATTACACCCCAATCACACCAAAGATCCCCAGACCCAGATGCCTCTCTCATACCCTCGGAGCGAAGGGAAACCTTGAGAGTGGGCGGAAAGAAGGTTATCGCTTGGAGGGATACTGGGGCACAAGTGTCAACTATCCACCAATCCCTAGTGGACCCCAAACTCATCAACCCGGAGGCTACAGTGACAATTCAACCCTTCGTGTCACAGTCTGTAACCTTGCCTACAGCCCAGTTGCATGTCCAGTACAAGGGCTGGGCAGGAATGTGGACTTTTGCAGTCTGTGACAATTATCCCATCCCCATGCTGCTGGGGGAAGACTTGGCCAACCATGTGAAGCTAGCCAAGAGGGTGGGAATAGTCACCCGCAGCCAGGCTAAGCAAGCTTTCACCCCCATCCCAGTTCCTGAGCCGTCCACCAGGGCCCCGTCGGTGTTACCGGAGACCCAAACACAGGTGGTGGAACCGGATCCCCTGCCAACGACTGCAACAGCTGTAGGGAATGGGCAAGGACATTGCTAATTATGTCCGGTCTTGTGAGGTGTGCCAACGAGTGGGAAAGCCCCAAGACCAGGTTAAAGCCCCTCTCCAACCACTACCCATAATTGAGGTCCCATTTCAGCGAGTAGCTGTGGATATTCTGGGTCCTTTCCCAAAGAAGACACCCAGAGGAAAGCAGTACGTACTGACTTTCATGGATTTTGCTACCCGATGGCCGGAAGCTGTACCCTTAAGCAACACCAAGGCTAAAAGTGTGTGCCAGGCATTAGCAGACATTTTTGCCAGGGTAGGTTGGCCCGCCGACATCCTTACAGATTCGGGAACTAATTTCCTGGCAGGGAACATGAAAAACCTGTGGGAAGCTCATGGGGTGAATCACTTGGTTGCCACCCCTCATCACCATCAAACCAATGGTCTGGTGGAGAGGTTTAATGGAACTTTGGGGGCCATGATACGTAAATTCGTAAATGAACACTCCAATGATTGGGACCTAGTGTTGCAGCAGTTGCTTTTTGCCTACAGGGCTGTACCACATCCCAGTTTAGGGTTTTCACCATTTGAACTTGTGTATGGCCGCAAGGTTAAGGGACCATTACAGTTGGTGAAGCAGCAATGGGAGGGGTTTACGCCTTCTCCAGGAACTAACATTCTAGACTTTGTAAGCAACCTACAAAACACCCTCCGACACTCTTTAGCCCTTGCTAAAGAAAACCTAAAGGATGCTCAGGAAGAGCAAAAGGCCTGGTATGATAAACATTCCAGAGAACGGTCCTTCAAAGTAGGAGACCAAGTCATGGTCTTAAAGGCGCTCCAGGCCCATAAAATGGAAGCGTCGTGGGAAGGACCATTCACGGTCCAGGAGCACCTAGGAGCTGTTAACTATCTCATAGCCTCCCCCACCTCCAACATAAAGCCTAAGGTATACCATGTTAATTCTCTTAAGCCCTTTTATTCCAGAGAATTAAACGTTTGCCAGTTTACAGCCCAGGAAACAGATGACGCGGAGTGGCCTGCAGGTGTCTACTACGAAGGAAAAAGGAATGGTGGCGTGGAAGAGGTGAACCTCTCCACGACCCTGGGACGTCTGCAGCGACAGCAGATCAAGGAGCTGTGCACAAGCTTTGCACCGATTTTCTCAGCCACTCCAGGACGGACCGAACGGGCATACCACTCCATTGACACAGGTAATGCTCACCCAATTAGAACCCCACCCTACCGGGAGTCACCTCATGCCCAAACTGCTATACAAAGGGAGATCCAGGACATGCTACAGATGGGTATAATCCGCCCCTCTACCAGTGCATGGGCATCTCCAGTGGTTCTAGTTCCCAAACCAGATGGGGAAATACGCTTTTGCGTGGACTACCGTAAGCTAAATGCTGTAACTCGTCCTGACAACTATCCAATGCCACGCACAGATGAGCTATTGGAGAAATTGGGACATGCCCAATTCATCTCTACTTTAGACTTAACCAAGGGGTACTGGCAAGTACCACTAGATAAACCCGCTAAGGAAAGGTCAGCCTTCGTCACCCAGGCAGGGGTGTATGAATTCAATGTACTCCCTTTCGGGTTGCGAAATGCACCCGCCACCTTCCAAAGACTTGTAGATGGTCTCTTAGCGGGATTGGGAGAATCTGCAGTTGCCTACCTCAATGATGTGGCCATTTTTTCTGATTCATTGACAGAACACCTGGAGCACCTGGGAAAAGTCTTCGAGCGCATCCGACAGGCAGGACTAACTGTTAAGGCTAAAAAGTGTCAAATAGGCCAAAACAGAGTGACGTACCTGGGGCACCAGGTGGGTCAAGGAACTATAAATCCCCTACAGGCCAAAGTGGATGCTATCCAAAAGTGGCCGGTTCCAAAGTCAAAGAAACAGGTCCAATCCTTCTTAGGCTTGGCCGGATATTATAGGCGATTTGTACCACACTACAGCCAAATCGCCGCCCCGCTGACAGACCTAACCAGAAAGAAACAGCCAAATGCAGTTCAGTGGACTGATAAGTGTCAAAAGGCCTTTAACCAGCTTAAGGCAACACTCATGTCTGACCCTGTGCTAAGGGCCCCAGACTTTGACAAACCGTTCCTAGTAACCACAGATGCGTCCGAGCGAGGCGTGGGAGCAGTTTTAATGCAGGAAGGACCGGATCAAGAATTCCATCCTGTCGTGTTTCTTAGCAAAAAACTGTCTGAGAGGGAAAGCCACTGGTCAATCAGCGAAAAGGAATGCTACGCCATTGTGTACGCGCTGGAAAAGCTACGCCCATATGTTTGGGGACGGCGTTTCCAACTACAAACAGACCATGCTGCGCTACAGTGGCTTCATACCGCCAAGGGAAATAACAAAAAACTTCTTCGATGGAGTTTAGCTCTCCAAGATTTTGATTTTGAAATACAACACATTTCGGGAGCTTCTAACAAAGTGGCTGATTCACTCTCCCGGGAAAGTTTCCCAGAGTTAACTGGTTAACAATTGTTCTTGGAATAAAACATATTGTTAGTTTTTATATAATCAGTAGTATGTCTAAAGGTACTTGTGTCTTATTAACTCTGTTTTCTCCTAGAACTCCAGGAAGAAATCACAGCCAGTGTGGAACCGAACGTCCAACACTATCTGTGATTTGGGGGGCGTGTCATAACTATAAAGGGAAGGGTAACAGCTCTCTGTGTACAGAGACTCCAAATCCTTTTACCTGTAAAGGGTTAAGAGGCTCGGGTAACCTGGCTGACACCTGACCCGAAGGACCAATAAGGGGGCAAGATACTTTCAAATCTTGGGGCGGGGGAGGCTTTTGTGTGTGCTCTTTGTTTTAAGGGGTGGTTCGCTCTTGGGACTGAGAGGGACCAGACATCAATGCAGGTTCTCCCCATCTTTCTAAACAAGTCTCTCCTATTTCAAACTTGTAAGTAAAAAGACAGGCAAGGCGTCTTAGATTTACTTTGTTTTCTCAACTT
>NW_020664374.1:15437708-15565973 GCF_002925995.2 Terrapene triunguis | reverse complement strand
GTTAGTCTTAAAGGTGCCACAGGACTCTGTTGCTTTTTACAGATCCAGACTAACATGGCTACCCCTCTGAGAAAAGTAATCAAGTTATGATCACTTGCACCTGAACCACCACTAATTCTTAGTTCTGTGATGAATTCATCTTTGTCTGTCAAGATGAGGTCCAATACAGAATTTTCCCTTTTTGGATGCAACACTTTTTGAGTTAGGAAATTGTCCTCTGTAATGGTTAGAAGTTCCAAGAACGTTTTAGTAGTGGCAGCATGAGACCCCCAGCACATGTCACTGAAATTGAAGTCCCCTGTGATCATGCAGCATTTTTTTCTGCACATTACAGATAGGTACAGAAGGATTTGGTCATTCTGTTCCCTAATGTAATTTGGTGGCCTGTAGCAGACACCACAAATACCCCATTTTGTGCTTTATCTGTTGGGATGATGATCCACATGCATTCAAGATCATTTTTTTTTTGAGTTGTCAGTGACTCGAAAACCGCTCATGTCATTTTGTACACACACTGTCCTTTTGCCCACTTGATCCTTCCTAAATAGGTTATAACCAATGACTTTTAACATTCAAATCATGCGAATTATCCCACCAGGTTTCAGTAATACCAACTGGATCAAATTCATGCTTATAAATGAATAATTCCAATCCCCCTTGTTTGTTACCCAGGATCCTAGCATTAACATATAGGCATTTAAAAAATAAGAATGACATGAGCTATTGACCTAGTTCTGACTATAATTCTGACAATTAGATTAGCTACAACAATCATTAATAATTTAGATCACTTACAACCTAAATTATTCAAATGTAGCCTATGCTTCAGATTTCGGTGCAATTTAACTATGAAGAAAATTTGAAGGGTCTATTTTATTACTTTGTTAGGCTCATTCAAACAAAAAAAAAAGAGACAACTCATGATGAATTTTTTTTAAAAGGTTTTCAGATGTTCTGGAAACATGAGAAATTATTTCATCCAAGAAAATTCAATTTGCCTCTGAAGAGCAATCATGTTAAATTGGAAATCAAATTCTCTCAAAAATCCCAGTGCTAGATACTATGCTGATGATGCCTTGAGAAAAGCCTAATAGAGGGAAATAGATAATTTTCTTCCTAGTTGGATTACTTCATTTAAACTTCAGAATCTGATTGGAAATAGACAAAGCAGCAAAGTTAGTCTTCACATTTCAAGCAAAATAAAAGATGAGGATGTGAAGGGATTTATTTATCCTATTCTAGAAAATGTGGTGAGCCCACTCAATTACAAAGAACTGTTTCAATTCTTCAACCATCATTAAGTTGCAAATATTGAGATTCAGAGAACACTACCAGTCATTTTGTAGTCTGGGATATATAATTGCTCTATCCAATTTTATTTGCTTTGCTTACTGTTGCACGTCAATTCATGACATATTGATTCAACTTATGGAAGTAATTTTTTTTTCAATTCATTTAAGTGATGATAATTTAGAGTGAACATATTCGAAGGAGATGGCTGTAAAATATAATCTGAGTTTTAAACAAGTCTAATTAAAAAATACAGTCTCCATAAAAAGAGGTAACTAAATTGTTTAAACCACTGATTTGAATCTACCCTGACTAGTGTGGGAAATTTGAGGTATGCACAACACAATTATCCAAGTTGAATTTGGCCAGATCTCCAGGATCATATAGAGAAGAGTGATAAGATATCGCATCATTCAGTCTCCTAGAACCAAGATGGAGACATTCTATTCAGTGCTGACTCTGAAGAAAGTGATTCAACACATCTATCTACCTAATATATTTATCTAATCTATCCCCATAGTATAGTATCCAAGTGCCTGCAGCTTCCTGAGCTTTTCAAAGAAGGTTTCCCATTAAAATACTGACCAACCTGTACTGCTTGGTGTATGCTGAAGTGCTGAGTAGATCACCGTCCGAGATGGTACGGCTGCAAATGTATATGTGTATCTAGACGTATTACCCACTGTCCTTAGGCTGTATTACCTTTTCCATGGCCCTTTGTGTGTGCAAACACACTTTAATGAGGTTCTTAGAGGCAGCCACTGTTGGAAGGAACACTGTTAGTAAGCCTCCTGAAGAACCCTAGAACAGCCCTGCCAGAAGGGTTTAGTTCCAGAGCTAAAGTGAGGCACAAATTGTCTGTCTAAATGCATAGATTCCAAGGCCAGAAGGGACCATTGTGATCATCTAGTCTGACCTCCTGTATAACTCAGTCTAGAAAACTCACTCAGTGAGTCCAACAATTTGTGGTTGAGCTACTTCATCTCTTTTAAAAAGAACAGGAGTACTTGTGGCACCTTAGAGACTAACAAATTTATTAGAGCATAAGCTTTCGTGGGCTACAACCCACTTCTTCGGATGCAACTATTCATCTCTTTTGAGAGCCATCCAATCTTGATTCAAACACTTCAAGTGATGGAGAGCCCACCACGTCCTTGGTGAGTTGGCCTTTGCCAGGTGGCTCTTGTCTCCAGTAGATGGTGTTTTTCATGAGCTATCAGAGCTAAACCAATAGTTTTAAACATACTCTGGGTAAGCAATCTTATACTACTATAATGCTAATAGTTTTCTTTAATGAATGCTGTATTACTTTTGAAGGTTACATTTACTATTCCTAAAAGGTTTCAGCAGTGGTTTAATGAAAACTTTTTCTGATATACTTCTGAAGGATAACATAACATTTGTAGGAGGATTTGAAAGATAATGTACACGATTCTAAAACAATTTCAGGATAACTTTAAATTCATGCTTTTGAATTGCTACAGACTTAATGCCAAAATCCTTGTGCAAACACTCTGGGATTCCTTTCTTCCATTACAAATCTTCGGCTTTCGTTCTATGAGGAAAACAGAAGGCTACAGCCCTTCTCTCCTCCTTATCGAATATTTTACATTTGCTCATACTTCTCTGTTAAAAACTCTTTTTCTTCTGTTTGTACTACTGAATAATTCATATAGTTACAAGTAAATTAGGTCAGACTAAGCACCCCAGGTGCTCTTCCACTGCTCTTTGGCTAAGATCTGGGTGGAACAACTTCAGCAATCTTCCTGGCAAAGCAGTTAAAGGATCAAAAAGCATTAGATGGGGATATGGAGGAGGCCGAGAGAGAGAGTTTATTTATTTATTTATTTTATTTACTACCAAATGGTGGGCACTGTGATCACTCACTGTTAAAAGAAGGTTTGTATTTATTTATGTAGGGTCAATTCAAACAAATCCGGAGTTCCCTGTGAAGTCGGGAAATTGCAATCTTTTCCTGCAAGGCCTAAGGTTGTGTATGACCGTCTCACATCACCTGCCACAGACTCTTGTGTCATACAAATTCCAGGAGATTGAGTCTTGCGGGGAACTGAAAGGAGAAGTAATGATGCGTCCAGAACTGGTGTGTGTGTCTGTGGGGGGAGTTAAGGGAGCGGTAGATTGAGCTTTCCTGATAAACAGGAGAAAGAACCCATGATGTTCCCCAGCCACGGCAGTGATAGGAGATGTCCTGATTCCCTAGGAAGCTCAAAGTATTGTCCTCTCAGAGCTCTCAGCCAGCATGAAACAGCTTGCACTCCATGTGGTGCTGGAGTATGAGCAGTAAACATCACATTAACATTTATGGGGACCCAATGACCTGTCACTGCAGGTTTGGCAGCGTTGTGTGAACTCTCCCTCCATCTGTGATCCACACTGATGAGAGGGGTAGGAGCACTTAGGGACAGATTATCCTTGCAAGGGTGCACAGAGTGGGAGGCCTTCCCCCCACTTGTGTGACCTGTGCAAGGGGAGACACAATAATAGTCCCTGTGAGCCCACTCCTTGCTCCCTCCAAGAAGCCACATACCAAGAAAAGGGCTGGAACAGAAATGGAAAAGGTAGGGCTGTAGTCCTGAATTCTCATCTTTCTGCATGGAGTGTGGGGCTGAAGCACCGAGGGAACAATCCTTAGGGATGGCACAATGACCACGCCAAGCAGGTCTGTGAGAAACTGAATCTCTTGAGGCACAATCCCTCCAGGACCCTCCTAGGGGCAGGAACTTACAAACAGTTCTGCACGTACAGATGAATGTTCTTGGTTCAGTATTAATGCTTGCTATTCTTTCCTTAAAATGGAAATTACTGTACATGTTCTTTGATAAATGGATTGGAAAATTGTCTATTCCACTGTCACTACATTAGGTACTCTCCCTGCAGAAATGCTGTTTGGTCAGTTCTTCTGGCATTATTCTGAAGTAGATTTCTATCCCTCTCCCCAAGCTCCCTTGCAGTGTTGCAGTAGGTCGGTAGGGAGGCTGTTCCCCTCTCTCCAGGACTGGAAGCACAAGAGTTCCAGAAACCCCCACTCCACCCTGATATCTATGAAAACTGCAGACATTTTTTTTTTTAAATGTAGTGACAGGGATGGGAGAACATTAACAATCATTGGTACAGCAACATATGGCTACTGACAGGATGCTTGAACTCAGAAAGGATCAGATCAAATGCAAAAGCATCTGGATATGCTGTGTTCCTGCCAGAAAGGATAAGCCTAACCCAGTTATGTGGAGAAATTCTTCTTTTGATATTGATATTCCTAAGAACTACTGTAACGCTCTTTTGGAAGCCTGGAGTGAAAAGTGCCCCCGCAGTGGGGGGGAAAGGTGCGTTGCTTTAAGAAGATCTGTGGACAAGAGGGTATTTTAAAAATCTTTTTGCTGTGAGGCTGTTGCTGCTTATTGCTAGCATATGGCGGGGTCTCCTGCTGGATTTGTCTTCCTGGTAAGATGTGTGTTCTTAAAGAAAGGCCAAAATTGCCTTGGCACCTCTTCACGTTTGTTCTTATAAATTCAAATGAGTAAACTGAAATACAAGGCAAAGATAACTGAGATTTGAAAAGTGGAAGTGCCCTGTGAAAGCATAACCATATTGCTTGGTTTACAAGGCTGGGTAAAGTCTTGTCTGTAATTTTACAAAAGGGAGGCCTGGAAATTTGAAGGATTTAAAATCTCAACTGGTGTAAATTGGCACAACTCCACTGCCAATTTATACTAGTTTAGGATCTGGACCTCAATTTTTGTGGACTTGGGTCCTGCAACATAGCAGAAGAATAAAGAACAAGTAGGTTGTGACAAATGTCCAGATTCCTTCCAGATTTTGATTCGTGTTTAAGTGGAAGACATATTTTGTAATCAGTCTTCAGCTAACTTTTGTTGTTCAGAATGAAAACAGAGGAGTCTAAAGCTGTGCCATGAACTCCTCAAAATTGGCTCAGAGGCCCTGAGCTTAGAAAAAATGAATTCACGTGAATATGGATATGGATTTCCCATAATTGAAACTCATTACAAACCCATAGGCCAGCTTTAGGGTGATGCCTGTTCATTCTGGTTCACTGGAATCAGTAGTAGAACTAATAATGGTTACATACAGGGACAAATGAAGCTGGTGTATGTGTGTGAATATATATAGACTAAGCTAAACTGTGTGTGTGTGGCACAGGAATTGAAGTAGACAGGCTCTCACAAGCCCTGGTGTAGAGGGTATGGTAGCAAGTGGATGGCGGGCGGAGATACATAGTGTTGCTGTCTGTAGGCAGGCAGGGTCAGGCTGCTATAACTTAACCATCCCACGTGCTCTTCATTACAGTTACTGTGTCTTCCTATGTATCTGTAAAGTGCATAGTACGTTTTGAATGCCATGTAATATAAATATCAGCATCCATCTTGTTTCTCATTTCCTCTTTCCTCCCCGACACCCTGCTGTGCCAGTGATGCCCGCTTGTTCCGTCCATTTGCTAGTTTCTCTCACAAGCTTCTCTATTCCTTCTTGAATAGTGCCCAGAATCCATGAGGGAATCCCCCATGCAAGGAGCATTCTCAGAGCATTCTGGATCCACCAGCTTTCCAGTTGTTTTGCACTGCTGTGGGCGTCAGAATTTTGTCCACAAACTGTTAATTGTGAAAGAAATCCTGGAAGGATGTTACAAAATAATGCTCTAAGATGGAATTTCCTTACAGTGCATAGTGTAACAGAACTTTTTGCTAAAATATTTTATTGTAAAACTTAAGGCAAAAATTTTCAATGGTGGCTAATGATTTTGAGTGCCTCAGTTTTTGGGTGCCCAACTTGAAACATTTTAAAGGGGCCTAATTTTCAGAGAATGAGCCCTCAGCCCTTTCTGAAATTTAGGTCCGTTTAGGGGCATCCCAAAAAACAGAGGCATCTAAAATCAGCTAATGATTTTTGAAAATCTGACCTAGTATTTTCAGAATGAACAAACTGCACAATCTTTTAAAAAGAGAATAATGCTAGGTCTAGACACCTTCTGAGATCCAACCATCAAAGATTTTGAAAGAGTTTTCCTTGAAAGATTTTTCTCTGGAAGTCAGATAAACAATATTATCTCTGAAATCTTATCCTGTACTTTAGTTGTATCAGGAAGGACAGAATTTTTATTTGATATTAATGGAGCAGGTGAAATATGAAATGATATTCCCTTAATCTTTAATGAAATAGCTGTTTTCAGTGTTTAGCTTGTCTGTTCAGTGACACGAAAGAGCTAATAATATCACAATTTTTGAAGGATTTATTCACTAAGGCAGTCTGATTTTCTGAATCTGTATGAGACATAGTTTAAGGTGCTCTAAAGATGCTTTGAACAAAAAATCTTGCATCCTAGAACTTTGGCAGCAGGATTTGAAAGGTATAGTTTAACAAAAAATTCTCCCAGACAGGCAATATTCCTGGAACAGTGCCAGAATAGTTTAGCTCACACCTGTTTCAAAGGAGCTGCAGTAATTAACTATGGCGATGTATGCTTGGAAAGTCTTTAACTATTGGATCTTCACTATAGCTCTGTATTGGTTACATGATTCTTTTTTTAAAATAAAAAGTTGAGTAATTGCTATACTTGAGCAGAAAAGCAATTGCAATGAAATTCAGCTGTTTAAATTGAGGTTTAGTGGGTTTTAATACCCAAAGATATAAGTTCGTATTAAAGGCTAATAATGACTTGCAATATTTCCTTATGAAAATTGAAGTTAAAGGTGCGTAAACTGGAAAAATAGGCTGTATGGGAAAGTTATCCTCTCTGAATGCCACTGCTGATCTTTTAACCACAATACAGGTCTCAGCTGCTGAGTACTGTGTATGCGGAACTCTTTCGTGTCAGTGGAAGGCTTGTACGGAGAGGGTGGAATCAAGGCCTGTGCAGAGAGCCGGCACAAGGGCTAGAAATACACCACGTAACTCCCATAGAAGCCCTATTTTTAGGCCTAAGTACATAGACCTCGTATGGCCCTCCCTCTGCACAGGGATGAATTTCATCCAGAATGAATGCAGACTATAAAATGATATTGCTTAAGTCTTACATAGCACTTTTTCATCTTCAAAGCCTCAGCGCAGACAGAAACTCCACCAGGTGGTGCTGTATATTTATCTTTGTGTTGTCTTGTTATTATGTTATGAGGTCGTCTTGGCTGGGGGGGAAGCGGTGCTAGGAAGAAGTTAATTCTGGCTAGGTGGGCTGGAGTTGTTACTCTGAGTCTCCCAATAAATCCTTTGCTTTCTGTAAGTGAGTATTACAGTAGGTAAAATCGTTACTCCTGGGCTGAAATTTTGTATGCCATGTTTCAGCGTGTATTGGATTTCTGCAGCCAACAGATATATGCCTTAAAATAAGAGTTTATAATAGAAATATTCAGTGGCCTTTATTCCAGTTGTGCTAGCATAAAAATGCACCAATATGGTTCTTTAGTGGGAATTGAAGCCAGGATCTTCAATTCCAAAAGCATTGTCTTCTTGAGCTGAAAGAGTAGTATCATTAGCTAGTAGTAGCAGGCTTCTTATTCTCTTAAAGTTCTGGCTCATCTCTGTGAGGGAATGATTCTTTTGAACCAGAAATATGAACATCAGTAAAATGAATAGTATTTTTAATATAATAAGAATAGTATTGAATACAATATTTGTAATTATTTACTACCTTATTGTCTGTCTTTTAGATAAATTTGTATTTCTAAACATCAAAGCTTTTATTCACTAGAGAAGAGGCCTGTCAGATCTATGGCTAACGAAGGTAAAATAAACCTTGGCCATTCGACCAGCGGACCATTCTAATAATATTGTTGCCTTTTGGCCTGAGCAGTTAGCCTATATTCTGGGCCTTGTCGGGTTGTTTCCATTGGAAGGAGAAGGAAGGAGTCAGCTGTTCTTTGGCACAATCCTGTTTATAAAGAATGTACACAAAGTCCTGTTTCCCTGAACATAGTAGGAATGAACAGCAGCAGGCAGGTTCCTTGCTCATAGTTTCAAGCCTGCCATGTCAGCAAGTCCTGTGCCCATGGAGTTCTATCTCTCTTCACCTTCAGGGCCTTGCGCACGACTTTTTCTGCTGGCTTTCTCTGGGCTTTCTCGTTGCTTTCTACCAGTCCTACACACACAGCTCCATCAATCAGTCCCCAGGGAAACCCTTCAACCAACATGGCTTAGCTGCTGATCAGCCTTGTATGCAGGCAGTGGCTTCTATTGTTTCAGCTATCTTACTCCATAAAGAAGATGAATTGCTTCTTCTATCTAGCCCAGGGGTTCTCAAGCTTCATTGCACCACGACCCACTTCTGACAACAAAAATTGCTACATGACCCCAAAGCCTGAGCCCAGCTGCCCCGGAATGGGGTGGGGGTGGGGAGGAGCTAAAGCCTGATCTCCATTGCTCCGGGAAGAGGGACCAAAGCCAAAGCCCAAGGGCTGCAGCCCCAGGCAGAGGCCTGTGACCTGAGCCCCGCCACTAAGGGATGAAGTCATCAGGTTTCGGACCTGGACAGTGGGACTCAGACTTCAGCTTTGGCTCTGGGCAATGGGGCCCTTGGCCCCAGCAAGTCAGTCTTCGGCCCCAGACCGTGGGGCTTGGGCTTGGGCCCCTGGCCCCAGCAAGTCTAACACCAGCCCTGGCAATCCTATTAAAATGGGGTCATGACCCACTTTGGGGTCCCGACCCACAGTTTGAGAACCACTGATCTAGGCCATGTCTATCCATACAGTGCTGAAGCAGCGCAGCTGTACCGATACAGCTGTGCCACTGCAGTGCGTCTGGTGACGACGCTCTATGCCGATGGGAGAGAGCTCTCCCGTCGGCTTAATAAAACCACGAGTGGCAGAAACTATGGTGGCTGGAGAAGCTCTCCTGCTGACATAGCACTGTGCACGTGAGTGTTTATGTCGGTGTAACTTATATCGCTCAGGGATGTGGTTTTTTCACACCTCTGAGCAACATAAATTATGCTGACATAGGCTGTAGTATAGACATAGCCTTAGTTTGAATGCAGGTGGCTAGCACACTCATTACTTTAACAAGATCTGCGATTGCCCACAGATCAAAATCAGGCTTGATGGCAGCCGTTGACACCTTCCAGCGTAACAATATTTAATACTAACATTTAATTGCAATTCAAGAGAACAGTTCATATCTGTAGAATTTCAGGAGGGAAATACTGTGCTATGTTTCTAGGAGGTGGCTGTGATGGCTTTAAGCCACCCATGTGCCCTTTTGATCCTGAGCTGCTTCAGTGACTGGCATGATCCCTGGCTGAATTTAGACAGCCCCAAGGGCCCATCTCATTTACAGCAGCCTTCCCAGGCTACCCTGTGGGCAGCAGCACTGCTCAGAATCTTTGCGGAGTGATGCCCTGTGTGCTGCAGACCTGCCACTGATTCCTCTCACACACTCCGTCATGCCCCCTATGTATGCCAGGGCTTACAATGGGATCCTTGGAAGGATTTCTCAGTTCCTGCACCTTGGGACTCCTCCCCTGACTGAACCCATGGTTTGTAGACTCCCTTTTCCACTCACTCTTTTACCCACCATAAAGGGTCTGGGGTGGTGGTAAGGATCTCCCTCTGGATTTTATTGAGTTCACATTTCTTTTTTGGTTCAGTAATATTAATGTGGTATTTAATTTGCTGAAAGGATGTGTTGTACTAGTAACTGAAATCATATTTTATTTTAGACTCTTGTCTCTTAAAGTGTGACCCAGAAACTTTATCCAAGAGCACTGGACAAAATGCCTGCCTAGAAAAACACACTATCGTTATCTGTATCCTGTAGTTTGCTGGATGTCCAAACTGTACCTCAGCTATTTCAGCTGATCTATGTATTTTAATCCATTGCAGTATATTAGCAGATCAGACTTAATCAGTCTTAAGGGAGCTTTTGGACCTTTTCCATAAACAGGTCAGAGATAAGTAAGGCAGATTGTTCTGTGCTACAATATCTACAGCAAGTGAAATTTTCAGGGACATCAGCCAGCAGGATAGACTAAAGAGATTAAAGGAAGCAAAGTGAAGGGGGTGTGACTGGGATATTGACATTTTCAGACAGTCTCACTTACATAACATTTAAATTTTCTCTGTTGTTACACTGGTAAATATGCAAATTTGCTTTGATAATATATCCGCCTCCATTGACTTAGTTCGGCGATTCTCAAACTTCATTGCATCACGATCACCTTCTGACAACAAAAATTACTACATGACCCCAGGAGGGACGAACAGAGCCTGAGCCCACCCGAGCCCCACCACTCCAGACGGGGATGGGGCAAAGCCCAAGGGCTTCAGCCCTGGGACGGGAGCCTGGAACCTGAGCCTTGCCACTCAGGGCTTCGGCCCCGGGCCCCAAAAAGTCAAAGCTAGCCCTGGCTACCCCATTAAAACAGGGTCGTGACCCACTTTGGGGTCCCAACTCACAGTTTGAGAACCGCTAACTTAGGGCATGTCTACACTACAATTTTAATTTGACCTTACTGCGGTGGCTGCCACCCGGGGTTCTCGCCTTCGCGGGGTGAGGGGGAGATCCACGCCCGGAGTCCAGTCATCTGCCATACTCACAGCAGGTAGCAGAGACCCTGTGGGGCAGCATGGCTCCCAGCGGGGAGTGGAGAGCCCAGGTGGCAGCCTGGCTTGGAGTGGAGACCTGGCAGTAGCCCAGCTGGGGAGCCGGGAGCTGGCTTTCTTGGTAATTTCAGTGACATCTGATGTAAGGAACAGCTGATGTAAGGAACGCAGTGTCTACACAGACACTGCGTTGCCCTAACTACATCAACATAAGCCCAACATCTCCTGTGGAGGTGGAGTCATTATGTCGGTGCAATAGGGCGCTTACATCGGCGGGAGCAAGGCTGTAGTGTGTACATTGACATAGTTAGGTCGACATAAGCCGCCTAATGTTGACCTAACTTTGTAGCTTAGACCAAGCCTTAGTGCCATAAGATCAGAACAAAACACTGATATTGAACAGACAAAGTTACACTAGAAATGTTGAGTGCCAGAAACCAAGGAAAACCATTGCATACTGAAATGAATCTCCATTAAGATTCATCAATGGGTGGATCCAGTCAAGAAACAGCTGGAAACAGTTTCTCTTAAAAAAAAACACCCACCACCACAGTACTGAAATATGTTGCTAAAGCAATAGTATAATTTCAGCTTCTGATCAGAGGAGAATTAGGTTAAACATAGTAAATGTTCTCAGCAAATTCTTGATTTTAGTTAGTTTTTTGTTTGTTTTTCAGAAAGCAGTGGACCTTAATTCTTAGAGCTGATTTTCGAGATCATTGGACACCAAAATGGAAAGACAGTGTGAAAAGTTAGTAGAGATGAGGAGGGAAAACCCAGCCCTGTTGAAGTGAATGGGAGTTCTGCCATTGACTTCAGTAGGGGGCCAGGATTTCATCCCTGGTAAGTGCATGAGCCCTCCTTTGTTTTTGGTCTGAGCTTGTAAGAGCCTCTCAAGAACTGAGGTTCAAGATTTACTCCTTTCATGTGTAAGTAGAGCCCTGTGATATTCTTCAGTGTAAGGGACAGATTTTCTCCCCTCCTCCCCAAAAAAGTGACATCATATTTACCTGTAGTATGTAATTCTTTCAGCTCTCTTTCTTCCTGTTCTAAATGCTGAACAATGAACCCTTTCCTCTTTATTCCTCTGAAAGTAGGTATGGCAACCTCTTCCATTTCTCCCCCACAGAAGTGCATTTGTTAGCTTATCATGGGAGGGATATACTAATTCCCAGTCAGGTAAGGGTTATTTGATCATCACAGGCATTTGAAGGTGCAAGTGAAGTCTGGTCTTGTTAGTCTCTTAAAAAAAATTACTACGCTCCCTTTTGCACAGCTGCTGTCTAATGGGCATTTTTAACCGCACAGTGGCAGACTTCTCCATTTCCAGATTCCTATGCTCGTTAACACCCTCTGCCTAACAACACAAAAAGAAGATGTGGTGTCTCCTATGTGAAATAAATAACTAGTGCTTTCATTTCATCAATGAAAATCCCTGCTAAAAACTCTTTCCCCCTATTTACGGCGTTATATTCTTCTCTGGCTTGTGGCACCTTATGTCTTATTAGGCTTTTTGTAATAGGGTTTCCAGTTATATTACATTAGCTGAAAGTTGTTCCTAGAAGATATCCTGAAAGAAATGATAATACTATTTAGCATAGCATTGTAAATATATATTTTAGAGTACTGCGAATGAGTTTTTCCTATTACCAAAATGTTTCAGAACATATGCCAGTTGTGTTAAAAAGTTTCAGGTCTGGATTGGGAGTCAGGAGACCTGGGTTCTATTGCAGGCTTTGTCATTGACCCACTGAGTGATCTTGGGTAAGTCACTTCACATCTCTGTGGTTCTCTTTTCCCCTCCTACCCTTCATCTGTCTTGTCTATTTAGATTATAGGATTTGGGGCAGGGAACAGCCTCCCTGTGTGTGTTTTTACAGCACCTAACACAATGGGGCCCTGATCTCAGTTGTGGCCTCTTGGAACTGCTGTAATGTCAATGATAAATAACAGTAATAACTTTATTTTTTCCTTTGTAATTATATCCTTCTTCATCTTTTATATAAATACACATAAAAAAAAAAAGAGGAAGATACTTTCAGAGCCTTAAATCACAACATTCAGTACCATAGCGTACTTTACAAAGGACCATTCAGATTGTTCTATCCTGGTTACAAAGAGAGCACTCATCAAAAGGAAGGGCAACCAATGTTGGAACTGATGGTAATGAAAATGGAGATCTTGTAGAAAAAGACAGGCATGGGATTTTCAAAAGTGATCAGCATTGGCCTAATTCTGTTGCCATTGATGTTAGTAGTAAAACACCCATTGACTTCAATGTTAACAGAGTTAAGCCAAAGCACAGAGAGAGATTGTGAAAATCCTACCCTATATTTATAAGTATATTGCATAAAATACTAAGGAATGTAATCCTTCCATGTGACCCCATGTGTTGTATTCTACCATACAGTTCTTTCTACCATATAGTTTATAGAAGATGCTTCCATCTACCATCTTCTCAGTTTGACTTGTATTTGCCAATATCTTTGCAACAGAAATCCACTTTATGATGCTGAAAGGCAGATTCAGATCTCCTGGAAGGCCTAATAAGACTGTTTTGGTGGGATTGTTGTGATGATTTGGGAATCTGTCTGTACAATTTATGAATTCTGTGTGAGATTATGAGCTCTCTGCATGTGTCTTTACCAAGCTGTGACCTCCATTTTGAATGGGCAGCCCTTGCCTTCTCTGTTTACCTCCAGATTGGATTGAAATTCCAACAGGATAGCGGTACAAGGCTGACAGTAGAAGGTCATTAACTCTTGAGTGCTCTGCCATTACAATGGAATAGTTCTAAATACTAGACTGGCTCCCAAACCAGAGAGGTCACCTGGCAATAAAATCACCTGGTAGATGTCTCTGATCACCTGAGGAGATGAATCCAGGAGCCACCTGACAGAGGGTCTGGAAGCTATAAAAAGACAGATGCTGCTCTATTGGGTATCATCTCCAGCCATTGTTCCCCAGCTCAAGATGAACAGCTGCATGAAGGAGCCTGCTAAGAGAGGGGGAATCCTGACAACCTGAACACATATGGTGCCCCAATAACTTTCCAGGGAAGGGTGAATTAGTGAGGGGCTTTGCATTTTCTAAATGAGCTGTACTCACTTGTGCTTTATCTATTAGTAAAAGTAGTATTAGGCTTCTGCACAAAGTGTCCATGTGTGCTGTGTACTTCAAAACTACCACATGCCTCCTGTGATAGTAAAACTGTAACTCAGAAGGCTCAGATCTTTGGTGGTAGTCTGGGAGAGTGTATGTTTAAGATACTGGGTTGATTTGGGGATCAGCACTGGACTTGGGGCCTATGGCAGCTGGGCTGAGGGGCTCCATTTCCATGAAGGGGCAGCAGATTGAGAGCTGATCCCCAGGAAATGTGTCAGAGAGGCCAAGGAAAGAAACAACACTGCAGCCTGCTGTAACCCAGGCAAGGTTAAAACACCAGGGGGCTTAGAAACTTGGATTCACCTCATAGCAATCTGGTAGGCGGCTGGCTGGAAGTACCTCACCAGATCTGTGACAGTTGTGCATTAGTTCCCGAGGCTATAGAGCCTCTTATATAACTTGTCCCAGTAAAAGCATTGTTTCTGGCATGAAATAAATGGAGCTCTAAGATAAATGGACATATTGCTGTCAGCACCACCAGCACTGGCCGTGTTATGTTAACTTACCCTTCAAGAACTTCTCTGGGGGGGGACTAATAATATTGATTCAGTATTTTGTTTTGGTAGAATCTTAAGGTCAAGGAACTAGAAGTATTCTTGACATATTGTTGAATGTTTTTTCCAATTACTGTCTGAGATATGTTGAGTTCTTGTTCCCATTTCTCCTGAGTGTTCAGTCCAGAAGATATTGAAAAGAATTGAGCCATCTACTCCTTTCCCCTGCTGAATGAATCATACTGTCAAATGTTTTAAAGCAATCGTTTATTAGGGATTGATCTAAAGCCTACTGAAGTCAAAAGACTGCCATTGATTTCAGTGAGCTTTGGATCAGGCCCTCAGAGAATGTTGTTTCTTTTAGAGTAGTTCTGAATGACTTCCACAAGAATCAGGGACCCATTGTGCTAGGCACTATACATATAGAGTAAGAGACAGTCCCTGTCCCAAATTGCTTACTTTCTAAACAGACAAGACAATTAGAGTGAGTAGGGGGAAAAGACACAGAGAAATGAAGTGACAGCAGACCTGAGAATAGAATTCAGCTTTCTTGATTCCTAGACCATATCTACTGCACCATGCTGTCTCCAGTTAGTATGGCCCATTGTCTTTGCATATATATATTAATAAACGTGTATAACTGTTGATACAAAGAGCTAAGTGATAAAGGACAATGATCAGGAGGTAGCCGTGTTAATCTGTATCCACAAAAACAACAAGGATGCATCTGAAGAAGTGGGTTTTTTACCCAAGAAAGCTTATGCCCAAATAAATCTGTTAGTCTTTAAGGTGCGACCGGACTCCTTGTTGTTTTTAAAGGACAATGAGATTTATTCTGCATTTATAGGATGATTAAGGCTAAGATTTTGTCATGGTTATTTTTAGTAAAAGTCACAGATAGGTCAAGGGCAAAAAACAAAAATTCACAGAAGCCATAATCTGTCTGTGACTTTTTCAGCTGCATCTCCATGGTTTCCCCCACCATGGTGGTGGCTGGGAGCTGTGGGGTTCCCCTTCTTCTCCTGGCAGGTGGAAGCTGCAGGGTGACCATATTTCCCAAACAGAAAATGGGACACCCCCAGCCGTTCACCTGAGGCATCCCCGTCCCCCCCATTGCTGGAACCTGAGGAGGGCCCCCTCAGGAGTCTGTCACCTGTTGCTGGAACTTTGCAGGGGGGCCCCCTGTCACCTGTTGCTGAAACCCTGCCAGGACCCCACTGGCTGTCAGCTCTGGTCCCGCAGCCCCTGGGGCTGAAGCAGAGAATGTCACAGAGGTCTCTGGAAGTCAGGGATTCCCTGACCTCCGTGACATAAACGTAGCCTTAAGGATGATTATTCAGTTTTGTTAATATACCTTGTCTTTCCAATATTTTTTTACAAATGGTCTGAAATTGAATTGGAAAGTGTAGGTGTTTTCATGTAGGTGTTAGAAGCAAACTAACTAGTTTGGAATTGGTGATGTTCTTGCTGCACTGGAGTTCAGCTCAGAATGCGGTGAAAATTGGATTCATAGGCAGTGAAGCTGGTAGTCTGGTTGACTAGGGAAGTCTATACGGTGCTCCAGATAGTGTAATGAACATATTATCTATTTGCAGCCAAACTGGGATAGATTACTAGTTTTTAAAAAGCCCTCTTTTTGAGAGGGCAAGTATGGAAAGAAGTATGAGTCTGGTAAGACTTACTCTTCCTCCAGACAGCCTTATTTGGCCCCAACCCCTCCACCCCCTCAAAAAAAATCTTAGAGGAAAGGATTTTTATTTTCCCATTAAAAGCATTAAATTAATTTTAGTTGGCTGAAAATTTTAGCAGAAATTTTCATTTGCAATAATCTCAGGTTGCAAATAATTTTTAAGACATATGTTCAGTTCAGCTGTTTCCCTCCTACTCAGTAATACAAGGGTAGCTGCAACATCTTTCTGTATCTTTGTTTATTTCTATTATGTTGTGATCTAAATTCAAGTGGATGAGTCAAAAGCTGCGTACACACCTTTATGCCCATATATCTATTCTACTTCCAAATACAGAAGGGTAGATGTTAATACTGTATTGGGTCTGGTCTTCTGAATATATCCATTAAGTGTGGCTTCCTTTTGATATGGAATCTTGACATAGAGCCAGAGTTTTCAATTAAATCCATTAGGTGTGGAAGTGAGGTAGCTGGATTGTGTAAAATGTCTTCTGCATGCCTTTTAATTTTGTGTGTTGTTTTACTAGCATTGCAACCTTGCTGCTTTCCACTCTGTAGCTGGAAGACCTCTGACATAACACCATTAAGACTGATGCAAGCATGGAGCTTTACAGGCTCTCTAGCCATCTTTAAAAGGATGGACTAAATCCAGATTTGCTTAGCACTGCCATCAAATACAGTCAGTCAGTTCTCTCAAAGGCCTTGTCAGCATGAAGAAGATAAGGCTACAGATGGATTTCTTGACAGTTTATGCCTGGAACATTAAGTGAAATATTTTTGTGGGTGTTATCTGCCTCAAGCCTTCCTTTTACAAACCCTGCTTGGTGCTCTTGTATTAGGATAGGAATAATTTCTCTAAATCACATTGCTAATTTCCTGGACATCCTTACATGCCATTTGCAGGAAGGAGATGGATCAGTAATTGCCATAGCTAGGCTCGTCCTTATCTTTTTGCTTTAAATGAGTGAAATCAAAATGCCTTTCTCATGCCACGTGACAGGATTCTTTTCTGAGAAATTTCCATGAATCCATTGTCTGAGTCGTACCAGCTGTGCCCAGAATGTTTAAAAAAAAAAGTCAGCTAGAAAGTCATCTGCACCGGGTGTTATTCCTGTGGTTTTGGTCCTGTGTGGCTTTTTCAATCTCCCCGAGTATTATAAACCTATCTATTTGATGCACCTGATTCTCAGAGAGTGCACTGAAATCAAATGTATTCATGAGGTGTTCAAACCAACACTGCTTAGAATATCCGTTAGTAGCAAAAAGAAATTTATCGAACTTCTAGAACTGGGTTGATGATGTTGCTGGGTCCCAGCGTTACCTATCTAGCCTTATATGTGCTAAGTGTAATGTTATTACTAAGCCTGAAGAATCAAACTCATTCTGTGGAGAGGATCAAATTCCATTTTTAATGATGGTCCATAAAACAACATATAAATTTAGCCTGGCATACCAGCCTTAATCCGCACTGCATTTCCCATTCATGCCAACAGTAGTTTTGCACAAAGATCAAGGGAAGGTAAATTTATTATTTATATTACTGTAGCACCTGACACGTACCAGGACCCCATTGTGTTAGTGCTGTACAAACCCAGAACATGGCCTATGTGTAGTAAGTGAACGTTGTATTATTGTCAAGTCAGTACCTTCTTGCTGAATTAAGCATCTCTCGTTGAGGAGAGGGTGGGATAGGCAGGGAATGGGATGAGCTGCACTGCAGAGACTTACTTCCTGCTTCTGGGGCAAAGGAGGAATAATGACTCTCTGAGGCACAGTTCCTTTTTGGAGCTTCTCCTAGAACAGCACAACTATGCCCCTAACTCATGACTGAGACTCCAGAATCCGTCTGACCCGCTATTTGTACAATATAACTCAATCTCCTCAGAGGTTGTCTTACAGAATGAACAAAATGGAAGAAAGAGAAAGAAAAGGGGGTCGGAGGGGGAAGAAAATGTGAATGTATTACTATCTGTGCATTTTTCCATTTTCTTCCAGTTAATGTAGTCTTTTAAAAGACCCCCTTCTTTTTCTATAAGCTTGAAATAGCTGAATAGCTTTGAGGAGAAAAAATGTCTTTTTTACAAATCAATTAACAAGATTTAAATTGAATAGCCATACTCTTGTTCTTGGTAGCACCTGGTCTCTGTTAGTGAAGCATTTGCTAAAACCTCTTCTGGATGTCTAAAGCACTTAGTAGAGTTAGCCAGGTACAGTGTGAAATAGCAAAATACCTAAGAGCTTATGTGTAAGGCTACGTTTTGGTCACAGGATATTTTTAGTAAAAGTCACGGGCAGTAAACAAAATTTCATGGCCCGTGACCTGTCCATGACTTGTACTATATTCCCCTGACTAAATCTGGGGTGCTCTGGGGTGGCCCCGGGGCGCCGTGGGTGCTCTGGGGCAGGGGGCGGCCCGGGGGCACTGCGGGTGCTCTGGGGCAGGGGGCAGCCCGGGACCTCCGCTGCTGCTCAGGGTGGGGCGCATCGGCTGGAGTCCCCCACTGCTCCTGATGGGGGTCAGGGGGGGCGTGTTAGCCGGAGCCCCCCGCCGCTTCTGGAGGTGGTGGGGGGCACACGGTGGCCCGAGACTGCCCCAGCAGCGGCTGGTGTGGTTGGCCCAGCGGCTGCTCGAGTGGCCCCTGGGTCAGCCACACCAGCTGCTGCAGAATTCACAGAAGTCCGAGAAAGTCACAGAATCCATGACTTCTGTGACAGACTTGCAGCCTTACTTTCGTGACGTCAGTTCCTTTGAGGCTTTTCTTCAGACAGTGGAATGCTGCTCCCTTTTTGTTAAGCTCTGTTGGGAAGTCTGCATTCATTATCATCATTTTGTCATTAAATGTGAGTAGCTTAAATATCACTGGGCTTGTTTTTTCTTGACTTCCTTATCTGAATTTGATATTCTCTATTTCAATTGGAGGAAAGTGCCCCTGCAACTTTAACAAGGCAGGTAGCAGTTTTTGTAGCAAGGACATTGGCTCTTTTCCCCCCCTCTCTCCCTTCTGCCAGTCCTAATATGTGAAGCTTATTCCTTTGAGACCTATTCTCAAAATCCTTGTTTCTCTTCCATTTTCACCATACGTGCCTTTAAAAGAAGCTGCTTCAGCATTTAATCCATCTGCCCTGTGGCTGTTTAATTTTTTTAGTTTCATTCCCCCAGATAAACCCATATGAGCATTCATTTGAGAAGCAGCCTTTGAGAGGGTTTTAATATCCCCAGAATTCAGGGCTAACTGTGTGGACATCATTTTTCTGAGCACCACAATTTCCTGTGAGAGAGTTCCTGATGCTGAGCCACCATTGTTTCTTTGTTAGGTAAATCCTCTGACGCACTTTTTTTTTATCAGTATGGTCCATTTTTTTGTGGTTCATCTTTTATCTCGCTGCTGGCAACTCTATGTTACCAGGAACTTTTAAAGTAAAAGCGTAGGTTTTATTTTCCTTGGTGTGGGAGAGGTAAGGAGTACACAAAACAGGCTGCTGTCTTTCCCTCCCCATTTCTAGCATAATTGACACGTTTTGTGCTGCTCTCTGTGACAGGTATGTAAATTACTTAATGAGCTAATTCGTGTGTCTGCAATTAATTTCCTTATAGCCATAAACTTTATCTTTAAATTCTTTTTATAGATTTAGAGCTTGTATTGCTGTAATGAATGAAGCCCTTGGTTTATCTACAGGGCAACAGCAAAGCAAGCTTCCCACTCACAGTTCTCCTGATCTTGGGAACATCTGCTAAGAAGTTGTTTAGCCATTGCTAACAGCCAGTTAGTGCAAAGTGTGCTGGTGAGTTGGTGCTGCGGCAGCTGGACCTGAGACCCACCAACTCATCTCATATAGGGACCGCCAAACATCCACTCAATAGGAGTAATTTTTAATCTCTACTAAACTGGACTGGATTCATACTGGTCACCAACAGGCTCTGAAGCTCATTTGCAATGTTTTGAGACATCCATGCCCCTCAAACACTGTCACACCTTCGAGATTGAAGTGCATTTTCTGGTAGGCAGGATCTTCCACTCTCTGCACATACAAGCGACATCTTTCACCCACTGCTGTCAGGGTGAAATCCTGACCCCCATTGAAGTAAATGGCAAAACTCCCATTCAGTGGGGCCAGGAGTTCACCTTTAGTGTTCTTAAACTATCCCTGTAATTTGTGTCCCACCTAGTTCTTAAAAGGACATTAACTCCCATTTCCTGAAATATTAACCCTACAAATATAACAAAGAAACATAATATCCTCATTCACCTCTAAATATAATTGTGCAATTAAAAAGTAATTTTGACAATTATTCCAGCATCCTCCCCTTAATTTACATATTTTATCCCCATGATTCATCAGTCAGGTTTGAAGCCACAGCCTTTAGATACTGTGATAGACCCAGGCCAGTTGGGTACAGCAGAGCAGTAGAAGGCAGATATACTGGCCACTGGATAAGCAGTTTTCTGTTCCCTGACTGACCAGAGCAGGGGCTGCTCCAGGCTAGGTGGGCACATGACTCCAATTAGCCTGCAGTGTGTCAGTTGAAGCTGTTAGACTAATGTGAATACCTGACTCTAATTAAGGCCCCTCTGATACTATGAAAGGGCTCACTCCGGTCAGGCTGAGAGAGCCAGAGGAGAGGAAGTGCAGCTGCAGGCTGGGTAATGAAGACACCCTCAAGCCCTGGAAGGGAGCCCTAAGGTAAGGGTGAAGAAGGCGTTGAGAGAAGCGGGAGAGCTGTGGGGAAGTGACCCAGGGAAGGGTAGCAGCTCTGGCGGTGAAAGGTCGGCTGCCAAGAGCTGCTGCCATTAGGGTCCCTGGGCTGGAACCAGGAGTAGAGGGCAGGCCTGGGTTCCCCCCAACCCACCACTACAGAAACACCTCTTGGGAGGGAAGACAGGCTCCTGTCAGGACAAAAGGCTAAACTGTTCTGGAATAAGCCCGTAGGGACAACAGAGACTGTGGGAGTTCTCTCATCAACCTCCTTGCTGGCTTATGATGAAAAGGGCTCAGTAGACTGTAACCCTGGCCCTAGAGAGAGAAGGGCTAAGTGGAGGGTCGCAGTGAGCCTCTGAGGCTAGCATAAACCTCCTGGAAGTGCGGGACCCACGGGGACAAGGTCGGAGCTCTGCCACAATACATAACAAAGACTTCTTCCATTTCAACCATATGAGTATCCAGTGGGCAAGTCCAGTGTGTGTGGGGGGGGATGACAATACAGTTTATCATTGAGTTATGTAACTATTTGTGAATTAGAATGTTGGTAATCAGGACTCCTGGGTTCTCTTCCTGGCTCTGGGAACACAGATATGATTTAGTGGTTAGACAGAGAGTAGCTAAGTGTAACAACATCCTTTTTGGGCTGGCTGTAGAGAATGAACCTGTAATCTCTGAGCATGAGCTTCTCCCATTTGACCTAAAAATTAATGCTTATTAGCCTGGGGGCTGTAGCAGTAACATATAGCACTAACCTCTATATGTAGTCTAGCCACTAGAGAGGGACAAAGGTCCTTATTGTGACTGTTGGCTACAAAAGTACATAATCTGGGCCATTTTCTCTGACAGGCGGTGTGGCAAACTGGATGAGATTTGGCTGTGTCCTGTGAGTAAGCTGGCTTCTATTCTCAGTCTGTCTGCACTGACCACATCCAACCTCTCAGTTATCTTAGCTGTTAAGTGGGCAAGCAATAGTCCCTAAGATAGGGGTATGTGAGGCCTTAAAGTTGTGAAGTGCACAGAAATATTAAGACCAGTTTGGAGAAGATTAGAGCCAAGAGGCTTTTGGCTTGTAGTTAGGGTGACCAGATGTCCCGATTTTATAGGGATGGTCCCTATATTTGGGACTTTTTCTTACATAGGGTCCTATTATCCCCCACCCCATCCTGATTTTTCACACTTGCTATCTGGTCACCCTACTTGTAGTTCAGTGTACCTTCTCCTAAGGCTACAGGTTATTAGGGGGAAGGGTCTCCTTTTCCTCCGTTCGTATCCTGCAGTACAGGGGTCTGCCTGGGTTGCACACTTCTCCTCAAAGGCACTACTGAGCCGATATAACTTGTGCTGGTGGATAAGAGCCCCCAAGGCTCTGCTCAAACAGGACTGCTGGAAGTGTGTTAAGATCCATACTCACCCCCTAGCCTTCCCTGGAGTCCCTCCTCTGCTGGGGTGGGGGTGGGGAGTTCAGGAGGACTAAAGTAGGCCTCCCTAGAGTTCCCCCAGCTGCTGCTTTAAGTCCCTTTTCTGCTGCTGGAGTGACTGAGAATCTGGCCTTTATTGCAAATAGCATTACCCCAAATGAAAAAGGAGCTTGAAAAGAAAAGAAAAATTAGTAGCACACTTAGCTTTATTGAAATTGAACAAATAACTTTTTTAATAAATGCTTTTACAGCAAGTGTAAAATTTTTAATGATCTTGTTATGTTTTATCTTAGTTTCTTTTTCTGTGTAAGCAAAAATACCTTTTTTTATTTCAATTTTTATTTTTTTCTACTTTAAAACATGTAGCAAGGATTTGAACCACGTAGCTCTGGCACCAAAAGGTAACAGGTTATGAAAATCACAGTACAGTTTTAAAATTCTTAGGTTAGTCAATGATATTTAAAATGATCGCCACTTCGAGTAAAGATATAAATTAGAGGTCTGTAAACAAGTTGTGTTTACCTACAGAGCTATCAATTGCAGCTACAATGAGAGCAGTAATAGAAAGAAATAGAAAGTCAATGCTAAACTGAGCTACACCAGCCAGGAAACAAGTTCTTAATAAATAGTGTGGTACAGGGTAGCACAACAGGTAAAATACAGTTTGGCACCTCAAGTTGCATGTAAAAACAGCAGAAATGAAATGAAATAAGTGCACTCTCTTAGAACAAAAATAAAATGGGCAGTTTAACTGGTTTCTATGAGTGTCAGCTATCAAATAAATAGCACAATACACAAGTTTGACCCCAAAATTACAATTCTAATAAAGCAAGATAATATTAAAATGCACACCCACAAGGATATTAAAGTATAAATCATTTTTCCCTGTTAGTAGAAATAAGTTACAACGCACAAAAGGACTTCTTGGTGAACTGCTAACTACAGACATTTTAATGGAATGTAGCTCAGTAGACTTGTTTCAAATAGAAAGGCAGCATTATCCTGAATAAGTTTGGTCCTCTTATAACTCACTGTACTGTAGCCAGTACAGTCCCATAGTAGGTGTTTCAGATTGGTCGGTTGTTTTTATTTTTTTCAATATCTTAGTGACATTGTTGAGTAAAATTTGGCCCTGTTTAAGAGCGTCTGATCAATGCAGAATCTGGAAGAACAATACTGAGTGTACGTAAGGGGATCTGTATTGCATGGTCCCACGGCATCTTGTTTTTGCTGTCAATCACTTTTTTCCTATGCTTTTGCTTCCGTTCCATTTTTTTGTTTTATTCTCTTCAGTAGCATGGGTGAAAAAAAATCCTCAGTCCAAATGACAGAAAGACATTTCACTGTTTATTTACAAGCAAATCGCTTTGGCTACAAGGTCCCAGCACCCCCAGAGAGTTGCCTATTTCTTGTGAATATCCTCATGCCGTATAATTTTGTACGTAATCCAGTAAAAGATATTGAAAATGAGGAAGGCTAGTGGGAACGCAGCTCGGGATATTGTATCAATCCTTTTTGCACGGTCAACAAACTTCTTTCTGATGGACTCTGAATCCTTTGGTGGCGCCAGAGGGGGGTTTGGAGGAGTGGCCTTGACTGCGGTGCCGTCTTTGACCTGGAGACAGTGACCCATCCCATAACCACTGAAATTGAATCGACTGTCACGGGTAACATCATCTTCCTGGAGGATAAAGGACAGAAATAAGAGACAATCAATTGTCTGTGTAGAATACAATTAAGGTTGTAGCATCCAGGAGCACTGCAAAGTTCCTTAACAAACCAATGGACAAGCTTTTTGGTTCGAGTTAATATAACACTGCCTTACAAAATTCCACTGGCTCGCTCGCCTCAAGCTGTATAATATTCTTTGACAGGTGAGTAAATATCATGCCCTTTATCATCATCCTGATAACTAGGTGATGAAGACTTCGTGCCTGAGCTGGTAAATTTTCATGACCGTTTTGCCAAGCTGATAGAATAACAATGTTTGAGCTACAATTACTGGCAGCCGTCCATGAATGATTCAAAACCACCAAACAAGTGACTCCATTCTCCTGCATTCTACTCAGGATGAAATGCAAGCCCAGAAGCTGCCCTAGTTCCTAAATTTGATGTGGCTGAGGACCAAAAAAGTCAGGAAGAGCATAGAGAACCCACTTGCTGTGCTATTTATTTCAGTATTGTTGTTGTTATTAATGATTTATTATTATTATTTCACTTTTTTTGAGTGACAGACATTTCACTGTTGATTTTAAATAAACTCTCCTGAGGTTCACGAGTGCAGAGTGCTCTTTCATGTCTCTAACCCACAGCTTTCTGGTGGCAATACAGATCAAGGGATTGCAAAAAACAATGGGCCATAGCCACAGCTGGTGTGAAGCTTTATAACTCCACTGTCTCTTCTTCAGCTGAGGATCACCCATCTGTACCACCTGTATCATCAAGCTTGCTTTGCTTACCTTAGATCTGACATACTGCTGTGAGCAAATAACAATGCATCACAAGCCATGATAAAAGAAATAGGTTATACTGAGTGAGGATAAAAAAAAGTGAAGGCAACAAATAGTACCTTTGAGACCCAAGTACTTTGGTGTGAAGACTGCCATATACTATACTCACCAATAGGTGTATAATTGTATTAACACAGGGCTTGTTACCACTTGGGTCCTTTTCATCTCAAATCTTCAGCAGTGTGAAAGTGAAATGTTTTGCTCTCTTTTTGCGATTTGTTCATTTACAGTTTTCAGTCCTTCTGGGAAAAGCTAAAAAGGTAAAAGTTCTGCTCCTACTATTATTATAAAGAAGTAAAGTGCTTAAAAATGAGACTGCCAAGACATGAGTTCAGGGCACGGTGCTTCTCTTGCATTAGCTAATGACATTCCTAAACCCTGCTACAATGCAGGCAGAGGCACTGCCTGCAGTGCTCTCTGTGTCACTAGCCATTGTAGACAAAATACAAACGCAGGATGTGGAAGATGATTAAAGGACAGCAGTTGTGTTATCACATGTATTTATTTTAAATATATACATATATTCTGTAATTTGTGAGGGAGCTTTAGGAGGAAGAATAGCCTATCGGACTGAGCACAGGACTAGGAGACTCCAGAGTTCTAGCCCCAACTCAGCCACTACCTTGTTGTGTGTTGCTGGGCAAATCATTTCAATGCTCCAGGCCTGATTCTGATCTTCTGCTACTGTAAATCCAGGATAACACCCCTGGAGTCACTTCCAATTTATACCAGTGTAACTGAATGCAGATTCTAGCCCCTGTAACGGAAAAGGGGGATAATAAATACCTACCTCATGAATTGCGAGGAATAAGTTGTTATATGTGCAGGATATTAAAGATAGAAAATACTATACAGTAGGAATACAGTAGTATTAACTTTATTATTTTGTTTTTAAAAAGAGCTTTTCCAGTAACCTTTAAAAATACCAAAGAAATACATAGAAATGCAAGCAGCAAGATGTTCTTACAACAGGTGATAAACTGTTTTTTCTCTGTTGCATGATAAATTATTCTTGCCTAACAGCACAAAGAGCGGGGGAGGTATAGTTATTTTACTTATTGAAAATATACAATAGTAGTTTCTAGGTGCCTTGATGACATGCAAAATACAATCCATTATAATAAAACAATAGAGAAATAGCAACAGCTCCCAACAAACCAAGCCCTTCTGCAGGAAACATAACCCAACTTCACATCCTTCTATTCTCTATCCACCCCCAGCTCCCTCCATCTCACACACTTTAGCTCTTCCCAGAATGATGCCCTTTGCTGTGTTCCTTGAACATCAGCAGACTCAGGCTATATCAGACCAAGGGAGGAAGTGTATTCCAAATTTAAGGTGCCTTTCAGCTCAAGCTCCTCAATGTACTTGTAGCCCAGAAACAGAAAGCTCAGACCTGAGAAACTGGCTAACCGCAAACTTGCACCGTCTAACTACAGTGTGTTTTTAAATAGATTTAATTAAACCAGTTCAAGTGTGTGTGTAGATAAGGCCTCAGATAGTCATGCCCCACACTATTTATGGCTTTATAAATTAAAAATCTATGTGAAACTCCATCTAGAAGCCAACAAACATCCACTGCAGAAGAAAATGCGTCAGTGTCATGTGCTCACTTAACAAGTGAACTTGCTTCAACTGCTAAATGAATGCAAGATTAGTCTAGTACAGCACATTGCCGCTAGTCAGTCTAGATGTATTAAAGATGTGGGTTATGGAGAGAAGGGTCATAGCTGAGTGAAACAGTCCCAATCTTCTAGCCAGGCACAGACAGAAAAAAAACAGCCATTTTCACTGGTAATGGTCTAAGAAGACTCCCAAATTCCTCACTCGAGTAACAAATCTGTTGGCCCAGATCCTGAACTGTGGCCAAGAAACATTCAGAAACAGGATCCATGATATGGAAATACAATGTAACAGTCTCCCTGTAATATATTCTTCTTAATTTTATGTCCATTTATGGAAATGGGGGGGGGGTGTTGTTTAGTTTGTGTGGAGAGCTGTAACTTGCAGGGGGTTATCATAAATGAAAAAGAAATATGAGCAAGATTGAAGTGCTGTGTCCCTGAACTGTTCATTCCCAGACTTTCAGAAGAATTGTGCTATGAAAATTAAATATATTTTCTAGGTGCTAGGAAGATAACATTGAAACTGTAGCAAAGGAATCTATTTCCTAATGCAGTTATATTTTCTTATTGTGTCTTAGGTGCTGGCTCTAAACAATTTTTATAATGGAAAGAGAGAATACTAAGAAGTGGGAGATTTTTCTACACGTTTAGTATTATTTTTTCTTCTTCATGAATGGGATCAGCTTTTGTTCTACACAAGTGAATGTCTTTAATCCCATTGAATTAGATCTTGAACGGGGTAGGGGGTATTCATATAAGGGCACATTTCAGGAAAATTAACTCTCTTGCTTTCCTTTCCCCACCTCAGTGTAAAACACTGGTTTTGGATGAAAGGTGCTATGGATTGATTCCTCTAAGGCCTAGTCCTGCAGTCTCTGCATACTTAAAGCTCTGCCTGCAAGTCTGGGCTCTAGGTTAATTTGTGGAAGTTAAGAGATTGGGAAGACTTGTTAGATCATCCAGATCATTTCCCAGATGATTCAGGACTGTTAACTAGAATGTATTTTCTAGAGATGTCAGCTACAGTTATACTGTACAATGACAACAGTGAACTCAGATCGGTATTTTCAAAACTGAAATAAACCATTGCTTAGATAATTAAAAATAAATCAATGTTGTATTGAACTAGTTATGAGCTGCTGATCAGGTATTCTTGTAATCTATTGGCAGGCACTGATGTGGCTCACCATGAGATACTCCAGACACTGTAGTGGAAATTGGGGGCTGAGGGAGGGAGGTTACTCTTCAGTGGCTCTTTACCTTCCTTGCAGAGAAGAGAACCAAGTTGGTCTCTGGTAGGGAGAGGAGACTTTGGAGTCAGGGGTGTAGCCAGCTTGTGATTTTGGTATCTAACCAGTCTACCGGTACATTGGTAATACAGCTGGGTAGTGTGGCCCCTAAAGCAGTCTGGATACTCACTGCATCTGTGACTCTTCAACAGTTGACTAACATGAACAGTCCACCTCCTAGATGAAATAAAGGGAAAGACTTGACACTCATCTGTAGGAGGCGACACCATAGTGTAGGGCATAATTACTGTGCTTTCTACATGTACATTAAGCTTGATCAAATCCAGTGGGTTGCCTGGAGAATCAACTATCTGGGCTCCTCTGCGGTATGTGAATGATTCTGTCTGGGCAATACCTGTCTGGATGTTAGTCTCTCAGGACAATGGAGTTTGGAGACTTCATTCCCGCTGGGGCACCTGGCATTGGCCACTGTCAGAAGACCGGATACTGGGCTAGATGGACCTTTGGTCCAACCCAGTATGGCTGTTCTTATGATTTCATTACCAGGTTGGATAACAGTTCTGCCAGTCCATTTGTGAAGTACACAAAGTCGTCTGGTCAGCATTTCAGTGGGAATCTCACATTAGTCTGCCTCTGGATATACATAGCAGAAGAATTTATTCACATTATTTTGATTTGGGGGTTATTCCCCTTTCTGCACCAGATGGATACAGCATAACCACCTCACTTTCCTTGTCCTGCCTGGGTTTATGCAGGTCTGAGTAGACTCTAGCGTGGTTATTTTAAATGTATGTAATTAGTGCTGCATTTTAATTAAAATGTGAGACAATCATTAACAGGGCTGCCAAATTGTGACAAAAGGGAACGGGGAGTTTTATTAACGAAGTGACTTTGCAAGCAGGAACATCCTTCAATACAGAGATCCCAGCTGAGATGAAGCACGTAGGGGAAGAGAGGCAAATACCTGAAGAACCCCGGACAGAGAGACAGAGATCAGAGATGCACAGAGACTCAAGGGAAGTGGTGTGGTGGGAGCAAAGCTGATTTGGGCTTGATTCCACTCTGTTTAAGTTTAAAGCCGCACTAACTCCGCAGAAGTCAGTGTAGTTAGACCAATGTAAAACCAGGTCGGTTTCGATGAGGTCTCTGGGTCAGTGACGAACTCCAGAACCCTATCTGCCCACAAGGCAAACAAATACAATTTAACTTACAATTACCTTTGCTAAAACTGTAAATACATAGGAGAAACTTCCCTGACACAAGTCTGCCTGCCTTTCTCATTGATTTCTATGGGAAATGAATTTCTTACCAGCCTAATTGCTCTCAGTGAGTGGAAAATGGTTGCTTCAGTAGGATCCCATTTTTAAAGGGGCTTTAATCCTGCTCACCCTGTGCACCTGCTGCACGGCAGGCTCCAGGTACCACCCCCATGTATCCCTCACTGCTACAGTCTGGTAAGGGAAACACCTCCACCAGAGCCAACAATTGAGATCCTGAGGTTGACGACTGCACTGGGATTATTCCTTGACAGTAAATTCCCAAGTGCTTTCACCCAGCCCAGGTTTAAATGTTTCAGGCAATGTGGCTTCCACAACTTCCCTTGGGAAATTACTCTATCGTCTATGCTTCAGATAGAATCAATTTGAGGGACTTGTTTACAGCACTGTTGTTCTCTGACCTGTACAGCCCCATTCACGTGATACAGTGAAAAGGACAAAATGATGTAGCGTTGTAGTGTCTTAACTGACTCCTAGGACTTGGTTATAGTTCTAGCGTGGCTGGTAGCCCGACTGATCTCACTATTAGGAATCTTTTCCTAATTTTCAGCCTTGGTTTTCAATTTTCCCTCTTTTCAGTGAGACCGTACTTAGGGCTAGATTGTAAGAATACAATCTGCCCTAAGTAAGGGGCAGCACCTATCTCAGACTCACTGTGTGGTCACTAGGGAAGTAATGTCATCTGCAGCAGCGTTTTGCTAGACACTGATGACTTCCCTTTTTATGCTTGCTGGCTGGTGAAATGGGTGAGGGACGGTGGATTTAAGGCTTCATCCATGCCCTGCCTGCCCACCTACACCCCACTCATATGCACGGAAAGGAGAATGGCAACCCCACAGAGGGTTCCCCAACCTGAGCTGTGACCCACGATGTAGGTAGCCTATACAGGAAAGTAAGGGAGTACCTTATGCACCCGTACTCCCCTTGTAGGTGCATTGAGCAAGCAACAGTCTTCCCCAGCAAAGACGAAAGCCTGGCAGCTACCAACAGCAAAAGAAGGAATGATAAAAGAGGACCATCCATGCCAGGTTGGGGGGATGTGGGGAACAAACCGAATTCCCCTGCCATCTTTGAGTGTGCCCCATATCACTGCCACTTACTTTGGTCAAACATAACAAATATGTGCATATAATTCCTCCAGCTAAAGATTAGCCATGTGGAGAAGGAAAAGAACATGCCTTTTTCCTCCATTGATGGATGCTTTCCTTTAAACTATTTACTAAAACCACAGACATCCAGAGAGAGATTACCACAGCTTCCTCAGACAGACCTCATGCATTTAATTTATGCAAATGCTTCTCAAAACTAATTAAACATTTCAAATGATATTAATAATTTAAAATCCATAGCTAAAAATAGACAGGAATGTCTGCACGCTCTTAAAAGTATTCAAATGCAAGTTCCATTAGGCTTGCTTGGTTTTTTTGCAGCAAATAAAGACAATTGACAAATCAATGCCTTCTCCAATTATCAGTTTTAAGCACTGAGCTTCCCATAAATAAAGTGTTGGGTTTTCTCCATATCTTCCATACCACAGATTATCCTCCTTCCTGGCTTTGCATATCATTTATGTTCTGCTAGCCAAAATCTCAATCATCTGGATTTCACTGGCTGTTTTTACATGGCTCTGAAGTGAGATTGAGTGAAACAAAGTTGTTGCATCTTAAAAACATCCTGACAGCTTGATGCTATTAGAAATTTACTACCACAAATTCTCCATTGTCTTTTCATTTTGATTTGCTTTTCTAAAGGGATCATTCTATTAAAACCAATTCTTTTATTCATAGCAAATGAGACATCATAAGGTTAAAAATCAATAGGCACTCAAAGATACAGCAACTTGATCTGCTAACCTTTTACACAAGTGTTTTTTCATTGGGTAAGTGATAAATGCAAACTCCCACAAGGTCATTAATAATATGCATAGCATGGAAATGAAATAAGGTCCTGTGTAAAATTTGCCCATAATCATGTACACTCAGGGATCGCCAACCTTTGGCACGCGGCTCATCAGGGAAATCCGTTGGTGAGCTGGGATGGTTTGTTTACCTGCCGCGTCTGCAGGTTCGGCCGATCGCAGCTCCCACTGGCTGCGGTTCGCTGTTCCAGGCCAATGGGAGCTGCGGGAAGCGGCGGCCAGCACATCCCTCGGCCCACGCCGCTTCCCGCAGCCCCCATTGGCCTGGAACGGCGAACTGCAGCCAGTGGGAGCTGCAATCAGCCAAACCTGCGGACGCGGCAGGTAAACAAACCATCCCGGCTCACCAGCGGATTTCCCTGACAGGCCGCGTGCCAAAGGTTGGCGATCCCTGATTGTACACCAAGCCCTAGTTTGCTATATAACACGTGTTCTTGTAAAGTTGATAGTTTACCACATAGACTGCATTGCATGTATTTGTGTTTGGACATCTCTTTGCTATAATGGACTGCATCCCTTACTTGTTGTCTATGATATGATAGATTTGGAAGGAGTTTGGGGAATATTCAATGGGATAAAAATTAACTCATCTGTATAGTGGGCAAATGCCAGCCCACTTTATTACTTCCCAGTCCTGAGAACAGGAGCCTTTAATGGAAGCAAGGGAATTATGGAAATAGGAGACATTTTACATGCCACTACCAGTTCCCTCCTCCTAGCTGCCCCCTGCTTTGCCTCTTCTGGCTGTAGTTAAATCTCAGCGGTCCACTCTCTCCCTTTTGCTCCTTTTCCCATCACATCATCTGCCTACTAACCCTCAGCCCTGGCCAATGCCTGTTTTCTCTGCTCCCACTCCGATTCCACTGCCTCTGGAGAAAGTCTCAAGACCATGCAGATTTTCCCAAGGCTGGTTTGCTCATCCTTCATTTCCAAAGTGGTCCTGGCCAAACAGCATCGTGTTGCCATGGGCCTGGGAGCCAGTGACAATCACCTCCATTGTCTATTTGCCACATGCAACTCCCTTCACAAATCCTCTTCTCTTCCTGCCCCCTCCTTCCATTCCATACAAGATCTCGCTAGCTTTTCCAAAGAGAAGAGCAACAAGCTTTTCCATGATTTTTCTTTCCAGCCCCTTTCCTCTCCTCTCTAAGGCCATGACTAGACTGGGTGGGCATGCACTGATGTAGCTATGCCAATACTCTTCTCATTCTCCTCCAGGATTAATGCTCTCACATGCTGAATACTTCTAATCCCTCACCCTGCTCCTATGAGTCCATTCCCTCCTGCCTCTTAACCTGATTTAACCCCAACATCTCCCTCCTCCTCAATATATCTTTACTCTTTCGATCCTCCCTCTCGAAATAAAAGCATACAGGGGACTCTCCCATTCTCAGTAAAATGTCCTTGGATTCACCAGACTGTCCAGCTTCCACCAAATTTCTTTCCTTCCTTTATCTCTAACCTCTTTAAATATGTCATTTACAATTATTGCCTAAAATTCACTGATCTCTGCCAGTCCGTGTTCGGTCCCCTTCCCTCCACCAAAACCACTCCACAAAGGTCTCTAGTGATGTCTTCTTGGCCAAATCTCAAGGTCCCCACAGCATCCTCACTCTTGACCTGTCCACTGCGTCTTCAATTCTGTCCTCTCCCGGTTCTATTCCTAATGTTCTAACTGTTACTTCTTCATCTCTTTTGGTGGGTCCTTCTCTTTCATCCTTCCAGTATCAGTAGGAGTGCCACAGGGCTCTCTTCTCCCACCTTCATGATTTACACCCTTTCTCATCACTTCACTCAGTTTCAACAATCATCTCTATGCCGAAATCTATTTCTGTACCCCAAATTCATGTCTGTCCATCCAATCCTGCACCTCCTTTTCTCTTTCTTAACTTGCTCCTAAACAAACTCCTTATCTTCCCCCTCCAAATCCTCTCCATTATCACTTTTCTCTGTCACTGGGTCACTTAGGATGGAACAATGTAGCTGGAGCATTCTGGTGAATTTGACCTTTAGATATTTGTTAGCCCAATAACCTCACCTAGTGCCATCACATTCAACATTCGAGCTTCCTGTTGACTTCAGATTTCTGTATCCTCATCCTTTGGCAAAAGCTATTGCTCTCAGAGGAACATTTCTGAGGTCCAGTTGGACTCCTAAGAACACTAACATTTCCTAGCATAAAAAATGTTGGGTCACGGGCTGTTGATTGCCAAAACTGTTTTAGTGAAAATAATATAGACATGGCTAATAAGGTATATGAATTTCTCTCTCTTTAATTTCTCAGAATAACTAAACATGCTTGAATGCTTACAGTGATTTTAAGTAACTTAGAAATGTAGACTTTTAAATAAAAGTTGAATGGAAAAATAGTTAAATAGAAGAAAACACATTTGTTTTTGTAAATTCATATAGTTTCCCATATCTCAAAATAGTTCTAATTATGCAAGATATTTTGCAACAGCTGATGATTTATTTGAACTACATTTCACTAAATAGGACATTTCCAGATCCTGACACGAAAAACTGAAGTATAGTTAAATCATGTTTATCGACCCTTCCCTATCTTGGCTTGTTCTGATGGCTCAGAAACTTGCTGCATGATCTGCTTAGTGAATTTTGGAAAATGAATATTAAAAGTATTCAAACCCAGAATGTGGGATTTTGCTATTTTTCTAAGTTTGGAGCTTAACAAAAGGAGTTGCCAGTCATGCATATTAGGTGGTGCTCTATGCTACGCAAAACTCAATAACTTGCTAAATTATCCATAAGAGGAGAGATTAATGATTCAGCATATTGCTGGAACTGCAGTGCCATGCCCAGTAATAACAGGTACAGTAATGGCATCTGCCTTTTCTTATATGTTCTAAATTTATAACTGTGTGCATATTAGCATACACACCGCCTACAGCAACACATGCTTAATAGATAAACAATATTTGTTTAAGCTTTAGGTGTTTTCTAAAGATAAAGTTCAAACTGATGTGTTTTCAACTACTGTTGGTTCTATTCTTAGAGAAAGAAGTTTAGCACTCAATAACATCGATTGCATATATTCTTTTTATCCCTGAAGGAATGTCAGTGTCTTGAAATTGGATAGTTATGTCCCTAGGGTGCTTGTTTATTCAAATCTGGCTGGAATTTCAAGAAGATATAATTTTAAAAGGTAACGAGGTGATTTGCCTTCCATCTACAGTTTGTATACTAGTACTATTCTTCACACAGCCAATTGAAAACAAACTCATGATGTATCCAGAAGCCATTTTAACTGTACCAAAACCCCAAACAAACAGAACAGAAATCTTGATGTTAATAATTCAGTCTCCTGCTACAAAAAATTACTGCCTTATTGACTGGAACACTGTAAGCAAACAATCCTATAAAACACATTTTAGTGGCATGGCAGTGCCACTATAGTTAAGGTTGTGTCACGACTTCTGTTTTAAGGTCAACCTTTCCATGTCCTCTAAAATTGACATAGTTAGTCCAGATATTTGGTGTGCCTCAGGACAGTGTGGGGTCATGACCCACATAAGGTCATTTGAGCTAGGGGTGTGGAGATATAAGCCACGGGGAAAAAATAGGCATTTTTCAAAACGTTTCTAAGCGGGGGTTTTTTTTGTGTGCAGCACTAGGGCTCAAACTACTGCCGTGATGCAGGGCAAAGTGGTCTCAATCTGTCAAGTTTTACCCAAGTTGGTGCATGGAACTCACTAAAGCTTTGGGAGACCCAAGAAAAGGTACTTCTTTTTACAGTGCGCATGCGCCAATACAGAACAACGGCTAGAGGGGTTCATTCCTGCCTTTTTATATGCTTTAAAGCGTGATACAAGTGCTCTAAAATCCAAAAGGTTTAATCAGAGTGCTCTGAAATTTGGTGTGTCTCATGGGGAGGGAGTAGCAAATTTGGGGTAACTTGATCAATGTGTTACAGGCTCCACCTAAAACAGTAACTTTCTGCTGCCTTGTATAGTTAAGATGACAACTGGATGGATCAGGAACTCATTGAGATTGATGGCTGTGAACTCACCCTCCAATTAACATAACTAAGGATAAGATAATTACAAGCCCCCACCTCAGAAAAGGAGTTTTGGGCTGAGAGGATGGAGGTTGTGAGTCATGGGTGGCAGTTTTACTTAGGGGGAGAATGTAATCAAAGTCTTTTTGGGGGGAAAATAGACATATAAATGTTTCCTGGGAGGGGTGGTGTATTAAGGGGTGGGGGAATAAGGGGAGAGGGATTTGGGGCTGCAGCAAGGGGTGGGGGGCTACGGATATATGGGGATGGGAAGTAGGGGAGGGGAGGGAGGTTTGGGGCTCAGATGAGGGAGGTGTAGCACCCCCAGCTCTGCCAGTGCACCACAACCATGCAGCCCCAAATTCCCCCTGCCCCCAGTGCACCCCAACCCTCTGCACCCTAATCTTCCTGCACCCCACAGCTCTGCCAATGTACCCCAATCCATGCACAAACTCTGCACTCATCCACATCCATAGACTGTAGCTCTTTGTGGCAGGAAGTGTCTCTGTTATTAAACTGGTGCAGCAGCGCCACTACAGTTAAGGTTGTGTCACAACTTCTATTTAAAAGTCTACCTTTCTAAGTCATTTAAAATCAACATGTTTCGTTGGATTCCTTTGAAAATTCAGTGCATCTCAGAAGGATGCAGGGTAAGGTTAGTGACCCAAATTTGGGGTCCTTTGAGCTAGGGGTCGTGGATAGGTAAGCCGTTAAAAATAGCATTTTTTTTCAAAAAGTTTCTAAATTTTTTTTTTTTTTTTGTACAGAGCTGGAGATCAAACTATTAATGTGATGCAGGTCAAAATGGTCTCGGTATGACAAGCTTTATCCAAGGTAGTGCATGGCACCACTAAATCTTTGGGAGACCCAAATTGAGAACAGCATCTAAGCACATATTCCCTCCTTCTCTTACACAGATGTGTAGTCTGGAAGGATTGCAGTGTGCATGTAGCAATAAAGGAAAAAAAACATGAGAGGGTTTCTATAAAGCCACTTTATGCTTGCCTGGGTAGTTCAAAGGAATAAGAAAATGTATTCATGTCTTACCTGAAACTGCTTTCTTGGAGTAATAAGGTCCCCAGATCCAGGACAAAGGGCACTCTGCTCTATGCAGCCTCGGAGGAAGGCCAAACCTGTCAATCAGAGGCAGGGGAGTTGTGGCTCCACCTCTGAGAAACTGCCAATTGAGACACTTCCATAGCCTAGCACTCTATATGAGTAAGGAAAATTTAAGATTTGAGACAAAATAGAACAACCCTCCTGTAGAGCAAGGAATTCAATGAACAACAAACACTGAGTGCCAATTAATTATTCAATATTTTTTCCCAATTAACACCCCATACTGGGCAGGGGGATCTGTGGACCTCAATACTCCAAGAAAGGAAATTTTTCAGGTAAGACAGAAAAAAATGTCCTATTCTTATGTGTAATGAGGTCCATAGATCCATGACATTGAGATTTTCATAGAAGTGCCCACTTGGGGGATGCGGGGGGTGGGCAACAACATTCAGTTATGTACAGATGTGAAAGAGGATCACCTTTTCCTAATAGTTACTGGGATCCCACAGTAAAGAAGATCTCTCTTCTGAAGGCAGCATCAGAGGGCTGGATGTTCAGCTTGTAGAATTTTGAAGGTAGCATGAACAGTTGCTCAGGTGGCTGCTTTACTTGTATGAGGAATATGATCTTTCTGCCCAGGAATTTGCCATGGCTCTGAGGGAATGAGCTCTGACATTGGAAGATGGAGCTAGGCTTTTTGAGTTGTAAATTTCTGATATACGGTATCTTAGCCATCTGGAAATGGATGTTTTCAAAGACTGACACCGGATAATAGAGCACAAAGCTTTTGTCCTTCTGTCCTGAGCTGTGCAGTGAACAGATACATTGGGAGCTCTGCAGACATCCACAGTATGCCACAGTTTCTCCTTGAGTGGGTTGGAGCTGAACAGAAGGATGGAAGAACAATGTCCTGTGCTTTTATAGAGCCTGGAACTAATCTTTAGTATGAAGCCAGGGTCAATTCTGAGGACTACTTTAGCTTTATGGAATATGCAGTGTGGAAGTTCCAGGAAAAGAGCTCCTAACCCCAAACCCCTGTGAACAGACATGATTGTCATAAAACAAGCCATTTAATTATTAAAAAGTAACGACACCTTCATGAGTGGTTGACACGGAGGGTCTGTAATGGCACTGAGAACCAGGTAAGATTTCATAGAAGAACTTTATGTATGTCAGGAGGAGGTAGTAGAGATGCTGCTGCCATAAGAAAAATGTCGGACATCTGGGTCAGAAGAGATTCACTATATCTCTACTGCACAAAGGATGCAAGACAAAGCAGTAACTTGCTCTTTGCAAGTATGAACGGATAGAGTCCATTTTGAAGAAATTCAAGAGTCTATGGTACCAATGCAGATTTGGGGCGGGGGGGGTTGGGGGAGGACTTGAGACCCTTGTCTTGGCACCAAAGGTTAAAGCTCCATCAGACCCTTGCATACGCTCAGTTAGTAGATTTACTGGCTATCAGCTTTCTGCATAACCTTGTTGGTTTACGAGGCTCTGTTCAAGAACTAGGCAGCTAGGCTCAGACTGTCTGCAATTTGATGCATGGGATTAACTGGCCATTTTAATATCATATTCCTTCTTGATGGAAAGCAGATGGGAGGTCTTTGTACCCTGTCAAGGAGATCAGAAAGCCAAGATCTCCTTGGCCAAAATGGGGATGCCAGAATTACCAGTGCTGCTTCTCTGTAGTATTTTGGCGAGGAAAGGAAAGGGTGGGAAAGCATATGAATACCTTTTGGCCATCTTTGCAACAAGACATCTTTTGCCATGTCTCTGTGATCCCACCAGCAAAAGAATAACACTGAAACCTTGTCATTTAGGTAGGAGGTAAACAGAACTGTCACTGAGAGACTAAATTTCTTTACCAGGAGATGAAACACCTCTAGGTGTAGTTCCCATTCTGGATGATCTAACTTTTGCCTGCTAAGCCAGTCAGCTGTAACATTCAATTTTGCCTTGGATCTGGGAGCAAATTAACTGTGCATTGTCCTTTTCCCAAGTCATCAGGAGGTGAGCTTCTCTTTGAAGGACTGCAAACCTTGTTCCCTTTGTCTGTAGATGTATGATATGGCTGAGGTGTGGTTTGCCACGATTAGCACTTGAGGTAAGTCCAAATATGGGAGCAGAGTCTTGAGACCATATGGATTGCCCTGAGCTCTCACAAGTTTATGCTATGCTTGCTCTCTTGTTTGGACCAGATTGGACAGTCTTCCTTGGACAGTCCTTAACCTGTGTGAATGACCCTAGAATCCTCCTGGGTGAGATGCCTTTGCTGTTGGGTGGATAAAAGATAATTGAGAGAGGAATAAGAAAAATCTCTATAATGCCCTCATGTGAGCATTGACCCACTAAGAATATCTACCTGGGAGACCACAGATCCCAGCTGAGACAGAGGCATATGAAAGTGACTCACAAAACTCTGGCTCTGCAGCATCTTTATTGCTTCGGTGGCACAGGCTATGGCTGACACTGGATGAGACTTGGATAAGGAGGTCACCCAGGAAGGGATAAACATAGAACCCTTGTCTTCTGACAGCTGCTATTAACACTACCAGCACTTTCATAAACACTTGCATCATTGTAGCTAAACCAAAGGGCAAGGACCTGTATTGGTAATGCTGTGCTCCGAGAGCAAAACTGAGGAGGCATTTGTCAGACTATTGAATTGGGATCTGGAGAGAGGCATCCTTCACATCTACAGGGGTCATTCAGTCCCGTCCATTGATGGCAGCGAGTATGGATTTTAAGGTCACCATTTTGAAATTTTATTTTATTTATTAATTTTAATGATCTGTAGAGATATTTGATGTCGAGACGTGCTCTGTAGCCGTTCTGACATTTTTATATATATAAAAAACAAGGAACAATATAATATAAGACTTTTTTTTTCTCTGAAGAGACAGGATGGGTTCAATTGCTCCCATTTGGGGAGCTGCTCCGTGAATAACGGAGGTGGCTGTGAATGTGGGCTCCAGTGGCTGGTCGGAAGCTTCCCAGGCTCTTTGATTCTCTGAATCAATCTGCACTCCTACTGCATGGGGGATAAGAAGGAAGGAGCCTCCCCTGGCTGATCTCGAAGTGCTGCTGTTGCCTGTGCCAGGCCCCGCAGGATTTTGCTGCTGAGGTGTTGCCCGCGTTTCCTGGGGGCTCTCCTATGTGGGGAAGGAGGCTGCTGGAAATGCTGTCCCTGTCTGACCACTTGAGAGAGGCCGGGGCCTCCACAGAACAGGTACAGATCTCCCTGCAAGCATGTAATCAGCAGGGGAGGTGCAGGAGACCGTCTCTGGTGTTCCCTCTCATCATTCTCCATCATGCTGCAAGTCAGAGGACTGGGTCTTAGGACACCTGGGCTCAATTTATGGCTCTGCCACAGACTCTGAGTTTGAGCAGTCTCTTAATCTCGCAGGCCCAGATCCTCAAAGGTATGTAGGTGCCTAACTCCCATTGGTCATGTCAAAAGGAGTGAAATTTAAATTCCTGTGCATGCCCCTGGGAGTCACTTAGATACCACAGTGACGGGGACCAAGTAACTGGACAGATATTAAAATGAGAGGACATTGTGTATAGATCTAGAGCAGTTGCCCAGCTTACAGTGATGTAGTGTACCACCTACTGTATGAATTCCCTCCCCCCCCCCCCCCCCCCCCCCTTCCCTTTGCAAGTTTTCAAAGCACAGTTGCGGGTACAACAGGCAGATTTCAATTTGAAATTAAGTATAAGCCTGTGAAAGCTAACATCAAAGCAAAGTTTCATTTTCAAATGCCTCTCAATATAGAGGAATATATGTCCCACTGTGCAGGAAAATATAGCAATCTTCAAATAAAGCCACCTTTGGGACTAAATGCAGCTGCCAAACTGAGATCACACTGCACAACAACGAGGGGAGGGGGGGATATTAGCCAAGGAGATCAAGGCAAAGCCCCACTCTTACAAAAAGTGCCATGGAGTCTCTAATATCCTCTGTTTTTTAACTCCCACGTACAAAGAAGTGGCATGGAACGCAATGCCTCTGCCTCAAAGGGATGAAGGACTCTGTCATCCCTGGCACTGGTTTGAGGGAATCTAGGTATTTCAAAATGTGATGCTTGGGCCACTAAGACATCACCACAAGGGTCAGCTATGCAGGGGACATTTTAAATGTGTTTGTCATGTTTAAACAGTTGCTTTCAACTTCTGACTTGGAATAGCTCCTAAAGTAAATGAAAATATAAGAAATACAACAATCTGTTTAGTCCTGCTATGAGTGCAGGGGACTGGACTAGATGACCTCTCGAGGTCCCTTCCAGTCCTATGACTCTCTGATTAAGAGATTATATCCAAGGTATGACATGTAGTCATATGTTCCCTTTCTGCTCAGCAGGGCCTGCTCTAATAACTCTATATAACAAAGAAAAAATAGAGAGGCAGTTCCTCCTTAGGTCATTATAAGATGATGTGTTTAGTTTGCCTATTGCTTCAAAGGTGATAAATTATATGATTTTTTTGCCATTATATGTGGTTGCTGTTTGTTTGAGTTGTCAAATCCTTGTGCAGAAATCCAATACTGCCCTCTTGTCACACACTTATCTAAAATGCATACTGCTGCAAGGCCCAAAATGAAATAGCTATTGTGTTCCGACCTGCCAATTTGCCAGTGTTGTCTACAGAGTCTTGTAAAGGTCCTTCTGACTCAAACCACAAGTGTTAGTAGCCAATATGGCTAGCTGCTGTCATTTATAGGATTATAGAAGCACAGCATAGTCTCTGCTTTCTTTTCATTTACCTAATGTTGCCTGACCATAATGAAAATTGCACATACACCTCTGCCCCGATATAACGCGACCCGATATAACACGAATTCAGATATAACGCGGTAAAGCAGCGCTCCGGGGGGGCGGGGCTGCACGCTTCGGCGGATGAAAGCAAGTTCGATATAACGCGGTTTCACCTATAACGCAGTAAGATTTTTTGGCTCCCGAGGACAGCGTTATATCGGGATAGAGGTGTACCTTAAAAAATCATTTGGGCACTTTAATCCATAGTTCTGCCTTCTTGCCACCAATTTTTACAGAGCTCTGATTGCTGAACTAACTGCAAACAGTGTACAGTCAGATCTGCTTTCTGAGACTGCACTGTGCATTTAAGTTTTTCTGTGCCACCAATAAATAATTATTGGATTAATCTTTGCTCATGACGCAAAACTTGAAAATTGCTTCCCCAACCAAAGCAGAAGTTAGAATTGGGAGTAACTTCTAAAAGGGTCTAGATAATGGGGGGCAGTTCTCAAGTCTGAGATGGTAGGCAAAGACTAAAAAAGACAGACAAGCTGATGGGAGGATTTTTTTCAAATATGAAATCATATCCCTATTTAACTCACATCACATTATTTGAGTATCAAAAGTTGTTTAGCCTCTGCTGTTACAGTAGAAAGAGAAGTTAGAGAGACCCAGTCCTAGAATAGAAAAGATTATTCATATTCTTGGCCAGGACAATACTTGTTTTTTTAAAACTGACCTTTATTCCAAGTCTCCTTGGAAGTCAAGGAAAATTATAGGATGTCATCAAAAAATACTGTGCTTGAGGTCAGCAAATCCAAAAAGAAGGTATAGCCTCACTGAGGAGCGGAACCCTCACAAGTCTCAGTGATGAATTCACAGACTGCATATAACGTGATAGCCACGCGATGGAACAAATTATATGAAAGCACTGATTAATATTTTCACCTGCTCTGAACCTCTGAATATGCTGCATGATAGTTCTGTCCCTAAGAGTGGGACAAAACTGAACAACCTACAAGGCCAAATTGTTTTCACCAGTTCCAAGTGGTGTGTGCGTCCAGAGCAGGACAAAAGAGCTGGAATCTTGCAGTACTTGCCCAGCTTAGAATTACCCCGGCTGGGCGGAACTCTCAGTTGGTATGAAGCTGATGCCAGCTCTGACAACCACCACTCCCTCCTTTTGGTAAGGAGGGCACAGAACAGGGACAGAATAAAATCTCCACTGCACAGTGCTTTGCCAATTGTCAGCTGGCATATGGTCCCTTAGGGAACAGAATCACCTGACATAAATGAGAGCAGCTCTTAGCCTGCTCTAACTTGCACCAAGGCCAGAGCAGCTGCAGTGTGAGAATCAAGGAGCTGTAATCTGCTCCCTAACAGCCCTCAACTCTCTCTCCCTTGCGTGCTGAGTAGGTCTCAATGCTGCAGATCTGACCCACTGGAACTTAGGTATAATTTACAATGCAAGGCTACAGACAGCGTATGGCATTCTCTTTAGAACAGTGGGATATCAGTAAGGAAAGTGAAACGTGAGAGGAAAAACTAAACAGAACTCAAAGAACATATGTTTTTTGTTGGAATGAAACAATACATAAGATCATATAGGATGAGAAAAGTATTCTTGAAAGAACAAATGTTGAGATCAAACTTATGCAGCTGATAAAAAAGATCCTGTGTCTGCTATTAGGCCCAGATTCCACACATACCCACATGATAACACAGGGCCAGAACAAAGGATGACAAAGTCCTGAGTCTTCACATGGCAGAAAGCAAAATACAAGTTGATTATATTTACCTCAAAACAACACAACATGAGCCATAAGAAAAAAGAGAATGACGATCAAAGAGCAAATAAGAGAAACAGACAACATAAAGATGCATCTCCAGCATATAAAAATAATAAAGGAATAGAAGTGGGCAGCAGTAGTGAAAATTAAAAGGGCTGTTGCATATTTGAAAAAAATAGACACATAAGTCCTTCTTTGTATAAACTCAAAAAGAATCTTTTTATCTGCAGCAAGAACTCTGGACATCATTTTTTGTGCCTGCAAAATCTGCTTGCGTCAGACTCTTAATACTCCAACAATCCCCTTGGTCACTAGAAGGAGGAACAGCATTACTAATCCCCCACGCTGACATCCAGAACATAAATACGGCAAGAACAGAACATGAAGAGCTCAACCCATGTCTGAAAAAATGGAACTGCTTCACTTGCTGTGCATGACAAACAAATCTACACCACCTCCAAAACAAGGAAATGTAGGACTTGAATGCATTTTAAAAGAGAATTGCTACTACTAGCCATTCAATCGCATTTATGTCATACTTTAACTTTGTACAAAGTAGGAGTCACAGCAAAGGGCTGAAACTGGAAACTCAGTTTCCAAATGCTTGGATAGCGCAGGTGTGATGTAAAAACCTTGACAACCTGCATCAGCCCCAATCTCTCTCTCTCCCTCCCTTTCCCCCCCCGCCCCAGAGAAAATACAAAGAACTGGAACTCCTTGCGTAGCTGGACCCCAGTCCTGCTGTCTGGAGTGGATCACAACTGTGAATGCCAGCCTCAGGGAAAACTGTCAAAAAGCAGGGCAGAGATCCCAAACTGGTGGTATTAGATTTCACCAACCCAGTAACAAATGTGAATTCCTGGATCATTGTACTAGTCTTACCATGGAGTCACAGACAGCCCCCTTGGGTACTCCATCTATCTTGCCATCCAGGCAAGCTGGACTTAATGATAAATGGTCACTTGCACCAAATCACAAAATATTCAGGTTGCTTCCAGTCCCAAGAGACCAGTCACTTACCTCAGTTCAGTTGGCACCATAGACCTCACTCCAAAGATAAATCTGGTAGCCAATCCTATAGTAAACTAATTAAGGATTTATTAACTAGGAAAAAGGAAGTAGAGAGTTATTTACAGGTTAAAGCAGTGCTCAGCTGGCCCCACAGACTTGGCAAGAGCTGGCACCTGGTCTGCCAGCGTCACACCTGCTCTCCTAGCCGACTGAAGTCAGTGAGACTTTTGTGCACAGTGAATGCTGGATTGGGCCCTTAATAAGACACAAGCATTTGCAAAATCAGAGTTCGAGCACTTTGTATCACTAATCTGTCCAGCCTGCTTTCATCTAATACTTAGCTTCTTTATTTTTCTTATTACCTCTCTTGATTAATGTTATGTGCTATGTTCTCATCCCCACCCCTTTTCCATTCACAGTGGGATATGTGCACATTCCCAGCTGCCCCACTCACTCAGTTCTAAGACCACTAAGGTTAAGTACTACTAAGTACTTCATGACCAATTTTAGAAAGGTGCTAAATAATTCATAAATGTTAGTGCTGAGTTGACTGGTCTAGCCATATATAGCACCTTTCTGGATTGGACTTTCCACTGCGAATTTCAAAGCTCCATTGTCTAATTTATTTGCAAGTACAAGAAATAGCCAAGAGGTGACATCCCTACCAAGCACTCTGTAGACATAACCCTATTTGTATTCTAACTATGGATTACAATGCAGGACTACAGACTGTTTAGCTCAAGCAGGTAACACCTTCCTTTTGCTCTCGGTGTGAAATTTGAATTAATATTTTCACAGTTATGCATTTCTGGCCACATTATTAAAATTGTTTTCAAGTACAGACATTACACCCAATAATGATATTACTTGTAATAAATAACTATTACTACTCCCCTCTTCTTATTCAGATCCTGCATGATGACTCACTTCTGCTGGGATTGCTACAAGAAATTAGTCACAAACACACACATCAGAAAATATGGCTAGGTAGGAGGACATCTGGAGATAGAAAATAAATAGGAGAGGTTGTGCAACCACCAGAGGAAATGTTAAAGAAAGACAGGAGAAAGAGTAGTAAAGCACAGTGTTGGAATCGTAAGGTACAGAAATAGCAGAAGAGTTGAGGCCAACCAGCCATTTTGAAGGCAGCAGACAAATCAAGAAGAAAAGAATGCCTTCACCTTAGGTAGGAAGATGTTATTAGCAGGAATCCTAGAAATCAGAGTTTGCCACAGAAAAATGTGGAATTTGTATTTTTACAGAGAATCTTTAGTTTTTACATTTTGAGAAAAAATAAAAACATATAGAGTAGAACCTCGTTTATCCAAATCTTCATTATCCAGCTCTCTGTATTAACCGAACTGGGGCTAACAGCCCAAGCCTTGGGCCGTGGGGCTCAGGCTGTCAGCCCCGGGTGACTGGGCTTGGGCAGCGGGCCTTAAAGTCTCTGGGTTATCCAAATTTTTGATGGTCTGATCTGGCAATTAGAGTGGATAAACTGGGTTTCACTGTATCAATAAAACATTGTGTTCCACTGATACTATTTTATATCTATATATAATATATATAGTGGCTAGGGAAACAAAAAGTTCAGCATTTCATTTTAATGACAGAAAAACGTGGATTTTTATGTGTTTTTATTGGAGAATTTTGGATTTTTTTATCATGGAAAACTAGGCTTCCTGGTCATTAGTAGTCTTGGTAAGGCTGAATTTGGAGTGAAGGGAATGAAATCCAGTTTTGATGGGATTAAAGAGAGAACTAGAATAGATGAAGTTGGAAAGGTTTAAAACAGGACAATAAAACTAGGTTTTCAGAGGTGAGGGAATTTCACACAAGGATTTCAGAGGTAAGGGAAATTATGTGGTAACTGAAGAGTCAGGTAGGGGCAAGGAAAGGCAGAAGACAAATATGGGAGTCATTGTGGGAAAGCAATGTAGGATAGGTGGGAGAACAGAATCTAAAATATGCTACTTCCTTAACTCTCTATGAAGTGGATCCACCTCCTGGGAGAAAGAAGGCAGCACTCAGAGTCTAGCATGCAGACTGCAATGAGGCTGCAGCCAGGTTTGCCACTCCTCTGTTGCTACACCGGGACAGTGTGTGGTGAAGATGATTATGTCCTGGGGAGGTCACAGAAGATGATGGTACAATAGGCTGCAGTCCAGGTCGAGATGAAAGATTCCTGCACAGTTTGAGTAAGAAGCTTAATAAGGGCTTAGCTTTCAAAGCTGGGTACAATAACTCCCTCTGAAAAATGCACATGCACCTGCTGCTTCTGCCATTCCATACATTTGCACCCACAAAAAGGTCATTTGTATTTGCACCTCAGAGATGGCCCCTGCAAACACAGGCATACCACTACCTGATTTTCACACAAATTGCTGCCCCCTTTTGTTGGCACAGGGGCGGGGGCACAGTAGGAGCTACTGAGGGTGCCAAAATAGAGAACTCTCTAATATATAATATTGTGCCAGCTGGTAATGGCATCACTCTGTTGGCCCTTTAAAATGGGGATTAGAGTCTGTACTGGAGCCTCCCTGGCCTGCTGGGGTGAGGACAGAACAAAGCCTGTGAGAATGAAACTCAGCAGATGTAGTAAACAAGAAGAGTGACAGTATTTGATTCTACCCTATGCTCTGTTAAGCCTGAAAACAGTGATCATAGCAGAGCTGGGTCTATGCTAGAATTATCTGTTGTATAGCTCACTCTTATCGGCTTGAAGACACAGGTAAACTACACTACTGGGGTGAGACTTCAATGCAAGCATGATGAGGAACCTGTTACAGGTTACCAGGGAGCAGTTAGGCGAATCTCTTGGAAAGCGATGTGCCAAAGGGAGTCTGTTCAGCTCTGCACAATTAGAGACATAAGAACTTTTTATCCAGGAGGATAAAAAAACCCAAACTTATTCTCCTAGAAAGATGGGAGCTTTGACTCTAACAGATTCTTGTAATTTAGCTCCTCTCTAATGAACATGGACTGCAATCTCCATTCTTAATTAGAAATTATTTTGGCAGATGAAGATTATGGAGCACCAGGAGGCAACTCTCTGTTACTGCTCAAGAGGCACAGCATTAAAAATGAATGAGTGACTCACAGAGTGTTCTAGTAAATGAAATTACTCCACACGGACAGCTGAGAGAGATCATGTTGGAAAACTACATGCAGAACCTACAGAAGGGTGGGTTGCGAGGACTGACCAAGAAGTGAGGTGCAACTAAATCAGAGTACAGGTGTCAGAATCTGGCCCCATGAGTTTAAATTACAAGTTGTAAGGCTTTCAAATTTGAACCGGAATTACAAAACCACCAATCTTTCACCCCCTCCACTCCCAAAAAAATGATTAAGGGGTGAAATCCTGGCCCGGTTGAAGTCGATGGCAAAACTCCCACTGCCTTCATTGGAGCCAGAATTTCACCCAAGAAGTTTTGCAAACCATCAAATTCTCAGCCTAATTAATATAATACACTTTTGGTGTGGTCTACACTGCAAGAGAAGACACATGGCTGGCCCAGGTCAGCTGATTTGGGCTTGTGGGGCTTGGGCAGCGGGGCTATAAAATTGCAATGTAGATGTTGGGGCTCAGGCTGAAGTCCAGGCTCTGAGACCCCAGAAGTGGGCGGGTCCCAGAACCTGGGTTCCAGCCCAAGCCTGAATGTCTACACTGCAATTTTATAGCCCTGCAGCACTGCAAGTCTGAGTCAGCTGACCCAGGCCAGCCACGGGTCTTTTATCACAGTGTAGATGTAGTTCAACAGACTAAGGATAGCTCAGTGGTTTAAGCATTGGTCTGCTAAGCCCAGGGTTGTGAGTTCAAGCCTTGAGAGGGCTACTTAGGGAGCTGGGGCAAAATTAATATTTGGTCCTGCTAGTAAAAAAAGGGGGAGGGATAGCTCAGTGGTTTGAGCATTGGCCTGCTAAACCCAGGGTTGTGAGTTTAATCCTTGAGGGGGCCACTGAGGGATCTGGGGCAAAATCAGTACTTGGTCCTGCTAGTGAAGGCAGGGGGCTGGACTCGATGATCTTTCAAGGTCCCTTCCAGTTCTAGGAGATGGGATATCTCCATTAATTATTATTATTATTACCCTTTGTTTTTGCACAATGTTGTTTGGACAAAATCATTACAGAATGCTTCATAACTGCTTACATTCAATCAGCAGCCTTTTTTCCCCTCTGGAGAATGGGATTAATTGGGTCACATGTAAGTGTGCATTTCATGGATCCTATTAGACACTGGCCCACCTCCTACATTTACCACATAATTTGAAACAATTGGTGTTCTATGCTCTGAAGAGGCTCAGCACTGGTGTGGTGGACTCGTTGCAGGTCAGGGTTGAAATACATTGGTAAACTTGCACAAACCTTGTCTACATGATGCCTGGCTGCAATGCTGTTTGTTACTCCCTCACTTTCCTGCAGGAATCCTGTTGTATTTATTTATTCTGAAACACTGTGGTTTAAAAAAAATGCTAAATTCAGAGGTGCTATGAAGGTGACATGTATTCAGTTCCATGGCTTGGACTGTCCCCAGACAATCTGAGCTCAGAAGGGCCCCTCCTTACATGGATCTCCTCACTCCCAAATGGAAGTGGGGGCTCAGCAATCTTTACAACACTAATCCTCCTGAGTCCTAGGGACGATGTTTCCTGGGTTCTGGATCTTGGCAAGGAAGGGGATAGAGATTGGATCGGGGGGCGGGGCGGAGTGAGTGGGCCAGGTTCAGGGCAAACAGCATCTCCCCTCCAGCCCTATGGAGCTTCAGCCAAAAAGGTAACAAATCCCAGGAATGCATTATCTTTTCCACAGGGTGTCCGTTACCCCCTGGGAGTCTTGGGGGCAGCTAAGGTCAGAGATACTCCCTGGAGCTCCCCTCAGTTTGTTGTTGAAAAAAAAAAATTGATGACAATTTTTCCAACCAGCTTCACTCCAAAAGATGAGTGGAAGTAATCAGTATTAAAAGAGTTTTGCCATTGACTTAGGACTGGTCTACACTGGGGGGGGGAGAGGATCGATCTAAGATATGCAACTTCAGCTACGCGAATAGCGTAGCTGAAGTTGAAGTAGCTTGGATCGAATTACCTGGGGTCCACACGGCGCGGGATCGACGGCCGCGGCTCCCCCGTCGACTGCGCTACCGCCGCTCGCTCTGGTGGAGTTCCGGAGTCGACGGTGAGCGCGTTCGGGGATCGATATATCGTGTCTTAACGAGACGCGATATATCGATCCCGGATAAATTGATTGCTACCCGCCGATACGGTGGGTAGTGAAGACGTACCCTTAGTGGGAGCAAGACTTGGAGCTTGGGTAGATGGAATGCAATTATCTGAGCTGAAGAACGCTATGATTACCTTATTTAAAACACTGGGAAAAATAAGGGTTTGCTAATATAACTCAGGCCCTACTTGAATCATGGGATGATTGTCAAATAATTGCAGCTGAGTTGCGGACAAGACATGGAAAATCGTGGAAAAGTAATAATGGATCTTTATTAATTGCACATGACAGTGGGAGCCCAGTGCATGGCAGGACTGAAAGCCATAGCGAATTAACATCAAAATTGTAGTGAAAGCCTAATATTGCGGGATCTGCAATTTCATGAATTAAGCAGGGCCTTAAATATAACACATTTCTTCGAACAGGTGCATTTAAAGTTTATTCTTGTTGCTTTTAAACATCAAAATATTCACTTTGCTTCCTGACTTTTTTTTCCAGTTTAGCCTGCCCTATTTGCAGTTGCACTCTCCTCTAGGTACAATAAAGAATGAGACATTTGCACCCAGCAGGAGAGCACCTTTCACAATTTGGAGAACTGAATAGTTCATTTCTGATGTGTTCCCTGCTGTTTATGAGCAAATTCTATGACAAAGTCACCCAAGTGAAGTGTAAACTCTTTAGTAATTTAGACCTGTCACCCTAGCACTTATTATTTCATGCACTACATGTTTGGTAATAACACGATACGACTTGTTTCTAAAGCTAAACTGGCTCTTTATTAAGAGATACACTTTACTATATACACTCCTGAGATCATCTCAGGCATGTCTTTATCCCCAGGTTTGAAACGTGCATCCATCTCATATCAGCTCTTAAATCTGCTGGGATTACTTCTTGGTCCTCTCTAAAAAAAACAAAAACAAAAAAACCCCAATCTCGATTTGCACACACAGCTCATCCCTCCCCTCGTAGTAGGGGGTAACCTCCTGTGACACTTGCTCCTTGTGATCTGGCCAACCCTAGGTAATGAATTGTTTTATTGCCTGTAGCACCCCATCCTTTTCGGTGCGGTGCTGGATTGTGTGGAGCCTCCCATCAGAGATGCGAAGGTATTGTAGTATGTCTATAGATTCTAGTTCCAGTTTCACAGAACCATTTGTCTACCCTGTGCAGTGCATCTGCCACCAGTAGTGACTTTCCTGGGCAGTACCTTACCTTCACCTCATAGCACTGCAGTCTCAATAACTTGTTGTAGTCAATTGGGTGCACTCAGCAGTGGTGTCTTCAAGGCACTTTCTACTGGTTTGTGCTCAGACTACATGTCCACCTGTGCCCAATCATTCCATTCCAAAGCACACCGCTAGTAGCTCCTTCTCTATCTGAGCATATCCTCTTTCTATCAAGGCTCTACTGGCAAATGCTGTGGGCTGCTGGCTTTGCGTCAGTGCTGCTCCTAGGCCGCCTTCTCGGGCATCACGCTGTACCTCTAGCTGCTCCCACTGGGTTGCAGTACTTCAGGACTGGTGCCTTACTCTTTTAATGCCTGTTCTTGCATCTCTAGCCATTCCCACACTGCAGCATTGTGTGTGACTGTGTCAAGAATTCACAGGCTTCTGATAAGAGTGCACAGAAGCTGGAAAGAGAGTTGACCATCACTATACATTGCTGGACTCCTTTCAACATATTTTGGTCTGTTCATTTCCTTAATGGTTCTCAGTGTCTCACAGTCTGGCTGGAGTCCCACAGAAGTCATCAGATGTTCAATGTAGTTCTGTTCAGCTTCAGCTTATCTATATTCAGCCTAATATTCTACTCCCAGCACCTATTTAGAAGATGTCGCAGCTTGGTATCACGGTCCTGGATTGCCTCTTCCTTTTCATCTCCTTCTACTATGACAAGAATGTCATCAGTTACAATCTGGATGCCTGGGAGCCCCTGTAGTGCCCGGTTCAGTTACGCTGGAACTCCTCTGAGCAGAGATGACCCATGCCTGCTGATAATGGGGGGGAGAGTGAGGGCAGCTGGCTTTAGTTGTATTACTGAGCATGTTCAGTCCATGTGAGCATGCTCAGTACAAGCCAAGCAGCAAACCGGGGGAGGGGGGAGGCATGTGACCCCGCATGGCCCCGCCAACACCTGTTGGCTCTGCCCCTAAGTCTGAGCTGATGGCCATAGGCATTCATACCCAGCAAAATAAGTACCTGTAAAAAAGTGTGGAAAAGGTTGCCAGATGGCTGAATGGCTCATCTAACTCAATATGCCAGAATCCATTCTTCACAATGAACACTTTTGCCCTGGATATAATTGGTAATGGGTAGTGACTTCTTTTCAATGCATGGTTCAGTTGGTTTTGGTCAGTGCAAGATCCTCAGTTTACTTGAAGGTTCTCTCACCACTAGTAGGCTACTCGTCCACTCTGTGCTAGTTTCAGTGGGTGTAATAATGCCTCTTCTTTGAAGCTTGCCAATTGCTTCTTCAGTGGCTAAGGGAACTCTGCATTTTGGTAGTCTCATGGGCTGCACAGTCTAACTTTAGCTTTCCCTCTAAATGTCCATCTCCTTGCAGTATGAACTCGTATTCCTTTAGAATGCTGGGCAGGGCCCACTGTGACTGTTTTCTCTCCTCTCTCACACTGAGGATATTCTGGTGTTGTCCAGCAATCAAATCCATGGCTTGCACTACCCTTGGTGTCCAACAGTGAGTGGTATTCCTGTGTGTCAACTAACATCTCTTGTTTCATGGGTTTCTTATCACCAGCCTACATTTTCTCATTGGCCTCAGAATGGGCATTAGAATAGTTTTACTGTACATCACCAGCACTTGGTTACATTTCTCCAGTGTAATGTTGCTGCTTATCAGTGTTGCTGAGATTATATTGCAACTGGCTTCACAATCCATCTGGAATCAAATTGTTCATTGGTCTAATAGCACGGTTTCAGATGGCTGGCAGCCTTCTTCTGCAATGCATGTGTACTGAGAGTCTTTGGATCTGCTAGTCACACTGCAGACATCCTCCTCTTCATTGGAAGTCTCTACATTCTCAATCACTGCTTTACTGCTGCTTTTTAGTTCCTGGAGTAGCTGTGGCCTTGGGACATAAAGTGATCTGTTGCCCACATCCCTTGCACCATTGCCCATAGGTGGGACATTTTTCATTATGCCTTTCATATTGTCTTCCACAGTATATACACCGCTCAATCTATTTCAGTCATTTTGTTTCAACATTTTCAAAATGAAAAAAATATAGTTTTCTGGTTTGAAATTACTTTTCTTTTTAATATGTAAGCTACGTATCATAAAAGAAAAATTAAATAGAAAATGGCCAAAATGAAAAATTTCCAGATTGTCAGAACAAAATGTTTCAATAGCCCCAAACTGAATTTGTTAGGGGATTTTTGGTTGGCTTCTCCCCCTCCCCCCCTCCTCCCATCTCAACTTTTCATTCTAGTTTGGTAAAGGAAACTTTTTTGAAATCTCAAAAATTTTAATGGGCCAGGAAAACTTTCCTGCCCAGCTCTATTCACAGCCCTTGATTGCTCTGCATTGCTAGCCTACTGCGAGGCACAAGAATTTCTTCTGACAGCTCAATGGAGCTTTCAACACAAGGAGGCAAAAGGCAAAATACTTTCTTACAATCAAAAGGTCACTCACAAAAGAACATGGAGTTTGTAGTTTGATCTAGATACATATGGACATACACTAATCTGTCACAAGTATTAATGAATCAAATTGACTGTGCATTCATATGTACAGTAATAGAATTGGTTCAACTAGTCATTATAGGCAAATTATTTGTTGGATTTTGCCCTTTTCCCCTTGTGTTTGGGAATTGTATGTGAGCCATTCGAGATTATTACAAATTTGTTCAATATTCAGAATAGCTAAAGAATGGTTTTTATGAACATATTGAACTAGGGGTTGTTCTGCACATGGCTGGGGGTGTCCCATGTTCTCTTTGGGAAATATGGTCACCCTACTTAAAATACTACAGAAACAAAGAAGGGGGGTGCGAGCAAATACATTTAAGAACCTCTGCTGTAGACAGTCAGCCTCTGACTGCTTGTTGTGAAGTTCAAGAGTCCGCCCTGAAGAGACTCCCTTGGCTGAAGGGACCAGCTCACTGACCTGAAAGGCCCCAAAGAAAGCCAACAGAAAGGCTGCCTTGAAGAGTTCAGCCTCACCTCCTGAAAGGCAGATCTGAGGAAGAACCTCAACTAATTACTTAAGGATCTACAAGTCACTGGCTTGTAGACATTGCTTCATGTTTCAGCAGCCTGGGCCCAACCCTCCAGCATTCTATAGGCCATGAATCCCTGACAGTGGTCTAGATGACTCACAGACCTGCAATAAAAGGACACCTCAGCTAACTGGTTAGCTATTATTGTCAGCGGCGACAGCCCCTGCCTATGTAGCAAGACCATGAACTGTCAGATATGGATTTCTGATATAAGCCAGGCCCTGGGTAGACCCACAGCCCCCCAGAATGTCTGAAACTCTTCAAATGCCATTGTGTGAGCCAAAAAGGTGCACGATGCTAGTGATCCCTTGGCCATGGATACTGCTTCTAGGAATCGAGATTCTATAGGGCCACCAGCATCTGGTTTGGCACCTCTGTGTCCTCCCGTGCTAGTGATCAGAATCTGTCGACCCTGCAGCAAGGATCATGAGTCTCATATTGCACCTGGGCAACGAGCTCATCTGAAATGGACTGCATCATCTCCATGAGTTGCCCTATCCCATGTCACTTTGGACATGGTTTCCTTCCTGGCCTTTTGTTCTTTTCTCTCTCCTTCCTGACCTACTCAGTTGCATCCTGGTCCAGGATAAGCAACACATTTCCCTGCATCAAGTGGCTGCAGTGGGTCTGTTAGCCTGTTCTGCTGTCCCAATAGATCTTAGTCGCAGCCCTGCAGCCAGACACCCATGTGTCCTGCATAATCAAGCAGGGTTTCGTCGTTGCCAGACTACTTCCTATGATCCATGTGATCTACATGCTCTGGTCCTCTTTGGCTGCTAGAAACCAACAAACAGTAAGTGGCCCTGAGAACAAGGCTCCTATCATGGCTCTAAATGTCATGCCAAATCCCAAAAGACCTCAAGCCCATCCCAGAAGACTTGTAGGGGCTGGAACTCTTGTGGGATCCAGCCCATGCTATCCTTTTCATCCTCTCCTGTTGTGGGAGCCACCAAAACTCACTCGCTAGGCTCAGAGCCCTCCTTGCTTCAAAATCACTGGCTTTCTCAGTCTCCTATTCTCCTTCATCTCTTGAGACCCTCCCTGACTAACACACACAAACAAGAAATACAGAGTAGCTGGGCAAACCCTTCTAGTGTGAATATGTTCATTCCCACATAAATACCCCATTCACACAAAAAAGGGCATGCATAGGCAGATGAAATCACAAGTTGGTTTAAGCTAATATTTTTGTCAATAGATTGTCCCCACTATTCACCTGGCTCTATGCAGTAGTATAAGTCTCACTGTAATTCAGAGCTAAACACCAATTTTGGTGTATTTATCTTCTGCTAGCCTTCCTGTGTAGTTACAGTAGAGTGCTAATGTAATTGCTTTCCAGAAAGAAAAATGACCAGAATATCTCTAGGGTGTTTATCTACAACACAACCTATTTTCTCTTTAATCCATTAAGTAAACAAGAGGTTAAAGAGAGAGAAAGTCATTCAGATTTGGACTCTTGTTTTTCACAATGAAACTCACGTGCCTGAGCTTGCTATGTGAGTGCCAAAAATAGCACAGCAAAAAGGGTTTTCCTCAAGCACTTCCATTATTCACATGATGCAGCATGTTACATAATGCAAACTGTGCATGTTAGGCCACAAAGTGCTGTACACAAGGATGTTAGAGTATAAAAATGTCCATTGGGGACAGTAGTACTGAATGTTTTAAAGGCAAAGTCAGGCTTCAGGAGCTGACTATTACTACACACAAGGCTAAGAAACCTTAGGAAATGAATTATTCGGCGGTCTGATAGAGAGATGTCAATGCAAGTAAAGACACTTCTTTATAAACAACCTTAATCTGTGTTTACTTTCTCTCAGGTTATAGATAGTAAATATTTTATCTTGACAATTAGTCACACTGATTGTGTTTGAGCACTGCAGCCGCCTGTCTATCAACTGACCGCCCCACCCGCAAAACATACCCTTTATTCTGCTCTACCAAAGATCTCAGTCCTGGTTTAGTAAGATTGCCTTTTTCTGCTGTAACAATTTAATCTCAGGCCTAATTCTCTAATCTGAGTAGAACATGCCAACCGTGCCCACTCATGCCAATTTATATGTAACCCACTGGTTAGTGGGGGCTAGAGACATCCCTCTGGGCCCGATCCACAGGGGATGTAAGTCCATTATAGCTTCCCACTGCAGAGCTGAGCTCTTTAGTTCAAGCTGTGAAAAGCCGTGCATTTAGTGCTGCCAATCACCAGTTCAATCCCTGGTTTTAGCCAAGTTGGCGGCCACAATATATAAATTAATGCTAGGGGAATAATTATCAAATTCTTTGCAATGTACTTACACACAGAGGAGAACAAAACACTATTGTAAGATCCAAAAGTGCAAATATCCACTTATTCCTATTACCTTCACCTTGTTTCCTTTTTATATATGTAAGTGGTATTCCTTTTATAATGGGGAAATTAAACCTGATGTAAACTAAATTCTTATGCTTCCTTAGAATCACACTGTTTGGAAATATAAGCAAACCTTACATGTAATTATCACAAATAATACTAAAAAAAACCCAAGTCTTCCACAGACAAGCAATCTGGGAGTTTTGCAAAGTAATACATTAATGTAATAAAATTATAGTACATTTACAATATATATCACTGCAAATGGTCTCCAAAATTTACTTTACAAATGTAATTAACTTTAATGTATAATTAAATAATATATTTAATATAGCTGAAGAACTTCACCTGTCACTTAAATATAGTCACTCATGGAATAAAATCTGCAGGTTTTTAACACTGCACGGAAAACTACACAACTGTTTAGGACAGGAAGCGACTACTATAGCCACCTGAAACTGCAAAGAGAGAATGTGATCACACAGAATGCAATTTAGATACTGGGAAATCTCCTGATTCTTGGGAAAATACAATGGGATCTTTAATGATCACACACGGTCAGGAGCAGCTCAGGTTTTATTATGTATGAAAGTTGACACCTCCCTCCAATAACTCAATGCTCTCCATTGCAATGGTGAGGCATTGGTTCGCTACTGAATCAGAGAGAGGAAAGCTACTTACTGGATTATCAATATTGCTTCCTGCAGCAACCTAGGTTTTCCTTGGAGATCACTTAGCCAAGTACTGATTGGGTCCAACTCTCATCTCATAAGCTAAATAAGCTCATATTTCCTGGCTCTCCACTGGAACTCCACCTCTGACTATAGTATCTTTTCCACGGGCCACTTCTCCACAGAAGAATTACAATTCTCCTATTTCTCTTAGGGTGAGAAATACACATAGAACCAATCATCAAAGTCTATAGGAAGGTTCCTGGTGACCTACTCATAGAGAACCTGGAGGCAGCTGTTGTAAGACGTCTCAGGGGTTCTACAGGTAAAGTGGATATGCAGAGCCTGCGCGTGAAAGTCCAGGCTCTCCAGCAGGTCCCTTTGAAACTATGCAGATATATGTGGATCTTGGGGGATCTCTAGCGTGCAGGTCATGCTTGCTGTTTCTTCCATGGACAGACAATCCCTACACCACAAACAGAAGACCTCAGAGCAAACTCAATGAGTGGAACTGTTGCAGTTTTCTTCCCCTTAGGCCGCATCTCATGGTTTTACTCTTGTAGAGCACAATCTGTTTTTCTCCTCTAGCCCTGCCAAGAGGGGAGGAAGCAGGAAGTGCTATGAAACCATAAAGAGAGGCTCTAGTGAAGACTCTGAGAGTTAGCAAGATGTCTGTGCATTCTGTTTAAAGCTGGATGTCTGCGTGAAGCATTAAACCCCCATGAAAGTTAAGAGACCTCCCCACTAAGGATGTGTAGGAACCTAGTTGGTTACTCTGTTGTTCATGTACCACATGTAAACCTATGCTGATGGTATATATGTTTGTAACAGACTGGTTTTGTGTATGTATTCATGGTGTGCTCTGGCAATTGCCTCACAGAGAGGAACAAGAGCTAGTGGCAATTAAAGGAGATCTCCGTTAGTTCAATGAAAGAGGCCTTGTAAGCCTTCCTCTGCAGGTGTGTTATTTAGAAACTGTCTTCTGACTGCAGCATGTGCACTTCACTGTAAACTGTGTCCAAGCCTATCAGTGCAGTGAATGATGACCCAGCAAAGCAGCTACATGTTTATGAGCCTTCTCAAGGTCCCAAGAAGTGTAAAAAAATATAATTAGGAAGGCCAAAAAAGAATTTGAAGAACAGCTAGCCAAAGACTAAAAAGTAGTAGCAATTTTTTAAGTACATCAGAAGCAGGAAACCTGCTAAACAACCAGTGGAACCATTGGACAATTGAGATGCTAAAGGAGCACTCAAAGATGATAAGGCCATTGCGGAGAAACTAACTGAATTCTTTGCATCAGTCTTCATGGCTGAGGATGTGAGGGAGAGTCCCAAACCTGAGCCATTCTTTTTAGGTGACAAATCTGATGAACTGTCCCAGATTGAGGTGTCATTAAAGGAGGTTTTGGAACAAATTGATAAACTAAACTGTAATAAGTGACCAGGACCAGATGGTCTTCACCCAAGAGTTCTGAAGGAACTCAAATGTGAAATTGCAGAACTACTAACTGTGGTTTGTAATCTATCATTTAAATCAGCTTCTGTACCAAGTGCCTGGAGGATAGCTAATGTGACGCCAATTTTTAAAAAGGGCTCCAGAGGTGATCCCGGCAATTACAAGCCGGTAAGCCTGACTTCAGTACTGGGCAAACTTGTTGAAACTATAGTGAAGAACAGAATTGTCAGACACATAGATGAATATAATTTGTTGGGGGAAGAGTCAACAAGTTTTTTTTAAAGGGAAATCATGCGTCACCAATCTACTAGAATACTTTGAGGGGGTCAACAAGCATGTGGACAAGGGGCATCCAGTGGATATAGTGTACTTAGATTTTCAGAAAGCCTTGGACAAGGTCCCTCACCAAAGGCTCTTAAGCAAAGTAAGCTGTCATGTGATAAGAGGGAAGGTCCTCTCATGGATTGGTAACGGGTTCAAAAATACAAAACAAAGGGTAGGAATAAATGGTCAGTTTTCAGAGTAGAGAGGGGTAAATAATGGTGTCCCTCAGGGGTCTGTACTGGGACCAGGATATTCATAAATGATCTGAAAAAAGGGTAAACAGTAAGATGGCAAAATTTGCAGATGATACAAAACTACTCAAGATAGTTAAGTCCCAAGCAGACTGCGAAGAACTACAAAAGGATCTCTAAAAACTAGGTGACTGGGCAACAAAATGGCAGATGACATTCAATGTTGATAAATGCAAAGTAGTGCACATTGGAAAACGTAATCCCAACTATACATATAAAATGATGGGGTCTGAATTAGCTGTTACCACTCAAGAAAGAGATCTTGGAGTCATTGTGGATAGTTCTCTGAAAACATCCACTCAATGTGCAGCGGCAGTCAAAAAAGTGAACAGACTGTTGGGAATCATTAAGAAAGGGATAGATAAGAAGACAGAAAATATCATATTGCCGCTATATAAATCCATGGTACGCCCACATCTTGAATACTGCGTGCAGGTGTTGTCACCCCATCTCAAAAAAGATATATTGGAATTGGAAAAGGTTCAGAAAAGGGCAACAAAAATTATTAGGGGTATGGAACGGCTTCTGTATGAGGAGAGATTAATAAGACTGGGACTTTTCTGCTTGGAAAAGAGACGACTAAGGGAGGATATGATTGAGGTCTATAAAATCATGCCTGGTGTGGAGAAAGTAAATAAGGAAGTGTTATTTACTCCTTCTCATAACACAAGAACTAGGGGTGACCAAATGAAATTAATAGGCAGCAGGTTTAAAAAACACAAATGGAAGTATTTCTTCACACAACACACAGTCAACCTGTGGAACTCTTTGCCAGAGGATGTTGTGAAGGCCAAGACTATAACAGAGTTCAAAAAAGAACTAGATAAATTCATGGAGGATAGGTCCATCAATGGCTATTAGCCAGGATGGGCAGGGGATGGTGTCCCTAGCTTCTGTTTGCCAGAAGTTGGGAATGGGCAACGGGGGATGGATCACTTGATGATTACCTGTTCTGTTCATTCCCTCTGGGGCACCTGGCGTTGGCCACAGTTGGAAGATAGGATACTGGGCTAGATCAACCTTTGGTTTGCCCCAGTATGGCCGTTCTTATGTTCAAGATCTATGTTTCACTCTGCTTGGCAATCATCTACACTGTACAGATGGGTGATCAGCTGCCTCTTTGGCAGCATCTCTACAGGAACTTGCTGGAGATCTTTACCTGGTGAACTGGTGCTGGGGGGAGGAAGTGGCAGGCCTGGTGTATGACCCTGGGGAATATGTATCACCTCCCACTGTCCCAGTGAAGATTCCCCAAGAGCAGACCACTTTCTATGTTGGTTGTTCTCTGGACCCAGTTCATGGCTACAGAAACCTTGATAATGCAACTCCATTGGAGCCCAACCTGCCAAAAAATGGTGCCAAAAATACAGCAGAGGTACACAGCCTCTATGTGAATGATCCTGGCCTTATGTGCAGTAGGGGCAATGCCATCATGGAAATTCAGTAGAGAGATCTCTGTGGATTTTCCTTAGGAAAAAGGGAAATCAGGCCCTATGCTGGCCTCATCTAGGTGTCTCCGAAAGGTTTATAAGAACTGCACAGCAGAGCACCTATTACAACTAGTTTTGCTATAATGAGTGTGGTTTCCAGAAATGCACATTATGTTTGTGGTATAAACCAATTAATTTTACCTTGTAAAGAGAACCTGACAATTCTTTTGTTATTGTCACTTCTGTGTATGTATAAATATGGTCACACCTAGGGCAAAAACACTGTTCACATTGCAATGCCACTGTTCAATCTTCTGGGTTGCATATGGAATCCAGCCTGGCTAGTGGCTCCACCTGACAACAATCAGCTTATTGAATTATACAGGGAAAATGGAAGAAAGGGCTCACACCAGGAGCTGTATGGTTCTGCTTTGATCATGAAAGCTGATGCTTCTTTTATAATGCAGCAAAATCCCTTGAAATCACTTTTTTACTGAGTCAAAGTCAGAAGCATAAAACAATAGCCAGTTTTAGAGCAGAGATGAGCTGTTTTTGTTTTGGGAAACCAACTCCAGGGAGGTTTCGATTCTGGTTCCATTTTATCTGCACCACCCAGAGTTTTATAGGTCAGCCACCAGCACTGTATAATGAGCAATATCCCTAAAATTATTTCTCCCTCCAGCGCTGAATTTATTACCCCCACTTCTCACCCATAATCTGGGTCTATCAGCTGCCAGTACATTACTGCAAAACTGCTAAAATAACACTCGCTCTGGGTGGTGTATACTGTAAATATAAAAGGTTTCAGACCAACTGCTCCTCACAAAGGAAGAAGAAGAAGAAAAAAAATCAGTAAACCAGTTTCTTTTTAATTCATAGGTGTTCACACCCCCATAAACAAGAGTCAGAGCATGCTGAGAAGGAACACTGTAGGGTTTCAGGTTTAGGAATGAATGTCATGTCAAAGTGCATTTCACTACACGAACCTAGTTTTGTTGGAATACATTCATTTGAAAGATGAGATAAAAGAGGCTTTTTCTGTCTCCAGGCACTGTCTACTCTCCTGTCTCCACTCACTATACAGTAAGTACATTTACAGGGGAACCAAGCTACACAATGAAAATGCACTTTTCCTGAGAAAATTTGTGATGACAGTACCATGAATGTAGTGGGGGGGTATAAAGATGGGGCATGAGAGGTGAAAATGTATAGCATGAACCAGCTTTTCATGCTGGGGATAGTACTATATATTTCACTAGGCATTTAGTAAAGAGAACACAAGAGGTTACATGTGATGCTATGAAAACAAGCTGTGCTGCTGGTTTATGACACTGTTTTCACACCAAGTGTCTCTCTTGGTCCCTCTTTCTCTCTATGGTTTTACCCTTGAGTTTGAATTGTAAATCTGATTCACTTTTCTATACGTTGACGACTCTTTACTTCGCAAGCCATTCATGCGCCGCACCAACTGGACGCTTTCATTCCCAACAGTCAGAGTCTGTGCCTGTCCCCAGATTGTCAGAACAGATAGCAGTAGTGAGAATGGAAATAGCACAATAGTGAAAGAAAGAAAGAAAGAAAGAAAGAAAGAAAGAAAGAAAGAAACCACAAACAGAAACAAAAGAAGAATGGCCCAGTGAGAGAAGACCATCATGCAAAACCACATGGCTCAGTTCAAAAGGAAATACATTGTGAAAGTCAAACAAACAAATAACAGTGGAAATAAAAAAATAAAAAAGATGTCTTAGAAACTTTATTCCTCATTGTGAAACACTAGCATCAGGGTTCCTAGGAAAGTCAAGCAAAACCAACCCAAATGGATAACTGCCCTTGTCTCATTTGACCTTCTTTTATTACAAAAAAAAAGTTTCCTGTATCTTTCACATTTGATTTATTTACAAGAATCAAATTAGCAAAGAGTAAAGACAGGTCTTCACAGCAAGTGATCCTAGACCATAAAAACATAAGACTGGCCATACTGGGTCAGACCAAAGGTCCATCTAGCCCAGTATCCTGTCTTCCGACAGTGGCCAATGCCAGGTGCTTCAAAGGGAATGAACAGAACAGGTAATCATCAAGTGATCTATCCCCTGTTGCCCATTCCCAGCTTCTGGCAAACAGAGGCTAGGGACACCATCCCTGCCCATCCTGGCCTAATAGCCATTGATGGACCTATCCTCCATGAACATATCTCATTCTTTTTTGAACCCTGTTATAGTCTTGGCCTTCACAACATCCTCTGGCAAAGAGTTCCACAGGTTGGCTGTGTATTGTGTGAAGAAAGAAGAAAAGCACAACTACTGTATAACTATTGCTATTGCTGATCAATACACACACTTTTAGACCTGTGTAGTTATAGTACTGTCACTTGCTAATGTTAGCCTGTTAACAACTCATTCCCCTCCAGAGAAGTCAGTATTTCTCAAACTGGAATTACAATACAAATAAAACAGCTTCTGCTGCCACCACATTACTCTTGGAAATAAAGGCCTCCAGTGGTAGCAATTCTGGCACACATGCCTGCAGATTTGGAATTGTATCTTACACATACCTACGGGGTAATTGAATCTTAATGGGAATCTCTATTCACCTGACAATAGCACTAGATCCGAGGACAAGACTGGATTCCTTCCAAGACCACCCCGTAAGTAACACAGTAACACTTTAACTACAGCTCATTTGTTAAACAAAACTCTCCAAACACAAATGTTTCTGTTCCATTGTTGTCAGCCCCTTTCCTGCCTGATACATTTATACAACCTACTATAAACTCAAACACAGGGTTAAACTTGAATGTTCCTACTGTGATGACTAAGGGTACGTCTAAAATGCAGCTGGGAGTGTGCTAAAGCTAGAGCACTAAATATAGCAGTGTAGCTAGGACGGCGGCTCAGGCTGGTCAGCCAGGGTAGACTTGCACTCAGGCAGCTACCCTGCTATTTTTAGCACACAAGCTCAAGCAGAGCTAGTGTGTGTTTGTCTACCCATGCCAGGAAGCATGCTTCCAGCTGCACTGGAGACAGCTTTAGATATAAAGAAGTTGTATAATGCAAAGTTCTTATAATTGTGGGAATGAGCTCTGCTGTCCTAGAATTGAATGTAATGCCTATTTCCAAGTATTTCTGTCTCTTATATTACAATAAAACTTCAGGAAAGATATTTCTGTTTCCTGAATAAATAGGAAATGCTCACAGATTGGTATTCAGGATAAAACAAGTTTCTGATCTAAGTTTCAGGTTAATGGTATGGGATGACTTGATCCTTTGGATTGTTTTTTGTTTGTTTGTGTTTTTAAGCAATTTCAGGTCTGTATAGGTCAACAAATTGCAAAGTAGTAGAATCTGGACAAGAAAGATCAATCCCTGGTCCTGATCTCTCTCTTACCAGTTTCACACATAACTCCACTGAACACAATGGAATCATTCCAATTCCAACCAGTACAAATGAAGCAGAATGGTGATTTTTCCTATACTAGATTTAAAAAGAAACCAAAAAACCTTCCATTTCAATGCTAGTAGCAGTACAGTGGGAGCATTAGACAAGTCTCAGGAAGGTTCTGGCCTCAGCAGGTCTAGAAGGCACAGAGGTAAAACAAAACAAAACAGAACAAAACAAAACAAAAAATGATGCCCTGTTTATAGTAGCACTCCCAGTTTCCTGGCTACCAATGAAGTTGCATCCATGGTAGTGTAAAAATTGAAGATTAAAAATATCTACAGCCTAATATATCTGGTATTTAACACATGAAGTCACAATTGCCTCAGGAAGTCTGGTTGGAGAATGAGACGCATAGGATCAATGACCAATCCACGGACACCTATTTATAAGGGTAATGAACTGCGGATGGAACCTGTTGCAAGTTTTCAACTCCTTTTTTCAAGGAGTAATCAGTCACTGGAAAGTAAGCTTTAGAATGTGAGTTTAAAGTAGCAGTACCTTGTTTTGTCTCTTTTGTCTTCTTCTAAGCCTCAGAAACTCCTTGTGCTGCCTTGAAACAAAGTTGACTGCTGCATATTCCAGTAATGCAGCAAACACAAAGAGAAGGCACACAGCCATCCAAATGTCAATAGCTTTTACATAGGAGACCTAAAAGAGAATAGAAACAGAATGCCTGATAAGACTCACATATGGAATCACAGTTCTTCTTAAATAGGAGATTATTATTACAGAAAACATCTACAACTACAAACACAAACAAACAGACTTCAACATAGCATGAGTTCCAGCTTTGTCTCCACACTATGTCTAGAACACTATAAAGCACACTGACACATCTAGTGGCTGAACAATATACTGCAAAGTGAACATCTGCACTCAATAAGTACTCACAGCTGTCTGGATGACAGAACAGGTAAGGACACATCATATCTGTCTAACTCTTCAGTACTTTTAGTAGACACATTGGCCAATTCTCTACAGTGGGCCCCTTTGCACATATTATCAAAGCTACTTTGTTTCTTTGCTATTGGTCACCTTTTCACACTTCTAACAGAGCCTGCCCATTTCATTTGTTTTTGCATATGAATAGCTTCAGCCTTATGAAAACCCATAGTGGTCTATCAGAGCATTTCCATTAATATCAGTGTGCTAAGGATGGCCCTATGCATGGAGGGCTTAGAAGGCCCTATGTGCAGAGGAATTAAATTGTGTATTTAAAGACTTGTAGAAAGGATATAGGGCTTTGTCCTGCATGACACTGGGCAGCATGCAGAGAATTTCAGAGATTCTGAGCATTGCTACTTAGCATTCACTGGAGGCTCACCTGCTGCCCAGAGCGTATGAGTCTAGTCAAGCTCACCACTCGCAGTGTGGCCAAACTAGATATGTCAGTAGGGTGAGATATGGTGGGGTTAGTAGCCTGGTATAAAGTTAGGAAACCAGGCATTTAAATTAGATGCAAAGTATGTGTATTTGAAGTTGCAGGCCACACCCTTGTAGGAATGTTCAGCAGCAGTATTTAGGCATTCTGCAAAGCATAGTGTAAACCCCTCCATGTTCCAGGCAATCTGGAAAACATGGGCCACAGGTTGACATATATTAATAATCAAGCCACTATAATTTCTTCAAAAACGTAGCTGTAATTGGCATTTCGATTGTTTGTTACCATCTTTAAAGGTGCAGCTTGTTTTCATGTAAAAATACCTTAGTAATCATATTAGGAATACACAAACACCTGGAATGTGCTGCCAGAGACATGGCATTGTGGGACATGAAGCCCCAAGGATCAGCATTTCTGACTGAGCAAATCCTATGCTCATGTGCATAAGGCACTGAGGGCAACATAATAAAGGAACTCCTGAGTTAGCCTTCCTGCCACTTATGTAGTGCTGCTGTAAATTGCATCCACACAGTTGCTGAGCTAGCTGGATTATTTTAACTCCATCTTGCTCAGCTGGAATCACACGAGTGGCAACAGCAGCATACTTGATAGCTGCCTAACTTGTGTTACCCTCTATTGACTCATCTGGCTGGGATGATTTAGTTGGGGTCAGTCCTGCTTTGAACAGGGGGTTGGACTAGATGACCTCCTGAGGTCTCTTCCAACCCTAATCTTCTATGATTCTATAAAAACAACGAGGAGTCCAGTGACACCTTAAAGACTAACAGATTTATTTGGGCATAAGCTTTCAGTGTGTTTTTTACCCACGAAAGCTTATGCCCAAATAAATCTGTTGGTCTTTAAGATGCCACCGGACTCCTCATTGTTTTTGTGGAGACAGACTAACACGGCTACCCCTCTGATATATAATTCTCTGACTCCCATGCCTCTGCATTACACAGTGCTCAATGAGGAAAAGAAAGCAATCACAATGTAATGCTACATTTAAAAAAAGCAAAAGTCCTATAATAGGGTAACATCAATCCCTTCATTTCCAAAGCACTATGCATCATTTTACATATGTAATCCTAGTAAAGTGACTGATGTAGCTAAAAACCCCATGTAATGCTTTGAAATCAATCTTTGTGCCTTTTTCCAAGTTCCCCAATATATGGAACAATCTCTCAGTCAGGCCCTTTCCCTCTGCTTGTTCAAATCCTTCTAAAGGACTCACTTCTTCTCCAGACCCATACAAACTAACTAACGGCAGTCACATTGTGGTGAAAAAAAAAAAAAAAAAGTAACATAAGAGGTCCTATGGGCTTCCTCCACTACAAGTCTATTTTCTCTTCCTTCAATTCTGCCCTATTCCTCACCAAACAGCACTATTTCTCCAGCCTCCTTGATTTCCATACCCACAATCCCAGCTGTTTATTTGCCACAGTCTGCATATGTGGTGAGATTTTTCCCTACTTGTGCCATTATCCGTCTACAGCGAGCTAATGCCCCAAGGTAATTCCTGGACACAAAAAACACAGAGGTTACCTTTGAAAACTTTCCACTTTTGCCCTTGATATCTAGTTCAATTTACCTTAGCATTTTCAGCATTTCCTGTAATTCCTTATATAGGAAATACTACAAATTCTGAGGAAATATTTTCTCTCTCTCTAGTGTAATTGAAAAGGTTTGGTTTTTTTGAAGAGTGACCTCCAGAAAACCTTTAAAAAGTCTTAGCACATTGGCTCACCCTACTCTAGAGTATTTTTAGAATTTGATGTTTGGAACCGTCGCCTTGTTCAGTTTTATCACATTCAGAAAGTCCATTAAGCATTTCTTGTATTTTTCTTTCTTTAACTCACTCAATTGCCATGTACCTTATGTTGCAGAGCTTCCCCTCTAGTGGCTTTTTTAGAGAGTTAATGGCTCCCTACCAATCACACCATAAATTATATAAATTATTCAGATGCGCTGTAAATGTTTTAGGATGAGTTAATGAGGAAAGTTTTTCAGAATGAGGTCTGTCTGCACCAAGAACCAGGCATGATAAGGCTGAACATAATAAATGTGACAGAGCAATTCCTCTTCCTTTTTAGCATTTACACCTTTCTTATCTTCTCTTAGTTGATATTTGGCCAAACTATACTAATTTCTGCTCTGACTCATACTTCTGCAAACCCACTGACTTCGTTGTAGTTCCCTAAGTTGTAAGTCAGCACAGAATTTGGCCCTTTAAAAATGTTTCCTCAAATTAATCCCCCAACCTCTTAATCATTTTAATTTTAATTCACTGAATTTCCTCCATCTTATATCTTGCTAAATCTATTCAAGTGCCATAAACTGAATGCAGCATTCTTCTTGGTTGAATGTGGGAGAAAGAATGGTCTTGGATCTTGTGGTTAAGGCATTGTTCTATCATTCACTGACTTGTCATTCATAGATCAATCCAGATGAAAGTTCAATTTCTGGCTCAGGACAGATTTCCTGTGTGACTTTGGGCAAATCATTTAGTCTCCCTGACTCAGTTCAGTAGGTGGTAAACTGGGGATTAAAGATACTTCCCTTTCTCCCAGGTGAGATGTGAGTGTAACTGCATTAATGATAGTAAATGCTTAGATGATGTAGTGATGAGAACCATATAAATACCTGCATTGTTAGATAGAATCGTATCAAAAACATACTCTCGGATTTGTGATATGAAGTACAAAATCATGTTAGGTCTTGTTTTTGCAGCATCTCACATTGCATGCCAAGATTTTTAGAAAACTGAATTTTCATCCAGTGGGAAATTTTGACACTTTGAAATTAGTTTCTGGTCCAAATTGGAAAATGTCATGGAATGAAAAATTCTAAAAAGTTTCAAATTGGAAAGGTGTCACTTTTGATCAAAACTAAACAAAAATAGTTAAGTCAATTAACATTTTAGTACAAAATGGTAACATTTTATGTCATTTCTTTTTAAGTTTTAAAAACCTAAATGACATTTTGTGTGACAACAAAACAAAAATTGTTGTTTTGTTTCAAAACATCAATTTGAAATGAAAATTTACATTTCCACATTTCTTTCCACAAAAAAAAATCAACAATTTCCACTGGAACTGACAATTTGCTTAATTCTTTGGTTTCAATGAAACCATATTTTCCTCACAGAAAAGCTTTATGAATGAAAAATTTCAGTCAGCTGTGTTTGCAAGCTGTCATAGGGTGACTGACCCCTTTAAGAGGAAGCAGGGTTCAGTTTACCTGTGATTTATAAACTGCCTCCCAGTTGGGGTTAAAAGAAGGCAACAGGACCTTATAAAGGGAGAGCAAGGAGACAGACAAGAAAGAGTTGCCTCACAATAGACCGAGTGAGATAGACAGAGAAGGGCAGGTGAGAGCTGCCTGAAGAGGAAAGGAGAGACCCAGGGGAGAAACAGGAGCAGAGAGGAGAGCTGAGAGGAGAGCTGTTAGGAAGAACAAAAGGTTGATTTGGAGGAATGGCCAGGGCCGCACAGAGGATTCAGGGGGTCTGGGGCAAAGCGAGGGATCTTGTACTCACTGGGCGGCGCTCCGAGTCTGCGGCGGCGGCATTTTGGCGGCGGGGGGCCCTTCAGTCGCTCCACGTCTTCGGCAGTGCTGAAGGGCCCCCTGCCGCCGAAATGCCGCCGAAGACCCAGAGCGACTGAAGGGCCCCCCTGCCGCTGAAATGCCGCTGCCGCCACCGCCGCAGACTCGGAGCGTCGCTGGGTGAGGAAAGGGATTCTCAGCCAGGGCTCGTGGGGCCCCTGTGGGGCCCGGGGCAAATTGCCCCACTTGCCCCCCCCTCTGGGCGGCCCTGGGAATGGCCAGGCTGGGGAAGCCCTGCTGAGTTACAAGAGTGCTTGTGAAGAGACCCTGAGAAACAAGGGGAAGAACCAACCTGGGTAGGAGAAGCTGAGCCCAACTCAGGAGGGTTGATGCTGGAAGGGTAGGACTCACAGGCAGGAAGCAGGCCTGAATGGAGGGCTGCATGAAATTGAGCCCAGATCAAGAGTTGATCCGGGGGGATGTTCTCTGGGCAGGGACAGGATTCACAGGTACGGATGCCTGGCTGAGTGAGTGGATGTCTTAGTCATGGGATTCCTGACTTGGGGCTACGTACCAGCCAAGAGTTGCAGGAAAGAAGAAAATCTGGGAGCTCTCAGTTGGATGTCCTGGAGAGTGTAGCCCTGGAACAAAGGCAGAAAGTGTCTGGGAACAGACTGGAGATGGACTCATGGGAGGGTGAGCTGGAAATTATGTCCTGGGAGAGGGCATGGAAAATGGCTGTGATTGTACCAGTTGTAGTTTGGGGGTTTGGAAGACTGGTTTTATCATGAGGGTTCTGTGAATGATTGTACATGCACAGGAATAAATTATACCTGGAAGCGGGCTTTTAAATTGGACACAGAGAGATTATATTTCTTTTAAGGCTGAACCATGGGGACAGAGATAGGTACAACTGTTGTGCCATGGCCTGCCACAGGAGGGAACTCAAGGAGGGACCAGCTTGCCACCCAAGCTAATATCTGTTTTGCTGCCCATTCTCACTTCAGATCATTTTTGGCTTACTATTTTCCAAGTGTCTCCCACATAGTAACTGTACTTATTTTGGGCCTAATGTATTAACTTGCATTTTCCCAATCTGAATCTTATTTTGTTAATTCAAGTCCATGTTCCTAACCTCCCTGATATATTGTGCTAGTCTCTGTCTTTGCAATACTTTCCAGATTATTATCATTTGTACCCTCTAATTTCAAAAGCCAGATTCTCTGGGTGATAGCCAGCATAAAATGAAGCATAACTGAAGACAATAAAGCGGTACCTACTTATGCCAGTACTGAACTTTGGCATCAAGTATATACTAGATTTGCCTTAGTAAATGCTTTAGCCTAGACCACCCCCTCCAATATTAAAGCTCATGGGATGGAACTCTGTGAGGAAATCTCCATGGAGATCACTTGCAGAGTTCTGTTCCATTGGGCGTGCTGGGGCCTACCCCCAAACCTGGCTGATCCTGCAGGAGGAGGATGGAAGGACAGGGCCATCCCTGGTGTAGATCCTGTACCTCCACACCAACTCTAGCCTCAGAAGATCCCTCTCTCTCCAGCAGTGCAGCTCCACTGCAGCTGTGCTACCAGAGTCCTCCTGGGCATGCTACTCCTGGAGCATGATAGTTGCAATTTTTAACTTTAAAATTCTTGTAAATCAGTGTGATGTGCCCAGCAGAGATAGCTACAACACTCAAGAACTGCCTAAACGTAAGAACTTAAACTGATTTTCAGAAGTGCCAAACACCCTCACTCTCAATAAAGTCAACACTTATTTAGGTACTCACATATGAAAATGTGGGCCCTAAATTTTAAGTTCCTAGATAGATATGGACACGGGTAGAATGACCACTGATGAAAACAACTCTGAAAGATGAAATAGAAGATACAACACCATGGTATGCTTCAGGAAACAAAGACCGCTAATAGGATTTTGAAACAAAAACACAATTGTTAAAAATCATACACAGAGCAACATGCTGACACTAACTTCCACTGCAAAAATATACTAACTTGAGAGGTACAATTTGACCAAGATCAAGGCCAGTATTTATCTTGAGAGATAATATACTTAAACATTTTTAAGATTCACTGAAACAAGAAATCAGTACATGCATTGTTATATACATTCTGAATGGCGGCATCAGAAACATCAGTAAATCTCTTTGCTGTGGTCACTAATTTCTGAAGTTTAATTTGTTCAAAATGGATATTAACTGAAGTCCAGAAAATTCTTTATTTTCCTCTGAAGAACCAAGCAGAATATGTGGCATTTACTTATTCTAGCTGATTGGTTCATCTGAGGTGAGTAATAATCTTCATTCAACTCAGCTGCTGCCAGCTAGGATGCTGTCATATTTGCTACCTGGTTGGACAGAATTGCTCCAGATCTTAGTATTCTTTGACCTTTGAATAGAATGACCTCGTGCATGGCTGTTTTCAAATAATGAGAAGTCAGAATCAATGAACCCCATTCTTCCATGTAAGCCAAATAATAACCACACAATTGACAACTGACAATATAGTTGTTGTGACTGATACCAGGTGTGTGTATGTGTACATGTATTTATTGTTTTTTCTACTCGATAGCACAAAAATAGTGCTATTGTTCAGATAACTACAGTACATTCTAACCCACATTTACCATACTGTAGTTTCTATGGTAGTCACAACTAAACGAACCATTAAAAGTGATCCAGTTCACTGAACCAAACAACAAGAACCTAAAATTAGAAAAAGTATGCCTAGGGCAATACGCTTTTTAACTCTTGATCTCTTCTGTTTGTGATTAGACAAAAGACTCACGTATTTCTTCCCTCTCATTCTGCTCCTCCTCTTCCCTAAGTTGTAGACTTCCTCCAAGGCATAATTTGGAGATAAAAGGCATTTGCTTATTTTTGTGACTGTCAGTCTCTCCGTGTTAGTAATAGATAAGTTAAACAAGTCCTTTGGTTAGTGACAATTGCCCTACCAACACTAACAACAACATCAGATTAAACAATTGAGCATGGGGAAATCAGATGCCCCATTACATTATGCTCACTCTTGTCCACACATACTGTTTTCCTAATCTGTTACTTGAGCACACGCTTATGGTCTTGGAAGGGTTAAGCATCATCATTCTTAGATGTAAGCCTGTCTGATACTTTTGGCATTATATTCAGAATTGCTACCTTCATCAGATCAAAGCATGTAAGCCAGGCAAGTGTGTTCTTTGTGGGTAGTTTTTAGATAAGATCATGTGACAAAAAGTATCTGAATGTGCATCCTATCAAATTATCCTCTTCGTATATTTGGAAAAAAAGACTGACAAACTGGATATTATGAGTGGCTTGCATTACCACACAATTGAACTAACTGGCCAACGGTCTGCATCCTGGGTTGCATGCCTCTGAGATCAAACCAGGCCCAAACAACCCAAAGCAGGTCTGAGACCATGAACAACCAACCGACATGATATTTTTCCTGTTCACATTATGCTGGGTTGAATGACTCAATCAATTCATTTTTCAATTTCAGATCAGTATTTGTAATCAAGTTCTAATTGTCCTGGATGGTCTGAGATGTCTGACCCAGAAACTTGTTTCTTTTCTGTTTTTTAATTAAAGTTAATTATGATCCAGCTGTATTTACAAACCTAAAGAGAATAAATTCAGCCTTTGGAATGAAGAAGCAGAAAACCAATTGACTGGGAGTATATTTGCCCCCTCAGTGCGCATGCGTAACTCCCAGAAGTGCTAATGACCACTATGCACTTGCAGCCAGGGTAGAACAGAATAGATAGCACCACACTTTATATTCATTTTCTCTGATGATGCTGATTGACAAGAATCACTTTCTGAAACACTGATACTAACACAGCAGATCAGAATGCAGTGGTCTCCCGTGCTGTTAGGGATATAAAGTAGCCTGTTGAATTACGGTTCAGATTGGCAGGGATTTGGATGTTTGGAAGCAGAGCCAAGTGATAGGGCTTTGTCTGCAAGTGGCAAACTTTGGGTAAAACTCCATTCTCACCTCTACTTTCTGATCTGCACTATAATATTTTCATCTGAACTCTACGTTCTCATTTGTACTCTATTACCAAGGGCTTTGTCTGCTTGAAACTGGGCTACCTCAAAGCCAGGCTCAGGGAAGGAATCCTCAGCGGCAACCGATGTTGCAGGGCCAGGTATCTAGCATAGGTGGCCTGACCATGACAATTGCTGAGGCTGATGAGAGGCGTGCGCAGACTCCTCCTCCATGAAGGATGTTTGGTGTCTGTTGTGCAGAGGCCCATTAACTATGCATTCATTTGTAGGGGATACATCTATTTTCTCCCTTCCACATTCCAGAGTAATAAATAAGTCACTTTTTTGTGGCATAAGGATCCCTTGGCTGGGTTCTAGGTAGCTCCCCTCCCGTTCCCCCCGCATGACAGAAATGCATGATTAAACAGAGAGGCCCGTGCTTCAAGATTTGATCCTTTGTTCCTAACCCACTGGCTGCTGCTAAACATACCAGGTGTGTGATAATATTCTGTATTTCCTGCAGCCAAAGTTCCAGCTTAACGAGCTTCTTCCCTCTGGATTGGAAAAGCCTGTATCTGAATATCGCCAAGCTGTAAAAGTGTCTGCAGGGGCTCCTCTCCACAGATGGAGGCAATCCAAAAGTACAGCTATAAAAACAACGAGGAGTCCGGTGGCATCTTAAAGACTAACAAATTTATTTGGGCATAAGCTTTTAATGGGTAAGAAACCCACTTCTTCAGATGCATCAAAACTACAGCTGTAAGCTTATGAGCAGGATTTTGCAGTTCCCTGAATGAAGAGTTGTCTTAGGAACTGTAGGACCACAGCATTGTAACCAGGGCTGGGGGAAATGGTTTGCATGGGAATCTGACCACACATGATCAAGACATGTTCAAGTCTGCTGAACCCAAACAAGGAAAGCTTAAGCTTACTTGATGTTTGCCGTACAACTTCATTATAGTGCAGCACAAACTCTCAGAGCAAATAAGGCTTGAGAGAAGCCACCCACTCTCTGCCCTCCCCTGTTTGGTGAAGAGTATATTCCACTGTCAGGGAAAAGATAGCATTCAGGGTCAGGCTCACTGAACTCTCCAGTACACACAAAACCCCTCCAGGTTCCCTTACCTCTACTTGTAAAGTGGTAGACCTGTGCTGTTACATCTAACATATCGGGTTGTCAATGCAGGTTGGCCACTTGCTGAGAGTACATACCATCTCACAGAGCACAAAGTCATGATGTCCTGTGGTAGATCCCCAGCTACTCATGTACTACATATGGAGTTAGTAGGTGTTTCCATTGCTTCTCCTTTCTACACTCCCTGGGCTACTGTTTTACTAAGATGACACTAAACTGGGAGGAGTGGTAGATACACTGGAGGGTAGGGATAGGATACAGAGGGACCTAGACAAATTAGAGGATTGGGCCAAAAGAAATCTGATGAGGTTGAACAAGGACAAGTGCAGAGTCCTGCACTTAGGATGGAAGAATCCTATGCACTGCTACAGACTAGGGACCGAATGGCTAGGTAGCAATTCTGCAGAAAAGGACCTAGGGGTTACAGTGGACGAGAAGCTGGATATGAGTCGACAGTGTGCCCTTGTTGCCAAGAAGGCTAACGGCATTTTGGGCTGTATAAGTAGGGGCATTGCCAGCAGATCGAGGGACGTGATCATTCCCCTCTATTCGACATTGGTGAGGCCTCATCTGGAGTACTGTGTCCAGTTTTGGGCCCTACACTACAAAAAGGATGTGGAAAAATTGGAAAGAGTCCAGCAGAGGGCAACAAAAATGATTAGGGGTTTGGAGCACATGACTTATGAGGAGAGGCTGAGGGAACTAGGGTTATTTAGTTTGCAGAAGAGAAGAATGAGGAGGGATTTGATAGCTGCTTTCAACTACCTGAAAGGGGGTCCCAAAGAGGATGGATCTAGACTGTTCTCAGTGGTAGCAGATGACAGAACAAGGAGTGATGGTCTCAAGTTGCAGTGGGGGAGGTTTAGGTTGGATATTTGGAAAAACTTTTTCACAAGGAGGGTGGTGAAGCACTGGAATGGGTTACCTAGGGAGGTGGTGGAATCTCCTTCCTTAGAGGTTTTTAAGGTCAGGCTTGACAAAGCCCTGGCTGGGATGATTTAGTTGGGGATTGGTCCTACTTTGAACAGGGGGTTGGACTAGATGACCTCCTGAGGTCCCTTCCAACCCTGATATTCTATGATTCTATGATTCTAAAGAAGAAGAAAGACATTTTGCTCACCAATATGATTCACCATTGCCCTGCAGTGCCAGTATAAAGGGTAACCAAATATCGTTGGTGCAAGAGTTCCTCCAAGGATGTCACAGAGTCAGTTTTGTGCCTCGCTCCCCACAGTAGGCCCAGGGACAAGTCAGAGCTGGCATGGACTGGTGTGTGTGTGTGTGTGGGGGAGGTATGTCGCGTGCATAAGGGGGATGGGCCAAGGCATTCTTATGTCCAGGTAATTCTGCAATGGCTCATAGGGGCTATTGCAGTCAAAGTGTAACTCAGAAGAATGTCAGGGCCGACCTAATCTGTGCCAGGTAAGAAAATGGCTTTGGTTGCCCTGGAATTGGGCACAAGCTGCCTCCCTTTTGCCTCCTCAGGGATCAGTGAAGGCCTGAAGTTTTACCAGCAACGTAATGAGTCACTTTATCTCTTTCTTTAACTCTCAACACTTTAAAGAAGCTCAGAAAACACACTGCACAGGGTTTTAAATCATGTACCTTGGGTTTTGAAATCACAATTCTTTCCTGACATTTTAAAACACTCACATTTGTTTACTAGAAAATTCTATTCACAGGACACGCTAATTTTGGTACAGAAGATGACAAATGTTAATTGTGAGCAGGTGTCATGCCCACCCTACTTTCGGGACACTGGTTTTATTGGTAAATCAAACAACAACAGCAGGACCTCTCCCTGAGTTTTCTCGGCAACACCAGTTGGCCCTATGGGTTCCTGCAGCACCAATCTCTTTCTGCCTCTAGTTCCTTCTGACCAGAGAAAAGGTTCACACCCACCTCTCTGGTAGCCAGCTGAAATTTATAAGCCACATCTTCCGTAATAAATCATCAGAGTTAGCAGCAACATGCAGTGTTCTAATTCCTGTATGGACCAAAAGAAGAGTCTTGTATCTCTATGCAGAATTGTAGAACATACCACCCTGGTAAGAATATATTTATTATAATGTATATATTAAGGATAAGTATGTCTGAAAAATTGTTGTTTAAAAATAATGGCCCTGCTAGCAGATTGAAGAGAGGAGTGACACATGGCTAGAAGAGAAAAACTTCAAAGCTATATTTAAAAGATATCTTTATGGCTGATAAGTTATTAATAGATGTCAGGAATTTCAGTAACACTTCCACTATCATTCTTTATTAGCGCTGCAGTGAAGTGTTTGCCTTGTTGGTGAACTCTCGTAAATGCTTCTCACATAAGCTGACATTTACTCACCTGCCATTATGAGTCCACAACGCTTGTGATGAAAAACAAACAAATTAAAAATCAGGCCACCAAGCCAGAAGAAGATCCAGAGAAATAAAAACTCCTGCATGAAAGAACATCACATTGGGAGGGAGTAGACTATACTTAGTGGTTATTTAAATCAGCGGTTCTCAAACTTGGGCCGCCACTTGTTCAGGGAATGCCCCTGGTGGGCCGGGCTGGTTTGTTTACCTGCCGCGTCTGCAGGTTCGGCCGATCGCAGCTCCGACTGGCCGCGGTTCGCCGCTCCAGGCCAATGGGGGCTGCGGGAAGTGGCGCAGGACGAGGGATGTGCTGGCCGTCCTTCCCATAGCCCCCATTGGCCTGGAGCGGCGAACCACGGCCAATGGGAGCCACGATTGGCCGAACCTGCGAATGCGACAGGTAAACAAACCGGCCTGGCCCGCCAGGGGCTTTCCCTGAACAAGCGGAGGCCCAAGTTTGAAAACCACTGATTTAAATAACAATGCTCAGAATTTCTATAGCTCTTCCTACCAAGGGTCTTACAGTAATTTACAAACATTAATTATGCCTCATATTATCCCTGCATGACGAGAAAGTACTATTAGCCCCATCTTACAGATGGGAAAATCAAGGTAGAAATTATTACTAAACAACTGGCCCAGGTCCACATGGAAAGTCAGCAACACAGCTGGGAATAGAAAACCAGCTTTCTTGCTTATCAGACTAGTGCTTTAAACACAGGGCTATCCTCACCATCCAGCTACAATTTGCTGAGCACAACTTTTAGGAATTCTGGGGAGCTGCTGAAACGCAGGGTAACTTTCATGGTAAGATCACTGCATCATGAACTCATTCCAAATGGGATTTGGGAGAAAATTAGTATTTGTGAGGTAAACAATCCCAGATTACAAGAGGGAAAGGAACCCTCAACATAAATATGTTCAGTGCTTTTTGATTGTTTATGGTACTTTTCTCTATGCTATGACATGAGACCAGTCAAGCAGTAAAGAGATATTCGAAAGGACTTTCCATTTTTTAAAGCACAGGCTACAGTAACACTTAAGTGCTTCTTTCCTCACTGCTGCAGAAGATATATTTTGCATAAGGTCTCATTTTCACTTTAATTTTTATTTTGTAAACATATTTGTCAGGTTCACAACACTTTCCCTTCCTAAAAAGCCCCTTGAACCGAATGTTGTTCCAACAACCAAACCTTTGATTATAGTTCAGGATGCTTAAGTGCAGGACCTGCTGACACAATCACTTGACAGCAAGGAAATATCCATGTAAAGGAAGCTTTTTTAACATAATACCTTAACACTCACATGTGGCAACCAGTTGCACAGACATGGAGCTCCACCTGCAACTCTCTTGTCCTTCAGCATATAAAAACAAACACTGCACACACCAAATTCCTGTAATTCACTAAAACCATAATACCACCCTGATCATTAACATTCGTTTGTTGTAAACATGTGCATTGGGCTGCTGTCTGATGTTATATGGGCAAAGTCTAAGGTCTGAGTTCAGATTCTATGTTAGGGTGTCAGTGGGAGGAATTTTGTTGTGTGCTTTGTGCTTCTTTGTGTGTTTTAATGTGGGGGGAGAGGGAAAAAAAGGTTAGAAATGTTATAAAAGGAAAAGCAGCAGGATTGGAACATGGATGAAAGTGTAGACACGGGAGATGGAAGAATCAGAGGTGATCCCCCAAGATGTGGCCCCGAGTGAAAGGAGAGATGATAGTGTTGAAAGAATCATGTTCCCATTCCTCATGAAAACATTACTTTTTTCAAAAGCCCACTCAAGTCATTCATGAGTACATTTGATCTGAAGATCTGTAAGTAAATTTGCTCCCTCACATCTCTATTCTTTTTCCCACCTCAGCCCAAAGGGTTTCTCCCTCCTCCCACCCACTCCACAGCCCCAACTCCTCTCAACAGGTGCTTTCGTCCTCTCCAGCTGGAGGCTGAACTGAGGAAGAGACGGTAGCTTAGCAGAAGAAGAGAACATTACTCTTTCTTCTCTGCCCAGTGCTCCCCTTCGTATCTTCTTCTGGTCTCTTGCAGGTTTAATGACTGACCACACCTACATCCATGTAGCCTATCTAGCTACTATATGAGCCCCCTTCACTTTAGTGTAAGAGCTCCTCTCCTTTCATGATGTGTTCATCAAAAATCTGATGAGGAAGGCAGAGGCAAAATCTTCTCATTCCCCAGCGTGCAATGGGCAACAGCTGGAGATATTCAACCTCTTCAACCTAGGGGACTATCTTTGGCTCCCTTTTTTTTTCTCAGTTGGCTAGACTAGCTGCAGCATGATGTCTCCGTCTTTGCAACAGCTCCTGTTGTCCTAAAGACAGCAGGAGGCACCGTAGAGAGAGAGACCCAGTCTGCTGCTAGTGCTGATGGTTGATAAATCGCCACCTCCTTTATTTCCTACTTTACAAGGCCTCATGACATCTCAGCAGATCACAACCTATCGTTTGCAGTCCCCCACCTTAGTTCTATATATCATTCTTAGTCTGAAAACACTTGAACTTGTTTCCATTATGTTTGTGAATATACTGGCTCATTAGGCCATTTCTAGACACTGAAGAAAACGCACAAGCTAGAAATAACTAGGTAAATGTATTTTGTGGAATGAACTTTAATTGTGCAGAATGGAAAACACAGAATTTTAGATGCAACCTAATTCAAGGCTAATGCATAGAAACAAAGCCTTGGTTTTGTATGGATTTTCTGACGGGATAGACTTGTATCATATTTGATCAGAATGTTCTATACAGTTATTTTCAGAAGGTCCCAAGTGGATGGCTAAGTAGCATTATAAATAGTTTGTGAACACTGATTTTTAACCATATGGACTCTACACATTGCAGTGGGGCATGTCTCTCAATCTTTAGCAGAGTTTAGATTTTACTTTTAATGCAATACATATTTGACAGTGACATGGAAAAGCCTGGAAAGACTTCGCATGTCGTTGTCCAGCTATACCAAAAGGACAGGAGACACTTGATATGGTTTTAATCAGGCTGCAACTTTATTATTAGATGTCTGGAACTACCCGGCAGATAAAAGTGTACAGTGCAGGTAACCCCATGTTCATTCAGTAACTCCCCAGTGGGCTTTCCCCAGCCCCCACTCTTTTCCCATCCAGGTCCTTCAGCCAACCCATTGCTGGGACCTTACCATCTACTTCCCTCATAGGAGGGTTAAGGTGGGCTAGGAAAGGGGAGTTGGCTCCCTGCCTTACCAGTCATAGGAGCCCCCCCTCACCCCATTCCGTTGCTCTAACCAACACCTCCTTTCTAAGTCCTTTACCAAGGCCTTCATCTGGTCACTGTACCTTCCCTGTGGAGTACCTGCACTGGACATCCACCCCACACTTACATCATGAGTTGCAACATACAGCCTAATTCCCTTCATGCCACAACTTAACAGAGCCCTCCCCAAACACACTGTGGGGAAGGTGACCCCCCCCCCACACACACACACACTCCACCTAGGCCAATCTGATGGTGAGGGGGAAATTCCTTCCCAGCCCCCTAAAAAGGGGCAGCTAGCACTATGCCCACAGCAGGTCTTGGTATTTCACCACCTAAAAGGGAGGGAGGCAGGGTACTGCCTCAGTCTGCTCCATGTAAAAGGGGGCGTCACCACACAGGGCTGCCTGTTTTAAATCTTTCCACCCTTCCAGTTCTCAGGGGATGAGTCTGCATCACCAGGCTGACCTCTGCTCCCCGTTTTGCAGCAGTTTCTGACCTCTCCCTCTCCCCCCCCACCGCAGCCATAAAGCACTGTTCTCCTTCCTTCGGCCAGCCAGACAATTTCCTCCCTGCTTAAAGGTATGGTGCGGTCATTCTGAGTGAGAAGAGATTGAAATGATCAGGACTATTAGGAGACTAATAAAAAAGGGCATGATAAAGGTATATTAAATAATGCATGTTATAAGAAAGGTAGGTCACATGCTTCTAGTTACTGCTTCTCATAACAAGGACAAGGGATCAGTCAATAACATTGAAAAGCAGAATTTAGGGAAATACTTCCTCTTACAGAATGCTTAATTAGACAGTGGAACTCATTATCACAAGATTGCATTCAGACCAAGCGCTCAGTAGGATTAAAAAAGATATATCAATGAGAACTCCACATTAATATTAGATAGGACAAAAATAAGAGCTATAAACCTTTATGTCCCACAGCATAAGCCAACCACTAACCAGAGCAAGGAAGAAACTATCCCTATGGCTAGGTTATACTACAGTTGTCCATTATGGAGTTTGGGTACTTCCTCTAAAGGATCTGGCACTGGTCACTGTTGGAGATAGGACACTGAACTATATGAGCAAATCCTCTGAGAAGCCAATTCCAGCATTCCTATGAAAAATAGCTGGGAACTAAGGAAAGAAGAGTCTATTGAAATTTACCAAGCTGGAGTTTAACTTACAAACCATTCAGAAATATTGCTCCATGACTGATTCCCTCCTCTTACCTCTTCAGACCACATTGAGACAAAGCCTCCTATGGAGAAGAGCAATTCCCTTGTTATAAGCTGGTATACCTCTTTAATTAACTTCAGGGCTTTACAGAGACAAACAAGATTAAAACACAGTTTGAGAAGGCTTTCAACACTTCCATTTATTATAAATGATATTGTTTAATCACAGATTTCTCATGCTTAGGCTTTGGGGTTTTTTAAATTGGTGTTTTGTTGTGGTTTGGTGTGATTAGTGCAGAAGCCTTGTAATAACCAAATAATATGATAGTCTAATCTAATAATTTGTGCATGCATATGATGTTCAGGGGAATTATTAAAAGTATTTTCTCTCATTACAATGTTAGCAAAACCAGGAAGCCTTGTTACCTACCTAGGTTTTAGGACCGTGACTTTTCACTGCAAATATGTTTAATGAAATTGTATGCAACAGACTGTAGTTGTATGTTAAAATAATTAACTCCACTGAATGACCCTTTAAAGGGACCTTGTCATTTCCTGGTTTTTTTATTGCAATTTTCTTAAAACAAATTTTGGTTTAAACTGAAAACCACAACCCCTGATTACAGACAAGGACCAGATATGTGTTAGCCGGACAAGCCTTCTACTTTCATTGATTGAAATAGAATACGGGTACTGCTAAACCGTCTCCTTCCTAATAGTTTTGTATTTCAGGTCACTAGGACAACAAATTGGAACAATTTAAGGGTGTAGTCTGTACATCATTGCACATTAAGATGGGAATATGCCTCTTAGCATGCATCCCTGATGTATAACTCCCCATTAACACAGAGAGACAGAATAATATGAAGAATCGTGAACACAAGTACCATTGCTCAGAATTCTTTGATCTATCACATCATTTGGTGCTTAATTTGATATTTCTGAATTTCAAAGCCATCTTCCTCCCTCCTCTCCCAATGTAACATTTTGAAATACAATACCTTCTTACGTATACTAAATGTCACGGAGGCATTGTCATACAGTTTATGCCTAAATACCTAGTATTTGCTAAGAAGATCTCACCATCTAATCTAGTAATTTACTTCTGGCAATGACCAATACTTGACACTTAGAGGAAGCGTTCTTCTACAATGTACTTGGCTGACTGGCTTGTCAGAATTCGATTTTTATTTTTTAGATAATTTTGACAGATATCAATGTTGATTTTAAAGCATTTTTTTAGATTTGCATCAATTTAAATTTTCATAGTTATACAAAATTATTGGTTTTAATTTTTTTTTAATTTTTATCTATTTAAAGTTTCACAGTTATAGGAAATTTATGGTGGGATCAGACAATGGGGGAGTCAGACAATAATTAAGGAAAACAGCTGTTGAGACTTAAAAAGTTAAAGCTTATATCTGTTAAAGCACAAATTGTCAACATCACATTTCAAAATATACAAAGTAAACACCTTAAATAAAATTCTAATATATTTCTGAAGCAGCATTTTTCTTACTTTGCCTATCAGTAGATTTTGATTATTATTGGTGGAAATATTTTTTTTGTCGGTTGTGCTTGCATGGTGAAATTGATGTTTACCAGCATTTCCCAATAAAAATCTAATCCTTCCAAGTCTACTAATAGGGAAGTTATGATCATAAAAGAATTACCTGTAATAGATGTTCAGATAAATATAAAATGAAATTTCATAGGTTACTGACATAACTGCTGACATGATGTGCTTTTCTCATGGTATTTGCAGCTCACTTTTCCAGTTTGAAAAATAATCATTACTTTTGTTTTTGTTTCTTTTGAAACATTTTTGTAATTACTGTTTTGGTCTGTGAATTGTTTTAGAGGTTTTTTTTAAATCACAAAATCCATGCTAAAAAGTCTTCTTGTAACCAGCCAGATTCTTTCCACATATATTAATGAGCCCTTCTCAGGGACATTAGGCTACAAGGATTGACCTGCTCTTTGTATAGCTCTGCTACTTTGCATTGATCACAGCAGAGTTTAATGTTTATCTTGGCTTCATTAAACACCGAGGATTAGCAGATGAGTCCAGGTTGACATGGTTTCATGAGCTGTAATATACCTTCAACACCACCAAATTGCTGCTGATGTAAAAAAGGTAAATATATGTGTTATCATTTATGATTTACATCATTATATGTGGGTATATCCACTGATGTCCACCTGTCAATATCTCTGTGTATTTTTCACAAAGAATTTCTTGCAAGTGCAAACTGGAGTACAAACCAGTATATAACCTATTATACAATGCTACATATACAAACTGTCTATTTTTGAAGTCTGGACAATTAAGAACAGTATTAAGAATGAAAAGTGGATAATTACTATCATATATTGTTTAATTACTGCTTTTATTCATACAGATCCCACCCAAGACCAATATTTCATGGGGGAGGGCGCATTTTGCTAACAGCAGTAGCAGTGGTATGAACCCATCCATGCAGTTACAGTGTTTTCAACTAGTGAGCCTGGAGAACATGCATAGGGAATTGGGATATGATGTTGGACTTCAATTTGTACATAGTTTCAATATTGAGGAAGAAAGAAGAACTAGTAACAACTTCATAGTAACACGAGGCCCTTCCTGGTAACAAATAGAGAGCAACATAAGAACCCCTTTAACAGCACAAACAGCAACTATTAATATACAGAATTTATGGCAGGATATTCATGAGCACTGCATAAGCTAAGTCACTGTTTCCACTATGTGCCAACGATATCACTAGCACTATAGGACTTTGCAAGACAGCAAATACTCCATAAAGAAACTGCCTCAGCTCTTAAAAGTTTTCTGCCACCTACACAGACTTTTGTGCTGCTAGACATCCTATTTAGGCTAATATTGCCCCTTGGGCAGTGGATCAACTGTTTTCAGGTTCCTTTCTTCTCCTCAGAAGAAGAAATGATGATGGAAGGAGAGGGTCTTTGGGGAACTTTCTGATTTTTTTTCAGGCTTTACCCTTATTCTCTCTGCTCCCAAATAATGCCATCATTGAATGAATATTTCCTTGTTTAATTGAACAACTGTTCTCTCCCTCTCTACCCAAATGTTACCTTTTAATCTCCTTTTATAGTTAGAGAACTAGTTTCCTTTTTGAGCAATAGTTCAGGACCAATGCTTGGAAAATATACTTTAGTCATAAATGCAGCTATATAGTTCTGTGAACTTTAAAACAGTCTTTCCCTTACAGTTTTAGCAACGGATGTCTTGCAAATCTTGAAACTACTGGTGATCAATGCCTTACAACATTTGAGAGCTGGATTTCCAAGTATTCAAAAGGTATAAATAACTGGTTTCTGTCTCTAATGAATCTTGAGATAATTACTTGAATTATGTTAGAATTCAAGTAGAAAAGCTGGTAATCAGAATGACATGATTTTAAGGTCTCATAATTTGCAACGTGCCAGTAATAATAATGAATGCTTATAGTATATGAAATCTCTGTTTTCAAGAAGCATAAAGCATTACATTCTAGCGGTGGGTGTTCAGTAAAATAGCAGACTGCAAAACTATGGCATGGGCATATTTATTTCTCAGTCTAAAGGTACTTTTCTGGCACTGGTCCAGGAGTGAATATAATAAATCCCAAACCAGTGTTATTTTCAACCTTTACTTCTATTCTCTAGTGACCCATGTCTGAGGCTCCCAGAAGACTCTGCCCCCAGCTAAACACTTTCTTTCTTTTTTAAACTTCTTTAGTGAGTCCCTGCATAGCAGGTCACACAACCTCAGATGGAATTTCTCTCTCCCCCAATCCCGTGAGCCTGACCCAAAATATACATGTGAAAAGATGTCATAATTGCAATTTTTAAGGGAGTCTATTGGGGCTTCTTTACCTGACCTTAAATTTTCTGGTGAACAGCTCACTGTAGTTCACTTCTCATCATCATCACTGTCATTAATGGGCTCATCTTCATTCATGTGTAGTAGTGGAATCTCCTGTCTCCATTTCTACCCTTAGGTAATGGCACGATACCCATCATTTGTGGGTAGTGACTGTTTCTTTCAATACCGCATTTGTCTTCATTGAGAAATGTAACATATTATCTACATCGCTTTTTTAGTTGTGTCAAGACAAGTGAAGTAAAATGATGATGCCTTAGCATCTGAGAAAACCTGATGTCATGGCAACATGTCATATTATGCAGCCCTATTAAGGTGTTTTTCGTTCAGCAGTTGGCAACCAAATAAAAACATGCACTCACCTCTCCATATAAACACCTTTTGTCAACAGATTCCTGGCCAGACTACAAGACTCCAGTTGTACCACTCACAAAGCTTACAGGCTTTGCTGGAACAGGGCCAGAGTGCTCATCACATGGCAAGATTGAGCCCCAACAGAGCCATGCCAGCAAAGACGACAAGGTGACCTTTGACAAATGGAAGTCCTTGCAATATTTCTAGGTGCTATTACTTTATTTGTTTTCAATAACACCAAGCAGAAGCCTCATTTGAGTAGATCTAAAGGAACAGTAGCCTCTGATGCCATTTCAAATGATTATTATTTTCTTTTGTCAAAGTGTTAGTGCCTTGCCTAAAGCAGATAGGAGAAACTCAGATCCCTCTTTGCCTATATGTATATTTTTGTCTATGGTAGTGCACACCAGAATAATGACCCAGATCCTGAGTTGCATCAAGGGGGAAGGTGTAAAGGTGCCACTTACACTCAGTGATTCTCAGCTGGCCCAGTCTTGAGCCAGTCCCCTACCTGGTTGCGGTTCTGTACACTGCACTTGTAAGGATACTCTGACCCCCTTTCCCATGCTTATGCTCCATTCACTGTGATGCGGGTGGGCCGGGGGTGGGGGGGGGAGCATAGGAACCATTACAATGACTCTATGCCACCCAAGGATCTCACATTGGTGACTCCTCAAGTAGACAGGTAAACTGTCTTTAGGGCTGTTTTGTGGTGCTGGAATGGTGCAAAGCCACCTTGTGGCTGAGGAAGCATCCCAAAGTCTTTGGTTACTTTTGCTCCCATTTACCAATGTTTGAAAAACGACACCCATGACCCTTGGGTGAATAATGATGACACATTTACAACTGGAGACTTCTTCTCTTTCATTCTTTTACTGAGCAGGGCAAATGTGAATCTTATCTATATCAGTCAACTTGTCTTCCCAAGTAAAATATAACAGACAGTTTGCACTAATGCTAAAAGTATTTGTTTTTTTTTTTATGGAGAACAGGCACACTCCTTTCCTTTTATAGCTCCTGATCTCATTTTGAAAAACAATTTTACAAGAAGAAACTCTTAGGGTATGTCTACACTACGAGAGTAGTTCGATTTTAGTTAAATCGAATATGTGCAATCGATATTAGAAAGTCGAACGTGTGTGTCTACACTAAGGACAGTAATTCGACTTTGTCAGTCCACACTACCAGGGAAAGCGTCGACATTGGAAGCAGTGCACTGTGGGCAGCTATCCCACAGTTCCCGCAGTCCCCGCTGCCCAGTGGAATTCTGGGTCGAGCCCCCAATGGCTTCTGGGTAAAAAATTGTGGCGAGGGTGCTTTTGGGTAACTGTCGTCATCCGTCAGTCACTACCGCCCTGCCTCCCTCCCTGAAAGCGCCGGCGGGAAATCAGTTCGCGCACTTTTTGATCAGTGACAGCGCGGACGCCACAGCACTGCGATCATGGATCCCGCTGCGACCATCGCTGCAGTTGTGGCCGTTCTCAACGCCTCGCACCTTATCATACACCTTTCCCAGAGGCAGATGCAGAGAAATCAGGCGAGGAGGCTACGGCAGCGGAGTGAGGGCCTGAAGTCGGAGAGTAGCACAGAGCTGTCAGAAACCACGACACCCAGCGCCGAGGACATCACGTTTGCAATGGGGCATGTGGATTTTGTTGAACGGCGATTCTGGGCCCGGGAAACAAGCACGGACTGGTGGGACCGCATAGTGCTTCAGGTCTGGGATGAATCCCAGTGGCTGCGAAACTTTCGCATGCGGAAGGGGACTTTCCTGGAACTTTGTGAGTTGCTGTCCCCTGCCCTGAAGCGCAAGGACACCCGCATGCGAGCAGCCCTGACTGTCCAGAAGCGAGTGGCCATAGCCCTCTGGAAGCTTGCAACGCCGGACAGCTACCGGTCAGTCGCGAACCACTTTGGCGTGGGCAAATCTACCGTGGGGGTTGTTGTCATGCAAGTAGCCAAGGCAATCGTCAAGGTACTGCTGTCAAAGGTAGTGACCCTGGGAAACGCGCAGGCCATCATAGATGGCTTCGCTGCGATGGGATTCCCAAACTGCGGTGGGGCTATAGATGGGACTCACATCCCTATCCTGGGACCGGGCCACCAGGCCAGCCAGTACATCAATAGAAAGGGGTACTTTTCAATGGTGCTGCAAGCACTGGTGGACCATCGGGGACGGTTTACAAACATCTACGTCGGATGGCCGGGCAAGGTTCATGACGCTCGCGTGTTCAGGAACTCTGGTCTGTTTAGACGGCTGCAGGAAGGTATTTACTTCCCGGACCACAAGATAACTGTTGGGGATGTGGAGATGCCTACAGTGATCCTCGGGGACCCAGCCTACCCGCTAATGCCCTGGCTCATGAAGCCCTATACTGGCGCCCTGGACACAGAAAAAGAACTGTTCAACTACCGGCTGAGCAAGTGCAGAATGGTAGTGGAGTGTGCTTTTGGCCGTCTCAAGGGGAGATGGAGAAGCTTACTCACTCGCTGTGATCTCAGCGAAACCAATATCCCCATCGTTATTGCAGCTTGCTGTGTGCTCCACAATCTGTGTGAGAGCAAGGGGGAGACCTTTATGGCGGGGTGGGAGGTTGAGGCAAATAGCCTGGCTGCTGATTACGCCCAGCCAGACAGCCGGGCGATTAGAAGAGCCCAGCGGGACGCGCTGTGCATCCGGGAGGCTTTGAAAGCCAGTTTCAAGGCTGAGCAGGGTACCCATTGACTTTTAAGTTTGTGGACACAGAAGCTGAACTTGCCCCCGTTTCTTTACCCAGTTGCCGTCGACTATCCTCTCCAATTACATACCCCCTTCACCCCCTTCCCAAAAAATAAAATCTGTTCTGTTTTGTTCATGGACACCGTTGTCTTTATTACTGTTTTCACGGGAATGTTTTAAACCTGGGACGCAGACTGTGGCGGGGAGCGGGTTTAGGGTTGTGATGCAAATGATGCTTCTAAACTCCAGGAATGACAGGCTCCGCGATGGTGGACTGGTTGTTTCAACGGAGCCTGCCAGCCCTCCTGGCCGGGACTGCGTGTATGTGTCGGCTATGTGACTGTCTTGCAGGGGGAGGAGGGTTACAGATCCCCTGCTGCGCGGCTCTGTGATCCAGGGTAAGGACCGCTGCATAAGATCTGTAACTGCCCTCCCCCGCCACCAAGTCACAGAGCAACACCACCGCCCCCACCACACAGAACATGAAAACCACCTCCCAGACTGACCAGGATAACTAGTCACTGCACTGTATATGTGCCCTGCTGCTGCACCTGCCCCCTGCTAAAGGTGACTGTCCTGTCCAATGACCAAGGCCCTTCCCCCCCCTCCAGACAGACTCCCCTCCAAAAGAAGAGGATGGAAACAGAAATGAACAGAAACGTATTCTTTATTAACAACCGCACATGGAACGGGGGGGTGAAACTTGGACGGGGTCTTGTGTGAGGCGGGTAGGAAAGGACTTTTCAAATTTTGGGGAATGAGAGCCTTCTAGTGGTAGAGCAGTCCGCAGGGGTGGAGTGAAATTTTTCCCGGCCCCTTCCACCCCTCCGTGTTTGGACTTTGGGTGAGGGGGGTATGGGACTTGGTGGCGGGGCAGGGCAGTTACAGAGAGACTGCAGCGGGGCTCTCTCCTCCTGCCTCCGGTCCTGCAGAACATCCACAAGGCGGCGGAGCGTGTCCGTTTGCTCCCTCATTAGTCCAAGCAGCGTTTGAGTAGCCTGCCTGTCCTCCTGTCGCCACCTCTCCTCCCGTTCAATGTTTGCCCGGTGCATTTGGGACAAGTTCTCCCTCCACTGTGTCTGCTGGGCTGCCTGTGCTCGGGAGCATTCCATTAGTTCAGCAAACATGTCTTCCCGTGTCCTCTTCTTCCTCCTCCTAATGTGCGCTAGCCTCTGGGCAGATGTGGCTGTGGGAATTGGAAAAAGGGAGTGAATTCCTGAGACAGAGCAATGTATCTGTGAACAGAGAACATAGTCTTTCTCTGTGAACAAGACCATGCAGAGCACCTATCACACGCGCACTGAGGACAAGGTCGAATTTTCGGCCCTCGCCTACAGTGCCTGCGGTCTTGCTGTGGCGAGCTGAGGAGCAGGGCAGGACACCGGACTTTGTCTAGATGGCAAACATGGTAAGCCGTAGACTTGTGGCCGCTTAAAACTTTAAGAGTGGCACTGGCCTCCTTTCACATAGAAAGCAATGCGAGTCTCTGCTGGCAGCAATCCTGCAAGCATGAACTCTGGCCCTGTCCCAGCCCCTCGCGGCTGTAAACCGCGTGGCTGTAAACCGGCGGTTGCAGTTCTGTAAAGGGACGGGCAAGCAGTCCCAATACTAACTTTCCCCTACCTAATTCACAGCAGGGAGTCATGCCTGACATCACCCTCCTGAAGGTCTCCGAGAGCCAGAAGGAGAAGATGCTCCGGGACAGCCTGCAGAAACCGGGGCCATTTGCTGCACTGCTGTGCAAGGCCATGATCCCGGAGTACCTGCTGGCGTTGTGGCAGGGAAACGTGTCCTACCACGGGGGGCCTAATAAGCTGTCCCTGCCCAGGAACCTGCTGATGAGGCTTGAAAAACACCTGCAGGAGGTGTATGAGGAGTTCTCCCCGGAGGATGTCGCCTCGATCCCCGGTTACATTGACCAGTTCTTGGCTTAGGTGCCCTTGGAGGGACAAATGACTGCAGGGTTTTGGGCACTATAATCATGAAGCGGACATTGTGAGATTTTTTTAAAATGGTTCGGACTATATATTGAGGCGCCCAAAGACGGAGTAATCATGATACACTTTGCACTGATTCCCCTTTTGTTTGACTTTCCTGTTTACATGTTTTTAAGCACTTTACCCACTGTTAATATTTTCAATCTTCCTGTTTTGTTGCAAATAAATGTTTACATGTTTTAAAGCACTTTAGCTACTGTTAATATTTTAAATATGCCAGTTATGTTGTAAATAAATGTTTGGATATTTAAAACACTTACTGCTTGATCCTTCCCCTGAATCTGTGTCTGGGGTAACGGCTGGGGAGGGTTGGTAGGGGATCTCTGTCAGGGTGATGAAGAGCTCCTGGCTGTCGGGCAAATCAGCGTTGTAAGCGCTGTCTACTGCCTCGTCCTCCTCATCTCCTTCCTCCTCTTCCCCGTCCGCTGAGGAACCGGCCGCGGACAATATCCCATCCTCAGAGTCCACGGTCAGGGGTGGGGTAGTGGTGGCGGCCGCACCTAGGATGGAATGCAGTGCCTCGTAGAAACGGGATGTGTGAGGCTGGGATCCGGAGCGTCCGTTTGCCTCTTTGGTCTTCTGGTAGCCTTGTCTCAGCTCCTTGATTTTCACGCGGCACTGCGTTGCATCCCGGCTGTAGCCTCTCTCTGCCATGGCTTTAGAGATCTTCTCATAGATCTTTGCATTCCGTCTTTTGGAGCGCAGCTCGGAAAGCACGGACTCATCTCCCCACACAGCGATGAGATCCAAGACTTCCCGATCCGTCCATGCTGGGGCCCTCTTTCTATTGGATTGCACGGCCATCTCTGCTGGAGAGCTCTGCATCGTTGCCACTGCTGCCACTGCTGCTGAGCTCGCCACGGTGTCCAAACAGAAACTGCGCTTCAAACTGCCCAGACAGGAAAAGGAATTCAAATTTTCCCGGGGTGTGGCTGGTCAGAGCATCCGAGCTCGGACTGCTGTCCAGAGCGTCAACAGAGTGGTGCACTGTGGGATAGCTCCCGGAGCTATTACCGTCGATTTCCATCCACACCTAGCCTAATTCGATATGGCCATTTCGAATTTAGCGCTACTCCTCTCGTTGTGGAGGATTACAGAAATCGATTTAAGGAGGGCTCTATGTCGAACTAAATGGCTTCGTGGTGTGGACGGGTGCAGGGTTAATTCGATATAACGGCGCTAAATTCGACATAAAAGCCTAGTGTAGACCAGGCCTTAGGTTGTATGAAGTCAGTAAAAAAATGGAGTGAAAGATGCCCATACAACAGTGATTCAAAAGAAAGTCTTAAAAATAATGTCCACATTAAAATATTTTTGAAATGCCACCGTCTATGTGCAAAAATAAAGATAGTTATTCAGCACCTTTAACAAACGCAGCATGATATTAACATTCACAGCTGGCATTTTGTTCCTTCAAGTAAGTTATCTGAAACCACGCCGGTGAACTAATGACAATGGTAGCATCATTTGCACTCATTTTGCAAGGGGCTTTGTTAAATGACTATTGTATCTGACATAATGACATTTCTGAATTACCTATGTATAAAGTGTGGGTAGGTGGTGGGAAGGCAATGAATGAGTGTGCCTCTTAGCACATACTGATTCACTGCTTTTTTTGTTGTTCTCTAAAAACAATGTTTAGTTTTAAACCTTTGCTTAAATTACTACAATTCCTGTTCAAGTTTTAACTTGGAAAAATAATCTGTATTCAGGGGACTGATTATTCTGCCAGTTTTAAGCACATGGCTCCCAAAAGGACATGTGTGCAACTGATGGGATAATCAAGCCCCATTAGTGCAAAACTGGCCACATGGCAACCTGTAATATGTTCTGTACACTTACTCCAGAAACTATTTAGCACGCTTTTATAAATCAAACACCACATTGATTCTGTTGGCTGGCCTACATTACAAAATGCATGAACCTTATCATGAACAGCCAAGTTAGCTGACATGATGCTAATCGTAACAGACTGGTTAGTGTAGATGAGAGCAGATCTCATTCAGAATCATCTAAGAAGATATCTCTGATTGTCAGCTAACTGTTTAATGACACAATATGCTGATCCAATGCCGAACACAGTTTTCCTGATTTACACTCTTTGGTCAGTCGTGCTCACCATTGTCTCAGCTAACGTGACTTTTCACAATTTTCACATGCAAAAAATTGTCTAGTAAAGACAAGACCCCAAAAGACTTTTCCTCAGCAACTGGCCTATTCTGCACACTCTTGATCACACCAGGGATGTCTACACCAGGCCTGAGGCTTGGTCTACACTAGAAACTTATGTCGGTATAACTATGTCACTCAGTGGTGTGGAAAATCCACACCTCTGAGTGACACAATTATACCGACCTAACTCCTGGTGTAGACAGTGCTATGTCAACAGGAGGACTTTCCCCATTGATATAGCTACCACCTCTCGGGAGGTGAAGTACCTACGCCAATGGGAGAAGCTCTCCCATCATCATAGATAAGGGTCTTCACTGATGCACTACTGATGCAGCTGTGCCACTGAAGCATTCTAAGTGTAGACAAGCCCTGAACTGCAATGAAGGAAGAGAGAAGCGCATTCACTGTATTTACATATGCTGTGTGATTGAGAAGCCCCAAATGCTAGAGAAAGAACATTAGAAATAAGCTATTCAGCATTTTGCGTCTCTGCTTTTTTAATATGAGTTTGGTATGCTAAATCTTTTACAAGTAATAAAACTCATGGAAGTTGACTGGTTTAGAAGCCTGAAGCTAGTGGACCAAATTTTGATATAAAATACACCCTTCAAAAATGCTTATGGATCTTCGAAGTCCTCCTTTATGCAAACAAGACTGTATTTAAACAAACAAACTGATAAGTAGGCACAGTTTGAATGTGCAAATGCCTCTATGGGGATACAAAAGTGGGGTTTTGTATGCGATGGATGAATAGAAAATATTTGCACATGAAATTCAGGCAGCTAGTTTTGAAAGTTTGGCCAGTGTGACACAAACACGGTCAACAGGTTCTAGACCCAGCAGTTCTTGCACTTATGCAAGTGTTTGTAAGCTTTTTTCCCCTTTTTATCTGATTTGGCTACTCTCTTCATGTCTGGCCACATTGGAGATAGTTTCTTTTCCAAAACTGGAACAGTAGTTCTGAATAGTCTTCCCATCAGGAGCTGTGCTAGACTATATCCAGTAGCTGTTGTCGGTGTTGTCTATACCTCAGAAGAGCAAGGAATGGATCTTCCTGCTGAAGGATTTTCTTAGCTGTCTGTACAGCTCTCTCAGCCTCTCCGTTCACTTGTCAGTAATGTAGGCTGCTAATAATATGATAAAAATTATATCTCACTTGGACTGACAAATTCCACTGCAATGAATTGTGGGTTCAGGAATACTAAAATGAGCAAAAGCGCACTTCAGTTTCTCGATAACACTGCAACATGTTATATCTTTCAAGTGCATTATTCTGGAAAAATAGTCCACTAGGACCAGGTAATAACGTCCTCTGAATTTGCAGAAATCTGTAGCTGGTTTCTTCCAAGGTCTGTCTGGTACAGGTATTGTTTTTCCGTATGGTTCAGCATTGTCATTTAGGGTTATTTGTATTGGATTTCCTTTAAAAAGTCCAATATCACCAAATACTCCATAGAATTCTTCCCCCTTTCTCACCAACCCCAACATAGCTGTCACACCATGGCTGGGAAGGTTGTTGGTCTTTGATCCTTTGATCACATACAAAGACAAAAACTTTGCATTCAGAATGTAAATTGTTCTGCGGTGAACTGGCCCATATAGTTCAGAATACCTCCAGGGCTAAATCAGAGGGAGAGGGGTTGAAAGTGATTGTAAGTCCCTTCTAATATGACTGTCATGTCTGCTCCTGAATCAATTTTAAAGTCAACAGTCTTTCCATTACTATTCAGTTTCACTCTCCAGACAGTCTCTGTGATCACGCGTGATCAATTCCAGAAACAATAGCTCTTTACTGTCTATATTGTGGGTCAACTCCTGACTGTTTTGGTGTGACAAACAACTGCAAAATGTCCATAGTTTGTGCATTTATTACATCTTGTGCCTTTGGCTGGACACACATCACTTGGGCTATGAATTTTCCCACATCTTGTGCATTTAGTCTGAAAGGTTTTGTAGTTAACCTGGATTTGTCCTTCTTAGCTTCATGGGTCTTATGATACTTAATTTTACTACTCATGCTGAGTCCTTTTACAGCTTCTAAGCTAGCTTCTTGTTTCTCAAGTTTGGCAATTTGCTCTTGATTTTGCTGTTTCGCCAGCTCAGACTGCTTTGCTAATTGAATAGCTGTGTGCAGGGTTAGATTTGTTTGTAATTGTAGCTGCTGTGAAAGATTTTTATTTGCAAACCCTATGATTAATTTCTCTCTCATAATTTCATGTTTTATAGGCCCCTAATTACAGTTTTCAGCCAATGTATGTAAAGCTCTGATAAAAGATTCAACCGATTCCCCTGGATGTTGAATTTTCTGGTTACACATGCCCTTTCACAAACCCCATATCTCTGAGGTATAAAGTATGCATCAAACATAGCCAGAACCCTTTCATAGTCATCTTTGTAACTGTCTTCAGTAAAGGTCAAAGATTTAAAGATATGCCCTACCTTCTTCCCCATAGCATACATTAAAGAGATACCAGGATGTCTCCAGTTTCCTTGTGGAGTTTGATTGCAATGCAAAATCTTGCAAAACGTTGTTTCCAGTCTGTCCATTCGAAAGGCCTGTGAAAGCTGAAGTTCTCTTGGGCATTGAAGAGTGGCATGTTGATGAGATCAAGCCTGCAACTTTTTTTTGGCTTTTTTTTTTCCTCCTGTTTGCAAAATTTGTTGCTGCTTTGCTTCTGTTTTCCTCTGGCAGTTAGGGTGCCTTTACTTCCGACATCATGTGATGTACCAGATATGAACTGGTTACAGAGCTTCCATTATAGAGAGATACAAGAGATGCTTACCCTTTAAGACACTTTAATACACTGCTCACTCTGGCTATTACCAGCTCAGATACTAAACATGGCACTGCTTAATGGCTAAATATTCTAATGCAGTTTTACATTCCATTACAGCAGCTGAGCAGGAGTTTTATGAATGGCAGTGGCGCCTAAATGTTGGCCTTAAGTACCTAAAGTGGCAGCTGGGTATCTCAGTTCCCCCTCTGGGTTACTACTCTCCTAGCCATATGATAGACTCTCTTTGTGTCATTTTGATAGCTCTGTGGCAGATGTGTGCACACTGGCTTAATTCTAGGAGCCAACATATAAGACAAACTACTGGAATCTGCTTTGTCTTTAAGCAAGTGATAAAATGTTATTACAAGCACGATGTCAGAAAGGAATACCCGAATGTGCTCAGGGGTTTGCCTTATCATCAATCACAGACAAGTCAGCAGCAGCTGGAGCTTGTCATTTTTTCCAAAAGGGGACTGAGGACTTGTTCACTTTTACTCTTCAGTCTATATCAAGGCTTGTGTACTTATAAAAAATGGATATGTGCTATTGTCCTAATGGCTTCCAGTTCACTTCAGAGAAGACACAAAGCAGTTTGGCAAAGGGCGAGAGCAGGGAAATATTGTTCATAATACTTTTGGGGGGTTCCCCCAAGACCACTTCCACTCGGTTCCTCAAGAACGTCCTTTATTTGGCATACAGCAAATCTATGCTGAGTTGATCAGACTCAAGCACGGGGGGGAGGGGGAGGGTATAAGGCATACCACACATCCAAAGTTCCGCAGACAACCTCTTCCTTTATATACATTTACACATTGCATTGCATTGACTATATATTGCATTGCATGCTTTGGGATTGGCTTGGTCACATTGTAGGAAGTAATCCCTGTACAGCACGCTCTGTCCATGCCTGACTTACTCTTTACCTCATCTTACACTCAAGGCTTATCTTATCCATTGTTATCCTGTCCACTGTAAATGGTTCCCTGGGTGTTCCACCTTCTCTTAGCTAGTAGAGCCATTCTGTTTCCAGCCTGCTGATCCACTTACCACCCTAATCCCGACTCCCAACAAATGAAGCCTCACGCCGATCAAGTACTCATGTTAAGCCAGGTCTACACACTTGTGCCAAATCCTTCCTGTCCTACTGTGCTGTTTCAGTGTTTGCTTCAGGATTCAACCCTGTCTCAGGCTTTTGTGTCCTCACTGTTATGGGAAGTCTGAGGTTCAGCCGGCTTCTCTGCACACCCTTACTGAAATCATAATAGAAAACAATATGAACTTTGCTTTTGGGAAGCTAAGACATTGTGAAACTGTTCGTTCTCATTCTCTTAGTGTCCCTGTATGTGACGCCACCACTTAATTCTTGTTCTTTTAAATGACACTTCTTTTGATTTTTTGGGAGGGTGTTTTGTTAAAGAAATTACATTTTCACTTTTCCTTCAAGCTAATACCATTGTTTTCGGCAATGATTTGAAAAACAAGCAAATAAAAACTCATAAAACTCAGTAGTAACCACGTTACCCAATTTCACTTTGAAATCACAATTTTCAAAGGATTTTGACTAAAACATACACATCTGATCACTTTCATGCAGACAAGTATCATGTGACTTGTGGCTGGATTGCAAACACTTTTTAAATATCCAGTTGTCTAGTATATTACAACTACTTCTGCCAGTTCCTTTGCTTTTCCTCAGTCATTTTGTTCACAATATATACTTATCTCGTAAAAAGATGAGGTCCTGTTCAACCAGATGAAACATTCTGGTTTCCCAATTTTATTTAAATTTGGTTTAGAGTTTTAATTTTAAACTTCCAAATAGAAGATTGTTCCTAAATATCCATAATGAGCAGATTTGCCATTAACTTTATATTTATTTTTTAATGTTTTAGATTTTAGAAGGCTCTGTGGGACAGAGACTGTCTCTTCCTTTGTGTTTGTACAACACCAACAGAATCGTGCCCTGATCATGACTGGAGCCTCAGGGTGTTCATGTAATCATCAACCTCTTCTCGCTGAACAACATTTATCACAAATAGAAGGAAAAGACAGTGCCATATCTCACTTGAATGATGCTAAAGGAGAAGCTTCCAGTAACTCCACTTTGACACTCATTTAAACTACGGTATTCCGATCTCTTGGGTCTGCAAAAGTGGTCTGGAAATTTCATGAACAGGCATTCTCCAAAGATATCAGGCACTTCTGTTCCTGGTCACAGCTGGAACGCCTGAGAGAACAACCTTTCTTGTGGTATCCTAGCAACTCCACTTCCAGCCAGAAAAATGAAATAAGTGTGTGTGTGTGATAGAATGTTTTCAATAAAAATTTTTTAAATAAATATGCTCACTTCAACTTTGCTTCTAGAAATGGACATATTAGCAAGCAGTGGAGCGAATTGTTTTTACTTCTGCTTACTTTTGAACCACCTTATCTAATTTACAAATTTTAAGCCAGCCCAGTCACCTTCAGAAATCTCTGTTTAAAGACAAAAAGGATGTAAATTTCAATGTAAAGCTGAAAGTCCTTCCTATATTGCTTTTAACTGCCATTACACATATCTTTTATTCTTAGGTGTTAATGGCGATTACTGAGTATTCTGGGCCCTCTTGGAAGACTTTACTGTGATACAGAGGTATTTAAATGTACCAAAATACAACTTGCCCTGGCAATATTCCCAGAGCAAGAGAAAGCTGTTTGCAACAGTTCCCTGGCAAACTGCATGCTTACTTGTCAAATATACTTTAACGCTTACTTTTGTTTTATTCCCGTCATTTAATAGTATTACATTTTTTTTGAGAATATTAACAAAACTAAATAAAAACCCAATATTTTTGAAATCTACTAAGATCACTTACATCGGGGTGGACAAACTACCACCCGTGGGCTGCATCTGGCCCACCAGCCATTTTAATCCGGCCCTTGAGCTCCCGCTGGGGAGCAGGATCTGGGGCTTGCCCCGCTCCAGCACCCTAGCTGGGGAGCAGGGTCAGGGGCCTGTGTGGCTCCCGGAAGCAGCAGCATGTGCCCCCTCTGGCTCCTACGCATAGGGGCAGCCAGGAGGCTCCGCTCCACACACTGCCCGCAGCTCCCATTGGCCAGGAACCATGGCCAATGGGAGTAGCAGGGGTGGTGCTTGGGGATGGGTCAGTGTGCAGCAGAACTGCCTGGCCGCACCTCCACCTAGGAGCCAGAGGGGGGACATGCCGCTACTTCTGGGAGCTGTTTGTGGTAAGCGCCGTCCAGAGCCTGCACCCCTGAGTCACTGCCCTCCCCCTGCCCCAACCCCCTGCCCCAGCCCTGATCCCCCTCCCGCCCTCTGAACCCCTCAGTCCCAGCCCGGAACACCCTCCGACACCCCTAACCCCTCATCACCAGCCCCACCCCAGATCCTGCACCCCCAGCCAGAGCCATCACCCCCTCCCGCACACCAACCCTAATTTAATGAGCATTCATGGCCCGCCATACAATTTCTATACCCAGATGTAGCCCTCGGGCCAAAAAGTTTGCCCACCGCTGACTTACATACATACGAATGTGAATAGTGAAATTTAGAAAAACTAAACAGCTACACCAAGATGCAAGACAGTTTCTAGCTTTAGCACTGATGATGTTGCCGTAAAATATATCTAGTTAGGTATGAGAAAAATAAACCAGTGTTGCACAAGATTGGGATGTACTGGACACTGACTATGGATCCAGTACTGTATTCCGCAAACAGCTAGAGTCCCTGTTGATTCAGGATCACAGAGGATCAGGTCTCAAAGGGGACCAAGAGAGCACAACCTAGGGAAAGTTGAAATGAAATTATATTAATGGTGTTAAAATGCCTCAGTAGTAGCCAAGAACTGCATTGATGTCACATAACTAGAGCAAGTTGGAAATATTATTTTTTCCTATGGAAAATTTCAAGTTTGGCAAATTCAAAACCAGAAAAAATTTCAACCAAAACAACAACAACAAAATCTATTAGGAAGTGCTGCTGGGATGACTTGTGGGTTTTCGTTTCAGTGCCTCATGCTCCCATTCTTCTGTATAGACTGTGCTTCCTGATCAGACTACATCTTCCACGGTGCACCTTAGTTTCCCCTCTTGAGAAGGGAGGTGGTGCACCTTAAGAGTCCAGCCTGTAGAGGAGAATGGGGACACAAAACAATGGAGCTCCAACTCCTGTCGGGCACCGTGGCAGCATATTCAAATAGAAATATACAGGTATTGGCCCAAATATTTGTGTTTTCAGGTCTTTGGTTTGTCAATGAAAAATAAAACCAAAGTTTCCACATAAAGCAGACCTTTTTCTCAAAAAAAAAAAAAAAAAAAAAAATTGGTTTAATAAAAAAACCAATTTTCCATCAAAAAACAGCTTCCTCAAGCCGGGTCTTCAGCTGGTGTAAATTGAACTCAGCGGAGCCATGCCAGTTTATACCAGCTGAGAATCCGTCCCCCTTTCCACAGAGCAGATCTCTATTGTATGTTCTGCATGTGTTCTGTGCAGATAAAAAAGCTACAGTGCTCATAAAACTGCAAGATTTTATCCAATTTATCCAGACAAACTCAGCATTTGATTTTCAGAGAGCTTCTACAATTTGTTCTATAGGCGATTGGGCCAACTAAAGCGTTAGAGAGCATCCATGAGCTTACATTAAATCTTGAGAGCCACATTCTACCCTCGTCCTGCATCCAGAACTCCTGCTGAAGTTGTGTAAAAATAGAAAGTAAAAAACGAGTATGGGTGTTATGAAAGGAGGAGTTGGCCACCCCTGTTACAGTGACCGGGATATGCCTGCATCTGACTTCATCCTCATTCAAACATGCAGATTCACTACAAAGTCCTCCAGATAGTGTGCGAATAATTGAGACCTTAGGTACTCTGATGCCAGGGTGAAATGTACTATGATGTTAGTCTAAAAGAGATGGTCTTGTTCAAACAGGAATTAATTCAGAAAATTAAGTCTGACCTAGTTATACAGGAGGTCAGACTAGACAGATGATAACATTGGTCCCTTCTGGCTTTATAATCTACAATTGTATAAATGCTCCAAAATATAGGCAGATGTATGTAGACATGAAGCCAAGGACTCTGGCACACTACTCTCTGCTATGCAAAAGTACCAACCTGGGTCACAAACAATAATCAAGATAGAATATAAGCAGCTTATAAACCAAAGTTTTTGGGGCAAGTACAGTCAAGTGGTTATGAATTCCGGAAATGTGTAATGATTTCAACTTGCAAGACAATTTTTATATCTGAGAAATATCACAGCCCTTTTCTGCGATCACTGACTAGACCATACAAAAGCCTTTTTTAAAGGGCCAGTCCACTCGGGGTGGGAGGGTGGGGGGGAGGGAACTATCATGTAGCTACCTGTTGTTTCAGTAATTTTTAATTCAAATGTGCCCAGTTTACAAGTAAACATGACTCTTTCTTTTCTCTCATTTCCAGCTGCAAGAGTAAAATTGAGTCCTGTTGGTCACACATTTCTTCACCTGTAATAAAGGTTCTTCATGCCGAATTATGCACCCTATGCATCCCCATTGTCTCTATATCAGATCTGCAGTGTCATTTGTGTAACCCACTTGCCCTCAGTGGGTTTGCAGAGGTGTAACTGACTGGAACTAAAACAGTTGTTTGGATGATACTTGAGATGGAATATCACCCACAGCTCTCTCATTCTTAGCTGTGTTGACTCTGCAGGTCTAACAGGAGTAAACAAATTTTGTGAAAACATTTTTATCAGTAAAATCAGTGGATCAAACTCTGATACACACAAGGACCATATCTAGGTAAGAAGGTACCAATTTTAAATGGCCACTTTGTAGAGTAAAAATTGAACCCTAGTATTTTCAGTGTTTATGCATTATGCAGGAATTTCTACTTTTTCCTCATATTGTACATTTGGTCTAAAAATTATTGTATTTTCCCTTTGATTTAAAATTGGTTGTAACATACAGAAGCTTTTGTGAAACCGTGTAAAAAGTCATTACTATAGGTGCTACGACCCAGTTTTGCCTTTCTGTTTTAGGTGTTAGAAATGAAAACCTAGTAAAATAGCCCATAGGGGCAAAAGTCTGTGTTCATTACTCTCCCTTTAATCTCCTATTATGAAGCACATAAGCAAAAATAATCTCATACCCACCTCCTAAATATTAATTTAGATTTGCTTTGAGCAATTTCTATGCATGCATAGTTATTGATTTATTTTAAATGAGCTTCACTAAGACTATTTCATTATTTTTCTCCCTCTCTCTCTCTCTCTCTCATTTATGCTTGGCCAGTTTTCTTCTTTTTGCTGTTTATTCTTTAGCATGTGTGAACAAAATAAAATCTACACTGTAAATTTACTAATTTTAAATGCCAAAGCCTATGTGCATTTTTATTTTGGCAATATTTAAAAAAAAGATTGTAATAGTCTTTGTTCATTTCAAGTTGCCAAAATGGTCATCTATATACCTTTGATGCTGAAAAGCTCTCTATCAGTTTTCTTTCTTCTAAGGCTAAAATTGCCACTGGCACTTCGTTGTCTCATAATTAATGAAAACCAGAAACTTGTATTTATTTTTTCCTGATCCCTATCATTCATATTTAATGTTACATATACTTGCCCTTTTTAAAAAATTCACCTCAATGAATAGCACACACATATATAGGCAAACAAATAAAGCATATCTTTCTGATATCCTCTTTGCTAAACATTCCCACTGTCCATTTAGATAGCTGAAATTATTTTGGTCAGCATCATATTAGCAGACTTATGAGATCTAATCCACTTGTTTCTTAAAGTGAGTTTAATGTTCAAGACAGACATTCAGTCTAGGAATTTGGTATTGCATTGCCATTTCCCCTTTTGGAGCTCCATTTAGCTCATTGGGATTTGGTAGGTTCAGGGGTGTACCTGCATGGTACTTAATACAGTATTGGAGTCGATCTGTATTTCATTAGCTACATGAATTTGAATCACTGTACAATATAACTGCTCTTATATCCTTTGCAAGTTATTACTTGACTTTACTTAATTGTTCTGCTCTTTGATTTCAGTTTCATCAGCAGTACATCTACATATTCCGTGACTGATAAGAAAATGGTCATAGAAGCTTTCAAAGTCCAGTTTTTTGTTCCTATTAGTGTTCTAGTACAGTTGTCTTTATCATCGAGATTTTGATATTTAACTATTTGGTGCCTGTGTGGAAGGTATACAATACGTTAATGAAACAGTTTGTGTTTCACTATGAGTCAGTACAGTGCCACGGACAAGCTTAGCCTTAAAGAAAGTAAATTGCAGCAGCAAATACATACCAGCAACCATTGCTGTATAGTGATACAAACACATAGAACCCTACAATTGAAAAAACCCCACCCTGTTCCTAATAAAAATGCAGATGATATTGAGCTTTATTAGTTTCCTCCCATTCAGAATGCTAAAGTTAGCCAATTTTGCTGAAATGGCTATACAGCAAATGGACCTTGTCTTGAATTTGTTCTGGACAAGTGTAAGTCATTGCAAAACATTTTATTTTTTAGTGATGTTAGGAATGTTTTAACTACAAAAGCTATAAAAGATTGTAGAAGTCACAATTCTACAAGAGCAAAAGACTACAACATTGGTTAAAAGCCCATCCTGGCTAAGAGGGAAAATAAATGCAGCAATTAGAAATTTAAAAAAATCACAACAACAACATCTAACAAGCGGGAAAAAGGGGAAGTAGATATCAATAAATATAAATTAGAAGTTATGAACTGTAGGAAATTGATAAGGAAAGCTAAAGAGATCAAGGAAAAATCCATAACTGGAAGGCTAAGAACAATAAAAGTTTTTTAAGTATATCAGAAACAAAAGAAAACATAATTGTATATCCATTACTAGATGGAGATGGTAAAATTGTTTATGTGGATGCAGAAAAGGCAAAAGTGTTCAATAAATATTTCTATTCTGTATTTGGAAGGAAGCAGAATGATATATTCATATTGCATGAGTATAATGAACTACTTTCCAGTCTATTGGTAATTAAGTAGGATGTTAAACAGCATCTTCTAGAAAGAGACAAGGTGGGTGCAGTAATATCTTTTATTGGACCAACTTTTGTTGGTGACAAACCCAGGCTTTTGAACTTACACAGAGCTCTTCAGGCCTAGGGAGAAACATTTTAAAATCAGCAAGCCCAGATAACTTGCATCCAAAAGCCCTAAAAGAGATTGCTGAGGACATCTCTGGCCCACTGATATTAATTTTTATTTAATTTTGAAATATTGGGGAGATTTGAAAAGACTGGAAGGATGCTAATTGTGTGTCAATATTCAAAAGGGGTAGGGGGTGACCCGGTAACTATAGGCCAGTTAGTCTGACATCAGTCCAAGTGGAAATAACGGAATAAATTATCTGAGATTCAATCAATAAAAAATTAAAGGATGGGAATGTCATTAATGCTAGTCAACATAGTTTTCTGGAAAATAGGCCTTGCCAAACAAATCTGATTTCAGTTTTTGATGAGATAAATTTGGTTGATAAAGGTAACTGTGTAGATGCAACATACTTAGACTTTGCTTAGGCATTTGACTTAGTCCTGCATGACATTCTGATTAATGGGGAATCATCTAGTGGGGCTCCATTCAGATCAGCTCTAGGCCCAACACTGTATAATATTTTTATCATTGATCGGGAAGTACATATAAAATCACTGCTGATAAAATGTGTGGATGGCAAAGATAAAGAATGATGAGGACGGGACAGTCATGCAGAGCAATCTGGATTGCTTGGTAAACTGGGCCCATTCAAACAAAATGCTTTTTAATACAGCCAAATGCAAGGTCATACATTTAGGAACAAATAATGCAGGCCGTATTTATGAAATGGGTGGGCTGCATCCTGCAAAGGAGTGACTCTGTAAAGGATTTAGGAATCATCGTGGACAAAACTGAACAGGAGCGCCCAGTGAAATGCTGTGGCACAAAGGACTAATTGCAGTCCTTGGTGTATAAACAGGGGAGTAGTGAGTATGAGTAGAGAGGTGATTTTATCTCTGTGTACAGCACTGGTAAGACAGATACTGAAATACTGCATCCAGTTCTGGTAGCTACCTTTTTTAAAGGATGATGGAAAAATTGAAAAGGGTGCAGAGAAGAGCTGCAATATGATTCAAGGACTGGGGAAAATGCCTTACAGTGAGAGACTGAAGAATGAAGCTGATCAAAAAGAAGACTAAGAGATGATTTGATTATTGATTATAAGCACCCTCATGAGGAGAAAATACTGGGTACTAAAGTGCTATTTAATTTAGTGGAGAAAGGCATAACAAGAACCATTGGCTGAAAGTTAAAGCCAGACAAATTCAAATTAGGTAAAAAAAAAAATTAACAATGAGGATAGGATGAGTAATCACTGCAAAGCTGTGGTTTCTCCATCTCTTGATGTCTTCAGATCAAGATTGGATGCTTTTCTGGAAGATGTGCTTTAATCAGACATGGATTATTGGGCTGATTACAAGAATCGCTGAGAGATTTAAAGATGAAAAACACTATATAAGAGCCAGGTTAAAAAAACAAGAACTGGATGAAATTCAGTGGCCTGTGTTACACAGGAGACCAGACTAGAGTATCTAATAGCCACTTCTGGACTTAAATTCTATGAATCTCAGAAGTTGCTAAGCAGCACTGTTCTGCCCAGAAGGTAGAAACAGCCAATGATATTTTCTTCTGATAATGTAATATTTCTAGAGTTTGTGTGGATGAGTTCTTTGAACTGGTTTCCTTAAACCAGTTGGAACTCGTTCTCTTAAACTCAGAACATTCCAGCTCTCTAGCTTGCTCATGTGGTTGAACTAAGATTTGTTATTAAAGTGTGCCTCTAGACTCCTAATATCATTCCAAGCACAAAAATGACCCACAAGCATTTTAATACTCAGAGAGGGTGAGGATATGGTTTTCCAATCCCTTGAGAATTTAAGATTTCAAAAATATTTCCTGTCCTGAATCATGACAAAAAACCAAAATCTCAATTTTTTTCCACAAATCGAATATCCAAAAGAGTTTTCAGATCTGGTCAATCAATGTTTCATTTCAATAATTTTGAAACATTTCATTTCAATTTCAACCTTTTAAATTTTGTTTCCTTTTTTTACTTTACATTAACGTTTCAAAGAAAAAGTTGTTTCAAACTGAAAAATGAAACGTTTTCATTTTGAAAATGTCAAAATGGGACAGTTCTTCTATTTCAAAACTGTAAAATTAATCAAAACACAACTTTTCCTTTGGTTCTGACAAATCAGCATTTTATGATGAAAAAATATTCCAGCGAAAAATCCCCAACCAGCTCTAATACCCACCTCTGTTGCAATAGAAACTCAAAACTGGTAGAATGTGTATTGTATGCAAAGAGGAGTTAAGAGCAAAGTCTAATACTATGGCTCAGAGTTCACGTTCATTCTTTATTCAAGATGATTTGCAATTACTACAATGATTTCATCTTTGAAAAGCGTATGAATTACAAGCACATGATGATGATGATGATGATGGTTAGCAGCGGCAGGCATTTGTTTCAAAATACTGCTTAACAGCTGGCAGGAGAAGAAATCAGTGAAGACATTTTTGAACTCTGTTGGGTTCAACAGCTGCTATTAAGGCTGCCATTCTCTAAATAAAAGGCAAGTACATCTGGAGGAAGCCAGTCTAATCATCCAAATCATGAATGAACCTGACCAAATGAACTCGCTGTGTAGTGCATTACACATATCCAAGAAGCCCAGTCTTTAAATTAGATAAATGGACTGAGCCTATCTTATAAATTGTGAAAAGCTTTTACTGCAACTTCATTAATATATGGAAGATGTGCAGCTAATCAACTCTCATAGCCACACTCACCGAGAGAGTTTTACATTAACCAATTTACCAATAAAAAGCACTTGCTGTTACTGTCTTGTCAAGGTTTTTAACAGGTACAGGACAAACAGTTACAAAACATCTGTCTCTTGCAGCTGCCTACCTAGAAAACATATGAATTCTTATTGCCCTACAAACACCACCTGAAAAATGACAAATACACCACAAATGAGTAAGAAATAACAATAATGCATTACCCTTGCCACTCATTAGAAAGGACAAAGAGAGAAAGCAAGACACAAAAAGAAGTTAAGACTGCTGTGTGGATCACTATTTCAGCCATTTCTGGATGTGGACAAGCAATGCTATTTCTTGTCTGCACATCCAGGGATCCTACTAGATGTGTGCATAAACAAGCTACTGTGCATTGGTTTCTTAATGCATAACCACTAGATATCATCCCAACCTTAGGGACAAAATGGCAAGGAGTAACAATGACAGTACTGCCTGAATTTTCTCGTTAACTTGAGTCTCTCCCTAGGGCAGGATTTTATTTTCATTTTGAGCATATTTAGCACAATGCAACAAACAAACAAACAAAAACCCTCATAAAACAGGACTTTTCAGACAATCACAGCTCCATTAAAGAAAAGAAAGTGATTTGATTGTTTGAATAACAAACAGCAACTGACCACATTGCCTGGCTCTAAGAGTATGGGTGTCTTTACACACGCGCACAAACACACACACTACACCCTTCCTCCCCCCAATTCTTTGCAATCTCAGGCAAGTGAAAACTAGAGACTTGTTTGACAAAAAAGTCCTCTCATGCATGTATTCCATATGTTGATTTGTCCTCCCTATTACAATAAGTTAATGATTTATAATTATATATGCATGCACCACTAATTTATACATATACTTATACATGTACTGAGAAGGGATTCTTTTTTTAACTTTTCCCACTTTAAAAAAAAAATCTTTCAATTTGTTTACTTTTTGTTTGGTGATCACGCAAACCAACTCCTTAAATCGGTTCCAATTTAATATTTTCAGAACATAATTATCTTAAACCTTTTCATATAATATAATTTGTACAACCACGGGGCCTGATTTGCTACTGCCTTGCTTCTTGTGTAGAGCAAATCAGAATGACAATGTTTTATGCCCACTGTCAACAGGCGTAAAGGACTGCACAAAGGGTCAAGCAGTGAAGAACAAGGCTCATTTTGCCTAGTCTTCCCTCTCCCTTCAATAAAATATCATAAGTGGAATTAATAGCAAACTCCCAACTTCTAGAAAGGATAACTAAGGAGGAAAAGAAAGAACTTTGTTGTGGTTTTAGCTTTACTATCTAGGCATCATGACAATGATTCATAAACTGCAGTCATGACTGAGACACATACCATATTTTCATGCCTTAGCAGGCAAACTAAATTGTTTTTATACCAAGACCATGTTTAGAATACTCTGCTGCAGCAACAGCTGACATCCCTAACACTGAAAAGGAAAGCATTTTTCGGCACTACCAGCAATGAAGTGTTAGTGAGGTCATATCCCAGAAATTATAGAAGAAAAGGATGTTAGATCATCTAGTTCATTCTCCTGCCAGTTCAGGATTGTTCCGTACACTGTATTTTCTAATGGTTGTTCAGTCCAGTTTCAAATAACTAAAAGGGAAGCCATCTTCGGAAATTGAATTTTCTATAAGATAGCATCACTAGATAAACTGGGGTCCAATAAAGTTGCAGATGAAGCCACTCGTAGGGTTGCCAATTTTGGTTGCACATATTCCTGGAGATTTGATCATATGACATAATCTTTAATTAAAGATTAATCTTTAATTCCTGGAGGGTTGGCAACCCTAAGCCATTGGAAGTACTCAGATCGGTTATTTCAAACAACTTAATTGTGTCCTGTAACAAGGCATAGCAGAGCCCCCCTTGGTCCTGCCTCTGCTCTGCTCCAAAAATCACTCAGAGACCTTCTGGCTCAGCAGTCACTGTGAAGTTTATTTACACAGTGCAAACCCACCACCTCTCATCATATATCTCTGGGGGTTCCAGCCTTAGGCTTGGTCTACACTTACCCCCCAAGTCGAAGTAAAGTACGCAAATTCAGCTACGTGAATAACGTAGCTGAATTCGACATACCTTACTTCGAACTTACCGCGGTTCAGACGCGGTCCACACGCGGCAGGCAGGCTCCCCGTCGACTCCGCGGTACTCCTCTCATTGAGCTGGAGTACCGCAGTCAACGGCGATCACTTCCTGGTTTGATTTATCGCGTCCAGACCAGACGCGATAAATCGAACTCGGAACTTCGATCCCCAGCCGCCGAACTAGCGCGGCAGCGTAGACCAGCCCTTAGTGGCTTCTTTCTTGCAGCCAGGAAGGGGCAGAGCTACCCCTCTCCTTCCACTCACCGGCTTCTTCTCCTCCCTTTTGTTTCCTTACTCTGAGCCTGTATATAGCCCCAGGCTAATCAGCTGGCAGCTGTTCGCCTCTGCCAATTAGGCTCAGGTTCACCTCCCTTAATTGGAGCTGGAATGACAGAGGTCAGCACCCTGTCACATGTTCCAAGAAATATTTGATGAATAAAACTTAGATGGGCCAACTGCCCAATACACTTTGTTTTACAGTAATACGCTGATTGGAATGCAGCGGCTTGTTATCTTGGGGTCTGCAAAGGAAAATGCTTTGCACAGAACCCAGGAGTGTTTCTAGTAACATTATTTCAAATAAAATATTAACAGCAAAATTTTCATAAGTAATGTTCCAGAAGAACTGGTAATTAATGTAAATGAGTGAGCTGCAGTATTGTACACTGCTGATCTCAAAGAAGGTTCATGCCACTGGTGAGTGTGCAATAGTGGTACTGCACACCCCTCTGAGAGTTGCTAAAAGCTGTAAGAAGGTACTGGAGGGTGTGCAGAATAAAGCAAAGAACACTAGTATCTCACCAGTGTTATGAAACACAACAACTTGTGTCTTGTCTGAGGCTTGAAATGGGCCTTGCTAAATGTCAGCACTATCAAACCTTCAGAGAATGTACCAGAAGTACTCAACCTCCATCCCAGAGGTATTCATTCTTTTTGTGTATGTTTAGCAGTCATGCACAACAGCAACTACTGTTTTTATAGTACAGTAAATACCAGAATATTTACTATAAAGCCTAGTCAGTTTTACAGTACAATGTAAATGTAATGCATTAACAATGAAAAGTTTGGCCGACGTACTCATTGAGCACTTGGATTTTCTTCTCCATCCAGTGGAACCCATTTATAGGGGTCCAATGCAGCAGTTTATTTCAGGCAATCTGTCTTCAAATGAAAATTTCACATGGGCAAGGACTGCAGGATCAGCCACATCTGGAACATGGATATAACTAGGGCCCTACCAAATTCACAGCCATGAAAAACGCATCACGGACCATAAAATCTGGTCTCCCCATGAAATCTGGTCTTTTGTGTGCTTTTACCCTATACTATACAGACCAGCATTTCTCAAACTGGGGGTCCTGACCCAAAAAGGGGCTGTAAAGGGGGGTGACACAAGGTTATTCTAGGGGGGTCACGGTTTTCCCATCCTGACTTCTGCACTGTCTTCAGAGCTGGGTGGCTGGAGAGTGGTGGCTGCTGGCCAAAGGCCCAGCTCTGAAGGCAGTGCAGACGTGTCAGAACTGTGTGAGAACTGAAATGCAATTTGTGGGAGTGAGACTTTGCTGCAACTGAGTTGAGGAGCATTATGCGACACCCAAATCCTCTATCTTGCTTTTACTGTCCCCACAAGTATCATGGCTTCTTCTGTTGGCCACTTCTGCTCACTCCTCCAGTAACCCCAAGCTCCCTTGCAGAGCCACTAAAGCCTATGGGAGGGGAGAAATTAAGGAGCTGGGGCATATCTCCCTTAATCTGAGCCAGACATTTATGCTTTACACTCACATAGACCCATGCCTCTGCAAGAAAGTCTGAGCAGGCTTGAAATTACTCATCTCCTCATTTTGGAAGGCTCTCTCTCACACTGCTTCCCAATTTGTTCTTTTAAGGGCAGCAGCTCAGGAGAACATGAAATCCACCGAACTCCCCCTTCACTGGGAAACCGTAGAACAAAAAAACCACACCCACAAAAGGAGCAAGAAGTCAGAAAGGTGAGATGGCAAGTGGAAAACCTGAAGGGCAGAAGAAGGCAATATTCTTGTGGCTATGAGTTACAAGTAGGGATTTATGAGCAAGCTTACAAAGGTGAATTGCATGGCCATTTGCATGACTGCATTCATTGTGCACAGAGCCTTGGATTCAGTGACAATCTGTTTATACTGAAGTAGTTGTTTCAATTCATTGCATTGTGCAAAATGTCTATCCAGTTGTTTTGAGCCTCTTTTTATTTTGAAGCTCTTCAGTGAACAAGGTGACTTCACGGTCCTGTAGATTTTTACTGAACAAATCTCCATAACCAAAATCAAATACCAACATGGGGAATGACAATGGACATTGCAGAACATTGTCCAAATACAAATGCAATAAGATTTTGTTTTATGCTTGGCAGAGCAAGATACAAAGAGAGATCCCTGCTAGGGCACAAGTCCCACAGAACGAACAAGGCTACTGATATGAATAAAGGAGGGAATACATGATTTGACTCATAAAAATCATAATAGAGAAAGCAAGGGAAAAAGATACAACAGCACTACAAAAGAACAAAATAAAATAAGTACTAAAACCTATTCATGTGTTTGTGCACACAAAAAAGCAGAAGCTGGTGATTATCTGGCCATGGGCTATGATTTTAGGTGGGTTTTGTCCTGCTGTATCATTTGCATAGGTGCTGGAACTACGGGTCCTGGGGGTGCTGTTGCACCCCCTGGCTTGAACTGGTTTCCATAATATACGGGGTTTACAGTTTGGTTCAATGGCTCTAAGCATCCCACTAAACAAATTGTTCCAGCGCCCCTGGTCATTGTTATTTACTTATTTATTAAAGCCAAGAAAATGTGTCAATATCAGGATACAATGAATGCCTGAGTACAATTTGATGATGTTTTGTGACCCCCAAATTATTTCCAGACTCTTTAAAGTCTGGTAAGCTAGGCTGCTGTGGGGTTGTTCCATCAAAATCAGCATCATTTTAGAATAAGAAAGACAGGTGGCAACTGTAGGCTTTAAGGCTCATCAGGCTGTCCATTATATGGTGTCCCCTTGGCTCACCAATGAATACAAGGTTGACATAACCATTTAAAGAGCCTTTCAAATATTCTGAAATCTGGATAAGCCAAGTGCCCAGTTAACAAATCTGATGATAGTTGCACAATCTGTGCTATTTATTAGTTTTTATCTTCATATAATAAGAATACTGTGGTTAAATTAAAAGTACTATGACCTCAAAAATAACTCCCATTCTCAATTATTTTTATTAATGTTTTTATGATATAACTACATCAAGGAAAAACCCCTTCTGTTTACTAAAGAGATTTTAAACAACAGAAATTAGTTACACAAAAAGTAAGCTATATACTTCCCACAGAAAACAGTTGGACACTGAAGAATATGTTCCCCAAGAGTAGTCTCCCTCCACTTTATTTGCTGTTCTCATTCCTCACCTCTTTCTCATTCATGTTTTTTTTTTTTTCCATGTTGGCATCACTCTCACATAGGGCCACATCCACAGAGGTACTGGAAACACCTATAACTTCATTGACTTCAGTTTTGCAGATGTTCAGAACTGACTTAAGTTTTTCATGTCTCCGCGGCTCTCAGAATTTAGTGCTCCAAAGTGCCCCAATTAGTGACCCAAAGAGCACTGAAGTGAATAGAAAGAGCCCCCTTCCTTCAGTGAGCTTTGAATCAGGCCCTTAGTCCATACAATGCTCTTTGGAGTAGGGACCTATGCTCTCATGATTCAGTTCTGCCATCTCCTCAGCGGTCCTACACTGTTCTACATTCAGACAGTTTTCTCCCAACGCATAAATCCTGCTGGGGCCATGCAGGGTGTACACTTAGTTAGGGCTCTGGATGAGGAGGGAGGGACAGTCTTTCCCCCCCTGTGTGTTCATATCCCTGGTGATGGGCAGAGGAGGACCCATCGACTCTGATTGGTGAAGTGAACATCTGGGAAGGCCTCTGCTGGTGGTGGATTGCCTTAATCCCTTGGAAGGGGCTTGATAAATTAGCAGAGACTTCTTCAGCCTCTGACTGTTATGTGGGTAAGGGTAGGAGTGGGCCTCCTGCCTATGGTAATTGAGGCGGGGTGGGGGGGTGTTACCCAATCAGGATTTTTGTGGGTTCCTCGTTTGAGAAGGGAGCTCAGAGGCTCACTCATCTTCTCCCCTGTGCCAATATCTATTGATGGGGGAGGGAACTCTTCAGATCACTGGGGCATGTCTTCACACCCCATCAGAGCTGTTGGTGGGGGGAGTTGTGCTTCGTGTTACATGACCCTTTAGGATTCTTCTCTGGCAACAAGGAAAGGACTGTTACAGCCCTTGCTCGGCGCTGGCTGGTAGGGGAGCTCTGCATAGTGGTTAGGGCCAGTGATGTGCGATGGGGGAGTAGGGGAACCTGGGCCCTCCCACTACACCAGGCTCTGACCCAGGACCCTTTGAGGCATAGGTGCTGAGTTTTCTTATTCCCCAGGGGGGCTCCAGTCCGCCCCTTCCCCCTTCCTCTGCCTCTTCCCACCCTGCTCCAACCCCTTCCCTGAGGCCCCACCTGTCCACGGCTCTCCGCCCTCCCCCAAACACCTCCCCCAGCCGCCAAACAGCTGTGGCTGGTGGGTGTTGAGCACCCACTATTTTTTCCCATGGGTGCTGCAGCCACTGACCACCCACGGAGTCAGCACCTATGCTTTGAGGGCTATCAGTGCTCTGGCAGCTGGGGAGACACGGCTGCCCTCCCTGGGCCACTTCCTACCACCTCCGTGCTATTGTCCCAAGGTTGCTGTCTCAGGTGAGGCAGCACCAGGTTTGTCTGCTCACCACAAGGCACCGGCGTGGCAACTGCCTCCTCCTGTGGTACAGCCCAGCCTCGTGGGCCAGCCCAGTCCAAAGGCTTTCCTCTGCTGGGGACAAAAATAGAGGGGCTCAATCTAGTCCAGAGTTCACAGGAGAAGGGAATGTTTCCCTCTCTGGCTGTCTCTGCAGCAGGCCCTCCCTTCCCTCAGGGAGGGGCCTTTGGGCAGTTGTTTTGGGAGAGATTCTGCCTTCCCTCAGCTCGTCTCCCCTGGAGCTGCCGGGAGCAGGTCTGCTCTCCTCTCTGGTCTGCCCCCAACTGAGCTGCTGTCCTGCCTTTTAACTCCTTTTCCAGTTGGTGCATTTGCTACAGGTGTGGCGGGGCGGGGCTGGCTGAGCCCAGAGTAGTTCCTAAACCCCTTGTTGCTCAGTGTGGGTTTATACATCCCATCACAAGGACCCAATCCTAACTAAAATATCAGGGCATGCTATGAGCATGATCAGTACTTCCCCCAAACCATTCCCTATATGGAAATTAGGTGCAGCAGAGTCTATGGGCTTGTGTACTCTGCCACGCGGGGTCGATCTAAGATACGTAACTTCAGCTATGTGAATAGAATAGCTGAGTCGACGTACTTAGATCTATTTACCACAGTGTCTTCACTGTGGTAAGTCGACAGCTGACGCTCTCCCGTCGACTCCGCTTGCGCTTCTCGTTCTGGTGGAGTACCAGAGTCGACGGGAGAGCGCTCAGCGGTCAATTTATCGTGTCTATACTAGACGCGATAAATCGACCCCCGCTGGATCGATCGCTGCCCGCTGATCCAGCGGGTAGTGTAGACAAGCCCTAGTCGTCCAACTCTGGGAAGGGAGCAGGTTTAAGTGGCTACTTACAGCCAAGATACACTTCATGCTGGAACTGCAAGGAAGAAAGCTCATGCACTCAGAAGCAGGCTCTGCAGCCTTCACTCCCCAGAAGAGTAGCCAAGTTAGGAGCTGTAATACCTTGTGATTTGCTGCAGCTTCTGTAGAAATGAGTCCGATTTGTCTGCTATTTTGTTTATAACCAAGTAGAAGTATTCAAAAATGTTCAACATTTTGTATATTATTTTGGGCCAAGTTCTGATCAATGTAACTGACATGGCCATGTATATATAACTGCTTCAATATACTGTACAGATCAGAGCATCCACAGAATTAACATGATAGTTTACCACAGAGGTAATACTAACTATTATTTGGAAAAAGCTTTTTGACAATGTTTACCTATTGCACAGCATCCACAATCACAGACTGGAATTACATCCATTTCATTCGTTTCAGGTTACAGTATTCTCTGTTTTCTTTTTATAGTCAGAAGTTCATGTTGTATTTTTCCGTAGCTTGAGTGCATAATGCCTGGCTTGCCTGTGATCTACCGTTATGCAGGACTGTGGGTCAAAATGAGTGTTTGTTATTAATGTAGGGAAGAGTGATTCCAAGCAGCTCTGTTATATAATCTCATATACTGGTACAGTAAAATGTGTGGTTTATGATGGGTGATTGCTTCTAAACAGCACTTTCTCGTCATTTAGAATAACTGTTCAGAGACTGATACAAAAGCAAGCTGAATCTCCTCAGTCTATTCTCTCTTGGACTTCATTAAGGAACGGAATTATTGCTTCAAAAGTTTTGGGAGTTTTGTTTGTTTTTTGTGTGCATGTTTGGTAATGTTCTAATAAAATAAAGAAGAGGAAGAAATTTTCCGTATGACGCAGTCCATAAATTAAAGGCAAAGCTAAGCTCTTTAAATGCACATAAATAAAAGTAAGATGTAAATAAGATAAGTACACATTAATAAAAAGGATGTGGGGGAAACAATGAAGGAAACAATTATTGAACAGCAAGATGTATTCAAAGCTGGGCTGATTTCAACAGCTTTCATGCAAAGTAGTGTCTATTTTTTCACAATGTTCTTACAATAATAATTCTCCTGGCTTCTATTATTCTGCTAGATATTCATGCTTGAAGCAATTTTTAAAATGATATAATGTTGGCAGATTAGCTTTTTATATCTTGGCAGATATGAAGACAGGATTTGGAAAATCATTTTTAAAGAGTCATTTGGGGTTTCAGATTTGATACTGATTTGATTCATAATTTTATTCTCTTTAAAGGCACCTAGGTCATCATTGGTAGACTGATGCCTAATTTTTATTAAGAAACATAATTTATTATCTTAATTACACAAGAACCTTTAAAATAATTGTCTCCCTTTAGCAAACAAACAAACAAAAATTGGCTGTTTTTTTTAACTAACTGTGAATGGTTTGTAGGCAGTCAGGTGCTACAGAGATGGAGACCATATAAGTACCTAGCTACATATGTACTGTACAATTGTACAATCAGCTTTGTGGCACTTTTTTGAATTTGTATTTCTTAGGGTAGGAAGCAATCCCTTTAATTACACATCGGAGAGTGGCACACCTGTTGGGATTAATGTCAAGATCCCCATGGAAACAAGACACAACATCTCAATATGTTCAAACTCCAGAAACATAAAGGTATTTCAAACTGTTTATATCCACATTAATCTGCAACATCTTCTGTCTTCTGTCTATATATTTGTCCGCTTCATGCACTATGTAAACTTATTTCAATTAATGTGCATGTCTTGTTTTAAACATGCTCTAATGTTACTAGTACATGTAACCACAGACAAGCCAAAATATTAGCACACCTCCAGCTAGTAAAGTATCACAATTTATGCTAATTTAAGTGTCTACTCACTGGCCAAATTCTATTCTCATTTACAGGCATGTAAATCCAGGGTCACTTCATTGACTTTACTCTTGTTCTGGTATCACACCAGAGTAACTGAGTGCAGAATTTCACCTCATATGGATAATTCTTATTCACAAAAATAGTCCCATTGCCTTCAACGTAGTATGCCACTGACATCAACAGGAGTACTAACATGAGTTAGGACTACTTGTGAATTTGGGAATGCAGGATTAGATCCTGAGGGTGGCATTTTGGCCCAATGAAGACAAAGGCAAACTACTTTTGGACAAACCTCAAGAACTGCAAGATACAGGATACCTATTATACTCATTAACTTAAATTCAAAGACACTTTTCATGAGCAGCAGACAGACATGCTGGCCTTCTCTCAATTCATATAAGAGCACTCTTCCAATGGCAACTTCAAACGCCACACATAGGCCAATCGTAGTTATAAGGATTTAACTCTGTTTAACTGCAAACAGTGGTCCTGGTTCTGATATCACTTACATTGGTATCGTAACTCCAATGAAATATATGGACCAGATTTTCTAGCAAGATCCATCTCCCTTTGACCAATCCCATTGTAAGGATATTGGGGAAGTGTTGGGGTAGGATGGAGCATGGCCAGAGCATTGCTGCCTTTTGACAATCCTTGGCTGGCAGTTGGCCGTTTGGGAGCCACTAGCAGTCTAATCTATGCTGAGACTGTACTAGAACTGCCAGAAGAATCACGGACCCACAACCAGCTCTTTTGTATCTCCTCCTCTCCCCTATCCAACAGATGTGTAAAACCAGCAAGAGCACAGAATCAAGCCCAGTATTTCTCCATCCCCACAAAGGAGGATACAAACAAAAGAGGAAATATTCCAACAAGAACAAGGGTTGCATGATGAGATCTCATTCTGAGGAAACATTTTGTCTAATCCTGTCCCTAACTCGATATCCAGAAGCCCACTGGCACACACTGATTCAGAATCAAGTTAATTCTTTGGTAACATTCTTTCAAACTCTTTACTTGGTACTGCAAATAAAATCAACTGTGCATATGTTTGGAAATCATCCACTTGGAAGCCTAAATTCATACATGAAAGATTTTCTTCTTCACAGTATTCTTGAAAAATTATACATATTTTAAGTGAACAAGTGAAGTTGAACCAACTGTTGTAGTCACCAGATTTTTAAGTGCCCGTTCGCATTACCGACTGAACAGCAACAGCAACAAAATCTGTGCAATTTTCAAAGTTTCCGCACATATGCTCCACTTAAGCACATCACAGTGTTTTTAAATAAAACAAGATATGATAGTGAGGGTACAGCAGAGCAGAATACAACATACCTTCAGGAATGGATCTTATTCTGTGCAAACACACAATGAGTATGTCTTCATTCCTGAGTTAGCCCAGATGATTGGCACTTGGGTTAGCTAACATCAGGAGTGAGCAGACACAGTCAAAAACCTACCCAAATTACTGGGTTCTCACCTGTCATTCTCCCAGTGTATGGCACTAGGACTTCTGGGGGCATTTCCCATGATTATTTGTGCTGCAGTAAGCTGGCTCATTCTGTGATTTTTTCCTGGGGAATTGTGATAAGACTTGTCTGAACCTCTGGGCACATGGGAGTAATTGTGGAGGACTTGTGGAGGCTTTGGAGCACCATCAGCTCCTGAGTTGTTTAAAGTCATTCCAGTCTCACTTGCATGACAATAAATTTTTTCTCCCTCAAGCAAAAGTGCTTTTCCATCTTTAAGCAGCTGCCTCCAGTTGTAACACATGCTTACTGAATCAAAGGATTTACTGGAACACTGCAAATAACACAAGGTGGGTGAGGTCATAATTTTTATTGGATCAACTTCTGTTGGTGAGAGATACACACTTTTGAGTTTATACAGTTCTTCAGGTCTGGGAAATATGCTCAGAGTGTCACAGCTAAATACAAGGTGGAACAGTTTTTTTAGCATAAGTAGATAACATATATTTCAAGGACCATTCAAGGAGAAGTGGCCAGTTAACACCCTTGCAGTCATAGGAACCTTTTACATTCTTCCCAAGACACACAAACAAGGAAACAAGGGAACACAGGCAGACCCATCATATTTAGCCACAATACTTCTACTGAAAGACTATCAGGACTCATAGAAACCATCCTCAAATCACTCACCACACAAAGGATGAGCTTCCTCCAGACACAACCGACTTCCTCCAGAAACTCTATAACATTAAGAACCTCCCTCAGAACATCATCCTTGCCACCATGGATGTCACAATGATGGCATTGCTGCCAGCCTAAAATATCTATAAGACAATGGACAACACTCACATATCCATCCAAACACATCGCCAAACTCATCCTCATCCATAACAACTTTATATTCAACAAAAAACACTTTGTTCAAACTATGGGAACAGCCAGGGGTACTACAATGGCTCCCCAATATGCCAACCTCTTCATGGGCCAACTCAAGGGAGAATTTCTGGACAAATGCACCACAAAACCAATGATATACCTGAGATACATCAATGATATTTTCATCCTCTGGACAGACGACTTAAACTCGCTCATAAACTTCCACCACAAATTCAATAACCACCATCCATCCATCAAACTCTCTCTAGAACACTCCCAAACTAGAATGACCTTCCTAGACACCACAATCAGCTTCACTAATGGAACCCTACAGGCAACTATATGCAAGAAACCAGGGATCACTACACCTATCGTCATAGATCCAGTAACCACCCCAAACACACCAAGAAATCTGTTATCTACAGTCAGGAACTCAGGTACCTCAGAATATGCCTGGAGGAGAAAGCCCAGGATACACACCTTAACATACTTAAAACCACTTTCACCAAACAAGGACACTCCACCAGAGAAGTAGATCACATCATGGAACAGCCACCCCCACATTCAAGATCCATTGGTCCTACACTTGCCTATCACACATGCATCCAGTGCACTAAATGCCCCAATTACAACTATGTGGATGAAACCAGAAAATCACTATGCTCTCCAATGAACTGATGCAGAAAAATGATAAAAGACAAAAACACCATATTACCTGTGGGTGAACACTTTTCGCAAAGTGACCACTCCACATCTGACCTCTCAATACTCATCCTGCACAATACTTTCAAAAGAGAAGACTGGGAACCATGGCCACTGGGAGCTGCAGGGGGTTGTGCCTGTGGACGGTCAACTTTAGCAAATTGTCTCATGGCCCACAATCAGATTACCCAGTTTGCCCACCACTGATCTATAACCTCTAACTCCCTCTCCTTTTTTCTCCCCTTCTTCTTCCCTATGAGTGCAGAGGTGTTAACTGGCCATGTCACCTAGAATGGTCCCTTGAAATATGTGTTAATTACTTATGCTAAACAATCTGTTCCACCTTGTATTGAGCTGTGACACTCTGAGTACCTTTACCAGACCCGAGGAAGAGCTCTGTGTAAGAAAAAAAAGCTTGTTTCTCTCATCAGCAGGAGTTGGTCCAATAAAAGATATTACCTCACCCATCTTGTCTTTCTAATATCCTGGGACCAACACGGCTACTACACTGCATACAACTCTACCACAAACAGGAAAGACTAAAACTTCCTACTAACTTCCCCCAATCAAATACATCAACATAATAACATACATAACAACAACTTAACATTAAGATAGAGCACTGTCTATTGGTGGAGGTGCTGTCTACACTGATCATTACAGTTCCTCAGATTTGTGGAACTCTGCTTTTTTTAGTGAAAGTGCAAGGATGTGTATGTAGTGTACATCACACCATTATATTGCACCATTAATGTCCACTGATAAGTAAATCTTTGCAATTTCAACACAAGACTTAGGCCTTGTCTACACAACAATATTGCACCAGTCTAACTTAAATTAGGTTTTAAACTGCTTTAGTTAATCTGGTGCAAACCCCTATATGGACACTGATTTTGGTTTAAGAGTGGTTTATTTCTGTTTAGCTTAAACAGATTCCTAACTGATTTAAACTTAAACCAATAAAAGCCTGTTCAATCCAAAATAAAAGTGTTTACGCAGAGTTTTGCACCAGTTTAACTACATCATCACAGCTTTAGTTAAACTGGTGCAATTTTCTCATGCCATAAGCATATTAAACTGGGTTTGCAGAATCTCTAAAAAATGTACACACACTTCTTGGCAAAATACCAATCAACAAGGAATGTATATTTGGCAGAGACTCCTTACTTTTGGAAGAGAAGCTCTGGATCCTGAACTCTGTGTAGTCATTGTCAAGACTGTAGTGATGCCCAAAGCGACTCTGGCTGGAGCAGCATCCATGTTGATCCAGAAAGAAACCCAGGACAAAATGACGATCAGCAGGCTAGGAATGTACATCTGGATTAAATAGTATCCCATCTGACGTTCCAAATGAAACTTGACTTCAATGCATGTAAACTTTCCTAGAACATGAAATTGCTTTTATAAATGTTTTTGCACATTTTGTCTTATTTTATGAGCATAAATTAGCTTCCTGACTTCAGGCATATACAGATTTCACAGCATGCTATCATAATGTCTTAAAAAGCAGAGGCCCCAATATGAAAACATTGTTCTGGTTTAGCTTTTTGGTAACATTGTAGTTTGGTGGAGTTGACATCATAATGTTCACTTGAAACAGCGGCCATTTATTTTTGTGACTGAATCTTATTACTTTACAGTGTGATCACTTTACAAGAGGTCTAGTCCCCTAAAAAAACCGTTTTTAACAAATGAGTCCCATTCTCCTTTGGTTGGGTGGGCCCCATCTCATCCAGTGTTTCTCTCTCCATCTAACCAGTAGACCAGTCATTTGCCTGCATCTAAGTATGTTGAACTTGCTCCATCCTTAGTAAACAAAATTATATTGGTACACTTTACTGGGGCTGGAGAAGATGCTGTTAAAAGTAGACACTCAGATGTGGGTAGGGGACTGTTTTTTTGGCTGAACAGATGGTGCTGGACAGCATTATCTCACCAGGAACTGGTTGAATGGTCAAGTACAATACAGAGGGCATTAGTGTACCCTAGTCACTCAAGAATTCTGTTTCCCGAAGTTCTATGGATCTACAAGGGCTGAATGCCATGCAATGAGATGGAGTGCGGGAAAGTGGCAGGGGGAAATTGCAGCTGAATAGTATTCCTGTTCTTTCACAAATTAAAATTTAAACTATAATATTCTGTGAACATTTAGCAGAGAAAAATTGTATAGTTTTCTGTGCTAGGTCCTGACTAAATAATTTGAATAGGTTGATAACTTCAAACTTCAGCCCCTTCAATCAGCTGGTAACAGGAATCACCTGACATCCACAGGTAATTCTGCTTACTTATGAATGGTCAGTTTTCAGAATGGAGAGAGGTAAATAGTGGTGTCCCCAGGGGTCTGTTCTGGGACCAGTCCTATTCAACATATTCATAAATGATCTGGAAAAAGGGGTAAACAGTGAGGTGGCAAAATTTGCAGATGATACAAAATTACTAAAGATAGTTAAGACCCAGGCAGACTGCGAAGAGCTACAAAAGGATCTCTCAAAACTGGGTGACTGAGGAACAAAATGGCAGATGAAATTTAATGCTGATAAATGCAAAGTAGTGCACATTGGAAAGAATAATCCCAACTACACATATAAAATGATGGGGTCTAAATTAGCTGTTACCACTCAAAAAAGAGATCTTGGAGTCATTGTGGATAGTTCTCTGAAAACATCCACTCAATGTGCAGTGGCAGTCAAAAAAGCAAATAGAATGCTGGGAATAATTAAGAAAGGGATCGATAATAGGACAGAAAATATCATGTTGCCTTTATATAAATCCATGGTACGCCCACATCTTGAATACTGTGGGCAGATGTGGTCGCCTCATCTCAAAAAGATATATTGGAATTGGAAAAGGTTCAGAAAAGGGCAACAAAAATGATTAGGGATATGGAATAGCTTCCATATGAGGAGAGATTAATAAGACTAGGACTTTTCAGCTTCGAAAAGAGATAGCTAAGGAGAGATATGATTGTGGCCTATAAAATCATGACTAGTGTAGAGAAAGTAGATAAGGAAGTGTTTACTACTTCTCATAACACAAGAACTAGGGGTCATCAAATGAAATTAATAGGCAGCAGGTTTAAAACAAATAAAACGAAGTATTTCTTCACACAACGCACAGTCAACCTGTGGAACTCTTTGCCAGAGGATGTTGTGAAGGCCATGACCATAACAGCGTTCAAAAAAGAACTAGATAAATTCATGGAGGATAGGTCCATCAATGGCTATTAGCCAGGATGGGCAGGGATGGTATCCCTAGCCTCTGTTTGCCAGAAGCTGGGAATGAGCGACAGGGGATGGATCACTTGATGATTATCTGTTCTGTTCATTCCCTCTGGGGCACCTGGCATTGGCCACTGTCGGAAGACAGGATACTGGGCTAGATGGACCTTTGGTCTGACCCAGTAGGGCCATTCTTATGTTCTTATGTACTTTTCATGCACATGAACAGCAGTATTATTAGTAATTATAAGAACAACATGTGTGTCCAGTTCTCCCCAGTGCTGGAAAACCCCAAATAAGGAAACACCATGTGCCTCCTTTTAGAGAGTTCTCTATGGACTGTTTCTCGGAGGGAAGGCAGTATTTGTCCCCTTCAGGGCAACTACAGTTTTCAACTCTCCAAACTTACAGTTCTGAGAGGATTTTCTGGAGACAAAAGCCATTCATATATAAAAAGCAACAAAGCGTCTGACAAAGTGGGTATTCACCCACTAAAGCTTATGCTCCAATACATCAGTTAGTCTATAAGGTGCCACAGGACTCTGTCGCTTTTTACAGGTCCAGACTAACACGGCTACACCTCTGATACTTGATTCATATGTAAGGGGCTCTTCAGAATGCACACTGCTTCTCAGCATGCTCTGCCAGGCTGTCAAGGCATTGACTGCTGACCACTGCCCCCAAATCTTTCCTCTGGGCTGGAACTGCCACACCATGGATACAAGGTATTATCCTATGCAGGGAATCCCCATGGGCTTGCTAGGAAGCTGCTGGTCAGAGATTACTCATCCCTCCCCGCTCCAGCCTGTCTTCTCCCATATTCCAGCAGAATTTCAACCCTTTCCACAGCTCTTGGGGACAGTGAACCTCAGGGTTTTCATCCCCTGACATTTTGGGCCATAGAAATTAGAAGCAATTTTTGAAGCAGCGTTGGGGGTTTTAAAAACCAAACTAAAAAAAATTAAACAGTAGTTTTGTTTCATAAAAACCAATGTAACATTAACTGACGGATTGGGGCTGAACCGCTCATGTCCTGTCATTTCACTGAATGAAAAAATATAACTGATGCAACCAGACTGACTCTCCTGCTGACACAATGAAATACCTCTTTTAGATGGGAAGGATTTATATTTCAACCCAGCAGCTACCAAGAAAACCATTCATAAAAATCTCTGAACACTAGCTGCATATCATAGACTCCAAACACCCAAACTTGTCTCTGGGTAAACTTCCCAGGGGCAGCGTTTCTGACATCAAGCGTGTCCAGAGGCGGTGGATAGTGGAATGGCGTTCAGATATGGGGGCTAGCTGTGATATAAGTAGGGAAAACTGTTAAATAAGATGACACTGCTGCCCCTAGAAAATGCCACAAAAGTCCAAAGATGGTGTTGTGACACGGTGAGATTAATCAAGTACACCCACAAATAATAGATGAAGAAATCATGGCAGCAACAAAAAGACTTCTCTGATGCTGGCAGACCAGGTCATGTCAGGGTTTATTCAGGCCAGTTCACTTGTGTATTAGCATAGATCAAAGCGATTGTTAAATGTATAAGTGTTTTAGGTGTTAAAACTTCCTAAAACGGATAGAATGTTAAATGCATTGTTTTTACTCATCTGTGTCCTGTCAGAATGCAATAGCAAACATTTACATTGTAAATCCCCTGTAACTAAATAACTCATCATACATCAAAGAAGCCTTGTAGAATGCTAATGAGGGACTTTATCAGAAAAAAGTGCTAATTCCAAAGCAAACGGCCATTGTGTGTGATGCCCTGAGGTCAGAGACTCAAAGTGCATTCCTCATTCACTCATCAAAGGCAAAGCCCACATGGGTAGAGAGACTGTCAACTTATTTTCTGTGAGAAGAAGCTGTAGGAAGGGATTCAAAGAAAGAGCCTTCATCTCTGGACTGTTTGGACTCCTACAGGGAAGTGTACCAGATGCAAAGTGGAGATACCCCTGAAAAGATTTGTGAGAAACTGGCAGTTTATTACATCACTGCCACTATTTGGAATTACAAACTGTGATCAACCTGTATATATATTTTACCTGCTTTAACCTCTCAATAACTCATTTTTTTTCTCAGCTTAGTTTACTATAGAATTGGCTGGCAGCGTTGTCTTTGGTGTAAGATCCAGAGTATCAGTGGATCTGGGGTAAGTGACTGGTACCTTGGGACTGGGAGCAACCTGATGTGATGTGATTCTTGGTTTACGTGGACATTATCACAAAGTCCAGTTTGTCTGGATGGCAAGATAGACTGGAGAGTCTGAGTGGACTGTCTGTGATTCCATGGTAAGACTGGAATAGTGATCCAGGAGTTCACATTTGGTACTGGCTTGGTGAAATCTAATTACAGGACACACCACCAGTGTCTGCCCTGTTTTCTGACAGTCTGCCCTGAGGTAGGCACTCACTGTTGCGAGCCATTCCAGACAGTGTGACAACTTCAGAATGGAAAAGTACTAGGTTATGATGGATTTCTGGCTGAATTGTTAAAAAGCACAGAAGATGGAGGCTTGAAAGCCCTGTCAGAGGTAATGAAGAATATATTTGAGAGAAGAGATGTGCCAGAAGATTTTACAATTTCACTGTGTATCCAAATCCCCCAAAAGAAAAACACTATGGATTGTAAAGACTACAGAACAACCAGCCTAGTATCTCACACCTCTAAGATTCTTTTGTGAGTTGTTCAAGACCAAACACAAGGAAAGATAGATAAGGAAATAAGTGAACAACAATATAGTTTCAAACTTGAAAGGGCATGATAAATGTCATTATGAGCTTAAAGCTCATATTAGAAATATCAAGTGAAATAGGGAAAAAATACACTTGTGTTTTATTGATTTCCAAACAGCATTTGACAAAATCTACTCTATAAATTTATCAACATATTAAGATCTGTTGGGATTGATTGATATGGACTCCAAGTAATAAAACAATTTTACTGGAGTCAGAAGGCGGTTATAATGGGAGATGAAAATGAAAATCTAATAGAGATCTAGAGAGGAGTGAGACAAGGTTATATAATGTCACTGACTTCATTCAACATTTATAGTGAGTATTTGATTAAATTAATTGAAGAAATGTAAGAAGGTATTAAGATGAATGAAAATGAGTGAATAATGTTCACTATGAAGACGACACGGTGTTGTTGGCTGATTCAGAAGGTCCAATGAAGTTAGTGGAGATTATTTACAAATATGTCAAAGAATATGGGTTAGAGTTGAATGTGGACAAGACAAAATCTGTGGTGGGATGCAAGGATCCTGGGAAAACACACAAGATTCCAGTGAACAACACAGCCATACAGAAAGTAAGAAATGATTGGTACTTCGGAAGCAGCATTACAGAAGTTGGAAGATAAGATACTGAAGTCAGCACCAGAACAGCGAGAGCAAAAGGGACATTATGGAAGAACAAACATCTGAAGAAAAGGGACATAAATCTGAAGATTAATTCTGACGCTTAAAAACTTATATTTGGTCTGTGATAAATTATGGCTGTGAAACATGGACATTCAAACAATTGATAATAAAGAAACTGTAATCCTTCAAATTATGGGATTATAGAAGAATTATGAAAATATCATGGCAAGACCACATAACCAAGGAAAAAGTATCAGAGATTATCAGAATTTAGCAAACAGTAGTCAGTGATCCTATGAAAAAAAAATTGATTTGCAGGGCACATTTTAAGAGGTTTAGAGGGTGACACATATTTATAGGCACTGGAATTGAAAGTTAATGGCAGGAGAACATGAGAAAGAAAAACAATATCTGGAATGGACAATGTGATATTCTGAGTGGATCAAAAGAACTATTAATCCACAAATAGATTAGCAGAGAATCATAGAGAATGGGCTACCATGGTTGCAAACCTCCAGTAACAGGGATTCTACATAAGAAGAAGAAGGAACAGCCAAATCCAAACTCCAACAGAACAATTCCTGCTCTGGACACAAGGTATGAAGCACAGGGATTTAACATATTTAAAGGGAAAGTACTGAGAAAATATTACATTTTCCAACATTTTTACTGGTTTTCGCCTTCCTGCTTTGCCTAAACCCCAGCTTTCAAACACCAGACCTAATAAATGAGATCTGTTACAAAACTGCTTGTGAATACTAGTAGAAGTAATTACTAATGGAAAAATTAGAAGAACACTCACCGGTGTTGTAGTGTTTTGTGCAATAACCAAGTTCCTTGTCTTCTTTCAAAATAAATTGTGGCAGGGTTAAGCCTTCTGCAACTTGCACTGGACCATCACTTAGCCACTCAAATATCAGATCATTCATAGTGTACCCAACTAGAATAAACAAATCGCAGTTCATTAGATAATAGAGTACAGTTTCAGATGGAAACAAATTATGACTCAGAAAATATCCTCACTTTTGAATGGGCAAACTTCGATACAAGAGTTTCTAATTGATCCAGGAGCTGAACTACATTGACTACAGTTATCATTAAAACTTAGAAATAGCATCAAATATGTAATAGTACTAGAGGCAAAATATTCAACTAAAATCTCAAACGTGCGGCATATCTGCTTTGGTTTATTTCTAATAAAAAGTCAATGTTAATAGCCTGTCAAAGATATTAATGTTCACAGCACAAATTATATTTCACTGTAGCTATGTATCAATTTCTGTACTTTGTTTTATTTTTGTCACTCTGGTTACAGAATTATTGCATTCTACCAACATGAGTATTTCTAGATTACAATATGTTGGATCTTATCAATAACAAAATTGAATGACTTCTATAATTCTTTGAAACTCAGCATAAAGAAATACACAGCAGAAAGAGAAAAGTGGAGAACAGAGTGGACAATGCAGAGAAAAAAGAGTGAAAATGCAAAAGGACAGTCACTTAAAACACTCCCAGCTCTTGTTTCACTCTAATGATACATCAGCATTGTGTCTCACTATGCAGATTACAGATTGCAGAGACTTTCTGTAGTGCTGATCTCCGCTGTAAGGCACAATAATGAAGCTGTGAAATTTGATTTTAAAAAACACAGCTCTTCACTAGGTAAGTCAGCTGGTTACTCACAGCTTTCTAGTTGCATTGTACAAGTCTGCACATCCATCGGAAAATTCTTCAAGTCCATTGGACATGATAAGGTTAATGTTAGCCTAAATATGGGCAAGAAAGGAAACTGCTGTTAGAAATCTTTGCAAGTTATATCCTAAGCACAACATTTATAGGCCAACAATGTTTAAAGTGATGCAGTCAAGCTTTAGAGACCCAGAGGTTTAGTCCTTCGCCCCATCCTCTTAGCGATTTGGGATGAGTCCTGCACTGGTGTTAGAATTCTAACTTCTAAGACAGAGTGCCCATAAGCAAGCAGGATGCTCATTGATTGCAGTGGCTTATAGTAGCCCAGAGCCAGCAGGGGCTGCAGAAAGATAGCAGGGCATGCCAATGTGTTATTGTGCAATCTGTATGTTTTACGTATAACAACGAACCCAAACAATGTAGCATCTTGAGTTATAGGTCATCTCCGCTAGGATTTTAACTCTTGTAGCCTCTGGTTTTTTTTTTTTTTTTTTTTTTTTTGGGGGGTGGGGGCAAATGGTGAAAACACAATCACAGGGATATTTGAAAACAGAAAGTGTAATGCATATAAAGTGAATGCTGAGCCCATCATCCTTGCCACGGACCTTTGAAAAACAAAAAGGTAGTAAAGGCTAAATCTGCAACATTAGACATTGAATGCAAAAGTTAAAAGACAAAGAGCATAGATAGGAAAAGTAAGCTTAAAGGGACTTTGTCAACTCTGAATTTTTTTTACTTACTACTGCTACAAGTAACACCCAAGAATACTTTAACTGAGAGACTTTTTAAATTTTCTCATTTTTTTTTAGTTTACTTTTTGCATTTGACAGGACTTTGTTTACAATCAGTTTCACTAGTTTCCCCTGTACAGGGAGAGAAAAATATTTGTACCAAAATAAGAAAATGTGATGATAAAATCATAAAAATGAGCAGGAGGACTCATATACAGGTGTAGTAACCAAAATGACTTACATCATATTAAAAAAAAACATGATTAGATTTAAAGATACGATGTCTTCAAGCTATGTTGCCATCATTCTTACCACCAAAATGAATATTATTGTTATGGATGTCTGATCATTTTAAGCTGTAGTTATTTCTGAGATATTATTTAAGATTTATATTGCTGTAGACTCCAGAGGCTCCAATCAGATTCAGGCCACCTCCAATGGCCTAGGTTCTGTACAAAACTATAGAAAGAGTCTGTCACACCTGTATACCTGATCCACTCCAGGAGTTCCCAGCCAGGTCTCACGTCTCCTGCCATCACCTGTCTATGGGAAGGGACCCTCATCTCATTCCCTTCTGACTGGGTGTTTTAAGGCTGCACAGCTCCCTGCCCTAAACTATGCTATCTCAGCAAGCCAGTCTGCCTAAAGACCAGTGCCTTTGTTTTGCTTTCTCTCACAGGGCTATGAGCACTGTATTGCCAGCAGTTACCAGTAACTACACAGCTCTTTCTACGCAAGCGCATCTATTCTTAAGGTAAAAGCATTACACAGAAAACATAAAAACAATGAAAGTTCCTATGCACATGCTAAAAGATAACCAGAGGTACCCAATCAGTCTTACAGGGCCCTAGTATGCTAAAGTCTTTCCAACCCTTCTGCGAGGGCTGGAAGAAGGTCCTGTCCTTTTGCTGGATCAGAAAAAAGGTCCTGAGTCAGTTTATATCAAAAGCCCTTTCATTGTTTCTTGGTCTCTGGAAAACCCAGTTTTAACAAGTATATGGAACCCTCCCCAGGGGGTGGTACTTCTCTAGACACGTTTACAAACTATAAACTGGTTCCTGGAAGAACTGGGGCTCATAGAGACAGCCCTTATCCCATGGAACTTACAATCTTATCTACACACTTCAGCTACCAAACAAAGAGTGGCATATGAGCGTCAGTGTTGGTGGGCCTTGTGAATAGGTGGATTTTAATAGGTGGATTTTAAGTGATTTGAAGATGGACAGGGCTTGGCATTTAAAAATATATATATATTGGCATTTCAAAAACTATATTATTTGAGGTATTAACTACAAGAAAACAAACTGAAAATCCACAAAAGTATCTGCAGTAAATCTACTGTACTATAACATGCTATCAGTAGATTGGTTAGCTACCACAACTACGGTTGGGTAAAATTTAAAACAAATTCATGTTGAATATCTTTGTGCCCCTTTTATGTGTGCTTTTCAGAAGTATTTTTATGAATGAGCATTTACTTGTGAGAATGCTCACAAAAATAAAATGTTAAGCTTGTATGTTTGAATATTTCCTGAAAATGTATTTTGAATTGAATTGTGAAATTAATTTTACACTTGAAATTTGTCCCATTGTTGATTAGTTACAGAAGTCCTCCAATCATAGAACAGACCCAGTACAGCATAATTTAAATAACATGGCATGAATTTTTAATGTTCATGAATAGTTCATTGCAAACAATCTGCAGACCAAGAATTATTCACTGAAGAAATTAGTGATTAATTTCAAACAGAAATTCAAGAATTTCAGAAAAACATTTCTAGGAGAATTCTGATAGCAAAGAGGCAAAATTCATGAAATACATTTTTCATTACAAATTAGTCTCCCAGTTCTAATCAATCCAATACCTTGCTTAGGGCCTATACCAAAGTCCACTGAAGTCCCTGAAGGCTTTCAATTGACTTCAATGAGATCAGGCCTTTAGATCAGTATTTAAACATTATGGTCATGGTGTGACAGTGTACCCCATAAGGCTTTATGGGGAGGGGGTGCTTATAAATGTATGTATGACATAACTGG
>NW_020664374.1:15393565-15437308 GCF_002925995.2 Terrapene triunguis | reverse complement strand
CCAGTTATGTCATACATACATTTATAAGCACCCCCTCCCCATAAAGCGTTATGGGGTACACTGTCACACATGGGTGCTACAGAAAACCAACGGAAGATATTTCTCCCAAATTAAGAGTCAAATAGGATGTGAATGAAAATTATCAGCCATAAGGGAACTAATTCAATCAATGTATCTTGAAAAAGATGAGGCTGGTCATCAAGAAAACTTCCTTTGTAGAAATATAGTTGTAATGGTATCATGTTTTGTTCGCTAACATAGTTGTCTATTACCCACAAACTTCCTTGGCTTCCCAGGGTATGTCTACACTGCAATTAAAATCCTACAGCTAGTCCATACCTGCTGAATTGGTCTCAAAGGGCTCAGGCTAAGGGGCTGTTTAATTGCAGTGTAGACATTTGGGCTTGGGCTGGAGTCCAAGATCTGGGACTCTCCCACGTCACAGAGTCCCAGAGTTTGGGCTCCAATCTTAGCCTGCATGTCTACCCAGCAACTAAATAGTCCCTTATTCTGAGCCCCGCAAGCCCAAGTCAGGCACGTTAATATGAAAAATCCAATAATAGTAAAATATTTAAAACTAGTGGCTTGAGCATTGGCCTGCTAAACCCAGGATTGCGAGTTCAATCCTTGAGGGGGCCATTTAGGGAACTGGGGTAAAAAACTGTCTGGGGATTGGTCCTGCTTTGAGCAGGGGGTTGGAGTAGATGACCTCCTGAGGTCCCTTCCAACCCTAATATTCTATGATTCTATGATTTCAATGGATCATCGTCCAATCTCCCTATCTAATCTTGCAGTTTTGTACCTTAAGGTAGTAGTTGATTTCCTAAAGTTAATACATATGAATGAATGAATGAATGAATGAATGAATGAATGAAAGGATCCTTTTTGTGCAGTATAGGGATTTAAACTTTAGGAGATCAAATACTACAGTAATATAGTGTGTATATCTATCTATCTATCTATCTATATTTCTTCCTCTGATTTTCCAACAGCACTAGACAAGTACTTCAAGATACATATGGTGTATAACTGATATAGATATGGAGTATACCTGGTAAATGGTGAGCTATGCAAAACTAAAATCAAGAACTGTTAGTACATGGATTAAATCTTTTAAGGAATTACTGTATATGTACAGTACATAATTCAAATAAAAGTCTTGCTTACTCTGTTGACAGTATAACAGAATATCTAATTTTAATTAGGATTTAACAGATTGCTAATCTATAGCAAACATTAAACTACTGACTAAACTACTTCATATTTTTCAGGAGCTAACTTTTCATTAGCCTGATGTGCTATGACTCACAGCCAAAATCCCATTTGATCTAAAAGACAAATCTCATACAGACATGGAATATTGATCCTGCAAGAAAAAGGACCCCTAGAACTCACAATATGATATCATATATATGACTTTGAGAAAAAGGGATAATGGCATTTACATTTTTTACCCTGAAAATGTAGTGGTTTGCAAATAGACTTGAGGAAAGCAGCCTCTTTATACAGTTTATCCAATGACAAATAAGTAGAATTAGTGCCATTAAAACAGAATGTTTACCACCTCACATGATTTATTTTTAAAGAGGTAGTCCTTACACTTAGAATGGGAGAAACAGAATTTAATGTGGTAAATGGAAATACTGCAGGAGACAAATGTGCAGTTTTTATCTGTGCCCTCTTTGTCTCCAAAAAGTGTGGCTCTCTCAGAACATCATGTAGCACAGACATTTTTCTAACTGCTTGACTTTTGGGGGTGTCATATCCTGAGTAGCACAATAGTGCAAATTAATGCCTAGAATGAAGACCCCCCTTGCTCACCTTGATGAACATATACACTAGTTTTTCCATTGAAGACACTGGGACTAGGCATGTAAGTGCTCAGTCAGGGTTGCAAATCCAAGCCTTAAAAGAACAGTATTATCTTACTGGGCTTGATCCAAACTCCCCTGGAGCGAATAGGAGTCTTTCCATTGACTTCAGTGAGCTTTGGAAAGCCTGTAATGGTCAAATCTGCTCAACGTCAGCTCACATAGCAAAAATAACAAAGTTTCAAATCCTAACAAGATAATTACTAACTTATTAGTGGATACTATTGCACCTTCACTGGAAGAGGGTTGTTCCAGAAATGACAATACAGCCTGGCAGGTCAGTTTGTTTAAACAAAACAGAATAATGTCTGTGCACATGTAGGAGGAGGATGTGATAGTATATATCTGCATGTGTTAACTGCAATTTAGATCATTTGTATTTCTATTTGGTCACTGTGGTGTATATTATATCACTGGTTTATATTGATGTAAACTAATACTGTAGTATCAGGGATATCTCAAACCACTCCCACCTCTAACCTACTAGTGGGAAAGGGAACAATATAATATTCAAAAACAACAAGGAGTCTGGTGGCACCTTAAAGACTAACAGATTTATTTGGGCATAAGCTTTCGTGGGTAAAAACCTCACTTCTTCAGATGCATCTTGTTGTTTTTGTAGATACAGACTAACACGGCTACCCCCTGATACTTAATATAATGTTCAGTATTACCTTACTAATATGGATAAAATACTAGCACAGAGTTAGCACAAAGACAGTGATGGGTATGATATAAGGACCCGGATATACAAGCAGATATGTACAGCAATGTGGCCAACTCCCATGATTTTATCACAAGTCTCTCAATTTTGGATGCTTTTTCTTAAAGCCCCCAGTCCTGGAAGCAGGCAATTAAGTGAAAATCTCAGTTTTTGTTTTTTTTTTAAAGAGTAAGTTTCTAGCCCTCAAGATTGCTGAGAAAAGCTTGAAAATTTGATCCAAGTAAACCCAAATGGTTCAGAGAGCAGGCCAAGAAAAACAATCAAGTTCATTGTTTTAAAAATCTCTTCATTTTTAAGCCCATCTCATTATTTGGGGCCTGACTCATGATTGTTGGCTCCGTGGGGATGGCAATTGGTATTTGTATAATCTCCTGGCAGTTTCCCTTGCTTTCTAAAATGGCGCAGCCAACCTGCATGTTTTCTCATGTTTTCCAGAATTTCTGGATCCAGTTGTCACAGTCCAAGGCAACTGCACCTGTATTTCCCCTCAGTGGTCCAGTGAGGGCACCCACCCTCAGGCTTCCAGCTCCCCAGCTGCTGCCTCTCTTGGGTGGAGACCCACATCTCACTCCTTTCAGAGCAGAGTATGTCCAGGCTCCACAGTTCCCTGCCTTCACTGTGTATTTCCCAGCACAGTCTGCCTAAACAGACCCGCGCACTTTCTCTTCAGAGACTGATAACAGAAGGATTGCTGCAGATTATAAGTTATCACACAGCAGTTCCTATGTAAGCCTACTTTATTCTCAAGGGAAAAGCACTACAGAGAAAACATATGAAAAACAATAAAAACCTATACACATGCTAATAAATTTACCAGGAACCCAACATGGATTCTGACAGGCCCAGTCCTTCCAACCTTACCCTAAGGATTGGGGCCCTCCATGAGCAGGGTCCTGTCTGTTTGCTGGATCAGGAAGAAGGCCCTGAGTCCATCTAAAATGAGGTTAATTTTCCAAAAGTTTTTTCTTTGTCTGTTGATCTCCGGAGAATCCAGTTTGAAATAATATGTGCATATCTATCCGAGAGGGACGGCTTCACAGGCTGATAACAAGGAAGTTTAGTAGCATCCCCGCTTCTTACTAGAAAAGGTACATACAATGCCACAGCAACACATACACAATTGCATTTTCAATACAATAGACCCCAAAGGTATTAACCCTAATTCAATCAAGGTTATCTTAATTCCATAAGGTTTCTTCAAGATATGGTCAATCTGTCATACCAGTTATTCTTTGATCTTTTTTTCGTGCAACTTCATTTCTGAGATGTGGAGATAGACAAAAACTGAGGCTTATGGAAATATAGAACATCCTCTATTGTGGCAAAACACGAAATACAGACTGAAGCTTCCTATACTTTAGTTTCTCAGGATGTTCTGTCTAGTCTTCCTTAGTGGTTTGCGGGACTTCATTTTGGTTCACATATTGCTTAACAACCCAGTGACTGGATTGGAATGGTGTGGTAGGTTTTTCATTAATGGTGAAAAATTATTTTGCATCTCATTTTTCATTTTAATGCAGTTACTGTCTGTTGATATGCCATGCCAATGAATAAAATGAGTTTCCAATTATCACTCAAGCAATGCCATGAAATTAAATTTGAGTATGATTTCATTTGATAGTTAAAATAATATAACCCACCTGTTTCTTCTCCAAGAAGAATAAATTGCCATCTCTGATTTTTCTTATGTCGTTTCTTATCCTAGTTATATTTAAGTTTTCAGGACCTGGATACTTACTCTACACCACTGTTTATTTGGTCTGGTTTTGTTTTCCTTCTGGCACCATGACTCCTCTGTCCTAAGCAATATGTTTAAATACTACTGGCAGAAGGCAGTCAGTTACTCCTGAAAGCATGCATGATACAGGGACAGGATTTTTTGCATCACTCATTTAGAATCAGCCTCATGGCTACACCCTTTTACATTTCATCTTGCTACTTCTGTGTTTACAGGGAGATCATTTCATGTGGTAGATGTAGCCATGGGTCACTGACAATTCAGTACAGACTTACACTTCTCTGTACATGAGTTTCTAATAGGCAATGGTTATCTTGGCCTGCAACCAGTCAGGAGTATCCCATTAGCACATATTTCCATAACTAATCACCAGCCAATAATTTTTAATATTTTCAATCAAGAACAACTCTATGTATACAAATTATTCACACGATATGCCAAAGAAAATCAATTTTTATTAAAATGACACTAGTTTTGATTGAAACACTGTGTGTGTGTGTGTGTGTGTGTGTGTGTGTGTGTGTGTGTGTGTGTAAAAAGGGGTATAAAATTGGGCTTTGCCAGGTAGCTACTAGTGTCAGGATCCTTAATTCACTTTAACTGTCTTATGATCAGAGAAGAGCAACCAACGGTGTCATTAAAGAGCTAATTTTTCTTCAAGCAAAACTGTCTATGGGATTTTGACAATAGCTGTGCTGCTTGCATAACAAACACTCATACTAGTCTTTAACATAATCAAACCAAGTACTCAGGGCCAATGGAAAGTTAGGAATATGACAAATGCATTCAGATCCTCCATATAGATCTGGACACTGTAGAACGGGGGAGTGAGAATAAAGGAGTCCATAGAGGGTGATGAGAGGGACCATCAACAAGCAAAGAAAAGCGGGGAATTGTTTCAAGGGTTGAGGCAAATATCAGGAAGGAATCTGAGGTAGCTTAACAAAAGGAACCAAAAAGGGAAGAAGAAGAGAGCAAGGATGGGTGGGAAGAGTCTTTGTGGACATCGGATTGTAGCAGGAGGACACCAGTTTCTTTCATTATGAAGATGGCTGACATCTCAGTTTTAAGTACAGTAAAACCTGCCAAGAGTGATCACTCGTGGGAGTTAGCAAAAGTGGTCACTTGTAAGAGGTGGTCACTCTTCAAAGGTTTGCACAGCAGAGACTGATGGCATTCCAGGGCTTCTGCAAATAGTCACTCATGACAGATGGTCTCTCTCTACAGAGGGGGTCTCTAAGGCAGGTTTTACTGTATTTGAAACCAGTGTTAATTTTTGTAATCAGGTTCATGTGGAGATGAATCTGGCAAAATTGCTAGATTCATGTATGAATCAATTACAGCTCAGGGATTCGCCTTGTCCCTATAGTATTGGGTATATTTAAAAATACCTGTTGGTTCTAGCACGATTCATATTATGTGTAAATAATCTCTCTACGATAGGTAGGCTAGCTATCAAGATGATAAAAAGCATTTTAAGTGTGCCCACTGTATGAAGGTGCTCTACTTCAATGAGCATTTCTGCACTTTGTTATTCTCAGACTGTGCTTTCATTAATTCAGAAAGTTACTTCAAGCCCATATGGAGAGCTTTATGTTTTTGAAAAGTCATTGCATAGAACACTGAATTTATATACAATTTTGCCTAAGGAGAACGGAATTATTTTTCTTGTGCCAGATAAAAAGCACCTCAAATTTCCCCAGAGGAAACAGGAGCCTATGCTATCAAAGCTTGGCTTCCAAGGGAAAATGCCACCTGGACAATATTATCATGGTAGGATTTGGTATAACCAATGAGATCAGAGAGGAGTGTTCACAACATTCACTGCTTCTTATATAGCAAACAGTGGTGTTAGTCATAATAATGGCCTCTCTCCTCCCACTCTCTGTTAATCTCCCATGACAATACAATGCTGCTAGTGAAGTCAAAATCCTCTTAAATCCTAACATTAGATTATAAAATAAATTGAAGTAATCAAATGTAAGCACAGAGATTCATACCTTATTTTAGATCTGTGGAATATTCTTTACAGCACACTAGACTTTTCACATAGTACGTTCAGTTGGACCAGACATTATGATTTAAGTACCACATGCCAAATTCTCAATTGGGGTAAACATTAAAGTAAATGGAGCTGCACCATTTTACACCAGCTAAGAATCTGACCCCAAGACAATCTTGGAAAGTGTATACCTAAACCAGCTGACTGTGCTGCGCCACCAGCTTCTATAGTGGCCAAACTAAAGAGCTCTCAGAGGTTATTTCAACCCAGTGCTGAAGTAATGCCCAGTGAATGTTACACATGAGCACCATTCACACACACCCCATCGGGACATGCAGGAACAGAAGGAACTATTTCACAGTGCAGTCACTGACTTTGTTCAGAGCCACCCAGGCCCTACTCCCTTGAACCTCCTTCCTGCACCCAGAACCTTTGGCACAGTAGATGACACCAGTTCCACTGCCGAAGGACCCTCTGCAGCAGCAGACAAAGGGTCTGGGTATGCTTCTAATAGTGTCTATTGAAAAAATAATATTTAAAGTAAAATTCACCACCAGAGGACAAATTTTGAGTCTACCAGCTTTTTAGCTGTTGTGTATTTCCTTCATATAGGACAAAGGACACAGGTACAGAGGAGATTATTAAATGATTGTAGCTTCATTCATTGTGGCCACTGCATTTCCACTAGCACTGACTTGCCCACATTGTAGTAGGAAATCCAAAATACTACAGGGCTAGAGACTGCTTTTGGCACTAAGTATCCTGTATGTTGTAACCTTTATTATTCATAATTAGTCTCGGAAAGATTAGATTTTTATGGGTAAATGTTGATAAATGTTGATTTCACTGTACACACACAAAATGATGAAAAAATATGTCCATCTATAACAGACATTTACAGATAGGCAAAGGGGGGAAATGCTGCTGGAGAACTTATTAGAGTTTGATTTAAGGCTATTTATTATGTATATATTTGATGTGATTTTGACAATTAGTGTCTTAACAGATTTAAAGCTTTAACTTTTTGAATCTCAGCTTTTACTATAAAAGAATAATCATTGTCTGTCCCTCACAAGTGCCCAGAACTGAACATTTAAAATCAATTAAAAATGCTTAAACCCCATAATGTTGCTCAACTGGTGAATATTTGAATAAATAAAATAAAAAAATCTTAAAATAGTGATATTTTCCATTGAAATTATTTAAAAAATTGAATTCTGCCAAGTCTAGTCATAATATAACCAAAACCATGTGCTGGGGATGGAGCCAAAGCAGTTTCTCCAGCACTCAGCACAATTGCCATGGTATGAAAGAGAAAAAGAACAAACAGGGAAGAAGAGGCAGTACAAAGAAAGAAGCTGTGGAATGAGAATTGATTGTGCTTTGGATTGTGATCTCCTGATTTGCACTAGATAAAGCAACTGGCACCTGGGCTTGTATTCCAGATGGATTGCCATTTGTCTGACTATAGAGGAGCTCTTTTGGATGGGCAAGCCAGTGATGGCTTTTGAATGTTGCAGCTAGCAATAGCAGCTGTTTTTTACAGTATGGAGGGTACAGAGGTAGGGTTCTGTTGCATAAATAGAAAGGAAGCAACGAGCCTGATTCCTCTCCATGTCACGGTGTTTCAGCAGCATTATTCCTTTTTACATCCCCTACCCCGACACTATTTCCCTATTCGATTCTCTGCCCTGCTCCATAATACCATTTTACAGTTGGATCAAGGTCAGGGCATGAGACCAGAAAGAGGAAATAGCCTAAATAGTGACATCACATTCACACAGTGAAGACAAACAAACAAACTAGAGATCGTTAATCTGAAAATGGATGTAGCTATTTTGAAAATTTTGAGTAGTTTTCTGGGCAGCTCCTCAATGGTATCTTATAACCGGAGCTAGGAGAGAAAGAAGGGTAAATAGTTAAAACAAATCTCTTCCCCTACAGTTCTTTCCAAGGCAATTCCAAATAGCCCTTTACTAAATAACTCAAAAAAACTCAAACATCTTCTCATATTTTTAAGGTGTGATGGTCTGCTTGATAATTTACTCTGGATGGAGAAGACTTCAACCAATCTCTTAGATCCTAGATTATGTGCATCACATTCTGCATCAAGTCGATACGGCTGAAATCACTTGGTAACATGAACATGACAAAGGGGGCAGCTAGTGCAGCAAGGAAACCCATTTATTTAAGCAAAAGTCTTCAATCTCCTCTCACCCAAGTAAAATAAGCCCACGCTGGCTGGCTGTTACTAATAGTTTGAGCTAGCTGAGTAGTCAGAACTGTGCTGATGGCCTTTTTAAGGTTTCTAAACAGACCTATGTTCAGGGATTCCATTAGATCTTTTAACCCTTCTGTCATATAATACTATTATTCCTTATTATCTACTGTCTGTAGCAGAGGCGCCATCTTTCTTAGTTGACGGAGGGGTGCTCGACCCTCACTCTGCCCCAGCCCCAGCCCCAGACCCCACTCCACTTCTTCCCCCAGGCCCCCACCGCCTGCCGCTTCCCACCCCCACTCCACCCCCTCCCCATCTCTTTCTGCCCACCGTTCGTCCCTCTCCCCTCAGCACCTCCTGCATGCCGCTGAACAGCTGATTGCGACAGGTGGGAGGTGCTGGGGGGGGAGGGGGAGGAGCTGATCGGCAGGGCTGCTGGTGGGTGCTGAGCACCCCCTTTTTTTTTCGTGGGTGCTCCTGGGCTGGAGCACCCATGGAGTCGGCGCCTGTGGTTTGTAGTGCCCAAAGTGTGCTAGAGAAGACACGCTCCACATCCCAAAGTACTTAAAATCTATACAGAGCATGACACAAAAAGCAAATGCAAAATATAACAAAATGTACTGTGGGAAACAGGCCGTGGGAACAGAAGACAGGATTTTCAACAATGTCATATTGCGTTGGCCCAGATGCTGCAATGAGCTGTAGGAGGGTGGCCCTCTACTCAGAGATCCACCCACATGGAGCTCATTGCAGGATTAGAGCTTTAGAAAGGTATGACCACACAACTTTAGGGGTTTACATTTTGTTGATTTATATTTTAATTTTGACTAGTTTTTGCTTTTCGGTTTATTTTTATTATATAAAATATACACAGTGAACTTTGGTATAGTGAAACTCTATTTGTAGGGAAGGTGAATGAAAGTCCCAATTAGTTAAATGCATTCACAATGCGAAAAATTACAGTCCCAGTTACAGTGCACCTCTGCTTATGGTGAAGTTGTTCTGTGCCTGCGACTTTATTGTAACTACTGATTGTAACTGCCAGAGGCCCTTCCGTGCCTGCAGAACAAAGGGCAGGATTTGCACCTTAGAGCACACAACAAAATAAGCTGACTGTCTCTGTGGTGGAGCATCTCACAGCATTCCTAAATACGTTTATAATGTTACCAGTGCAGTAGGTGGGGAGGCCAGACACAATAGAAATGCCTAGCTTCTTATTTAGTGCATATTGGAAATCGTTACACTTTTATTTTAGAGAAAATATGGTTTATGTTTAGTTCATATTAACTTTCTCATGATTTTATGACATCTACAAATATATGATAGAGGAGCCTGAGATATAACTTGTCAGTCATATTTGTAAGTGCTTTGAACACTCAAAGTGAAGTAAATGCTACATATTATTATTATGCAAGTGCTAAGTACTATGATTATGGTAGTGAAAATGGTGTAGCAATTACAACTATAACATCCTAATGCAATGGGACTAACTAACCATTGCATTACTTCCGTTTTATTCCAGTGTAACATCACTAAAATCAGTTGAGTTATGGAGTGATCAATCAAGGCCAGTATATGGAGAACAGAGTCAAATAATTATTTTTTAAATTGTTTCTAATTGGTAACTCTCAATTACCCTTCAAACATAGGTTTTGCTCACTATAAATGTTATTAATGTGTACATTTTATGCTGTCGTGTTGTAGAAGCACCAGGTACAATATATGTTAATGCAGGGCAATGCAGATGAGAAACAATACACTTTTCCTTAGCACAAAATATTACCGGTGTTTACTCTATTTCAAATTAACTTTCATTTAGGTATGTGAATTTTACAAATATGATATGACAGCTTGAAATATTACTTTTGCAGCATGGACAAATGTCAGGAAAATTATCCATCTGTGCTCACAATGGCACCCAGCTGCATTGTTGCCTCCAGTAAGATGGTGTCTGATGTCACTCAAATGAACAGAAGCATTCATTTCTTTCTTGAGATTAAATAAGAGATATTTGTACATGACAGAATGTTTAATGTATGGTATATCACTCTGTGAGTTCTGTTTTCACCCTTGCATACTGTTATTTTTCTCCCACTGTTAAGATATGTCAATTTCAAATTCTGCCCACTGAACAGTTACATTACCTACCAACATATTGTGGTGTTCCTATTGCAGAATTTCCATGGGAATTAAGCAAATTGAGTAGGCATAATTTTTTGTCCACTGCAAATCTACTTTCTCATTACACAGAACAATAATAATCAGTTATTAAAAATCTGTGTTTCCATAAGCTTAAGAATGCCCAGTCAGAAATATCCATACTGTGAAATATCTCACTCTCCTACAGCTCTTACACATGAATAGCTAATAAGAATTTTGTTCAGGTTCATAAAGAAGAAACAGCTCATCAAGCAACTTGGTAAACACCTGAAAGAATGTAAACATTATATAAACCAAGCACTGCAAGAAAAGAATTATGCAGGAATTCAGAAATTATATTTAATTTCTATAATAACAGTAATAGCGTTTAGAGTGTTTTACATCTTCAGATCCCATTGCAAGCGTTAAGCAATTAATCAAATAAAATGAGTGCTGTAGATTATTTGCTGCAGCCAATTCTTAAGCAATGCTTTTTTTACCTCTCTAGCATTCTGATTCCCTGCATGTGTCCCATTTCATAAGGTCACATCAAGTTATGTTGTGTCAAATAGCATTTATTAACTCAGCCTAAACTCAGTCAGCATGACATATACTACATTGCACTTTGTATCAAAAATGAAAAGCAATTCCACTGATTTTTAAATGCATGCAAGGGCCAGCAGATACCTGGGTGATTTTCATATTTATTGCATACCAAGTTATTACATGGCAGGAACGACTCCACTTAAGATGTTCTCCAGCCATTTAAAATAACATTTCCCCTTTACTTTTAAAATTCAACCCACAAAGGATTGAAAGGTTGATTTTCTCCTCCTAGTAGGAGAGTAATACCAACTGATGCTAATAGGAATTACTGATGCACATCAATAGGGCACTAGACCCCTTCATTTTTCAGCATGGCTAGGACATACTGCTGTGCCACTTATATTCCAATTTGTGAAGAGTAAAAGCTCACCACAAAGACAGATTTTCCTTCTACTCTGCTGAGCTTATGTCTCATTAGAGTGTACACAAGGGGCAACAAAACTTAAAGATGTAAATTCTATGAGGGCTAGTCTACACTACCCGCCCGGATCGGCGGGTAGAAATCGATCTCTCGGGGATCGATATTTGCATCTCGTTGGGACGCGATAATCGATCACTGAATCGACGCGCGTACTCCACCAGCCCAGGTAGAAGTAAGCGCCGTCGACAGGGGAGCCGCGGCGGTCGATTTGCCCCATCCTCACAGCGGGGTAAGTCGGATCAGATACGTCAAATTCAGTTACGCTATTCCTGTAGCTGAATTTGCGTATCTGAAATCGATCCCTCCCCCCTCCCCCCGTAGAGTAGACGTAGCCTGAGTGTGGCCATGGCAAGAAAGACATGGAAGCAAGGGGACTTAAGAAGCAAAAAAGCTGGTTTACCTGATACTGTATAGCACTTTCCCAGTCTTAGAAATCCTCAGCAACTTGTTGTCCGTTGTAACATCATGGAAGTTTGCACCTTTCTCATTGGCAAAGAATAAATCAGGCTTCCAAATAGAGTCCAACATAGATGGATCCAAATCCAAGGAGTCATCGGGGTATTCACTGTAAGCCAGGCGTGAGTCATTCCACTGCTGTCTCAAAAAGATGTTCACTCTGTAGTCCTACGGAAATGCCATGCACAAAAGTCAATCTCTTGCCACGGTGAGAGTTCAGTTTAACTTTCCTGATGCTCACAATGATTTTAGGTTCAGTGCGGTACCAATGATATAATAAACCTACATATTACTCTTCCCTTTGAATGAGAGAGCTATTATTTAAAAATAAGGCAGTGCAAGTGGCATACTGCACCAAACTAGTGCAACAGGTACATTTTCCAAATCAAAAATGATAGTCCCTTTTCAGCTGATGAAGATAATATCATCTACAGCCATAATATTAACTACAACTCCCTATTCAATACTGTGGATTAACGTGAAGCTCAGAAATATCGAAGTATTACTAGCTGTAGAGTTTTCAGTAATCGCAATGTAAAATAAACAGGTATGAAAATATCCCAAAGAGTAACTTAACTCAATCATTCACAATCTGTAAATCAAGAGATTCCAGTGCTCCCGGAGATAGGTACTAAAAGCTTTTGATACAGTCTCCCACAATATTCTTTCCAGCAAGTTAAAGAAATATGGATTGGATGAATGGACTATAAGGTGGATAGAAAGCTGGCTAGATTGTCGGGCTCAACGGGTAGTGATCAATGGCTCGATGTCTAGTTGGCAGCCGGTATCAAGCAGAGTGCCCCAGGGGTCGGTCCTGGAGCCGGTTTTCTTCAACATCTTCATTAATGATCTGGATGATGGGATGGATTGCACCCTCAGCAAGTTCGCGGATGACACTAAGCTGTGGGGAGAGGTAGATATGCTGGAGGGTAGGGATAGGGTCCAGAGTGACCTAGACAAATTGGAGGGTTGGGCCAAAAGAAATCTGATGAGGTTCAAAAAGGACAAGTGCAGAGTCCTGCACTTAGGACGGAAGAATCCCATGCACTGCTACAGGCTGGGGACTGACTGGCTAAGCGGCAGTTCTGCAGAAAAGGACCTGGGGATTACAGTGGACGAGAAGCTGGATATGAGTCGACAGTGTGCCCTTGTTGCCAAGAAGACTAATGGCATATTGGGCTGCATTAGTAGGAGCATTGCCAGCAGATAAAGGAAAGTGATTATTCCCCTCTATTCGACACTGGTGAGGCCATATCTGGAGTATTGCATCCAGTTTTGGGCCCCCCACTACAGAAAGGATGTGGACAAATTGGAGAGAGAGTCCAGCGGAGGGCAACAAAAATGATTAGGGGGCTGGGGCACATGACTTACAAGGAGAGGCTGAGGGAACTGGGCTTATTTAGTCTGCAGAAGAGAAGAGTGTGGGGGGATTTGATAGCAGCCTTCAACTACCTGAAGGTGGGGTTCCAAAGAGGATGGAGCTTGGCTGTTCTCAGTGGTGGCAGATGACAGAACAAGAAGCAATGGTCTCAAGTCACAGTGTGGGAGGTCTAGGTTGGATATTAGGAAAAACTATTTCACGAGGAGGGTGGTGAAGCACTGGAATGGGTTACCTAGAGAGATGGTGGAATCTCCATCCTTAGAGGTTTTTAAGGCCCGGTTTAACAAAGCCCTGGCTGGGATGATTTAGTTGGGTTGGTCCTGCTTTGAGCAGGGGATTGGACTAGATGACCTCTTGAGGTCTCTTCCAACCTTAATATTCTGATTCTAATTCCATAGGAGCTGATTATGTGATATAATTTCTCCTATCTACATCTTAGTTCCTGTTCATAACCTTTGTGTACCTATTGTATGTTTTTCTCTGTGTGTTCTCTAATTCTCTACTCCTCCACATCTTTTCTACTTATCTTTATGTTAATTGCATTCTCCTGCCCAATAGCCTTTTAGTTACAACTGGGAGGACAGAAATTATTAAGTGGTTCATTTAGAGCTAACTTTAATACTGTGGCAAAACTGGCCATTAAGAGGGAATGTTATAACTATAACAGCATGTAGGTACTGATCCAAAGCCCATTCAAGTTGATAGGAAAGACAGTTACATATATTCTGAGTGTATCATTTCTAAAGAGGTTCCATGCTCAACAAATACAGGTGTGGCATTGATCGCTTTGTTGCTGTAGTTATATATTTAACTGACATCAAGCCCCCTACATTTAACTGCCCTGAGAATAGTTTATCAGAAATCCACATGCCATTCATCTTGAATATTTTAGTTTCAGAAATCTTTAAGGATATTAAAACTGATGATATTATCTGAAAGAAGAAATCTGTTAGTGAAAGGGACTCGAAATAATTCCATCTTCTGCACAAAAATCCTGCATTTAGGATTTATTCTGCAGTAGCTAGAATATATGAAAATGGCAGCAATATGCTTCTGACTTGGAAAATGTATGAGTTGACATTTGTTTAGTTAGGCCACTGAATTGCATAGTTTAAAGAATGTATCATCACTGAAAAATAAGATAATATTCTCCCTATGATTAGTGATGCTGTAAGTTATTAGCTAAATATGCAAACTCTGACGAATAAGCCCCTCCAAATTTGAGTTTCCCACTGTTCATTCACAAGGCTTGTGATGAAAAATGTGTTGCTGAACTGACAAAACATTTCAAACAGAGCCAAGTATAGCGACTGATGAAGCTCCTGAAACCATAGGATAATGTTTTGGGATTTCATTGGGAGCATGATTTTTTTTTTAATTTTGCCTATGTGAATATGAGCCAAATATGAGTGTCAGAGAGTAATAAGGGGCTGATACTGGGGGGCTGAGCTCATGGAAAGTCAATTATTAAAGGCACTGATAGAATTTTTCAAAGAAAAGCCTACATATATTTTTCACAAGCCATTTTTTTCTGTGCTATGGAGTTTCATATGGTTTATGATTAAACAAATATTTTGAGTTCTAAATTGCCAAAGCATCTTTGTATCACATACGGAGACAAACTCTAGATGTCTCCTTTACTCATTTTCTCAGCCTTAGAAATACAGTAATTATCTTGTAAATGTACATGGGACAATTTCCACTACAAAGATATGAAAATACTCTAACAAAATTACTACAGGAAAGAGGGGAAGTGCTAGCAGGGAAGAGGGGAGATTGCTTAGGACATAAAGTTAATATATTCAACTGTGTGAGTGGCTTTTAATTTCTCTGAAGTAGGACACATACTGAAGTTAAATGAAAGCAAAGGGATTTTTTATTTCCAGGACACTTCTATAATTGTTCACTTAAATCATTACAGTCTTTAAATTTCCTAAAAACCTATAAAAGAAATATGCTTTCATCAGCTGCAGTACACACTAATTTAGATTAGAAGGAATGAACTGCCAAGTACTTTTTGTTAGAAGAGTTAGTATAGGATGATATACATTATACCAAAGCTGAATTTAAATACCAACAGCCTTAAATGATCCTTTACTGACATAGCTGGAAGGATAATATTCAGATCGATCATTCTGGTATATTTGGAAATATTTTCTCAGCACATTTTTGTGAGAAGCAGAATAGCATTATTATAGCCCCTCTTTGTCTCTAATTATTTTTGCTTCCCGTCTTGATGAAAAATTAAAATGAAACACAAACTTTAAAAGGTAGTCCTGGATTTCTTTCTTTGCTGCCTCTTTGCAACAGGGTAAGCAGGAGGGTGTGGAATGCTAGGAGGACCGTAGGTTAAGTACAATGATACAGTATCTTGTCTAAAATTTTGTATTTCTCTGAGATTATGTTTTTTTGCTGATGCTATGAATATCATCCTGGAAAGCAGTCTTTTCTGAGAATGATATCACAATTTGGCGTATCGGACAGCACATAGACTCATAGACTCATAGACTTTAAGGTCAGAAGGGACCATTATGGTCATCTAGTCTGACCTCCCGCATGATGCAGGCCACAAAAGCTGACCCACCCACTTTCCCTTAACTCAGCTGTTGAAGTCTCCAGATCGTGATTTAAAGACTTCAAGTCACAGAGAATCCTCCAGCTTGCGACCCCTGCCCTATGCTGCGGAGGAAGGCGAAAAACCTCCAGGGCCTCTGCCAATCTACCCTGGAGGAAAATTCCTTCCCGACCCCAAATATGGCAGTCAGTAGAACCCCGAGCATACAGGCAAGATTCTCCAGCCGGACCCTCATTTTACCAGCGATGGCACGTTATTGCCTAATTGACTAAAATCACGTTATCCCATCAAACCATTCCCTCCATAAACTTATCTAGCCTAATCTTGAAGCCAGAGAGGTCTTTTGCCCCCACCGTTTCCCTCGGAAGGCTGTTCCAAAATTTCACCCCTCTGATGGTTAGAAACCTTTGTCTAATTTCAAGCCTAAACTTCCACATGAGTTATTTGGTAAATTCCTGAAGGCAGGAATGGGTGGAAGGTATTAAACCACTCACAGAGGGCTGATTTACACCAGCTGAAGAACCAATTCACAAACTTTAGCTAATTGCATTTGCTGGTGTCACAGAGACATGAGGTCTGAACACAGGACTGGGAAACAAAAACTCCAAGTTCTAATCCCATCTGTGGCCCTGGGCAAGTCATTTAACTTGTTTACCTCGGTTCCCCACTACCAAGTGGGGGTAACCGCACACACTTTTTCACAAAGGAGGGTTGAATATTAATTATTGTTGTTAATATTATTATTATTTATTAGTTGATAGTCAAAAATTCTTTGAGGATTACGGGCTCAACCCATGGATGCACCAAGTTAATACTAGACACAGCTCAGGAAATTGGCTGCGCAGAAAGGGCGGTAGAAGGTCTTGGGCCAGCTGGGGACCAAAATAGCCAGCAATGTGACTTAGAAGAGCTGCAGGACTGTTCTAAATTACTCGGACTGCAGACAGCTGCTGTGCTAGCTGGAGATCTGTCAGAGTGCCGTGCATTCCGTGGGGCTTTTTTCCATCCCACCCTTCCCCCAACAGGGCTTTCTTCACCCAAGGATGTGATTCAGGTGTCTGGGGGAATCAGCTGCCCCTCCCAGCCTCAGCAGCACAATGCATTTGCAAGAGGGTCAGAGAACTATGCTATATAAATTCTAAATATTAATATTATCTGGCAGAGAGTTGTTAAATGACCTGTTGTAGGGCCCTGAATCAGCCAGGTGCTTGAGTACACAGACTTCTGTGAGACTACTCATGTACTTAATGTAATGCACATGCTTAAATACCTGGCTGAACCAGGGCCTAAGTGGCTAACTTGGCGTCCCATTTTTTATAGTGAAAAGATGACACTGTCCATGCAGCCACAACAAAGTTCTATTGCACTTTACCAGTTGTAAAGAAAGGGCTAATTTATTTGCTGGATTAAGTGGGTGGAATGCCACTGAAGCCAGCAGAGAACTTATCCCAAATGTCAACCATTGATTAAAGTACACACCAGCAATACAATATCCTTGCAATTAGGCATGTCTATAATGAACAATTAGTTTGTCAATCTATAAACTGCTCTTAGCTTCTCCATGGGCAATAGCTAAAAACCCCTGGTCATTAGCTACAATGAACAACTGAATTCTCTGGCAGTGTTGCTCAACTTGAGATAGATTACTCATCTATGATATTTAATCACAGCTATTTCATGCTGAGGTTTTACTAATTAATTCTGCACGTGTAAAAGCATTCAAAATAGTTATGTCAGTGGACCAACTTCATCCCCGCTGTATCTCTGCTTTGATCAGTGGAGTTACATGAAGGATGAGTTGGCCCACTCTTCATAACATAAGGCCTGATCCAAAGTGAAGACAATGAAAAAACTCCCATTGACATAAAACGGCTTTGTATCAGGCCCTTTGTTATCTACCACTGTTCTGGCATAATGTACATCATCCTCACAGGGAAGAAAACAATTTCCTTTGGAATAAAAAAAAAAGTGAGACCGTCCCATTTGTGTAATACAATTCAGAAGAATTAACAAGGCTGCATTTTGTCTCTATGGATCATTTCATAGAATTGAGAGTGAAAACTCACAGCAGAACTGCAAGCTGTGTTTTATAAACTGAATTTTTTTTAAATAAATATTTTTCATAAATGCATACTTCAAAATGTATTCATACCATTACAAATTAAAAAAACCCAAAGCTGAGAAATTTCAGTAAATTAGGGTAGTAAACATGTAAGGTGGAATTTTCAAAAGTCCTTAGCATTGGCTTAACTCTGCTCCCATTGAAATCATCAATAAAACTCCCACTGATTTCAAAGGGAGTGGAGTTGGGCTAATATGGAGGGTTTTTTTTAAGAAAAGCCCACCAACAAAATACAAAATTAACTTCAGTTTCCCACCAACCTTTCATCATTAGTCCAAAGGTATCAAACTATGCAGTCATTTCAAAACCACTGCTGACTGTGAACACAGAACCTGTTACTGTTTAAGGACAAAGGGCCCATTCCACCAGTTTACCCAGGGTCAAATTGTTCTCATGCATTCAGATCACATGAAATTCACCCCTCTGCAGGGGACTTGCACAAGGTATATCCACCACTTAAGTTCCATTTAAACCTTCAAAAGAGGGCTTGAGTGGAACTTAAGTGAGGCAAGAGACTTATGCTGACCTACAGGTTGAATTTCACTCCTGTATCCGTCCTACTCAGAAGTCAGAAATTATGCCTGTTGGTGTTAATAAGAATTTTGCCTGAGCAAATACTGCAGAATTGGGCCCCAAATCCTGCCTTTCTCCCAGTGAGCTCATCTGAGAGCCGAATTTGGTCCCCAAAGGTTTTCAATATGCCTCTTCCAAGCAATGTTCTGAAAATATCGCCTTTAGTACTTAAAACCTAAGTACTTTAAGCATTTTGGTCCTCTGAGACATGAGTGTCTTCTTTTGATTTTCAATCTAATGTATAACCTACTTACAATTTTTTTATTTTTTTTATTTTAGTTTTATGTCAAAATCATCAAGAGCATTTGATGGGAACAAAATGAGTTCTAGATAGCAAAAAAAAGCCCTCATTATTTATCACAAGGGATGCAAAACTTTTCAGCACATAATTAAATTTACTTTGGAAAGCAAAGTAGATGAGCAGTAATTGATGCCTGCCTCTAGGAACATTTTACAAACATACTCTAAACTAATCATTAATGCGATAACAGTATTAGGAAAATCAATATCAAACGGCTGAAACAGCACCCACTTTAACAGAACTCATTCAACACTATCTGCAGATATTATGAATAAAGCAAAACAAGGAAGCCAACAGTCTTTGTTTTCATTTACTTGAGTGTTTAGCTTTTTTCAGCAGAATGTGTTAATGAACATTGAAAAGGTGCACATTAACATATTTGATAGATAATAAAATGCAATGAGGGGATTTAATCAAAGCAATGAAGGAGTCTAATTAATGCAATCAGCATTAGGTCGTGCAAATATTTTCATTGAATGCCATCTTGTAAAGCCAGTGACGTGCAGGATTTTTGCTACTTAATGCTGTGCCTCTCTCTCTATGTGCTAAGACCAACAGAAAAATGTGTGACTGAATGCAAAACCCATGACTATGTGAATAGAACTTTCTTCTCAGAATCCTTTAAATTTAGGAAATCTTACCAAGACTTTAAGGATACTGAAAATAAAGTCTGTTGATTGTTATAAATTATGTGGTATTCTGATTTTTCCCCTCCCTCTCAGTTTCAATGTTGTTTTGATTTTCTTGTCAAGGTCATTTTAAAAGACTATGTATAAATACTGTAAGTATTTTCTGTAATGCTTTTCAACCTTTTTCATTTGCGGACCCCTAAAAAATTTCGAAAGGAGTTGCGGTCTCCTTTGGAAATTCAACCTGTGGTCCCTCACTATAGAAGTCTTACACTGAAAACTGACTGAACAGAATTCAGCTATAAATGTTGCACAGGCTTGACATGGCATTTGATGCAACGTGAGAAAGGGCGCTAAACTGTGGGTTTCTATGGTAACAACAATAATCCCGGGTTTTGACCTGTAGGTGGGGGTATTCACATACTTTTGATTGATCAGAAAAATGGAATGCCTTTTCTGGGATCTGAAACTTTATTTTCACTGTCACCTTTTGCGGACCTCTTAGACATAGTTTGCGGATCCCCAGGCTCCGCGAACCACAAGTTGAAAACCACTGCAGTAAATTATAATCTATACTGCCTCCACTCTGCTGTATCCCCTTATTGTTTATATTGGGGACACTCTCTTTCCATATTATGTAAGAAAGTTGCCTAGTTTGTTAAAAATGCAGTTCATTGATTCTTTAGTGAAAAGTTAGATAGAGGTTTTTCAAAAGCACCAAAGGATTTAGGAGAATAAGTCCCACTCATTTCTGTAGGACTTGAGCTCCTAAATCTCTTCAGTGCTTTTTAAAATTTAAAATGATGGCATAATTTAAATAAATATTTAAATCGGGTATCTATTAACTAGCTAAGATACACACATGTTCTTTCAGAATGCAAACATTTCAGGGCAACATTTATAACCATATTATTTAAAACCTGTGCTTGATTTGCCATGTCTTTTTATAGATAATGTGTTTGATGTTGATTATAGGGGTTTGATCCTGCCAAGCGCTGAGAAATCTCTACTGTCTTTGACTTCAGCAGGTCTATAAGGCACTCAGCAGCATAGGATGGATCCATAAGGGGACTAAACAACACAGTGTCAGAACTGCTGTGTGATTACTTCAGAATAGCTCACAGCTCTTTCTTTAAACTGGTGCACAGGAATCTCATTGGATTTTGTTGTGGAGTGAGATATATTCTCATTTCAATGGGGTTGTGAATACACCTGATTTTTAGGGAGGAGCGGGCAGGGGAAGGTTAAATCTGAATCCAAATTGCAATATGTAGCTAACCTTATCTATAGTAGACTGAACTAAATCCCTGGATCCAAATACTCCAGAATTTTCACGTATTCAAAATATGAATTCATTCTGTGGTGCCAACCCATTTCTAGTTTCTGTAGTGGGTTGAACACTTAAAGTACTATGGACAGGACTCCACCACACTCAATCACCGTAGCTTGGCTCCATGTATAGTCCCATCAAAGTCGATAGGCCTGTTTGTAGCGTAAGAATCCATGAATGGAAAGATGGCCAAATACTACCTGTCCGGAGCGCTATGCTATTTTAAAAAAAGTCCCTTCAGCATCAACAGGAATTATGAGCACTAGAAGGGAGCATGTGCACCAAAAGTTCTTCTCTTTTTAAATTATAGTAGAGATGTATGAATCTCAGCACTTAAGGTTCACAAGGATTTGTGAGGAATCTGTTCTTTGAACCTAATTGTATAGATTAACATCCACTCCACTTTGCTTTGAGATGTCGGGTTCAAACAAAAGCAAAGACTCAAAGCAAATCTGGGAGAAAATTGTCTCAGTCTACCTGATGTTGGGTTGAGTTTTTCCTGGTTTCAATCTCAAAACCATAAATAGGCCAAATTCACTTAAATGTAGTTAAGATTGCCCCTATAGGTTCACACATGTTTTGGTGAAATGGTCAAAGTTTCCCATCTGTAACAAAACCTGAAGTCAGAAGAATTGTATCTGGTTCATTTCAGTTTCATTACTGAAATGTCACACAACTCTAATTTATAGCCCTGGAGATTACTAAAATATGTAAAGCTCTAATTGTAGCATTATGATGCAAATGTGAGACAGAGCCATCAGACATTTCTCTTAGAGTTAACCTTGATTTCCATGTGTATATCCAGGGGATACATTTATTTAAGTCATAACCATATTTTTTACTACTTTGACAAAGGATTTATTATTTAGAGCACCGTTTCTGACAAAAAAAGCAAACACCAACAGTAGCTATTCCTAACCTTTAGCACTATGGTATGTAAAGTTTATTGTATTTTAATACTATAGGTACATTCTTAGTAGTTTAGGAACTCAGTAACTAACCCCACATCTATAATAGCACCATTCTATACCACATCCCACTCCTTCACAAGATGGCTTCAATGGTCAGTCCCACTCACCATTGTAGTTTCTGCTATTGAACCAAAGCTGTTGATAAATATGTTGCAGGTAACATTTACAGGAGGACCTGCAAGTTGAACAATAAATAGAAAAATTGACAGGTTCTGTTCATGACATATCAAGTATTGTTGTTTTCTTGCCAGTGGCATCATAACACTTACCATTGTGGTTTCTGTGACTGATCCAAAACTGTTGATAAAAATATTGCAAGTAACGTTTACTGGAGGACCTGTGGAATGCAATAAAAATGTTGCAATATACAGTGAAGCAAAAGCACAGATCCATCGACATCTGTACAGACTGGTACAGATGTGGATGAAACTAAGTAGAAAAGTGAGATTTCACAGTCAAAGTCATGTGCATGTCCCTCAAAGAAACAATATCACCACAACTACTTTGATTAGACTGGTTTTGTCAGAAAATATTTTTACTTTTTTCATGTAAGGATTTATGAAAAGTGTTCGATTGACAACATTAGACACAAAAGTTCTTTGTTAAGCGACCAAACCAGAACAACACAGGCAGCAGCATTGTAATCTTCCCACATTGCCCCACATCTCAGCCCAGCGATGAAGAGACCATCTCTGGCGGTTCAGTCATCATGCCTATTCCATTCAGTCCTTGGCCTTTCTGCTGAGACTTCCAACAAGGGCAACTATTAATGTAGATTCCTGTCCATTAAAAACAGGATTCAGACAACCAACCCTTTTCACATCAGACACCAAGATGCCTCTTAAGCATAACAATGTTTGGTCACTACCAATCTTGACTAGGCACAGCTTTTAGTAGACAGCAACACTATTTCCTCTGTCCCCCACTCCAACTTTCCCCATTATTTAGGAATCACTGAAATGTATAAACATGAAGGGAGCCTAAATGATATTTAATTTTTAACTACTACCAGTAGCTCTTTAGCTATGATGTAACAAAGAGGTGGTTTTAAATGAATTCCTAATCAATCAGATTGGACTAAGGCTAGATGATTGAATTCAGGCAGTGGCAGATTTCACGTATACAGTTAATATTACATACTTTTTTTCTATTTTCCCATTACTAATTTTTTAATCTTACAATTTTCCGGATTTTAAAAATTCTGTATTTCACATTTGCATTTTTATGAAAGGCATAGAATATTTGTAAAAGTAAAAAGTAACATTCCTTTGGGGTGTTTAAAAGTGCATTTCAGTGGAGTCCAGCAATCTTAGTTTTATTAACAAAAGCTTTTTGTGCAAATTTCTCTTTTGTCTTGAAACAAATACCAGCCTAAAAGCTACTGCAAATGAAGTGCTGCATTGTTCTCTTTTTCTCAGTAAGAGGTGTAGTTTTTAACAGCATTTCCTTTTCTTCCCTTCTCCCAAGTTTCAGTCTAGTAAACCCAACATTTTGCTCATTTCATATCTTCTCACTCAAGGCATTCATTCCAGCTGTGGAATTTTGGCCAACAATGTCTGTATATCTAAATATTGACAATGCATCCACTCTCCTTTTCTGCACATTCACCTTGCTATCCTGAAATAATTCCAATTTATTAATGAGGCATGAATTTGTTGTTCCTTATTTGCATTTATTTATAAATCCATCATATGATTTATAATAGGTACTTTACAGATAAAAAAGGCATTTGCCAAATAAAAGTATACTCTATGGCCCCAGTCCTGCAACATTCATAATGTGGGATAGGGGGCTGCACCTGCAGAGAGCCCCAGTGAAGTTAGTCTGTTTGCACATTGTAAATGGGGGCCTAGTTAAATAATGTCTAGGGAAAGAATAGGAGATACGTGTAATAAAAAAGCAAAATGACTCCGCGGTCCAGTTTGGCACACATCTTAATTCCCTCTATTTTTTTTCTTTTGAAGATTTTTCTTTTGTTGGTTTTGTTAGTAGTTCACAGAGGGTGTGGGGGATAATCGTTTGTTGGCCTTAAAGGGGAAGTGTGGCTTTAAGGAAAGAGTGTTCACAACACTTTTAATTTAAAAAAGTTTCATACACTTGTATCCCTTCTTGAAGATTATCTCATTGAATAGTGCATTTGGCATTACAGTGGCAAAAACTCTTCAACTGCACTTGAGGTTTCAGAGCCTGTTCCAAACCCATAAGGGTCTGTTCCAAAACCCACAAGCTTTCACCTGATTTGACTAATCAAATCCCTACCTCTAAAAACCAAGCAAAACTGGATGTTAAATCAAGTCCTCTGTTTTGCTATGCATCTAATCCTTTCATTAAGTATTATTACATTATTTTTGGCTACTTTTTAGTCTTCTAGAATAGGATAAACCATGGCTGAGTATGCAACCATACTCCAGAGTTTTGACGTTCTACTGACTGTATTACCTATACATTTTGGATCCATATGAGAGCTAGGTATTATTATGATTATTTAAAATTAAAAAAATCTTCATCCTGGTTTCCGAATGGAGTTAGTCCCAAAAAAGGATAGCTGAAGTGTGAATCCATCAGAAAGAGGGCAACTGCTTGTCTGCCAGATAGCTAGGGTTTCATAGTATTTATGATCCCATCATCTCCCCAGCCTACTGAGCCTACTGCCAGCTAACCAGACTTCCTAGTGTGCATCTTTCTAAAAGAGGCCTGGTGCTTTAAAGTGCAGCACACCTCCTGTAACTAGAGGCTACTTAGTACCTCACAGAATATTTTCCTGAATCGAGCCCTCAGTATCCTAGAGATAATTCTCCAGAGTTGGCTGAGACATGCTTTTTTGACAGTTCCCATATTTATGATATGTAGCTGTGGACTTTCCTCTCTATGAGTAGTGTGTAAGCCTCTCCCTGCCAGCTGCTAGAGGGGGGTCTGTACACTCCATCACACAGGAGTACTGCTGAATTGAATTAAGTGTGCATAGAATTGTCTGCTGAGGCTTTTCCAGTTGTTAACTCTGTTTTTGTCAGTGGCCTTTGATGCACATTCTCTGGTGCGGGTGTCTTATGTTGAATGCCTCATTTACTAGATATGGTCATTTCTAGATTTAGCTTTTCTCCTTGCCCTGGAGAGTTTTTTTCACCTTCATCCAAACTCTGTACTCTCTAGTATTCAGTCTGCACATGGTGACTTTTTTCTTCACGTGAATCAGATTCTCTTTAACTACAATGTCAATGGTGTTGTCATTATATGAGAGGTATAAAACAATTCCCAGGTGTTTGACAATTTTCCTTGGACATTTATTTGGGCAAAGGGGTATATAAGGAAAGAATAATTATTGAAAATCAAAGAATGGGATACAGGCACAACACATGAACTGGGGGGTGGGGGGAGTGGAAAGATGCGTAAGCACAATCAGAGATAGCGAAGGAAAAACACTTCTTTTCACATACACAGAAAATGAATGTGAAAATCCTAACAGGCTGAGTGAAGAATGACAAGCATATTCAGGGCCTACCCTTGAGGTCACAACTCATTGTAAATTCTCTCCTTAGGCCTAGAGTCTCCCTCGAACTATGTGCTCCCACAGGGAAGTAAGAACACCGCTAATCGCCCAGTGTGGGATTCCCACATCTTGGGTCTGGGCATACAGGAATAAGAGAGTGCTAAGCACCCATTATTACCCCCACCTGGAGCAGGTGGGCAGGGAATGGATGGGGAATGAGCAGAGCCTTGACTCCAGTCACCAATATGCCAGTAAGCACAGCTGAGCTGGCCTGGGAACTCTGCAGTTTGCAGGTGATAGAGGACAGCAGCAAATTACTTCCTCCGCCTCCCAAAGCAAGGGAGAAGTAAGGAGGTAACTGTGCTGCAGAAAGGTGCCAGTTTTGAGGTGCAGGGCCTTCCTGTAGTGATGCAATTTACACACCATTTGCTCAGGGATATACCTAAAGGCATAATCTAGCCCTATACCAGACAAACTCACATTGAAATCAGTGAGTTTGCCTAAGGACCAGGTGAAAAACTGAGAGCCAGATTGTAGCTGGCCTTTATGGAGGTGCACAGGAGAAGAGTGGGGAAATCAAGGAGCCTTCCTCCTACATTGCATGGTCCATGTAAGTTGCAGTGCCTGTGCTCAGAAGAATGCAGGCTCTGCTTACTATCTGCACTCCACAGGGGTCTAATGCTCCCTAGCAGGGGTGAGGAGAAAGTCTGGCCATAGCACCACCTCTTCGCCATACCAGCCTGCAGGAGCAAGACTGTTGAAACTAGAAGAGGAGCCAGGAAAACATATATTGATTTTAGCTGCCATGAGCTTTGGACAAATACAACTTTTTCTTCCATCTAAACAGAGACACCTAGCTAGAATGTTAACTGTGAGGAAAGAGGGAGCAACACATCACTCACAAGAGGCAAGAAGTAGGAGGACCAAATGCATATGTGGTCCCCTGAATGCTTACTTATAAATGTGACATTTCTCACCAAAGAGTAATGTACTTTGTTTACTCTGATGTCTTTTTGGAGTGCATCATGCTGTTTCCCTAAGTATGACAGTGCCTAATAAAAATAGAAATCCCTTTCCTTTAGGGCCTATTTAGAAACATTCTCCATAGTGCAATATATTGTAACCATTAATAGCCTTAAATCTCTTTTGTTCTTCATTGATGACAATTTCAGCCATTAAGCACAAAAAAAGGACAAAGATCTCAGGGACCTCTGAAATGCAGTAATTGCATGGTATTTTACGAGGATCCAATTTGCTGGAACAAACAAATAGACCCAAAATTATTATTCTGCTTGATCAAGCTAAAGCCAATATCATCTTTAAGTGCCTTCTTCTTTACAATAGCTTAGTTAACTGAACATGTTGTGTCTAGTATCATCTGACAACGCACAATTCTAGGTACCTGCTGTAGTACTGAGACTATGGAATTGCATTTTGTGGAACTGACATACGTGTATCAACAATAGAATAAACTAAGGCCTGGTCTACACTAACCCCCAAGTCGAAGTAAGGTACGCAACTTCAGCTACGTGAATAACGTAGCTGAAGTCGACATACCTTACTTCGAACTTAACGCGGTTCAGACGCGGTCCACACGCAGCAGGCAGGCTCCCCCGTCGACTCCGCGGTACTCCTCTCGTTGAGATGGAGTACCGCAGTCGACGGCGAGCACTTCCTGGTTCGATTTATCGCGTCCAGACCAGACGCGATAAATCGAACCAGGAAGTTCGATTTCCAGCCGCCGAACTATCGGCTAAGTATAGACCAGCCCTTATTTTGCCTAGCCCAGGGGTGGGCAAACTACGGCCCGCAGGCCAAATCTGGCCTGTGAGCTGTTTTCAGCCGGCCCGCAAGCTGCACCACACAGCTCAGTCCCGTTCCGGCGCTCTAGCCGGGGCGCTGAGTTGGGGCCGCACCACGTGGCTCCCGGAAGCTGCGGCATGTCCCCGCTCCGGCTCCTACGTGCTCCAGTGGGAGCTGCAGTGGCAGTGTCTGCAGATGGGGCAGCGCACAGAGCCACCTGGCCACGCCTCCGCATAGGAGCCAGAGCAGGGACATGCCGCTGCTTCAGGGGGCTGCCTAAGGTAAGCGCCGCTCAGAGCCTGCACCCCCTGAGCCTTTCCCCATGCCCCAAACCCTTGCCCCAGCCCTGATCCCCCTCCCGCTCTCCAAACCCCTCGATCCCAGCCTGGAGCACACTCCTGCACGCCAAACTCCTCATCCACAGCCCCACCCCAGAGCCCACATCACCTCCCGCACTCCAACCCCAATTTTGTGAGCATTCATGGCCCACCATACCATTTCTATTCCCCGATGTGGCCCTCGGGCCAAAAAGTTTCCCCACCCCTGACCTAGCCTGATTCTTTCATAGGTGCACGGTGGGGGGAAATGTGCAAGGAGCAGAAGGCCAGGCAGAAATGCAGCTCCTGAGCACAGGAAGTGTTCCATCCTCTATTCCCCTGATGGTGCACAGCACCCCAAAGTGGGCACAGAGAGGTGGACATAGGATCTGGGCTCTAACTCTCTCCATGTCCATGGGGCACCAGTTCATGGGGCAGGGCCTACAGGAAGCATGCTGGGTGCAAAGCTGTGATACATGAGTAGGGCCCTACCAAACTCACGGCCATGAAAAACGCCTCACAGACCATGTGTCATAACTATAAAGGGAAGGGTAACAACCCTTCTGTATACAATACTATAAAATCCCTCCTGGCCAGAGACACCAAAATCCTTTTACCTGTAAAGGGTTAAGAAGCTCAAGTAACCTGGCTGACACCTGACCCAAAGGCCTAATAAGGGAACAAGGTACTTTCAAATATTCGGGCTGGGAGGAGGCTTTTGTTTGTGCTCCTTGTTTTGGTGTTGTTCATTCTTGGGACTAAGAGGGACCAGACATCAATCCATGTTCTCCAAATGTTTCTGAACAAGTCTCTCATTTTTCAACTTGTAAGTAATAGCCAGGCAAGGGATATTAGTTTATCTTTGTTTTCTCAACTTGTGAATGTTCCTTTTGCTAGAGGGTTTATCCCTGTTTTGCTGTAACTTTGAAACTAAGGCTAGAGGGGGTTCCTCTGGGCTCTTTGAATCTGATTACCCTGTAAAGTTATTTCCCATCCTGATTTTACAGAGATGATTTTTACCTTTTCTTTTTAATAAAATCCTTCTTTTAAGAACCTGACTGATTTTTCTATTGTCCAAAGACCCAGGGGTTTGGCTCTTTGATCACTTTGTAACCAATTGGTTAGGATATTATTCTCAAGCCTCCCCAGAAAAGGGGGTGTAAGGGCTTGGGGGGATATTTTGGGGGAAGAGGAACTCCAAGTGGTCCTTTCCCTGTTTCTTGTTAAATCATTTGGTGGTGGCAGAGTACCAGGTTTTAACCTAAGCTGGTAGAAATAAGCTTAGGGGGCTTTCATGCAGGTCCCCACATCTGTACCCTAGAGTTCCGAGTGGGGAAGGAACCCTGACACCATGAAATCAGATCTCCCCCATGAAATCTAGCTATTGGAGGGAAGAGGGTGGGGCAGGGCTGGGAGTGCCCCAGTCAGGGGCTCCTACTGGGCACCAGGCTCCAGTTGCTAACCCCGGCGGGGCTGAGGAGGGATGGGACTTCCTCTTCCTCTGCATGTCCACTTTTGGGGGGAGATCAGAGCTGCCTCTGGGTACCTCCCCCGGCTGCAGGAAACTCCACGGCTGCACTGCCTTCAGAGTGAGGGGACTTCTGTGCTGCTGTGGAGTTTCCTGCAGCTGGGGGAGGTACCCAGAGGTGGGTCTGATCTCTCCCCAAAAGTGGACATGCAGAGGAAGAGGAAGTACCATCCCGCCCCAGCCCAGCCGGGACTAGCAGCTAGGAGCCCCCAGCTGGGGCACTCCCAACAGCATGCGAGAGATCAGACCCCCTCTGGGAACCTCCCCTGGCTGCAGGAAGCTCTGAAGGCAGCACGGAAGTGAGAGTGGCAATCCCATGATCCCGACCTCGACAACAGCTATGTGACCCCCACGACTCCCTTTTGAAATTGACCAAAATGGACTGTGAATTTGGTAGGACCCTTTACATGAGAGACACCCTATGCCTACATGCCAGGAGTCAGAACACCTCCTACTGCTTTCTCTGTGCCACTGCTGCTCCATGCTGCTCCCAACAAAGGGGTTTATGTAAATTACTCATCTCACCCTTTACTGGCACTGTGTTAATACAGAGCCTGAATCTGTCACCTTTAGTCACTCTGAGCAATGCCTTGCTCTGCAAGAAGTTCTGTTGAAATCAATAAGTGTAGTAGAATCAGGCCCTTCTGACTCTGAGTGTGTTTTATGTGGTGTGTATAAAATGTATCCTTATGCCTGGAAAAAAAATCTGTTTTGACATTATGGTGCGCTGGCAGCTTACTGCTTTATCAGTATGGCCCTTTTTCCATCTTCTGTGATTTTTTAAAGTTTTTGCCAATTCTCTCTGTTTTTTAACTTCACAGCTCAAAGGTAGGGTTGATGTGTTCCTAGTAGGAGTGTTCATCATCTGAGAAATTATGTCAGGTGTTTACCCTACAGAACTGAGGGAAAACAGGGTTGGTAGCTCGAATGGAAGTCTGGCTTATTGTCAGAGCTGAATCCTGGTTCAGCAGTTGATTGTATGTGAATTGTACTTGTTAGGACCCAGGGATGGCAAACTGGTTCAGAAGCTGAATGGTTGGATCAGTGTGCTTTGGGATTGTTTGGGGGAAGGATTTGGCAAATGGAAAGTCGGGCTGCTAGATGCTTTGGGTTGCATGGTGTTGGTTTGAGTGGCTTGGTGTGATACTACTGTTGTTTTATATATTGTCCTTGTACTGAATGCATGCACTTCATCAGCATGTGAGTCCAGTTCCCGCTAAACTCAATGGGGGACTTTCCAGTGACTTCACCTGGAGCTGGATCACACCCACTGTGATCATTACAGCCAATCAGATAAGCAGGGTAAATGTAAGATAAAATATTCATGACTTCCTCGGCACGTTTGCCTTTTTTCCCCATGACAATCCATAAATTTTGACATGCTGCACCACAATTTAGGTATGTCCTTATTTATCTGAGAGGCATTTCGATTTTACTTACATTGCAATTTGTAGATCTTGTACCTAATATCCTTCGCCTGTGCAGATGAACAATAAAAAATTGCACACACACACACACACACACACACACACACACACACACACACACAAAATCAATCAATCAATCTAAATAAACATAATGGGCAACAGTAACAGAACTCTTTTCCTCACACAGAGGATTAACATGCGTCCTGCCTTTGACTGACCTCAGGAAGAAACCCGAGCAAATATACATCTTTGCAACATATACCCTCAATGTCAATAGACTCAGACTGTCAGACCAAAGAGATGCAAGTTCCAGAGTTAAAGGTTCTTCACCAAGAATGTCCTGTCCTCCCACCAAAGACAGAGGCATGACAGATCAAGGTGATTACAGAATGAGTCACAAAAAGGAAGCATTTCCTCTCAAGTAGCTACTACCAGAGCTATCTGCATATTGACATACACTGAGGTCAAACACTACACATTCAGCAATACAGTTTTGAAGTGTTGCATAGGGTTTTGGCTGAGTATCTCCTGTTGAATTTAATGAGAGTCATGTAGGTAAAATCCCAGCAAAGTTTTGAGGAAAGAAAATCTCAGTTAAGTCCAATTTTTATGTGCATTAAAGAGCTCCTGAAAGTTGCTGGATTAACATCCCTGAAGAGTGATGACCTCTGTCCATAGGACAGGAACCAGAGGAGCGGGGTAAGTTTCCTCACACCACACAAGAGCCTCAGCTCTGCACTAGAGGGACCACCTCTTGGAATTATAGGAGAGTACATTCACCATGCCTATTCATTTCTGTCCCTTTCTGATGAGATTCCCAGTAGAAATGCATGTAGGAGCCAATTATGGGGTTACTGTACTGAGATCATTTCACTTAGGGCTTGTCTACACAGAAAGTTACTTTGCAGCAAACCAATGTATGAATCTACCGCACAGCAACTTGTCACGCAATAACATCCCCTGCGATCAGTGCTGCGAAAGTCCTGCAGCTCAGCTTAGTATACTAGGCTTTGAAGCAGTAAGTACGCTAAGCTGCTCTCCAGAACTTTCACTGCACTGTAGCAGTGATCACATGGGACGTTACTGTGCAGCAAACAGTAACCTGACATGTAGACAAGCCCTTAGGCTGTCTAACATTGAGTCTTTGCTTAGCAGCTCTGCCCCCAGACCAGTGATCTAGAGGTGAAGGCACTATATGCAATTGCCAATCTCCTGAACTATCCAGTCTCCTTATTTTCATAATATACAGTTACACGCATAAATCTCTGTGCATGAAAATAGACTATGGGTAAAAATTTTAAAAGCACCTAGCTGTTTTAGGAGCCTAAGGCCTGATCCACACTACCCCCCCCCACTTCGGACTAAGGTACGCAAATTCAGCTACGTTAATAACGTAGCTGAATTCGAAGTACCTTAGTCCGAACTTACCGCGGGTCCAGACGCGGCAGGAAGCCTCCCCCATCGATGCCGCGTACTCCTCTCGGTGAGCTGGAGTACCGGCGTCGACGGCAAGCACTTCCGGGATCGATCCCAGAACATCGATTGCATGCCGTCGGACCCGGAGGTAAGTGTAGACGTACCCTAGGTCCCATTGACTTGCAATAGGAGTTAGATTCTTAGATGCCTAACTCACTTTTGAAAACTTTGTCTTACACCTTTAATTCTTCTTATATATTTCAACCCAAAAATACCTTGTGAGTCCTCTTCTTTCATGCCCTTCCATTCCAATTTAATTGACTCACTCCACTGCAAGCCATTTAGCTCTGCAAATCCATCTTCATTACTCCATTGTAACAGAGCAATTGCTACCACTTATTTCTTCCTCTTGGGAATTTGAATTGATTGTCTTTATTATTGATTGGTGTGTGAAGACCCAGGAGTATTCTTCTTGTCTGGTCTCTAGAGAGTACTCATTGGAACCAGAGAATGGGAAGGTAGCAGCTTTTCAGGCATGAGAGCTGACAGCTCCAGGACTATCAGTGTGAGCAGCTTGCAAAGGCAGTTGTTTCCCAATAGTCTGTGAAAACAGCCAGTTGCTTTGCATTAATGGCTCTGTGCTGTTGATCAACATGTAAAGTGCATAATCTGTGCCAAGGCATGAGTGTGAGCCTCAGCACCCTACACACTACTGCAATGCTATTTGTACACAATATGCCTTGTAAGGGATCGTTTGAAATAACACACTGGTCAATAATATCCTTGGGAAATGTATATGACAATGCTGGGGGTGGTTTTATGGATACTCATGGATATTATCCTTTAAAGTCTGGGACTAAAAGGTGTTTAAACCAGGCATGTCAGGAGTTGATAAACAGGTTTTCTCCAGACAAAGGAAAGAGTCCAACACCTCAAACCAGGTGTGGCCAAATTCAATGGACTATTCATTTGTATCAAGAGTTGCAGGAAGAGAACATTTATATTGTAAAATTACATCAGGAAGCATGAGCTGGAGCCGGTTCGCACCGGTTCGCAAGAACCGGTTGCTAAAATTAGACACCGGTGGAGAACCGGCTGTTAAAGGGCCGGGCGGGTGGGCAAACAACTCAGGTCCCCCACCTGAGCTCCCAGGAGTCCCAGCTGGGACCTCCCGTGGCCGCTCCCCCTCGCACCCAGAGCTGCAGCGTGCCAAGCCGCCGGTGCAGCTCAGCTCCTCAGACCTGCCGCTTTGAGCAGCCGCCGGCAAGGTAAGGGGGGGGGCTGCGAGCTCCAGGGCCGCCCGGGGGGGGGCAAGTGGGGCAATTTGCCTCTGGCCCCACAGGGGGCCCCACGAGAATCTGAGGCTCTCCCCCGGCTCAGAGCCGCGTGGTAAGGCCGGGGCGGGGCTACGAGCTGCGGCCGACAGGTGGGAGCTCAGGCCCCGCTGGAGCCATGCTGCTGCAGCACTATCCAGGGCCGCTCCTGGACTCCATGCGCTGAGGCTCTGGCAGAGCGGGGAGGCGGGGGTAAGTGGCATTGTAAGAGGCCAGGATGGATAAGGGGCAGGGAGTCTTGGGGCCGGGGGGCGTTGGAGGAGGCAGAGGCTCTGGGGGGTGGTGGTCAGAGGGCAGGGAACGGGGGGGTTGGGTAGGCGTGGGAGTTCCGGGGGTCTGTCGGGGTGGTGGTGGATGGGGTCGGGGCAGTCAGGGGACAGGGAGCAGGGCGAGTTGGGTAGGGGGTGGGGTCCTGGGGGGCAGTTAGGGTGGGAGTCGTCGGGGACAAGGAGTGGGGGGGGTTTATGGGTTGCAGGTTCTGAGGGGGGCAGTCAGAGGCAGGACATGGGTGGGATTTGGATGGGGGGGATAGGCTGTTTTGGGAGGCAGGTGGGGCTTGTACTCACCGGGTGGTTCCCTACTGGGTCTTCAGCGGCACTTTGGCGGTGGGTCCTTCACTCGCCCCGGCATTGAAGGACCCGCTGCTGCCGTGCCGCCGAAGACCCGGTGGGGAACTGGTTCCTAAGATTTTGGCAGCTCATCACTGAAAAGCATCACATGGGAGCACCCCAGGGACACCTTAATCAAGATGAGGTCGGCCCCTGAGAGGAGGCAGGAGACTGAACCCCAGGGGATCAATTTAAACCTCAAAACATGGGCAGACTTTGAGATATAAGGACACACTGAAAGACTAAGTTATCCTTCACCTGAGGAGACAAGGAAAACCAGCACCTTGGACTCTTTGAGGACTCTAAGAGTTAGCAGCTATTTCTGGGAAAGGAAGAGTAGTGAGGAAACTACCTTGAACAAAGACTGTAGCTTGTTGAGTTAGGTCTGTCACATTAAAAAGCGTATCTTCACTTTTACTTGTTTGTGACCATTTCTAGCTTTATTCCTTCTACTTGTTATCACTTAACCTATGACCATCTGTTAATAAATGTGTTTTATTTTTACTATAAACCACCTCAGCGCTGTGTTTGAAGGAGAGGACGTGCTTCCACTCGATAAGTTAATAAGCTTTAATTTACTGACTCTATAAAAGAGCAGCAAACTTAATATTGTCTCTGAATGTACAGAGATAAGTGCTGTGCAGTGCAAAGAGACATCTCTGAGGAGCTCGGGGGCTGGAATTCACACTGATTATTACCGCTAGACAAGGTTAAGACTGGTAGAGTCTCAAGAAGTTTGCCAGTAAGAAAAACAGACTGGTGTGTCAGGGAGCTGACACAGTCTAATCTCCAGCAAAATTCACTCTTGCTGAGGCAGATGGGTAACACAGTAGCTCACAGTTTTGGGTGTCCCCAGAAGCATGCTACAATGAGAAATTCCTTAATATGGTCAAATAAAAAATCATGAAATTTGCATTCCAGCATGGGATCAGCCAAACGCCTCCCATGCACCATTATTTTTAATATTTTTTTATGAATGCTCATCCAAACTACCACATAGTAGAACCAGGTGATAAACAAAAGATGCATTGTGAAATAAAGGTAGGTGTTTGTGTGTGTGGATTAATGTGAAAAAAGATTCATATTGAAATTCTCACCAATCCAGTCTACAATTCAATTTTCAGTCATAATACACTGCTCCATTGTTCTGTTCTGTGTACTCCCCCACTTAATGTAGAATCATAGAGATGTAGGACTGGAAGGGACCTTGAGAAGTCATCTGGACTGAGGCAGGACCAAGTAAACCTAGACAATCTCTGACAGGTGTGTGTCCAACCGGTTCTTAAAAACCTTCAATGACAAACGTCACCTGTTGCAAGCAGAGCAAGACAATGTTCTCCTGTGTCTTACATATGACACTCCTGTTAATACACCCCAGAACGAAAATAACCTTTTCCACAACTGCATCATGTTGCTGACTCATATTCAACTTCTGCTCCACTATAACCCCCACATTCTTCTCAGCAATACTACCTCGTAGCCAGTTATTCCCCATTTTGTAGATGCATTTGATTTTTTCCATTCCAAGCAAAATACTTCACACATGCATTTTTATTGAATTTCATCTTGTTGATTTGAGACCAATCTCCAAATTCTCAAGGCCATTTTCAATTCTAATCCATTCCTCCAAAGTGCTTGTAATTCCTCCCAGTTTGGTGTCATCCATACATTTTATAAGTATACTCCAGAAGTATCCAAATCATTAATGAAAATATTGAATAGTACCAGACCCAGGACTGACTCCTGTGACTCCCTCTGGATTCATCCTCCCAGTTTGACAGCAAACCACTGATAACTATTCTTTGAGAATGGTCTTTCAACCAGTTGTGCATCCACCTTATAGGAATTTCATCTAGAAACATTTCCCTAGTTTGCTCATGAGAATATGTTGTGAGATTGTGACAAAAGCTTTACTAAAATAAAAATATATCACTACTGCTTCACTAAGCCAGTAACCCTGTCAAAAAGGAAATTAGGTTGGTTTGGCATGATTTGTTCTTCACAAATCCATGCTGGCTATTCCTGATTATCCTCTAGATGCTTACAAATTGATTGCTTAATAATTTGTTCCAGTATCTTTCCAGACATCTAATATAGACTGACCGCTTTGTAATTTCCCAAGTCTCCTTTGTTCTCCCTTTTTAAAGATAGGTACTCCAGTCCTCTAGGACCTCACCCGTCCTCCACAAGTTCTCAAAAATAATTACTAACAGTTCCGAGATTGCTGCAGCTAGTTCCTTAAGTACCCTAAGATGAATTTCATCAGGACCTGCCGACTTGAATACATCTAATTTATCTAGATATTCTTTAACCAATTCTGTCTCTATTTTGGTTTGCATGTCTTCCTCCTTGTTGTTAATATTAATTGTGTTGAGTATCTGTCACCATTAACCTTTTTAGTAAAAACTGAAGCAAAAGAGGCATTAAACACCTCAGCCTTCTTGATCTCATCTGTTATTGGCTCTCCTTCCCCACTAAGTAGAGGATCTACACTTTCCTTCAGTTTTCCCTTCATCCTAATGTATTTATAGAACAACTTCTTATTGCTTTTTACATCCCCTTTGTGTATGTTATTTTGTGCCTTAGCCTTCCTGATTTTATCCTACATGCTTGTACTATTCTTTTGTCCTACTTCTTCGGAATTTGTCCACATTTCCACTTTTCATAGGATATGTTTTTGCTTTTCAGGTCATTAAAGAGTTCCTGATGGAGCCATTGTGACATTACACTCCATGTTCTTTATGGAAATATACTTATGATATGGATATGGCATAACTGAGATATACTTTATGCAAAATGGCTCATGTGAGGTATCATTGAAAAGGTTATGATCTACTGAATGTGTTTATCCAATTTGTATGCCTGTATCATTTTTGTATCTGAAGCTAGGAATATTGACCATGTATCTGTATTTCAAATGTGCTACTTTGGGTGACCCCCACAACTAGCCCTTCAGGTTCAACAATGGAAAAGTCAGACAGGGCTGATGGACCATCAGTAAAGACAATGGACTGTAAAAGAGCTTAGTCTTCCTGTGGATGCTCCAAGCAGCCTGCAAGTAATGACTGCTATGACCTTGCAAAGATATGTGACTGGGTCACCTGGTACTGGACGCCCCCTTCCCTTGGAATGCCTGTGTGTTTCCACTGGAAGACAAAGGGTTCCTGCCATACACAAGAGCTATATAAGGCAGGGGAGTGACATCATCGAGGTTCTCCTCTGCCTCCCCTCCCAAACAGACACCGGGAAACACCTGGAAACAAGAACTGAAGTTGGGGGAGAAGAGTTGAGCCCAACCTGGAAGGGTGTCTAGCCTGTGAGGAATAATACCTGAAGTTTCAAGCTGCAGGGCAGTGCAACTGGCTTCCAAGAATCTCTGTAATCTGCCTGAGACAACATTTAGGGTGAGAAATTACTATTTGTAGCCAATTTCTTTAGTGAACCAAGCTTAGTTTGTTAGCTTTGTTTTTTTGTTTGTTTGTTTTTTTGTTGTTTTTTTGCTTAGTAATCTGCTTTGTTCTGTTTTCTAGCCCTTAAAATCTGCCTTTTATAGTGAATAAATTTATTTTGTTTTATTAAACCCAGTTTGTGCCATTTCTAACAGGGGGGTGGGGCAAGAAGGTGTGCACATCTCTCTTCACATTGAGGAAGAGGGCGAATTTTTATGAGCTTGCACTGTGCAGATTATTCTATACAGCACAAGACACTATACCTTTGGCTCTGCACTCCAAGGGAGATGGGCACCTGAGTGCTGGGGCAAGTCCCTTAAGCTGAGTCTTCCCACAGCTGATCTCAGTGTTTGTGTCTTTCTGCAGCTGGGTGTGGCCCTGCCTGTGTGTGCTAGAGGATGTTTAAGAGCCTGGCTCAGCAAGACAGCGTAAAGGGGGTCCAGGCTGGCAGAGCAGGCAGACTCAGCGGTATCTCAGTACATCAGGTGGCACCTTAAGGGGGACAACCTATCACAGCCCTATTCCTATTTTTCTTTCACATTGGAATAGTTGGCAGTTGTGCCTTTAATATTTTCCCTTGAGAAACTGCCAGCTCTCCCAAACTCCTTTATTCCTTATATTTTCTTCCCATTGGCCTTTACCTACCAATTCTCTGAGTTTGTTAAAGTCTGCTTTTTGAAGTCTGATGTTCTTATTCTGCTGCTCCTCCTTTCTTTCATTAGAATAATGAAATCTATTCTTTCATGATCACTTTCACCCATATACATTTTCACAAACCATATGATGTCTTATTTCTGAATTCCTTAGTTTCACACCCAAATCCTCCCACTCCTTCCCTTCTCTAAGGCCTGATCCTTTACCAAAGAAGTGAATTGGAGCTTTGGAGTTCAGTGAATACAGGATCAAGACCTGTATTGATCAATAATTCCACTATTCTCCCTATTACCCATGTGCCAAACTCAGAAACAGTTTTGACTCTTTTTCTTTCTGCTTGGGTCCTGTTCCTTCACATTGTTTCCAAAGTCTACCATTAGAACAGTTCTCTACATTTTGAACACCTCCGTTACTGCAACCTCCTTCTCTTTAACCTCCTTGTATTGCCACTAGTTCCCTTTGCAATCCATGCAGAATGCTGCTCTGAAAATAAATTTCCCCTTCCTTCTCAGCTCATATCACTCCCTATATGAATGCCTTCATTAGCTACCTATTAACTTATGTATTATTCTCAAGCTACTGGCCTCACTTCTATGACCCTGTATAACTCTGCTCTCATTTCATCCTACTCTCTCTAAATTGTTCCTAAACTCTACCACTGCCTTCTACATTAGTGCTCACTTGTATCCTTCTCCACTCACCTTTATACTTTCCTTCTCTGCTACCTCTTATGTATGCAACAGTTTCCCATTCCCTATGCACCAAACAACCACTCTCTCTTCACTCAGATTCCTTCTTAAAACACACTTCAGTGATTCATTTCACCAATAAACTGTCATTGTCACCAATTCTTCCTGTATATTAAGTGAAAAGAAATGGCACCATCTTATAAACTGGGCTAACTGGTGCATTTTATATCTGTGCTAGATTACCTGCTTTACTGAAATTATGTCTTCTGGGAGAGGGTGCTCATTAGAGGCTACAAGGAACTTCAGTGAGGCTTCACATGGGCACAGAGGTTCTAGATTTTCTGCATTTTGAACATTCTAGATTATACAACCCTTATTCATGTTGAATAGCATTTTACTGTACAAGTAGCCCCATGAAGCAATGGAGCTTCATGCAGAACAAGCTAATTAATGTAAGAGTGGCAGAAATTAACCTAAATTAATTATATTTGCAGTGATTTATAAAAGAATATTTAGCTTTTCATCTATAGAAAAAATGAATTATCATTCTGCTTTGAACATACAAAATAAGCACACACACTTTAAAAGCGTGGCAAAACTATAGTTCCAAAGGGGTATGTATCATGAAAGGTGCAAAATTCTCCTTCACAGCTATTTCTATGTGGCTATAGCTTGCCCATTCAATCTGATCAAACTTTTAAAAAGGTTTGTTTTGAGACAGGAAGTTAACATTTGAGCACAGGGTAAATATGCTGAGGGGTTTTTCCCCAGAAAAACACCTCAGACTAGCCTGATCTTATAAGCTACTGTCATTTGGAAATGAAAATTGCAGCTCAATTCCCATGATATGAAGTCCCTGCGAGCCATGGACCCTCCACATTTTCAGTTTGTTATGAGCATGTGTGCATTTATGTGCGAACAGGAGCAGCAAATCAGGGCAGTTTTGCAAGGGAGTTCTCCAGGCGAAGGAGGAGACTACATGACCCTGGGGGTGAGTTTGTTGTCTGTTAGTTTGTTGTTGTGTACTTGTTTGATTGCCCTGTGCCTGCTTCATTGAAGTTTGTCATATGCTCTGTTTGGGGGGGGGGGGAGAGGGAAGCTGTGTGCTGAGCCTTGCGACCTCCTAGGCAAGGCTGAGAGCTTCCTAGGGAGGCTCTAGCCTGCCATCCTTTGATTCCCTAATCCCTTTTTGATCCCTTGACAAGGGGTCAGGGCTAACTCAGGGAGAACAAGGGTATAAAATGCTAGCTCCTAAGTGACTAGAGGAGCTAGCAAATAGGAGCAGCAAACAGGAGAGTTTTGTGAGAGAGTTCAGAGATGGAGCATGAGAGCCAGATACACTTAATAAACATTCTCTAAACTTAAGCCAATAGTCCCCCCCAAAAAACAAACAAAGACACACACAGAGAACAAATAAACAACCAAACAACCCTGCAAGAGTAAAAATAATGCAGGCAGATGTCCTGCAGCAGAGTGGTGGCTATCCAGTTTATTGTACTGAATGCAGTATGTAAGATCACCTGCCTTGTGGGCAGTTGGCATGTGTGTGCATTCAGTGCAAGCAGCTCATGGCCCTCAGAGACCGAATATGGGCTCTTGAGACCAGAGTGGCTGAACTTGAGGAGCTAAGGGAGACAGAGAGGTACATAGATGAGACTTTCCAGGACCCAGTAGAACGGTCCAATCCCTGGTCTCACAGCCTCTGTGCTGTTGAGAAGGATGAAAGTCTCAGGGAAGGAGAACATCCAACTGGAGTGGAGGGAAACAGTCGCATAGTTGGGACCTTCCTTCCATATGATGTCATGGTATCCTAAGGATACCTCTCGGGGGGAGGGGACCCCTGTTGTTAGGAGGAGACAGGGAATAGTAATCAGTGATTCAATTATTAGAAATAAAGATAGTTGGGTTTGTGATGACAGGAAGAACTGCATGGTGAATTGCCTGCCCGGTGCAAAGGTTGTGGAATTCTTGAGACATCTAGACAGACTTATATGCCATGCTGGGGAAGAGCTAGTGGTTGTGATACATATAGGTACCAATGACATAGGGATAGGTAGGAAAGAGGTCCTGGAAGCCAAATTTGGATTGCTAGATAAGAGATTGAAGTCCAGGACCTCCATGGTAGCATTCTCTGAAATGTTTTCAGTTCCACGTGCAGGACTAGGTAGACAGGCAGAACTGCAGGGTCTTAATGCATGGATGAGATAATGGTGTTCAGAGGAGGAATTTAGGTCTATTAGGAACTGGGGAACTTTTGGGGAAAGGAGGAGCCTATACAGGAAGGATGGGCTCCACCTAAACCAGAACAGAACCAGATTGCTGGCATGTAAAATTAAAAAGGTTGTTGAGGAGTTTTTAAACTAAGGACTAGGTGAAAGCTGACAGGTGTGGAGGAGCACACAGTTCAGATAGACACGTCCCTCAGGGAAGGATTCATGAAAGGCGATACTCTATATCCTAGTAAAGAGGAGAGGGCAGACATTGATTAAACACAGGTAGGAACCAAAGTCAAACGAGAAAGAGTCCCATTCAGTTACATCACATAAAGACAGACAACTAAATACTGACAAATGTTATAACTGCTTGTATACAAATATGAGAAGGCAGCTTTGGCTCCAAGAAGAGACAAGGAAGTTTCCAGAAGCTGGAGAGCCAGAGACCCCAGGGAGGGGTGGGCTTGAAGCCAGGGACAAGGTCTTGACTTAAGACTGCCTTCTGCTTGTTTGTCAACCTTTGTTATAAAAGAGTAAACCTCCTTAACTGAGATTGGGTGTGGCAGCCCATGCTTCTAGCTGGGGAGCAGCAGCAGACCCTGGTGATGGGGATTTCAATTATCCCCATATTGAGTGGGTACATGTCACCTCGGGATGGGATGCAGAGATAGTTTCTAGACACCATAAATGACTCCTTCTTGGAGCAGCTAGTCCTGGAACCAACAAAGGGAGAGGAAATTCTTGATTTAGTCCTAAGTAGAGCACAGGATCTGGTTCAAAAGGAGAATATAGCTGAACCACTTGGCAATAGCAACCATAATATAATTAAATTTAACACCCCTGTAGGAGGAAAATACCAAAGAAACCCACACAGTAGGATTTAACTTAGAAAAGGGGAACTACACAAAACCAAGGAGGCTAGTTAAATGGAAATTAAAAGGAACAGTCACAAGAGTGAAATGCCTGAAAACTGCATGAAAACTTTTAAAAAACAGAATAATAGAGGCTCATATTATATGTATATCCCAAATAAAAAAACAGTAAAAGGACCCCCAAAAATGCCACCATGCCTAACAGAGTAAAAGAGGCAGTTAAAGACAAAAAGACATCTTTTAAAAACTGGAAGTCAAATCCTACTGAGGAAAATAGAAAGGAACATAAACTCTGGCAACTTTAGTGTAAAAGTGTAATTAGAAAGGCTGAAAAAGAATTTGAAGAGCAACTAACAAAAGACACAAACTAACAGCAACTTTTAAAAGTATATCAGAAGCAGGAAACCTGCAAAACTATCAGTGGGGCCACTGAATGATCAAGATGCTAAAGGAGCACTCAAGGAAAATAAGGGCATTGTGGAGAAGCTAAATGAATTCCTTGCATCAGATTTCACCGAAGAGGATGTGAGGGAGATTCCCACACCTGAGCTTTTCTTTTTCGATGACAAATCTCAGGAACTGTCCCAGACTGAGGTGTCAGTAGATGAGCTTTTTGAACAAACTGATAAATAGTAATAAGTCACCAGGACCAGATGGTATTCACCCAAGTGGTCTGAAGGAACTCAAATATGAAATTACAGAACTATTAACTGTGGTATGTAACCTATCGCTTAAATCAGCCTCTGTACAGATGTACAGGATGACTGGTGAATAGCTAATATGACACTGATTTTTAAAAAAGGATCCTGGCTTTTACAGGCCAACAAGCCTATCTTCAGTACCAGGCAAATTGATTGAAACTATAGTAAAGAACAGAATTATCAGACACATAGATGAACACAATATGTAGGCAAAGAGTCAACATGCCGTTTGTATAGGGAAATCATGCCTCACCAATCTATTAGAATTCTTTGAGGGCATCAACAAACATGACAACAAGGGTGATCCAGTGGATATATTGTACTTGAACTTTCAGAAAGACTTTGACAAGATCTCTCACCAAATCTCTTAAGCAAAGTAGGCAATCACGGGATAAGAGGGAAGGCCCTCTCATAAATCAGTAACTGGTTAAAAGACAGGAATCAAAGGGTAGAAATAAATGGTCTGTTTTCAGATAAGAGAGAAGTAAATAGCAGAGTCCCCCAAGAATCTGTATTGGGATCAGTGCTGTTCAACATATTCATAAATGATCTGAGAAAAGACATACACAATGAGGTGGCAAAAGTTTGCAGACGATACAAAATTAGTCAAGATAGTTAAGTGCAAAGCTGACTGCGAAGAGTTAACAAAGGAATCTCACATTTTCTCACAAGAAAATGGCAGATGAAATTCAATTTTGATAAATGCAAAGTGATGCACATTGGAAAATGTAATCCCAATGTGGCGGGGCGAGTGCCCCACCCCCAGGTGAGAGGGGGCTGGAGTAGGCCAGAGCGCCTGCGCAGGCCGACAGCCAATCAGGAAAGGGCTTACTGAGAGCCAATCAGGGCCGACATTAGAGCCAGCCAATCAGGGCTAGGCTAAACCCTATATAAAGGCTGCACCGGAGAGCAGCGGGCAGTCTGTCCCAGACCTTTGACAGGGGAAAGTCTGTCTCCAGAGCTGGGAGACTAGCACCATGGACAGCACAGTGCTGGCCAGGCTCAGGGAGCAGAAGAGAACTCTAGCCCGTAGCCTGCCAGGCTGCAGGCCCTGAAGGGAAGGGCCTAGCACAGGGGTCGGCAACGTTTGGCACGCAGCTCACCAGGGTAAGCACCCTGGCGGGCCGGGCCAGTTTTATTTACCTGCTGACGCGGCAGGTTCGGCCGATCGCGGCCTCCACTGGC
>NW_020664374.1:15287441-15393165 GCF_002925995.2 Terrapene triunguis | reverse complement strand
TGATTGGGCAACAAAATGGCAAATGAAATTTAATGTGGATAAATGTAAAGTAATGCACATTGGAAAAAATAAGCCCAACTATACATACAATATGATGGGGGCTAATTTAGCTACAACTAATCAGGAAATAGATCTTGGAGTCACAGTGGATAATTCTCTGAAGACGTCCACGCAGTGTGCAGCAGCAGTCAAAAAAGCAAACAGGATGTTAGGAATCATTCAAAAAGGGATAGAAAATAAGACAGAGAATATTTTAATGCCCTTATATAAATCCATGGTACCCCCACATCTTGAATATTGCGTACAGATGTGGTCTTCCCATCTCAAAAAAGATATACTGGCATTAGAAAAGGTTCAGAGAAGGGCAACTAAAATGATTAGGGGTTTGGAATGGGTCCCATATGAGGAGAGATTAAAGAGGCTAGGACTTTTCTGCTTGGAAAAGAGGAGACTAAGGGGGATATGATAGAGGTACATAAAATCATGAGTGGTGTGGAGAAAGTGAATAAGGAAGTTATTTACTTGTTCCCATAATATAAGAATGAGGGGCCACCAAATGAAATTAATGGACAGCAGGTTTAAAACAAATAAAAGGAAGTTCTTCTTTACACAGCGCACAATCCACTTGTGGAACTCCTTGCCTGAGGAGGTTGTGAAGGCTAGGACTATAACAGGGTTTAAAAGAGAACTAAGATAAAATCATGGAGGTTAAGTCCATTAATGGCTATTAGTCAGGATGGGTAAGGAATGGTGTCCCTAGCCTCTGTTTGTCAGAGGGTGGAGATAGATGGCAGGAGAGAGATCACTTAGGTTCTTTGAGATGTGTAGTCCCTATGTGCACTCCACACATGGGATACACATGCTCACCATGTGCCCAACTTCATAAATTCTTCAAAGTAGTGTCCATTGGCCCGCACATACACAGTAGTTCTCCTTGTGCTCCCAGCCAAGAGTATAAGAGGCAGTGCAGGTCGACGCCTCTCCAGTTCCTCTTTTGACCACAAATCCAACAGGATCTGAAGCAGAGGGGTGGAGGGAGGGTAGTGGAATACAGATAGGGACAACACATCTTGAAGACCCTCCAGTTACCGTAAGTAACCTCCATTTCTTTTTCAAGTGATGGTCCCTATGTGTCTTTCTCACATAGGTGATTGGCAAGGAGTGTCAGACTGAAGGTAGATGCGAGGAAATTGGTAGCAAAAATTCTTGCAATACTGCTGATCCCACTGCTACCAAGGCATGAACTAGGGTATAGTGTGTCACAAACATGTGGACAGAACTCCAGGTGGCCACTCTGCAGATGTCCTGCAGCAGAATGTTTGATAGGGATGCCATGGAGGCAGCTTGTGCTCGCATAGAATGAGCTGTGACAGCTCCAGGGAGAGGAACTTTTGCTACCTTTTAGCACTGTAAAATGCATCCCAAAACCCACTTAGAATCCTCTGGGAGGATATGGCTTGCCCACACAATCTCGCTGCTATGGCGATTAAAAAGTCTCAGTGATTTCCTAATGGGTTTGGTTCTTTGCAGGTAGAACGCCAGGGCATGCCGAACATCAAGGGAGTGAAGTCTGTTATCTTCAGAGGAAGAGTGGGGTTTCAGACAAAAATACAGATAAGTGTATTATTTGATTGATACAGAACTCAGAACTCAGAACCAATCTCAGGGAGAAATTTGGAGTGTAGTTGGACAGAAAACTTTTCTTTGTGAAACACTGTATAAGGAGGATCCGCCATGGTAGCTCTGAGCTCACTGATCCCCCTGTACAAAGTGACAGCCACTAAGAATGCCACATTCTTCATGGCACACGTTGCCAGGGGTTCGAAAGGCAGACCTATGAGTGTCAACTGGACAAGGTTAAGGTCCCATTGAGATGTAGGTTTAAGCACTGGTGGGAAGGTCCTGATGAGATCTTTCATAAATCATATTGTAGCAGGGTGAGGAAAGATGGAACATCTTTCCACCAGAGGGAGGAAGGCACTAATCACTACTACGTTTACTCACAGCGAACTAATAGAAAGACCTGAAGTCTTCAGGGACAGAAGACAGTCTAGGATAACCAGGATGCTTAAGGTATCCATAGAACATTGGTGGAGTTGTGCCCAGGCCAAAAAGCATCTCCATTTGGCCAGATAGTAAGTTCTAAAAGAATCCTTTCTACTTTGATTGAGGATCTTCTGAATGGGGGCCACGCATGAGCATTCTATTTCTGACTCCATCCAAACACCAGGCCATGAGGTGGAATGAGCTCAGATTGGGATGTTTGATTTCCCCCCCATCCTGGGTTAGGAGATCTGGGAATGGGCAGATTCTGACTGGTGAGAGGGAAGACATTGTTGGAAGTTCCATGAACCAGAACTGTCTGAGCCAGTAGGGAGCTAGAAGAATGATGTTGGCTCTGTCAGACGTATCTTCCCCAGGACTTGTGGAAGTAGGGGAATGGAAGGAAAGGCATATCTGAGGATGTTCACCCAAGACAGCAGACAAGCATTGCCCTTGGAGTTGTAACCCATGCCTCCTCTGGAACAACGTAAGCACAACTTTATGTTCATTTGGGATGAAAAGAGATCCAATAGTTGAGTAACTTACTGTGCAAATATACTGGGTGGGGGGTGTCTCCCTGGCGAGGATGGGAGAGGGCCCTCATAGCTTTCTCCATCAGGTGCTTTCATAGGTTAAGCTCCAGGGCTTCTTGAGTTCTGGGTGGGAAGGAGCAACAAATACTGCACTTTGCAGAGATATGCACCTCACCCACACAGTACAGGCACCACTGATGTTCATTACTAATGGAGAAGGAGAAAGGGCAGAAGATGCAATTCTTGAATCCCAGGACTCTGTGCATAGTCCTGGAGCCAGGGAGGGATTCCCCAACTGGGGGAAAATAAATACTTTAAATACTAACTACTAAGCCAAGATATATTACTAGTTACAAATGTTTTCTTTCTTTGCAAGTTATACAAAAGAGTGAAGGAGGACACCATTCCAACTCAGGCCATGCAATGGTAAGAAGGAACAGGAGAGGCATCGACTCACACTGCCTCTTACATCCTTGGTTGGGAGCACAAGGAGAGCTACTGGGCATGTGCAGGCCAACGGACACTGCTTTGAAGAATTTCTGGATTCAGGCGCCTGGTGCGCATGTGTACCCCATGTGTGGAATACACACAGGGACCAGCACTCAGAAGAATGTCCTGTTCTGTTCATTCCCTCTGAAGCATCTGGCACCAGCCACTATTGGAAGTCAGGATACTGGGATAGGTGAACCATTGATCTGACCCAGTATGGCCATTCTTATGTTCTTGTGTATATGTAAGTTTATATATAAATACATAAACACATTATATATCTATACACATTAAATATATATATGTCAATTGCATGTGTTTTCTAAGGCAATCGGAACACATCAAGATGTTAGCTGGGTGAGTAATTCCAGTGCATCAACCTCCATTGCATGAAATATTTAAATCTAAGCAGGATATTTAGCTATTTGATATCATCAAAATAAAACAATTTAAATAGAATTTTATCGGAAGATCACTGTCTCCTTCTTTGATATCAAAGATCTTGGGTTTTGCTTTGACATTTGTTTTTCATAAATTCCCTCTGTAGTTTAAGTGGCAGCAGCAGACCAATATTCCATAGCAACAGTCAAATCCACTGATATCACTTAATTAAATCACTGATTCTGAATAAAGACAACACACCATAATGACAGTGATCACTTTCAGTCCATGGAACTCCTATTGGCCTCACTGGTATATTGGAAGAGAACCCTAAATTAAAGAGTGATGGGCACGAAACATAAGCCCCCATCAGTGCCCTTGCAGACTATAGCAGGTATACAGGAATTTAAACAGAAATAGAAAAGAGGATGTTCCTTGCATAGCTATGGTAAATATAGGTTTATCCATTAAAACAGAAGATGAGCGGTGCATGCCAACAGACTGAGGCTGGATTGCATTCCCTTTACTGTGTTTCACACAAAGGATAAAACAATTGTTTATTAATAGTTTGTTTTTATATACAGCCCAATTCTTCACTCAGATATGCACACAACTTCCTCGGAAATCAATTGGAAGTATTTCAGGGCAGAATATTGTTCATTGTTCATGACATTTATCCCCATAGCGGTGTTCCCCCTAACGCTCACAGGCAATGGCAGCATATATGTAGGGAGGATGACTGCGTGGCCATGTCCCCAGACTGACAGATCATTGGCCAGGGCCATCCACCTGCTCTCAAAGGAGAAGCCTGCCTATTTACAATGTGGATGCACTAGCAGGAGGGTAAGCTGCATCCTTTTGCTCCTTTGATGCACCCAATCAAGAAATCACAGGATTTTTCCATCTGTTAGATTTGTCCCTTATGGATCTTGAATGGTATGACAAATACCCATTTTGTCTGGTCTTATGAGGGATGTTAGCTGCTAGCCATTGAAGTCTGGCCTTATGAAGGTTGTTAGCCATGCTCAAATATAGCTCTCCAGGTTCACAGCCAATGCTGCATGGTGAGGTTTTCAATTTTTATCTGTTATATTTTACAGGAGTTTTTAAAAAGGTATTTATTTTAAATTGGCATCTTTTGATCCATGTTGAGTCATTTGCCTCTTCTTAGCACATCAAGAAATGACATTGTCATGTGTCAACTGTGGCTCCATTCATTCCCCTTCCCTTGTCACATAATGCTTCTCTTCCTCTTGTTACATGCTAATTTATTTCAGGTACTTGCAGTAGACAAACAAGCAATGGATTCAAACATAAGGGAAAATTTGACACTTGATGCCAAGGAGTTAAAGTGCATAAACAGCATTTCCTGTAACATTTGTGAGGCTAATTTTTAGTCCATGTTTATTATTCCGATTTAACCCCACTGACTAAGCACGAAAATGACATGGCACAATTATAATAGCAAGCTACTCTTTCACAACTACAGCCATTACACGCCCAAACTTCCTCTCTCTTCACAAGACTTCAGTGAGTTTCACGTGCGCTCTTGCCCCAGAAAAAATAGCTTTGGGGCAAGATACTGCACAATATATTGCAATAGCAGCACTACACTATCTAGTGGAAAAGGAAAGTGCACTGCTGCTGGACCCCTAAATGTAAGTGCACACAAAAAATGGAAAGATTCTTTAACAAATCATGACTTAAAGGAAAACAGCTAGATGTAACTATAGCTCTAAACATGAAGTTTAACAGCATCACTGTAACCAACACTGTTAACCTCTTCTATGCCAAAATAGAGTGTACCCTCAGAAACAATGGGGCCAAATCCTCCCCACCCCATGCCACACACAGACATCACCACCCCCTGCCCCATTCCACTTGCTTAATGCTGCCCCAAAGCTCAAAGCAGGCAGATAATCATCTTAGTCAACCAGATGGGGAGGCCCCTGGTATAACTGGATCTAGACCATCACTCTCTCCTGCAGAGGCATGTGCAGGATCGGTCCCTGGATTGGTGAATTAACACATAGGGCTGGATTTTTCAGGGAAGCTGAGAAGGGTTGTGAGAGAGTGACTCTGAATCACTGATAGAGCCTGGTGCTTTGTTAATCCTCATGATTCTTTAAGGAATTAAGCCGAGGAGAGTGGAGTAAAGCTGAAGGGAGATGGTGCTTGTGGGCTGGTGAGAACATTACGCTCAACAGCCATCATGAGCCATTGGCTGTGAGAAAAATAGATTCACCAAAGCTCGTGCAGGGAGATGCATGTTACTTCCCACTGCACCAGCTAATTCTCCTGTGCCCCAGAAGGGAACTGTCTTGTGAGGTCAGCATGTCAAAGAGGTCCTGTATTCTTACTGCCACCCTCCCTCAGAATTTCCACTTAGGTTTTAGATTACAGGCAGGATTACATGGAAGACTCATTGGCATAGACTACGGAAAAGATGTGTTAATACATCTTCAGGTCACGCAGACCACTTTCCCATCTTGTCCAGCACTGCCCACTTGTTGGGCTGTCTTTGTCATCTATGTCCCCCACCCATCCCCCCCAGCAAAAGCCACTGGTTCCCTGCCTCTGAATTTATGTCAACACAGCCAGGCTGAATATGATGGTTAGTTCCTCACAGCTTCACCTACTCATATTTTCCTTTAGCTGCAACTATTAAGCGCACTGGAGCGAGCTGCTCCTGGCTGGCAATAGGAGTAATTGAAAATCCTAAAATAAATCTAAGACATTCACTGAATTGCATATAAGTACCTATGCCCACTGAACCAGATCCTGAACTTGTGTAAGTCAGTATAGCTACTCTGAAATGAATGGAGATGTGTTATTTACACCAGCTGAGAATCTTACCTCCACTCCCTTTCATGCCCATTGTCCTGCCTCACCTGTGGTCTTTTCAGTGTGGATGTAGAGAATTGCCCACATTGGTGAGGGCTGTGTTCATTTTTTCCTGTTTTGTTAAACCTCAGTGTACATGTACTGAGCAAACAGTGGAGATGAAATCCTTGCCCCATTGAAGACAATGAGAGTTTTGCCATTGACTTTGACAGGGCCAGGATTTCACCCAGCACAATACTGATATTTTGGTTGGCTCTTCATGCTGCTTTCAGCAGTGCTCAGCAGCCTGCAGGATTGAACGATAGTGAGAATCCAGTGCAAACTTCTGCTGAAAGACTGTCAGATGTGTTCATTCCTACTTCATTTGGTGTGAAGGACAGATTATTATAGCTGGAAAATGGTTTTTCATATTTGATTTGCTGTAGTGTGTGTTTAAATTTTAAATTTGTTTTTAGACTATACAGTTGTAACAAATGGAAATTAAAAAATAATTAAAATAACTTTAAAGATCAACAAATGCAAGGAGATTCTAATTTTAGGCTTCTGTCACCCCCATGATCCATGTTGTGATTAAGTTGTTGATATGCATGGTCATCATGCCATTGCATGTGCTTTTGCACGTCATGCTGAGTCAGCCTGAGGTGAACAGGTGGTAATCCATGATAGAACACTGCAACATTACTTCATTATCTCCTGGTCTTATCTACCAGAAAGCATATCCTTGGCTATCATATTACAGCACAGATGCCCTCTTCCATTACTACAGCTATCCCTAAAAAAAATGAAGTAAGTTAAAGAGAAAGTGCCCCTCTCCACTTAGAATTTCTTTGTTTTTGTAATTTAAGACAGGATGTTAATATTATGTTAGTGAACTGTATGTGCGGGACAACTTGCACTTATTAACTTTTAGAAACAAAGTTCTCCTGACAAGGTAGCTAAAAGAGAGAAACATCAACTTGAGTAATAGCACCTGATCCAATGCTGACTTGAGTCAATGGAAGGATTCCCATTGACTTCAATCAGAATTGGATTGGGCCTTTAAATATTTATGGTTTAACATTCATCTCACTGGCCTTTGTTAAGCTATTAGGACCTTCAAATTAAGTAAATGCAAGATAAAGTGCAGGCCACCTAGGAGTATGTCTACACTGCATTTAAACACCCGCAGCTGGCTGTGTCAGCTGACTCGGGCTCACCGGGCTCAGGCTAAGGAGCTGTTTAATTGTGGTGTAGACATTTGGGCTTGGGCTGGAGCCCAAAGTCTGGGACCCTGCAAGGGGGGACGGTCCCATAGCCTGGGCTCCAGTCCAAGCCCCAACATCTACATGGCAGTTAAACATCCTCTTAGCCCGAGCCCCGCAAGCCTGAGTCAGCTGGCACAGGCCAATCACAGGTGTCTAATTGAAGTGTAGACATACCCTACATGTTTGACTTAGAAGGCTCAAAGCAAGGAAATTCTTAGCTGAGACTGCCACTGTGTCCTTAACTCTCCCTGTGGTGCCCATCATGGTGACAATCACTCTCACCCCCTGGTGGTTTTGCACACAATCTCTTATTAGGCCTATAGGAACTGGGAAACAATTTTCTATTCAAAATAATGGCAAATGACAGTGATAATTCATAAGGTCATTAGAGTAGAAAAGACTCTACACGAAACAGTATTGTTGCTAAAAGAGCTAAATGTCGCCTTGTGTCATCAATGTCTGATATTTAAATTATTTGATATTCACCTTGTTGCTTTCACTTAATCCATCTGAATTTTTTATTCAAGAATGCAAATGAGAAAAATTACTCTATTTGGATAAAACATTTTGCTTAAGTGAACAATCATTTTTCCCTTATGCTAAAGCGAGTTGCCTTTATGTCAGAAGTTAATCAAATAGCTGTTTTCCAGTGACTCAGACTTTGAAACCTGTCATATAAATGTATTTAAATTAATGTACATTCAGTAGCATAAAATAAGAGGATGCAACAGAATTGCCTTCTTCATGAATACCAGACTCTTTTCTGACAAAGCAAAAAATAGCAGTTATAGACCAGAAAAAAAGCTGTGTGATTGAACTGTTATTGATATGAAGCAGAAGTAATCTGGATGAATGCATAAACAATATCCAAAATACTTTGGTTCACAGTTTCTTTTTTAAAATGCAGTTAATAATATTTACCTGTTCCATAACCATATGCAAAGTCAAATAATAGACCTATTTTAAGAGGCTTCTCTTTCGAACACCTTTTTGGCTTAAAATGATTGAATATATTGTTTTCAAATATACACTGTAATGAAGAATGTAATAATTTGACATTTTACACTTTAATACATTTCTGCTACTTTGAATGTTGCTATTGTATTGATGGATCCGATCACAAAAGCAAAGTAAAATAGATCAGTAAAATCTTAGAAACTGAAATATGTTTTGTAACATGATCATAATACTGAACTCAGTACAAAAACACCTTTATAATATCCAGATTCGTAACAGAAATTCACTATGATCCTCCCCACAAGCCATCTGCCTTTTTATTTATTCATGTGTTTATTTTAAGGGGAAATTATGCAAAACTAGAAAGACAATGCTTTCTACTTTTGTACTTTTGGGAAAATTTTAATGAGATCTGGACATTGGCCAAAGTTGTGTTTTTCAGCTAACTAACTGGAACCTGGAATCTATAGTAAATAGGCCACAAGGCTGCTTATGGTTATTCAGGGATTTCACTGGTGGCGTGAAGTTCAAAACTCCATGCATAGCATCTTCACTCTGGTTCACCAAACATGATGGCTTTGTAGAGAGGATAGGACGATAGAAAAGAATGACATAACCTGTTAGACCCCTCACAGAAAGATTCAGAAGAAGGGAACTTGTGCAAATATCGAAGCTGAATTTCTGATTTAAAAATGCTACAAAGTGAAGTTCTGCTCTGAAAAATGACTTTGTGGAAACAGCACTGGGGGGGTTCTGTGTTTATTGACATCCAAGGCTTAACTGTGCCTTGCAGGCACAGCCCTCCTTTGGAATCAGTGGGGAGCCACCACCTCCCTGGGGGAACATTGAAAGTAACTCATGTCAAGCACTTTGGAATGGAACAGCATCCCCGCTTTTATTGGATGTAGCTTATTATCTCCGACGCAGCCAGTCAGCTCTGCGTACCAGTGCACTGAAAGAGAGAGCCACAGGCCTCTCTGCTCCCACCCTTCTCCCTTGGAGGTGCTACATGTCTCCCAGGAAGTAGGGAAGAAGCAATCTGTGCACCCTGGTGTATACAGACTGCTATTGTGTCTGGTCTGATGTACACAAGGTGTAGCATGGGATGGCTTATTGCATTCTCCTCCCCAACTATACCCCCATGGAATGGCCAGGCAGAATCTGTCCTTAACAATTATTTATCTGTTCAATTCAGGACAAATTCTGCCTTCCTTTACACCCTGTCAAACTTCACTGAAGTCCATGTGAGTGCATGGGGTGTGAGTGAGAGCAGAAAATGATTTGGAGTTGTTGTTTTTACTATAACAACACAGCCCCTGCTACAGGAAAGCACTTAAGCACATGCTAAGATGCCATTAATGTCAATGCCTAAGTGCTTTCCTGAATTGGGGCCACAGTTTGTCTGGCAGTTTCTTCAGCTTTACTTGGAATCTGGAATTCACACTAGCTTCTTTCTGGCTCATGCATCATAAACAGTAAAAAAGATTCCACATTCCAAATTCGGCAGTTTGCACAGGAGGGAGTGAAGGCAGAAAATGGTTCTTGATTTGAAATTTAATTAACATTGCTGTCACTGATGTGTGAGCTCCCTCTCTCATACTAGCAGCATCCACTGGCTGAACAATATTCTTTCATGCCAACAGCTTTCATTGCAGAATTAATAGGAGTAAAAAGTAGTAAAAAAAATGGTAACCAGAGCCAGCAGATATGCATCTGAAATACACACAGGGGAGCAGACCTATTGAGGAAAAGCACATTTTCACATCGTCACTTTTCAAAAAATAACTGCACTTTGAGCTTAGATTTCTTTGTTTTAAAAAAAAGGCAGTTTGGTAGAACTGTAGAGCTCTTGAGCCATTCTAAATGCTTAAAAGAAAACTGGATGTCCCCTCTTCTTGTCTGGGGACCGAATCCTGAACTCACTGGCATGAATGTTGAAAGGGCAAAAGCAGTGGAAACACTGCTTATCCACTGACTAGTGGCCAAAGCTGTGGAAGCCTCAGCATCTGCAGCCTCACATGTGCTGATGCTAAGATGCTTATGGTCATTCTCCACACAGCAAAGAAAATGGTGTGAGAATAGGGCAGGGCAGGGAGTGGCCAAGCCAAAGCACAAACCTAGGCAACCCTAAATCAGCATAGGAAAGGAGAATTGGGCTATGTCCACTATCCTACCCCATAGCCAGTAATGGCTGGAAGAAGTCTACTATGTGGGTGCCCTGGCCCCTAATTCCTTCATCTCCCTCAGAGTTTTACATGAGCACAGCCCTTTTACTTGGGCTTTGCTTGAGAGTTCAGGATTTAGCCCTGTATGTCTAGAAACTTCAGAAATCAGCAAATCCAATTGTATTTAGTAAGGGAACCTGGAACATACTTCTGTTTATTGTTTAGCTCAGTAACTAGAGAGATTTACAGAAGTGACTTCTAGCAAAACCAAAACCTGGATCCTTTACAAATATTATTTAATGTATGGCTACATTCCAAAAGACGGCTCCATCTAAAGCACCAGGAGCCTGATTCTCCACTGTGCTTCTCCAGTTTTATGTCAATGAAATAATTGATTTCAATGGAATGATTGTTCTGCAAAAGTGGAATAGTGGAAAGGAGAATCGGGCCACAGATGTAAAGTTATCAAAACCCATAGTATGTCAAAAAGACTTCCAATTAGTTGATCAATAGAGAAACTTACCTTTAAAATTTGGTCTGATTCTTGCATCATATCCTGATGTCCTTCCCATCAATTTGTCCAAAAAATCTGAAGGAGACAGGGTCTGTGAGGGGGATTTTCCAGATCTGGAATCATGTTCTTTACAGAAAGCCGCCCTAAACAAATTATTAGCCACCATTAGCGACTATTCAGCTCTCGTTGCCTTTATGTTTAGGGAGGAAATTATAATACTCTTTACAAAAATCTTCGTCAACATTGATTGTACTAATGAATAGATAGGTAGAAAATGGATCCTTGTTTTCATCAGAAAACTTTATTTTAGAAGTGAAAATAAGTTTCAAGTAAGAGAAATATATCAGTGCATCACAATTTGCTCTATAGAATATTTAGACTATAAAAAGAAAATTGTTAAAACTGTAGGATTTTAAATAGATGTCTTCAACTTATCTGATTGTTTAAAACATTCTCCTGAGGACTTTGATCTCCCAATTCATGTTATTGTCAGAGTTACATGTATGCTACTGAAACCATTTTCACTTTAAGCTGGTCCTAAGGTGGCTTCAAACTTCCATACCATGATTGGCAAAACTCATCGCACAACAGTGAAAATTGTTGACTTTGTTAATATCCAAAACAGAACAAAACAAAAACATGGGAGCAGCAATAGTCTTTACAGATTCCATTTAAGTTGGTTTTAAATTGTGTTAATTAAAGACCCAATTCTTTACCAGCTGTGTGTTTATTTTCCCTGAAAAGAGTTTGAGAAGCAAACACATCTGATTTTAATCTTCTACCCACAGCGAACAATGATAATGGTCCTTTCCCCCATCTTTCCCTTTAATTGGTTTTTAGATCCAGACTTTTTTGAATAGGTCTGTGTCTTGAGGTTTTAGCATTGTTAATAGTACCACCATGCCTTTGTAGCTTTGTGTATACAGCATATTAGATATTTCAGGGGAAGGGAATCTCAGATGGTTGTTCCCTAGAAAAAATAAACTAGAAGCACTTGAACAAATTTGGACTGCAGGGACATGAATTCTGTCATAACCATTATTAAATCAGTGAGTTTAAAAATATGACTAATTCATTTGGTTCCTAAATTATCTGTTTTATATTTTAATAGTATCTCTGAGAGGTATCAGAAGTAATCCTATCACAATGTCTTCTACAGTATTGGTGTATTTAAATATGTGCCCAAAAGACATCATTCACTTTGAGCAGTATTTCTTGTTACTATTTTTTATCATCAATGCGTGTGTACCTATCTGCAAACAGCTAAACAAACATGATGATCTGAAATCTAAAGGAAATAAAATACTATTTCCCCCCACTAAAATATTAGAATTGTTAGAATACTATGTTGTCTTCAACATTTGTGATATTATCAGGTTCCATTTGTGATATTGCGGGTTCCATTTTTCTGACAATGACTTGGTACTGCTTTTGATATTTTAACAACGACAGAAATTATTCTCCACTTAACTGGTATAAATGTAATATACAATAATAAAAAAGTGGGTAGCCATTCAGTATACTTATTTGGAATGACCTAACACAAATCAGTTGTGTTTCCACTTGGAACCACCATGCTGAATGATGTGGCCATCCCAAACTTGTGAATATAAATAATATTTCACTCTGTCACTGTACACACACACACACACTTTGTATATGTGCATACATATATACTATACACACACACACACAACATATTACATTAATGAAACTCAGGTGAACCATTGCTTTGACAAATAACCCTCCAATGTTTTTTTGGAATGGTAAGAAAAACTCAATAACTGAAGCAATATCTCCTCTCTTCTTTGAAATTTCAAGAACATTCCTATATACTGCTGCTTGAAGTAAGGAGTGTAAAGGAATTATTGATTGGTCCAAGGTCTTCCCAGAATCAGAGGGCTGGTTCTGTAGATACAAATAACCACATCCCTGACAAGCTTGGGAGATAAAAACAGGGCAACCTACTAAATAACTTCCAGTGGGAGTGGAGAGAATATATTGCATTCCAAAAGGGAAAAAACGATGAAAATGTTGTTCAGCTATGTAGACGTTATTAATATGGCATTGTAAAAACGTGTCTTTAAATCAGAGAAGTGGAAAATGTATTGCACAAACTTGGATTTTTGGTGTGTGTTACCAAGCAACGGGGCTCTTCCAGTGTAAGAGGTATTGCCTATATAAAATTAATATGAAATACTTTCAGACGTAGCAAATAAACTAGGTTAATGTAACGTGGTTGCTTATAGCTATGTTTTCCACATCTTTTGGTAAATATCAGCATACAGTTATTTCACCTACCTGAAGTGGTTTGTCTCTAAGAAAAATGCAAACAAGGCTGTCAAAATTTTCACTAGCTTCCCGTTCATTCCTCCTGTTTTGTGTGATGATTATGGAAAATATCCCAGAAACGATTCCAGAGAGAAGCAGGGGGAAGTACCTTGTGCTGTCTAGATTCCCAAATCCAGCAATAATTTGATTTTCTTGACAATCAAAAAGAGGAGATCTGGATGTCTACAAATTGGGGGTAAAAAATAAGAAGTGCCAGTCCTCGGAATCATGGTCAGGTCAAACCCAGGCTCATCCCCAGCAGCCAATACAAAAGAGACAAAGCATCAGAACTGGTGGTTCCCCTGGCTGCTTTTACGGAATGATGAAAAAATAAAATAAAAATTGCCCTGCTACCTTAAGAACATCATGCAAAAGGAAATCGCTGCCGCGCTGGAGAGCTATCTGTTGTGGGTTTGTTTGATTTCCCTTTTGCTTTGGAAATCAGTATCTATGAGTCGTCGTGGGGCTGTTTCTTTCCTTTTTTTCCCCCCCACTCCCGGCAGCGAGTTGTAAATGTTGCTGTGGAATGATTGGTGTGGGCTGCAGAAAAAGCTACGCTCCTGTGCCGGAATGAGACGGGAGCTTACCCTGCCTATAAATTTCAGCACTTGGACAGCTCCGAGCCCAGCTTGTGCGCATGCATCTTTCTCCAGCGGGGGGAGAGAGGGGCAGCAAGCGCAGAACGTGACTCGAGTTCAGAGCCGTTTCCTCCCCAAAGAGTGACTAACTCTCCCGCCGCCTCCCCGTTTGCAGGGCTCAGTTTGTGTGCTACAGAATCGCATGGGCTCCATTTCCCTGCGCCAGGGGCAGGGGCAGGGAGGCGCCCGGCGCCGGCCGGCAGATGAAGCCAGATGTTGCAGATGTTGCTTGCCTCTCCCGTGCCCAGCTGTTCGGGGGGGAGGGGGAGGAGGAAGGAGGGCGACAGGGCAGAGCGGCAAAGCGGGGTGGAAACAGGGTAACTCCGAAAACTCCCAGCCCCTCTGCGTGGAACGCTTCCCTGGCCCCTCCACACCAGGGGCTGAGCAGGGGCAGGGCCCTAGACAGGACACTGGGGGAACCTATCTACACGGCCTGGAGGAAGGGTAGGGCGGAGGTGGCCTGGGTGGCTCTGCACCCCCGCCCCCTCGAAGCAGCAGGGGCCTCCATTGCTTTGGCCCCTGTGGAGACGGGTCACTGGCCCTAGGAAAGGGAAAGGGGGGGGGGAGAGGAGGCCCCCTTGCCAGTCCCAGTGGAGAAGGTTAGGGAAGCTGCCTCCTGCTCTGCTTCCCCTAGGGAAGAGGCAAAAAATATCACCCTCCTGCCGTGGCTCTCAGCCACCCCCGGGGAGAGGGAACACCGCCCCCCCAAGCCCCAGGAGATGGGGGGAGAAAACGGCTGCCCCCTTGTCCCAGTGGGAAAGGGCAGGCGAGAGCAGCCCCTGACCTCTGGCCAGGTATCTGAGGGCTACCTGTAGGGCAGGAATGCAGCCCTGCGCCCTCTGCCTGATGGGGAGGTGTGTGCTGGTGAATGGCCTCTCTCCAGACAGAAAAGGCCCATTCCTCAGCCATTATGAAAAAGAGAGAAGGGGCCCCAAGACCTGAGTGCTTGTGGGGAAGGGGGGGGAGAGCCCTCCCAGAGCATTTGTGGGAGCAGCGAGAGCCAGTTTGCCCCTCGTGAGGGAGGAGACAGGTGAAGTGGTTCCTTCATCCACTCCCCCACTTCTCTTGCCTTTGGTTCCCATGGAAGATGAGGTGAAAGGACTTGCCAAAAGTCACTCGGCAGGTCAGTGACAGAGCCAGGGATAGAGCCCAGGTCTCCTGACTCCCAGTCCAGTGCTCTCTCCAAGATGTCTCCCAGCCCCTGTATTGTTTATTTATTTGTTATGTCTTCGTGTGATAAAGTGGAGTGAGACCTGGTGTGATTGAGAACTTAATTCAGTGAAGATGTGCCACATCACTTGGTGCATCTGAGGTACATAAAGAGCTAACATTGGTACTGGTAATTGCTATGGCCTTTCTGAGGTTGTTACAAGCTGGCACACATTAGAGCAGCCCTGAAGGGCACCAAGGACTGAAGCAGTCCATAGGTGGTCCCAGCATTGGGGACGGTACAAAGGTAGCACAGTATCACCGTTATCCCTTGTAGGTGCACTTAACAGGGCCCAGCACACCTGAGGATGGAGCCTATGACTGTCATAAAAATAGTTCAGTAATTTCTTTTAGGTAAATAAATGAATTTATTGGAACCTGCTATGTTAGCATTCTGGAAATCAATCAATTAATGGAGAAAGAAAAGGCATTTATCCCCTTTAACACCTCCCAAACAAACAAGTTACTTTTCCTACCTCCGCTTTATGTTCAGCTATATCCTCATCCTCCTTCCCTTCCATTAACTCAGTTCACCGGAAACACTATTTCGCTCATTTAAATAGGTTCCCACAAAACAAATATTTTAAAACACCAAATACAAAGATATTTCTCATTACCTTTGATGTGAAAAAATCCACAGTTTATAGCACATTTTTTCTAATGATTGTCGTCATCTTTAAAAATTACCTATGAAGAGCTGTTGCTGTGTTCCCAAGTTGGTCAAGGATCAAGGCTATTTAGCATTGTTCATTAAACTTGAAATAGTTGTTTGTATTTAGTCATGTACAGTACCATTTAAAAAAAAAAGACTTATTGGCCAGGCACAGAAGTTACCAGTCATTGATTTTCTGCTCCTTTATGATAATACAACAACTCTCCTAAAAGACCACAAAAGGAGTAAAATGTACAAATATAAACCTAACACAATTCCCTCCCCTCCTTTCTCCACCAGGACAACAACATTAGCTGCAGCTTGGAAGATCCAGCACATGAAATGTCAAAGACAGAGTGTATTTGTTAAAATCACGACCACCAATATCTAACAACATATCACAAATGTATGCTGAATCATTGTACTCTGACATCCAACAATACCTCCAGCAGATAATTCTGATTAAAATGGTATTAAACAAGAGAAGCCATATGTTTGGTACTGTGGTATCTCATTCTGGGAAGTGCTGCCTGGGAGACTCTCCTGGAAATATCATAACATAGTGGGATTCCGTTCTCCTTAGACAAAGGCATACATTTCAAAATGCCTTCCTGGCTCCCACTCTCAGGCAGGCAGTTGTTGATAATGCCAGGTAAATTATTCCTAAAAATTTGGACTGAAGGAAAATTGTGAAGTAACAACTTCTTCCAACAACAGGAAATATCTATTGTCTCTTTAACCTACACTGCCACCTGCTTAAAAATGTGAGGAATCTCAGGAATGCTTGTGGATGTCATGCCAAAGAAATCATTGCCTACCTCAGGTATCTCTTTGTGGAGGGTATTTAAATAGTTTTTGTGACATGACTATTGCTTCTAGGGGCAGGCAGCTGTATAGATATTCATTCAAGACGTAGCAACTGATACTTTAAGTGTATAAATTGTAACTAAATAAGTTCTGAACATTTTTAACTAGCCAAGTTTTTCCAAGCGGTGCCTCTTAACAGCTGTTTCTGTGTTTCTCAGCTGTTTTTCTCAAAACATTCCTCCAAATATCCTGTCCTCAATTTTTTTAAAAGAAGTATGTGTAAAAATGTCACAAGAGGCATAACAACAACAACGGATCAAATCCTGAAGTTTTAATCAGGGTTTTATTCTGTCCTTTGTGGGGAAAAGCTCTTGCTAATTTCAATGAGTTTTTTTCTGATTAAGGATGCAATACATTGAAGGGCTGAATAAAAAAAGTGCGTAAATGTTTTAAAATTTGGTCTAATAAAACATAATAAGAAATAACAGCATGTTTTATGTGCATAGCTCTATTTATCTGAGCAACTCAAAACAACGAGGATCTCTGTCTTAGGATTCAGGGCATGCTACCATCATTCATACATAGAGAGGACCTTCCATGCACAGATGTCCCCCTCTCTTGTGAAGTGATGGTGGAGAGAGGGTCAGTCATCACTGCAAGTGTTTTTCCCTCCCACGCAAACTCTATAGAGGGCAAAGAAATAGGGACAGTCTCTAAGGACTTGTCCACACAGGGACACTCAGGAAAGTTTAGAGCAGGGGTCGGCAACCTTTCAGAAGTGGTGTGCCGAGTCTTCATTTATTCACTCTAATTTAAGGTTTCACGCGCCAGTAATACATTTTAATGTTTTTAGAAGGTCTCTTTTTCTAAGTCTATAATATATAACTAAACTATTGTTGTATGTAAAGTAAATAAAGTTTTTTAAATGTTTAGGAAGCTTCATTTAAAATTAAATTAAAATGCAGAGCCCCCCAGACCGGTGGCCAGAACCCGGGCATTGTGAGTGCCACTGAAAATCAGCTCACCTGCTGCCTTTGGCACGCATGCCATAGATTGGCCACCCCTGGTTTAGAGTTAATCAGCTAAAGGTGTGAAGTCAATAAGCATAAATTAAAGTGTTTTAACATCCCATCCCCCCAATACTCTCACTCAGTGGAGGAAGATTTAAATTACAGGGAACTAAGGCCACTTTATCCCTGAATGGAAGTGTCCACACAGGGGGTTGACACTCAGTGCACATTGACTTCACACCTTTAGTTGATTTATCTTAACTTTATTGAGTGCCCCCATGTAGATATGCCCCACACTGACATTTGTCTAGAAATGGGTTGTTTCTTTAAGGCCTAGCCTCTTGTGAGGGGTGGTATTGAGCACCATAAATCACAGGGGAAATATTCTGCCTCAGAGACACACCATGTCTCCCAATGCTCCTTCTGCTGGTCTCAAGAGAGTAATTTGCTACCTTCAAGGAGCACAGTGGGCTTCTCTTGACCCTTCTTGGCTGGCTCATCAGCACATGATGGGACACTCTCTACCCCTTTTTTGGTGAGTTGCTCCTAAGGGACAACCTTGGCAGCTTCTTTTACATGCCCCTGTGTTCAGAGGTTGCTATTGGGACAACCCCCTACTCCAGGAGCTCCTTATTCCCTCTATCCCACTGAACAACTGCCTAAGGGTACGTCTACACTACCCGCCGGATCGGCGGGTAGTGATCGATCTATCGGGGATCAATTTATTGCGTCTAGTGTAGATGTGATAAATCGATCCCCGATCGCTCTGCCATCGACTCCTGTACTCCACCACAGCGAGAGGCTGAAGTGGAGTCGACGGGGCAGCGGCGGCAGTCGACCCCGCGCCATGAGGACGTGAGGTAAGTCGACCTAAGATACGTTGACTTCAGCTATGCTATTCTCGTAGCTGAAGTTGTGTATTTTAAGTTGATCCCCTCCCCCCCACAGTGTAGACCAGGCCTTAGATGCAGGCTAAGGATCGACTTAACATACGCAACTTCAGCTACGAGAATAGCGTAGCTGAAGTCGACGTATTTTAGGTCGACTTACCTCGCGTCCTCATGGCGTGGGGTCGACTGCTGCCGCTCCCCCATCGACTCCGCTTCCACCTCTTGCTACACTAGACACAATAAATCGATCCCCAATGGGTAGTGTAGACGTACCCTTAGAGTATAATCTCCTTGGGGCCTGTTGTTTATATTTCTATAAGATTCCATGCAAACCTATGGTGCTGTATAAACAACAGATCATTGAATCTGAGGAGAACCCTCTCTCAGGCTGCTAGGCCATTAATTGTGGTGACACTTATTGCAAACATTTTTAATACATGAGGTTTTTTCTTTTTAGGAATATGCTTTAGCTCTGACTAATACTCTATGGAGTCACCCTTCCTCATTATTTTCTCATGTTACACAGAGGAGAAGAAAAAATAATCGTACAAATGGGTCACAACTAAACAGTAGCCACACTCCATATTTACTCCCTCCGAGTTCTACTGTGCCAGGTGCTGAACACTTATGTGACATGTTGAGTGCCCTCAACTCCCTCTGATGTCAATGGGAGTTGAGGGTGCTCAACACATTGGTCAAGACCTTGCAGGATTGATCCCTCTAAGTGCTTCTTCCAGGATTACTTTATAATTCCACATTCCCACAGGATCTGTATATTCCTACTATTAATTTACTCTCACAGTATTTGTCATTTTGTATCTAGCCACAGCCATTTTAGCATCATTCCAGCGTTTATGGAAAGAGGGATTATTTTTAAATATTTGAGAACATTTAAATCCATTGCTACATGATCTGTGCATGCAGATTTGTGTTTCCTTCACTAGCAACTGATGTGATCTGTCACCTGATACAGTATATTTTAGATATATTCCCTTTCAAAATTTCTGTATGCATTCAAGAAGCTTCCCCCAATTTCCCCCCACTCCACACCTCCACACACACATACACCCACACACTTTCTAGCTGTACAGGGGCACTCCTGATATCAGCCTCTGTGCTATAGAAAGCAGGATTCCAAGAAAGAGGTGAGGAGTGGAAGAAGTAGGGTCCTGACCGCGTCCTGCTTTTGACATGCATACTAACAGACTGGCCTGCAGAGCAGCTCTGGCACACCCAGGGGTGCAATCTGCTCTCTTCATTCATGAGGAAGAGCCACAATCTAGATCTAAATATGTAGTGGGAAAGTGTCCAGATTTTATCCTTATGCTAATCAGCTATTCTGTGAAATACCTTCTTAAATTTGGTATAGTTTTCTGATTGTGGACACAGGGAGCTTGTGTTTAACTGGCAAGTCATCAAGGGAGAAAAAAAATATCTCTGTCAATGAGTCTATAGAGAGAGTATTCCCTAATAAATTCCTTCTTTCCACTATGAGTACAATGATCCTGATTCATCATAAGATTTAAACTTGCTTAAATGAATCCCTGTTAAGCAAAGCACTTCATCTCCCTTGCTTCAACAGGTCTTCTGTCAAACCACCCCACTGACAACCTACTAACCCCCAACCTCGTGTTGTCTTCATGAGAGGGAGAGGCTCATCACCTGCTTCCCTCCTTGGCTTCTTTGCTTCTTGGCAGCTCTGTTTCCTCCTCTGGCATCTTTAGGGAGCATACATTGTCCCCATTTTTCTACAAAGCATGAAAAATCAAAGTCCAAATGGCTTCTGCTGACCTTCCTGAGCAACTTAGGTAGATACTCAAGCCAATCAGGCATCAGGAAGCAACAACATATGACTTAACCATATGACAAAATCCAACTAAACCAACTCAAAACTTGAAAACAGACCATGAAAAGTTGTACTGAATTTTGAATGCTGCTAATCAGATAGTGAGGGAGAAAGTTGTATCCAATTTTGATTAACTGTTGACAGGAAACACTGTATTTTCATGATAGATCCATGAACTAGGAAAAGGACAATATTTGACTATTTTACAAAGCATAGTCAGAAAATAGTTACAAACCTTATCACAAACATTCACTGATGGACATCAGTTATTAAGCAACCTACAGTGGAAGGCTCCTTCTAGTAGAATAAGTTTTATATCTGTATCTATGATCCTAAAACTTGAATAATACCTAACCTTAGTGTTGATGAAGGCTTCATAGTATTCTGACATATGCCATTTCTTTCTATGGCTCAAAGAATACACATAATCTCGTCACATGCCATTCGGCCTCAGGACATCATCCCTCCACATTCAACACCCTTATCACAGAGGAGTGCCTAGGGGGATGATAAGAAATAGGCTGGAAAATGTTCTACTATTGAGGTCTCATTTAAAAACCACACACATCTATTTGTGGTATGTTCCCGAAGCAACCTCAAAAGACATTGCATTCTTAATGAAACTCAAAAGTTCAAAGGCAGAAATAAATGAACTCATATGTTTTGGGTCAAAAGTCATCTAGAGCTTCTTGAAACTCTTTAATATAAGTCATTGCAATTAAAAAGAAAAATGTAAAAGGTGTGACTGGATTAAAAAGGAGGCCAAAATCGTGGACTTACATTAAAAGCCAGATCGCCCAGCTGAGGTAAAATGACATCACTCAGTTGATCGCAGTAAAAATGTACCAATTCAGAGCAGATGATGAGGATCTGACTCTAAGTGTGCACTGTCTGCTGTAGAGTAGAGAAAGGGTCAGATCCAAAGACCATTGAAAGCAATTGGTAGCCTCTCCATTGATCTCAGTGGGCTTTAGATGAGGCCCAAAGAGTCAAATAGAAAAATAATCAAGTCCAATACATGATCTTTAATAGATGTGCTAAAACAGAAATGTTTGAGTTAAACTAAAACGGTATCATCCTGAACTTGTATAAATTGACTTCAATGGAGCTAATCTGATTTCTAAGTGAGGATCTGGCCCAGCAAATCTTCTGATCACCCAGATGCCTGAGAAATAATGCAAAGCTGCATTATTTAACTCTCCCTCATCACAGGGTCTCAGAAACTGGGTTCCAGCCCAAGCCCAAATGTCTACACTGCAATTTTATGGCTCTCTAACCCAAGCCCATGCCAGTTGACCCAGGCCAGCCATGGTTATGTTGTGGGTCATAAACTGATGCCTACATGGATGCTTTGCAAATCTCTTCTTATGAAGCTTGAGCCTTCTTCACTTTAGAAAGTAGTTGCTAATTTGGAGGGAAATGGGCCATGACATCCAAAAGTAGTTTGGCGTAGACCTGCAGTAAATTACTATCCCCCTGCACTGTGCTGATTCAGCTACCCTAGCCAAGATGCAGGGAGGGTGGAGCCAAAGCTGTGCTCATTCCCTTTCCCCCTGCAGCGGTTCTGGGGAGGAAATAAGCAGGCAACCCTGTTTACTTCTACACACTTGGTCTGGTTGGTGTGGATGGAGAGTCTTATTCCCCTTTCATGGGCTTGCAGTCTAAGTCACAGTCTAGCCCACAGTAAATACCAGGAGAATGTTAAAAAGCTGCCTTTCCACTGAATATGGCTTTTATCTCAAGTGAGTGGAAACATCAAGTACAATTTCTATACACTACCTCAGATGTAAACTGAGGGCTTGTCTACACTGCCCCACAGTTCAGACTACAGGGGTGTGAATAGCAGTGTGCTCCAAAGGACTGCTGTAATTCCCTCGTGTGGACACTATGGTTGTGAATGAAAGGGTTCCTAGTTCACTTTAGGTAATCCTTTTTGGTAATGTGAACTAGGAACCTTTTAGTTAGCACCTGCAGCGTCCACACAGGGGAGTTACAGCACAGCCCTTTGGCATGCACTGCTATTCTTTCCCCTGTAGTTCGAACTGCAGGGTAGAGTAGACATCGCCTAATTGTGGCCATTCCCATTAAGATCAATAATGTAAACTAAATCATTCTCTTTCTTTTGTTATGCATGAACCTACACTCAACAAGCTTATGAGTATTACACATCTGCATGCTCCTGCCCATCTCATTTGTTTAGTTTATCTGAGCTAACCACAACCATGAAAGACAAGTCAAGTCAGCAACCATATCTTTTAATTTTGATAGCTGAATTGAATTTTTGACCAGAGTTCATTTTTAACATTTCTAATTTATTAAGTTCTGAAGGAGCGCATTACAGAAAACCACAGCAAGAAAGAACGACACAAAAGGTTTGTCTAATATATGTCTGATTGGGTGGCTAACAAAGAGTTCTGGTATATCAGACTAGTAGGATGATTTATCTAGCGAACACTAGATTCCAGTACATATGTACATAAAAACTCTGTCACAGTTCTTAATTTCATTTCCAGCAGTTACTTTGCTCCAGCTGTTGTACATTGATCTGATGTACAGAACATCTTGCTTTGTACTATAGATTAGTGATTTTAGTAGACACCAAAAATGATATACTAAGCCATGCCACACATTATACAGTCTTTCCTTAAAGCCATCAAGCTAAATATGCCTGTGTTGTGATACTGATATTTGTAAGTCTTGGACTTTGATATTTTAATCAAATCTGCATCCTCCTTGATTTGCAACAAAACTGGTTTTTTTCTTAACTTTACTCCTTTTAATGCTCGCTAAGCTTAGTCACAATAACATTATTTAAATTGTCTTTGCAATATGGCATCCTATCAAGTCTTAAGTATGTTGAGATCTAGAATGGTGTAATCATATTTACAGACAGAAGAAGACTGGCAAAGCTTAATTTATTTGTAAATGGATTACAAGAGTTTCCTTAAACTGCTCTTTTAATTTTTTATGCCTGGTGAAGAACATGCCGAAAACAATAGTAATACAAAATATGAATGATTTAGATAATTAGTCATGTTGGAGTCTGTGCTATTGTGTGCAGTTGTCCTGGTTCTATATCATCAAGATTATGTATACCCCAGTAAATCCAAAATGTGGGTGCCACTACGTCTCTGTACAGTGTCCCAGAATGTAAAAAAAGAAAAAGAAAAAAACTTGCTGAGTGATATCCTGACATTGCCTTATGATATTTGTGCTATGATATTTCTTTGTCACAGTCCAACAGAATGTTCAGTATTGATGCAATATCAAGACACAAATATTACAATGTGTGACGTTGTGCAGTCTATATGGTTTTATAAAAACATGATAATAAGTGAATATAATGTAACTGGGATAGTTTTATAAAGATTTGATAATAAGTGAATATAATGCAACTGGGATATGCTTCGTGCAAAAGGTCTCTTGTAAGGTATCATTACAAAGCTCATAATCTACTGAGTGTGATCATCCTATTTGTAGAAATGTACCACTCTTGTATCTAAAACTAGAAATATAAAACATAACTCTGAGGCCCTATTGTAATTATGTAAAGTGTGGGCCATTCATGATGGTTTGGAATCTTGATGACTCCCATTAACCAGGACCATTGTCTGCAGATGGCTGTGTTTACCTGTTAGTCTTCCTGTATATGTGTGCGCTGGCAAGTGGGCAATGAAGTCTTGCAGTGACATGTGATCATGTCACCTGAACTGGAATCCATCTTTAACCTGGTGCTTTTCCAGTGAGGGGGGGTGGAAACCCAGAGGGACAAAGGGTTCCTGCCTTATGCAAAAGATATATAAAGGGGTGGAAGAGAACAGAGCGGGAGAGGAGCCATCATGAAGAATCCCCTAGCTATCACCTGAGCTGGAACAAGAGCTGTACCAGGGGAAAGAATTGTGCCCAGGCCTGGAAGGTGTCCAGTCTGAGAAAATCTTACTGAAGCATCTCTGAGGGTGAGATTATCTGTATTTAGTTTGATTAGACATAGATTTGCGCATTTTATTTTATTTTGCTTGGTGACTTACTTTGTTCTGTCTGTTACTACTTGGAACCACTTAAATCCTACTGTCTGTATTTAATAAAATCACTTTTTATTTAGTAATTTACTCAGAGTATGTACTAATATCTGGGGGAGCAAACAACTGTGCATATCTCTCTATCAGTGTTATAGAGGGCGAACAATTTATGAGTTTACTCTGCATAAGCTTTATGCAGGGTAAAACGGATTTATCTGGGTTTAGACCCCACTGGGAGTTGGGCATCTGAGTGCTAAAGACAAGCACACTTCTGTGAGGTGTTTTCAGGTAAACTTGCAGCTTTGGGACAAGTGATTCAGACCCTGGGTCTGTGTTGGAGCAGACGGGCGTGTCTGACTCAGCAAGACAGGGTGCTGGAGTCCTGAGCTGGCAGGGAAAACAGGAGCAGGGGTAGTCTTTGCACATTAGGTGGCAGCTCCCAAGGGGGTTTCTGTGATCCAACCTGTCACACAATGAAACACTGATTATTTTGTGGCTCTTCATGGCCTCATTCCATGTAATGTGTCCTCTCTTATTTTCTCTCTCCAACCTTCAATTGTTTAATTACGAACAGGAGGGATGGGTGTGTATGTGTGTTCTCCCCACAGTTCTGGCTGCTGGGATGAAGGGCTGTTTCTCTTCTCTATCTCACACACTCTCTACCTCTTCTGGCAGCTAGGAAGGAAAGGGAGCAATCTCAGTATCTTCATTCCAATTATTCCCGGTAACCCCACTACCTCATGGGCACCAAGCAGAGTTGTGAGTATTCCAGTGATAAGAATTCCCATTAAATATCAAAACTGGATGAAAGACCCTAGGAAATCTTTGGTGGTTCTGGACCCATAAGCTCAGTATCACTTGTTTCGAAGTTCAAAATTAGTTTTTCCTATGCTTAAAGGTGACCTGCAAAGTATCATCTAAATTATTATTAATTTTAGAGCGATTACTGTATTCATAAGCTTTATAACATCAAACTTTTCTATCAGTCTTGTGGCTAGGGCAAGGGACTGAGCATTAGAGCGTAAAGTGGTGATTTATCCCTGGTTCTGCCACCAGCTTGGGCAAGTAATTTATTCTTGCTGGATCTGTTTCTTTTTTTTCCCCCTTAAGATATTATTACTGCTATCCAAAGATCCAAAGGGGGAGGGATAGCTCATGGTTTGAGCATTGGCCTGCTAAACCCAGGGTTGTGAGCTCAGTCCTTGAGGGGGCCACTTAGGGATTGTGGGCAAAATCAGTACTTGGTCCTGCTAGTGAAGGCAAGGGGCTGGACTTGATGACCTTTTGGGGTCCCTTCCAGTTCTATGAGATAGGTATATCTCCATATATTATCCCACTATGCTCAACAAAGTTTTCACTTTCTCTCTCTCTGTGCATATATATATGCACAAGGAGTGTTTCACTCACCACTGAAATGCAGCCACATCTGTATGGTCATCCTACAGAAACACCACAGACTGCCCATATCTGTAAAGGACTTTGAAACCCAAAGATGAAAGCTGCTATGCAGTATGTTATTTATTTATCAAATATTGTGTCAGATTGGCATGCTATGGACTTTTCATATAAATGACATTCATGGACTCTGTCCAGCATACACAGAATAGTACATGGTACTACAAAATGGAACATGTTGCTATCCACATTTGTATAAAAAGTATTATTTGAGATGTATATGGTCATACAATTAAAAAACATATCATAATGTATATGCATAGCGGGCCAAAATTAAGGCTGCCTGTGCATTTCCTGACTTCTTAGTGCTTAACTATGCAACCTTTATATTCTCTTAACTTAAAATTCCAAACAAAAAATATGACCTCAATATTCAAAAGTTTAAAATATCAACTGGTCTCTTCTCACATTTGGTGATGTCCTCTGGCAGCAGCAATATTGAGTGACAGCTTACAGAGAGATGATAAAAGAAAAATACATTACAGAAGAAATTTATGTGCTAACCTCTTTCATCTTTGAGAAATAATTAAGCAACCAAGCAAAATTTGCATCAATAACATTGTACTCATATTATTGTTGCAGCACCAACATAAATCTGACTTATAAATATTAGATCAGTGTATTAAGCAGTAGTCTATAGAGTAGAAATAATAAGGTCTGGTGAAGAGTTACCAATGTCCCCCCCTCAGTGCATTACTATTGACAATAACTATTGACACATAGATAAATTATGCATTCGTTACACAGTACATACTGAGAGGAGACGAGACTCCTATAGAGATTGTGGATCCTTTCATATCTATCCTTTAATTGTTTACACACTACAAAAAAAACAAAAGTCATACTCCCAGCCTTTTCTCATTTCCTGGCAAAATATAAGCCAAACTGAAGTCAATTGGAATTGGAACTCATTCAGCCCCTGTAAGTGCTCACCACAACAACAATTGTGTTTGTTAAACAGGTCAGTCTTTAAGGCATTTAACAATAAAGGGCTTTCTTTGCCTTCATACCAGTTCAGCAACTTTTTCTGCTTATGGCAAAGCTTTAGTCAATTTCACAATGAAAAGTAATGGTTTACAATAAGGTACCTATGGTATACCGCTAAAATAATCTAGGTGCTAGTGATTCTTGACAACACTGTCCAGGCAACTGCCCATCCACATAGCTCTGAAAGAGTATATTCCAACAACTGAGTACTCACTTTGTAGTAGTGAAATGTTCAGAGTCTTTGCTGCTTGACTAGTGTGAACAGAGACAGTGGAATTAAGAAAAAAAAGCAGCCCATCAACTTATGGTAAAAAAATAATCAAATTTCTTTTCCAGCTATTGATATCTGCATTAAAAAAGACTTTTGTATTAATTATTTTTTCTTCAAAGGACAGATGCTAACTAGTGGTTAGCTCAGGAGGGAGGAGGGTAGCAGCATCCTGAGAATGGGGTGGGTGTGGAGGGCTAGGACTGGGAGTGAGGGGGAGATATAGCTACTTATTCGGGGAGGAGGGTGGAGCCAGCTCCCAGCTGGGAAGGAGGGTCCTGGGGATTCCTTCCTGCTCCTGGGCCCATTCCAGCTTCTCCAGAACCTATTCCCGGCTCCCAGCTGGGCCCCAAGGCAACCACTCCAGATCCCACTCTCATCTCCATCCGCTCTGAACATGCACGAGTCTACACAGGGGTGGAGTCCCTAGAATATTTCCATTGTGGGGGGTAGGAGCCTTCCCTGTCCCACAGTTCTGCTACCTCTGGGTTAGTTCATGGGGGTGGGATTTCACAGAATGCTCAGTGTTGGTCCAACTCTGCTCCAACTGAAGTAAATGTGAGTTTTACCCACTCATTGTTTTTGAAAATCCCACCCTATAAATCTAAATTTGTATCCTTTAAACCTGGGTAAAACAAACTTAAATAAATAGAAATAATTAATAATAATATAAAAAAGATCTTACATAGCACTTTCATCAGTAGTTCTCAAAGCACTTTATAAAGGAGGAAAATAACATTATCCACAAGGGTTTTAAACCTTAAATTACAGTTCATGCCTTAGATAGACAAGGTGGGTGAGGTAATATATTTTATTTGACCAACTGCTGTTGGTGAGAAAGACAAGCTTTCAAGCTTACATATGAAATGCAAACTTCACAGATGAAGAAAAAGGAAACAAAACTGAACAGTGACATCTATTTCCTGACCAAATGCATTAAACAAAGCATCATCCCCAGAGTTCTCACCATCTATAACACTCTGACTACTACATTCAATTCCAAGACCTGAAGATGAGCTCTATGTAAGCTCAAAAAACTTATCTCTCTCACCAACAGAAGTTGGTCCAATAAAAGATATTATCTCACCCACCTTATGTCTCTAATATCCTGGGACCAACAAGGCTACAGCAACACTACATAGTTCATACCTTACTTATTTCCAATGAAATTACAGAATTTCATCATCATATTCAATCATTGCACTAGAATAACCTCTTGGCATTTGAAGATGGCTCTCAATAAGACATCTTAGATAACTCCAGGTAACATCCAAGTAGCTGTCTTAGCTTCCCTCACTTAGGTGTTTACAATTTGAAAATTCCAGGCTGAATGGGATTGCAACAGATATTTCAACCACATGTAGTCCCCTAGAGGACAGTGCTGTATTAAGTTATGCATCACTGTGGGCCAGCTCCAGAGGGGAAGGTGTGACAGCCTGTACCCCTTGTGACACTCTGTAGCCCATGTTCAGCCCTATTATATGATTATGATATATTGTATACAAAGTATGTTTTGTGAGGTATCATTTTAAACACAGAATCTACTGAACATTATTATCCTGGTAAAATATGTGTGGCAACTTTGTATGTAAAATTATGAGCCTCTACTGTATAACAATGATTTTACTGTAGCATGTTACCGGGTTAGAAAAGCAGGGCCAAACTAGTTTTTCAAAGACAAAGGCACAGCGAGGGATCAGCATAATCAAATGAAACCACCAGGAACTATCGCCTCTATCACCTAGATAAGTGGTCATCCTTTGGCAGGAAGAAGGGTGTAAGCGAGAACTTTACATATTAGCAATGGAAAACAACAGGCAGTCCAGTGCAAACAGACTGACTGTCACCTGAATCCCAGCTGGGGGTAATCCTCAAAGAGGGGTGGAGGGGAGGATATAAACAAAGTATTTGCAATTCACCTGATAGACAGCTGGCAGAGCACATATGCAATGGAACTGCTGACCCCATTATGCAGCAAAGACTTTTCCAGTACAAAGCGTCAGAATATAAGGAGGAGGAAAAAAGGCCTCTGGCCACCTCTTCTTCCCCATCTCTACTCATGGCAACAAGATCACTTGAAAGACAATAGGAGCATCATTGAATTGGGGGGAGTGGTCCTAGCTGGAAGGCTTTCCAGTTAGTATGGACTGCTGAAGGTTTTTGGGTGAGAGAAACATTTTTGATTTCAAATCTTACTTAGCTTGGTAAAGATTAGGAATTAGATTGCGGTTTTAGCTTTTTATATCTTTTGTAACCAATTCTGACTTTTATGCTTTACCACTTGTAATCACTTAAAATCTATCTTTCTCTAGTTAATAAACTTGTTTTATTGTTTTAGCTAAACTAGTGTGTTTTGATTGAAGTGTTTGGGGAATCTCTAGTCAGGTTAGGTGGTGCAAAATCTGGTACAATGGCTGGCGCACAATAATTTTCTTTGATGAAATGACAGACTATTAATGAGCTTGCATTGCTCAGTAGTGTGCTGGACAGGACAAGATGCCCATTTCTTGGGGTGCAAGGCTAGAGCTAAGAATTTGCAGGTGTCACCCTGTATGCAGTTCATGAGAGGCTGGGCAAGCATTCATGGACCTTGGTTGGGAGTGACTTTACATGCTAATGGCTCTGCGTGAGCAGAGCCAGGAGATGTGCTTTTCACTAGCAAAGCAGTGTAAAAGGCACCCTGGGCTGCAGAATTAAAAGGACACAGTGGTTCAACAGTCCTGTACAAATTCATATCTGTTCGCTGCACCACTATGACATTCCCCAGGGTACAATCTGGACTGTTGAACTGCTGTGTCCCTTTAACTGTACTGTGAAGGCTCTCCTAGAGGGTGTTACCAAAACTCTTCCAGGAACCAAAAACAATGGGGGTGATTATGGTGAATCCCTTAGTTTGTAAACCCCCCCCAGAGAGGCACCACATGATAGGGAGGCTTGCATATACTGGTTCAAACTGGGTTTTCCAGAGACCAACAGTGAAAGAACGGGCTGGGTTTAAACTGACTCAGGCCTTCTTTGTGATCCAGCAAATGGTCTGGACCTTCTGTCTAAGGGAGGACCCCGACCCTTGAGGAAGGGTTGGAGAGATTTTGGCTGACTAGGACTCCATAAGACTGATGGGTGACTCCTGGTGCATTTACTGTTTAAATCTGTTTATTGTTTTTATTGTGTTTTCTCTGTAATGCTTTTACTTCATGAATAACTGTGTTTGTTTAGAAACAACTTTGTGGTAACCAGTAAAGTAACACACAGGTGCAGTTAGGCAGCCCAGCTTGCTGAGGATAGCACATTGTAAGGCAGGGAGCTGTGCAGCCTTAGAAAACCCCAGTCAGAAGGGAGTGGAGCAAGGGTCCCTGTCCAGAGACAGAATACATTAGGAGATCTGAGACCTGAATGGGCAGTCTTGGAGTGGACCAGGGGAAGAGCGATACAGGTTCAGTTACCTTGTAACTCTGACAGTGATCACTGAGCATTTCAAGATGTGAAGTCACCTAACCAAATCATTTTATTCTGTGGTAAACTATGCCCTTCAAATTACATTAGGTATCCACAATGCTCATCAAGAAACTAATTCATGCATTTGAATCAAAATAATAACCCTTATATTCCAGCTCCTCATAATCTTCTGTTTCTATCCCTTCCCTCTGTTTTTAAGAAAATATTGCCAAGCTGGGGAGAAGTGAAGATGTGATTTTTTGAACATCTATCCAGTTTGTCATTCAGGTTTAAAGGACAGCAGTGAGATTAAGGCAAAGAGACTAGGATGTGAAGAAAAGGAATTCATCTTGTTTAGACAGATCTTCTTTGGTGCATATCTGCTGAAGCCTCTCCCTTCAACTATTATGGCATTTGTTTAAAATACTTAACGCTAGATGGGTAGTAAAAAGTAGCTCAGTCCATGTCAAGCTGTGGTATTCACTAAAAGCTCAAGCCTATCAGGAAGATAAGTTTTCTTTCATGGTTTAAAATCTCAAATTATTTACCCAGTGGACAGAGATGGTCCCTTTAGGGTAGCACTAAAGAAGTCTATTCATCCTGGTTTTTACTCTCTGAAGGCTTATCATGTGGCATTGGTGATGTTTTTTGTAAATATGCAATGCACAGAATTTAAAAGATTTATTTCATGAGTGTTCTGCCCAAATCTTCCTATTGCTTCACTAGCCAATTCCAGTGCAAAAAGTGGAAACTACCCTCAATTTCTAAAGGAAATTTTACCCAATAAAACCAGTTGAACATTCAACTCATGAATAAAGGCTTAAATAAGTTTTATAAACATTTTAACAGAAGCATGGTAAAGAATTTTTAATTTTTAAAGTTATTTATTTTAGTTTTCAGGCTAAATTCTTCTTCCTGATTTGCAGGGATGAGCTCATCAAGGCTTTGTGTAGAACTCATGTTAATATCAGTGGGAGTTCTGACATTTAGGTCCTGATCCACCTCACACTGAAATCAAGGAGAGCCTGTCTATTGCCTTCAAACAGAGTTCAGCTTCACCCTGGGGTTACAGAAGGGAATTTAGACATTTATTTCTGTTTTTTACATTATTTGTAACATCCTCTTATAAACACAAAAACATTACTTTAGCTACACATGTTAGCATTTTTCAGTTAGCAAACGTTCATTTATTTTGTCTTGTGTTTTCTTTGGAACACAATCTTTCGTCATTTAATTTCCTTCCCAGTGACTGAGCATCGATCATAAAGTCATGGATGTGCTGCAACATATCATAAAACATTAGGTCCGATATAAACTGTCTAGCTGCAACAGATTGGTAGTTCACTGTTTTTATTTATTTCTTTATTTTCAAAGACAGATTTCTCCAAGTAACCTCCAATCTGCCCATTTAGTCACATGCTAGGCTGTCACTCAGTCCCCAAAGCCAGTGCTGCTCACTGCAAAGAATTTTAAGCCTAATCCATAGAAAAAAAATCTCTCAGATCCCAGATAGCCTCACAGTATAACCGGTACCATGGCTATATGACATGATCCACAGCCCTCTTCCCCTATTACAGAAATTAGACCATTCATGGAATGTTGAATGAGTTAGTTGATTAATGAAATAATTGATAAATGTGGTCCTGAATTGTCATTTTCCGTTACTACTGATGTATAAAGATTAGATTTCTCTTATGTTCCACTCTCCATGTTCTCTAGTCTCAAAAGATTTACCGTTTTGGTACAAAATATAATTCATCAGCTATTTCCAGTTGTGTTGCAAGAAGGGACAGTCCAAGCCATCCCAACCTTCATAACACACATGGATAATGAAAACACACTATTGAGATAGGAAGATGCCTCTTTGATGTAGTATTAGTTATATACACTGGGATTTGCAAAGGAGCCTAAGGGACTGGGCACTCAACTCCCACTGAATTTCTTACTCCCTTACATCCAGAGATCCCATTATGCACAACAAAGTGTATGCACTATCTATCTATGCACAAGGATCTGTTCACTTGCCACTAAAATGCAGCCACATCTGCATTGTCAGTGTACAGTAACACCATACAACAGTTCAGGACAGAAAAAGCGAAGAGTAGCTAATCCAGCAAAATGTAGGAGGAAGGTAGGTAACCAGAACAGGATTATCCAGTTGGGATTCGGCTGGCTGGTTGGAGTTAACAGTACTGTTCTGGGATGAACAGAGCTATAGAATATTTAAATGACCACAGTTGTTTAGGATCTGAGTATTATACCTCATCCAAACGTTGGCAGTTCCAGTAGCGCAGTGTCTCCCCCTAATACCATGCTACGGCATTAGTTCTGTACTGACGCAGAATAAAGACTGCCATCTACTGAAAGTATAAGCCATACTGTGATGGGGTATTTACCCCCACACCAGCACTGGCCCGGAAGAGGCAAATTAACCTTCACAGTTGCACCTGAAGGGAGGCCCAGGGATTTATAAATAGTGGATGAAGCCCGGCTGGGGGAGAAGATGGGAGAGGAATAAAGAGAGGAAGCCTATGCTAGCAGGAGGGCTGTAGGGGAAGAGTCTGCAGTCATTCGCTGCAACCAGAGAGGTGGGGAGGAGGAAACCTGGGGGAAGAATAAGCCCTGGTATCCCAGCCGTGGAAGAATGGTCAACCCCAGAGGAATTGTGGAGAATGAAAGCCTTAGAAAGCAGGGTATGAAGAAGCCCAGGAAAATCGCAGCAAGGAAGGGAACGGTGTAGACCATGGCTGATGGTTATAGGGTCGCTGGGCTAGAACCCAGTGCAGTGGAAGGGCCTGCTTTAGAGGAAGCCAGGGACAGAGGGATCTTAGCCCATGGCCCAAATCTGCCCACCTTTCCCCTTCTGGAACCATAAAGAACTCTTGAAGTAAATCCATCCTATAATAAATCCACCTATTTTACAGAGGTTTTTGATTAGTACAAATGACTGAACAAAAACATCTGGAAAAAATCTGTTTTCATGCAAAATAAAACAAATGTTTTGTCAAATGAAAAATTTGAAACAATTCATTTCAAGTCAAGTGAAATGTTTCAGGTTGACCTGAGACTATTTTTTGGCACAGGGGGGAAGGGGTGAGTTTTGTTTTGTTTGTTTTTTGTTTCATTCTGAGTCACCAAAACATTTCAGTCAACTGAAAATGAATTTTTGACACTGAGTTTTTCATTTTTATTTGGTCATTTTGGGTGGTTTTCACCCTTTGTGTTTTCTTTTTTAAAACCACCAAATTTAAAATCGAAATGTTGTTTTAAAGAGAAAAGTCAAAATGAAATAGTTAAAATGAAAAGGTTTCAACTCTTAAAATAAATTTTCCCCACCTGATCAAAATAGGAGTTTTGAACCCTGAAAAAAAAGCATTTCTTGGTGAAAAAACAATGCATTGAATAACAATTTGCCCAGCGTTAGTTAGAAGCTATGGGAGTTTAGAGCTATTATGTTTTCCACCAGAGGGCCTGCACACTTATTTTTCATTAATGCAATAGAAACATATAGAGCAGAGGTGGCCAAACCACAGCTTGTGAGTTCCATGTGGCTCTTTTACAGGTAAAGTATGGCTCGCGGAGCCCTCCCATCCCCCCATTCTCCGCCTACCAGACTGGGAGTGGGGAGCTCGGGGCTTCTGCCCTGTGGTGGGGTGCTGGGGCTCAGGGCTTCTGCCAGAGATAACTGCTGAGAATGGGGGGGGGGCACAATTTCAAGGTTCACCCCCCCCAACAACTTGAGTTACACACCTGCCAGGCATACACCCCCTTATCCTCAGCGGTTCTCCCTGCAGCTCCCAGATGTTTGCTGCTGTTTCTTCCCATGGCCGCAGCTGCCAGCTTGCTGGCTCCAACAGCTGCTGTGCAGGGAGGGGGTCCAGTGGCACCAGGTGTCTGAGCAGGGCCAGCAAACCCTGGTAAAAATTTGGAGAGGCACGTGACCCTATGTGCCCCCCCATGCATCACTTCTGGCTTCTGCCCAGCAGGGAGGGGCATCTCAGGGCTTCATGCCTGCCAGGGCTCAGGGCTTCAGCAGGAGTGGGGCTGGAACCCTGAGACTCCTTCCCCTCAAGGCTGAAGCCCTGAGCCCTGGCAGGTGCCTCCACAGGGCTGAAGCCCTGAGTCCCCCTTCCCTGCAGGGCAGAAGCCCTTAACCTCACCACCCCACCACAGGGCTGAAGCCCTGAGCCCTGGCAGGCGTGCCCCTGCTCTCGAACTTCTGAAGATTGTTTATTCGGCTTGGAGGGTCAGTACGTTTGGCCACCCTTGGTATAAAGAATGCAGGAGAAAAAGTGAATTGAAATATTGAATATTATATAAGGGATACAAGTGACTCAGTTTTGTAGCCACTTAGTGCATAGAAAAAGGAAGCTGCTCATGGGAGTTCCTTGTTCAGAATGGCTGCAGGGTTGAGCTTAACACAGTACAAAGTAACTGTATGCATGTTCCCTAATGCATACCAACATAAAAGTGCTTTAAAATGCCATGATAATCAGATTTAACGTATAATGTCATTTTTGCTTCTCGAAGTGTGAGAAGAATTTCCCTATATTTTGGTTATTCGCTTTTCCTAAATTAGGGCACCAGCTACACTGATTTTATGTGATGTTAGAACTATCTGGTCTATCCAAAAGTACAATCAGAACAAATAGAATACAAAAGATATAGGGTTAAATTGTCCAAAGTGCTGTTTTCAAAATGATTTAGGCACTTAGGAGTCTAATTCTCATTGAAAGTCAGAGACAAACTAGGCCACAAAATAGAGGCGTATAAGAATAACCTCTTCACACTGTTCTCCTGTCTGCAGAGGGACTGAATCAGGTTCTCAACTTTTCGGTCCCAGTTCCCAAGCTGCTTACTGCCCAGGTTATCTCTGCTCCCAGGATGCTGCCTCTCACCTGATCTCGTAGCCTCTGGCTTTCCCTTCTCTTGAGCATGGTCTTTCCTTTTCCTGTGCTCTCTAGAAGCTCTCTATGTTGTATAGAACCAACAAGGCTCATTACAATATTTGAGCAGCTGAAAGGATGACAATGTTTAGCAGACAGCAGCCAAGAAAGATCTACTCCAGACTGGGCATCAAAACAATGGGCGGTGAGTCACAAAGTAATGAGTGGGCATCGCCATTTTTAGTAATTAGAAGGTGCTCAGTCCCGCATATAAATATTCCCGATGCATTTCCAGAAGGCCCAATTTAAACTTGAAGGCCCAATTCCATTTCCATTTCCAGAAGGCCCAATTATAACATTTTGTCAGTAGGAAAGAGAGCATCTTAAAGTTGCCTAGTTATTTCTAGACTTCTCTTAGAGCACACCTATGGACAATTTTATTCAGTTCCAGACAACACAGCACACAAATGGCACATTACCAGGATTAGCAAGGAAAGTCATGATGAGGTACCACAACTGGAGGTGACGCTCCATGCATTTGACTTTGAATCATTCGCATTGATGAAGCCTGCTATTCCTTCTGATAGCAATTACAAAACACTGCACTTAGGCACAATTTGCATCAATTAACTGAAAATGCACTCCAAGATATTCCTCTGGTTTTAAGTGGCATTTGTTTTCCTGCTAGACAAGCTCATATATTTCAGTCAGACATGCATATGTATTAAAGGCAATTATGAAAATATACATTATTTATCTATTAGTTGCAGAGGAAAATATTTGTGATGATTTTTACTGGTTTTTCAGTAGTCAGTTTTCCATTTCTCACCACCTTTCCCCTGGATTACTAATGAGTCTGAACTTGTGCTTTTTAATGCCACTTCAGTTAAAGGGACAGGCACCAATCCAGTTAAATGGATGGCCCTTTCTGAAGCCTTGCTCCCAGATAGCTTTCTACACCTAAGAGACAGATAAAGAGCTACATCTGTCTGTGCCATTCTCTGTGGGGTTTCATCTACTACCACGCTCTGAAATACAATTCTCCACCATCAGCGAAAAAGGATGGTAATTGAAACACGTTCTTGAATTCAAGCTTCCACGGGCAAAAATATGTAGAAAAATATTTTAAACAGATGCTGGTTTTGCAGAACTATGATACTGATCTGAATCAACTGACTTTTGGAATCGTCAATTGAAGTGCCAACAGCTAGATCTTCATGCTCTGTCCTGTATAAATTTCCCTGTTCACTTATAAAGCTCTAAACTGCAAGATTTTGGGAAGAGAGTTCCCTGGAATAACCTCAGTGAAATGGTGAAGAGTGATATTTCTACTAGTTCCAAAAGCTCTTTCCTAATAAGATTATAGATCCCTCCCCCCTCCTCTTTCCTCTCCCTCACCCCCTTCTCCAATAAATAGTTATATATTATTTATTTTTCAGAAAAACAGACTTTTTGGGATGTCTAGTTCCCAGACAGTTTGCTCTGTTAACAGGAGTAGCTGAAGAGAGATACATCATCATCCTATGCGGAGTTTCAAACACCACCCAGATCTGAAAATTTTGTTCTGAAAGCACCACTGCTACTGGTTTTAATTAATGACAGTGTTAAACATGGTTAAGATAAACAGAGATACTGCAGATGTAGTTTCAACTAGATGCTAGACAGCTTTGTTCCAGAGATATTGAGACTTTAACTAATTTGCATTTCTCTAGACAGTGAGCTATAGACAGCAGCCTCGGATTTGAGAACACATTAAAATGCAAAACTGGCATAAAATAACCACTAAGGAATCCCTAGAGCAATCTAGTTTCTTTTTAATAAGCTATGTAATGTAAATATTAAGGACATCATGGAAAGTAAATGTTCAGCTTCTCTGGTTTTTAAATTTTTAATAAAAGAACAAAATGTATCAGAACTTTTTTTAAGCTAGCTGAATTTATTGTGTATTAAAGATTATTTGGGATGTGAATTAAAACTTCTCTCCTTACCTCTCACCTTGAGAAATGCTATGGCCTGATTTTCAAAGGAATATCCGCAATCCCCATTGACTCCAATGAGATTTTTTGAGTGCTTGGCATTTCTGGAAACGAAGCCAGCAGCACGTAAGAGTGACTTATTTTGATGAGTCAATCTGGCAGTACAGGGCATAGGCTGGTACCAAGACAACAGCCTGCATTCTCAAAAGGCACCTGAAACAAAGCACTGATCTTCTTCTGTACTTTTTGTCTTCTATTAATCTTGTTACTTAAAACACATATGTTTATTTATTCTGATGCTTGCCTCCACACTAACAGAAGTGAACGAGTGCCTGGTGTCTGGAGATTTGAATTTTATTCCCAGCTGTGCCAGAGGCTTCCCATGTGGCACTTAAAATGTGACTAGCATTGTGGTTTTCCATATTTAGTGTGTCAATAATTCCCATGTTAAATATGCTTAGTTAACAAGTAAAGGCTGGGTTCTCATGTGGGAATTCATCCCTGGGACCTGTGCTAGGGCTGGTGCAGATAAAGATGGAAAATGACTTTCATAACAGAACCCCAGACTAGGTAAAAACTCACCTTTCTGTGTGTTTCTTTACAAACCCAAAACTTGGGGCAAGTTTACAAATGGGAACATTTTGATTTCCCAAACAATTTCTTTTCATCAAGAAGGGGCTGGAGAAATGGAGTTTACCCTCTTGCTGAAGGGAAGACTGTGGTGGGTTGTATAAAGACCATCGTCACTTCTGATCTGGCTCTGGAAAAAATAGTAGCAAACATCCCCAACTGCTGGAGATGGGACACTAGGTGGGAAGAGGCTCTGAGTTACTACAGAGAATTCTTTCCCAAGTATCCGGCTGCTGGGTCTTGCCCACATGCTCAGGGTCTGATTGCCATATTAGGGGTCAGGAAGGAATTTCCCCCCAGGTCAAATTGGCTGAGACCCTGAGGGATTTTTACCTTCCTCTGCAGCATGGGGCACAGGTCTCTTGCAGGTTTAAACAAGAGTAAATGGCAACTCAAAGACTTAAAACCATCATTTGAGGACGTCAGTAACTCAGCCAGAGGTTAAGGGTCTATTTCAGGAGTTGCTGAGGTTCTGTGGCCTGCCATGTGCAGGAGGTCAGACTAGATGATCATGATGGTCCCTTCTGACCTTAAAGTCTATGAGATTAAGCAATGATGAATATTTCAGCCATGCTGCAGCAAAGGGAGTGACACGCACTGGCAGTATTGTGAAGGCAATAATAGGCAGATTTGTGTGAGATGTGGGAAGGGAAGAGAATTCAGAATTAGGGATAACACAGAGTTAGCAAGTGGAAGCAAATGAGATCTGAGTTGAAAAGGGAGATAAAACGCAGAGGCAATGGAGCTGTTGTGCTTGAGGAATGAATACTGGTTTGTAAAGTCTTCTGTAAACTAGATTGGGAAGATAAACACATTTGTCAGCAATATTTGAATGCAAGTGTCCAGATTATTATAGCCGGAGCCCCATTAACTCCAGCCCTTCAGTTCTTTCACATTTCTGTAACTATCCGCAGAAAGAAGCACTAATTTACCATAATAGCAAAACAATGTAAATCCACATCTTGAATTCAAACTATCTTTTGACAGGAAAGCACAATCCACAGCAACGTGTAAGTATTGGAGGCCTGTCAATTAAACAGGACAAGATATGGAATGAAGGCAGAGGATATTCATATTGTTTCCTTGAACTGAAAGGATCAACAGCTCAGGCAGTCAGAAATAATTGTCTGTATTACTGCCTACAATTACTTTTAATGGGACTGTGGTAACATCTGCACAATCTGCTGATAAAGTACTTGAGAGTCAGAGAGATAAAGAACTGTTTGTTCAGCTCTGTGAAATGGATGAATCAGGAAAAGGTTCTTCATTGTGAAATTGTAGGTGTATTTCAGACAATAGCTGTATAGCACTTAAATGCTCTGTAAAAGTATTGAGTGCTATTGTAGATTCAGTCTACGAAACAAGTGTAATGATTTTTGCAATAGGCCAATATAATTCAGAAGCATATTATCAGTGACCTCCTTGAACAACACTAGCGAGGCTGTGTCTGAATAGAGAAAACAATATCACTTTAGACTTAATCTGACATGTGTGGAATCAGTTTTAATGAAAAAAATCAGTCTGTTTTTCCATTGTAGAAATGCAAGCAAGTAACCTGTCCCAAGCTTTTAGGTGGGAAGGCCGTAAAAATAGGAAGTTCTACCTCCAAGTAGAAAGGAAGGACAATCCAGTGGTTAGGGGACTAGCCTAGGACTTGGGAAACTTAGGTTTAAGTCCCTGCTCTGCCAAAGACTTCCCGTGTGACCTTGCTCAAGTTGTTTATCTTTACTGCCTCGGTTCCCCATCTGTAAAATGGGGATAATAATACCTCACAAGGAGTGTTATGAGAATTGTTACAGTAAAGTTTATGAAGTGCTTTGAGATCTACTGATAAACAGTACTATCTAAGAATTAGGTATTATTATCATTGGTGGAAAGAACAATTCAAATTCTTCTTTGTTGCACCCCTGGAAGACAAAAAAAGAGGTCTTGACTCAAGACTCCGAAGGCAGCTGGCACCCTGGCTTCTTCTGTGAGAAGGAAAGCCACCTCCAGGTGAGGACTTTAAGGGGAGAAGAGCAAAAAAGGGAGTAGGAAATCCTTAGGGTACAGGGACAAACAATAATGGGGCAAGTAGAGTGGGAAGTAGAACTAGATGAATGTTTTCAAATGTTGAATTTGAATGAAAAACACTCAAAAATTTGAGGAAAATTGGGGAAAAATAAAATGTTCAGTTTTGTTTTACCTGTTTTTGTTTGTTTGCTTGTTTTTACTAACTATGGAGGTGGCTGAAATTTTTTTGTATTTTGACTTGTCGGTAGAAAAATAGGGGGATATTTTTTTAAATAACCCACTCACTTTTCAGCTATTTCTAATCAGAATATTTTTTTTCATGCTTTTATCAATCTGTTCCAGTTTATTCATTTGGCTTCTGGTATTACAAAGTTTATACCAATAATAAAATGTCATTCAAAAAAATAAGATACAAACAGACATTGCTAGTACCTGATTATATGCCTTCACTATGCAGACTCAGCAATGGAGGTTGAGCGTGGCACTTTTTTGCATATGTTCTTCAATAAATTAGTGGCCAATGTATACTTGTTGGCATTCCCATGATCAGTCTTTCAGTAACAATTAGCTCATGGGTTTTGCCAGAGGTGGAAAGCATTAAATGTGTATTCCACAGTAGTATACTAATGCCAGGAAAACTTGCAACTGGTGCTAGCTCTATAACTTCTATTTTTAATTTAAGTAGTTGAATTCCTGCACCACTAGTTCTGGTGCCTAAGTAATATCACTCTCATGCAAAAGTTTCTAGCTTGTTTTCTTTACTCCCAACTCAGCTGTGCAATATTCTTAGTACCACTTTCAATTTGCAAAAGTGCTCTTCTGTTTCTCCAGTAACTGGCTGCTCGGTAAAGATTTGAAAAAAGTTGTTGCACCAGCTTACACTACAGGGCAATGAGTTACTTTGGAATAATCCTTTTAATAATTAATGGCAAAATAGATTTATAATCCAGCACCACCTGCTGGTAAGCCTGTGTCAAATCTAACTTGGTAAGCGTCTGTCCTCCTGCCAACATACAAAATAAATCCTGAGTTTTAGGAAGGGGGTATTGATCCACATCTGAGAAAAGATTAATTGCCACTTTATAATCCTCATGTACTGGTACACCACCATCTGTTTTCGCTACAGTTCAAATATAACAGGGGAGATTATCCCTTCATTTCCTACCTCCCTGCACTGCTGTTTCACAGAGTCTCTTACTTCAGAAGCTTGGTCTAGCTTTACAGAATTTTGGAATTGCTCTCTTTGAAATATACTTTTTGCCTCAATGCTATCAACAAAACCTATTCCTGGTTTGAACAGAGAAGTCTGTTTAATACATAATTCCTCTACTGGGTCAATGAGCTGGTTAGCTTCTAACAGGCCTAAATTTAGCTTTGGAATCCAATTTCTACCAAAAAGAGACAGACCATTACATCTTGATATAAACAGTGTTAAATTGCCACCTGCTCCTGATGCTTCATTTTTCCTGGCACTTTCCCTTGGATTTCTAAATGTTGTGCTGTATGTGTCTCCGGATACTTATTACTGACTCAGAACTTCATGTTTCAGAATTCACTTCTGTATAATTTTCCAGAAATAGATATAATTGCCCTGGTATCATTTCCATTCGGATATTCAGGACACAACAATCAATACAGTCTTACATGGAAACTATTTAATAAATGAAGTTCCATATCGGGGTTTCATTTCCAGCATCCTCATTAGGAGACAATAGAGGTATAGTAGAACCCAGTCCTTCTTAGATATATGCCACTCTTAGATATATTTGGTCAGATTCTCAGTCCTATTCCAGATGTTCCAGGCACAGATACAGAGGTTACATTTGTCAAATAGATTATTTGCTGCATATTGTTCCTTTTTTCTACTAAATCAGTATGCACTCAGTTTACCTCAGAGTTCACATGCATCAAATCAACTTTCAATGCAGGTTGATAAAACCAAACATAATATAGCGTTTGGGCCTCATCCCTGGAACTGAGATATCATGGCAATTTGCAGCTTATAAAAGCCAAGATAGAGAGATTAGATAGATAAAAAATTGGTTTGACAATGTGGTCTAGTGAATGGGACCCTGTACGAGAGGCAGGAGTCTTGGGTTCTTATTGCAGCTCTGCTACTAACCTGCTGTGTGACCGCTGAGAGTCACTTCACCTCTCTGGGCCTCTTGTCTACTTAGACTGTAAGTTCTTTAGGATTGGTACTTTCACTATTTGTTTGTACAATGCCTAGCACAGTGGAAACCTGATCTTGTTTGGGGCACTAGACTATACTCTAATACAGGTAATAAATAACAACAGTAAAAGCCACAATAACAAATACAGAACCTTATTAATAGGGCTGATTGAAAGTGGGGTGATAAACAGATCTGCACCCCTGTCACTGTAGTCATGGAGCCACCCCCTGCTGCGGCAGCAGCCCACCATTTTCACTAGCAGAGAGAGAGTACACAAAGGTCTTGATCCAACAAAGCACTTACGCCTGTGCTGAATTTTATGGGCGTGTTTAGTCAATCGGTAGGGTTATATATTGGAACCACCAGCAGTTAAAAGGTTCACATGTTTAAAATATTTTACGAAATCCAGGGTATGTCTACATAACAGTGGGGGGGGTGTTTCCCAGTGCGGATAAGCAGACGAGCGCTAGTTCTGTTTGAGCTCATGTGCTCCAAATAACAGTGTGGCCACAGGAGCCTGGGCAACAGTTCAGACTAGTCACCCAAGTACGTACACAGGAGGTCAGGTGGATTTATACTCGGGTGGCTAGCCTGAGCCTCTGTCTATGCCTCCTGTTATGCCACCGTGGCCACACCGCTAGTTTTAGTGCACTAGCTCATGCAGAGGTACCACCTGTTTGCCTACCTGCACTGGGAAGCACGTTCCCAGCTGCAGTATAGACGTAGCTGTAGTTACAAAGTCATTGGGCTAGATCGGGGTCGGCAACCTTTGAGAAGTGGTGTGCCAAGTCTTCATTTATTTACTGTAATTTAAGGTTTTGCGTGCCAGGGGCTGGTGGCCGGAACCCCGGCCGGCAGTGGGCTGAGCGGGGCCGGCTGCCAGGACCCCCACTGACAGGAGCCGGCGGACGGAACCTCAGACTGGCAGCGAGGGCGGCAGATGGAACCTCAGACCAGCAGCGGACTGGGAACCTCAGCCCACTGCTGGTCTGGGGTTCTGTCCGCCGGCCCCTGCCAGGCAGGGTCCTGATCGCAGGTCCCGCTCAGCCCACTGCCGGCCCGGGGTTCCGTCCATCCAGGCCAGCAGCAGGCTGAGTGGGGCTGGCGGCCGGAACCCCAGACCGGCAGCGGACTGTGCCCCTCAGCCTGCTGCCAGCCAGGGTCCCAGCTGCCGGCCCCACTCAGCCCCCTACCAGCATAGGGTTCCGTCATCCAGGCAGGCAGCAAGCTGAACAGGGCCGGTGGCCGAGACTCTGACTGGCAGCAAAGTGCCACGAAAAATCAGTTCACATGCCGCAGGTTGCCGACCCCTGGGCTAGATCCTGGGCCAGATCCTGGGCCATGATTCATGCAGTATTCCAAGAAACCCTAAAGTTGGCTTACCCAAAAGTCTAGCCTCTTGTGAATTCTCCATGTGCACAGAAAATCTCAGGGGCATAGAACCATGATAGTGGCTCCTGTGCCACACTCAGCCTGGCCCCCAGCACAGGAGATAAGGCTGGGTTTTCTCTATACCCCAGCAACCCTTGCTGCTGAGGGCTCTTGGCAGCTAACAACGATTACCACAGCCTTGAGGGTGCGCTAATCAGGAGAGTGGGGCACAAAAATACATTTGTATCCCCCTGCCTGAGCTATACCAAATGCTCCACAGTTTAGGATCAAGCCTACAATTCACAAGGATGATCTGATACAGCGTATTCTTTTTTAGTTCATTAAACATAGTGGTAAAATGTCCTTAACATCATTTAATAACAGCTCTGTCGGGACATACTGAACATGCAAAGTTCTGTGCATCAGAGTAATAAAACTATTTTGCATTACATTTTATTTCAACTGTAATAAAAAGCTCAACAGGCTCAGAAAAGCCTACAATTACTTTTAGCTGAACATTGATGACCAGTTTTTATAAAAACCTGCATGGAAAGCATAATAAAAATAAAATACTAATAGTAATCTATTCATAGGAATTCTTCATCACACTGTAGTTAAATTTGTTAGCCTAAAAGTAGCTGGTATAATGAATTTTTTGGCAGTGTGCCTTGCTCAGGCTAACAGAGAACATTTATGACCAGCATATACTTTAACACTATCCTTCTTGTTTTCAAAACTTAGTTCTAATTTTTTCTAGGTTTAGAATGGCTGGGCCAGATTCTTCTGAACTATTGCAGTGAGCAAGGGATTGTTTTCCTATTTAGGTTTTAAATGATCCCTGGTAGTAGAACCCAGCAGTGAACAAAACCAACAAACTTTCATCGTGCTTTATCACATCAAGGTACTTTACGGTAGCTTTCCAATTAAGTGATTCCACCCCGCAGCGATACCACTTAGTTACAATCAGGTAAAAGCCAGTAAAAGCAGACACGTCTTCCACTTATGTTGGTCTTAAATAAGGGGAAGCCACATCTATTCCTGAAGTTACTCAAAGTAATACACTTCATCACTCAATGTGCAAGAAGATTTGTCATTAGCTGGGGCCAGCAGAGTGAGATGTCATTAAAAATTGAAGGGGTAACTTGGACCATTTGTGACAGGCTTTAAAACTCACTTCAGTTATCTTCTGTAACTAACATGAAACATGATTGGTGGGAATCGGTGCAACTGGCACCATTAAGAATCAGAATATTGGCACTGGACTCTGTGTGTTTAGGGCCTGATCCAAAGCCCAAAGAAGTCAATCTGAGTAAATTGTATCAGGACCTTAATCCTGATCTCACTTATGCCAATTGTATAGCAGTTTAACTCCATTGGGCCAGATTGTCTCCTGTTATAAACAAGCTCTGCTGTTGTAAACATTAACTTCTATGGAGCTTTACCCCTTTGCACAAGCAGAGAATGTGACCCACTGATTTCAAAGGAGTTACTCCTGATTTACTTTGAGGTGGGAGCAGAATCAAAAAAGGGGAGCAGAGGGAGACTAAAGTCAGCCTAACTATATTTAATGTAACGATTTTATGCAACAGGACTAGAACTGGTCGGAAATTAGAATTTCCATTCCCTAGGAAATTCAAAATTTGTTTTCATTCCAAATGGGGGGAAAAGGCTGACATTTCAAAATTGTCAAGGGAACAAGAATTCTAAAAAAAATCAATTTGGGATTTCAGTAATGTTGAAACCTTCCCCATAATGTAAAATATTTCACTTCAATAAGGTTGAATGTATGAAATATAATATTAAAATTCATATTAAATATAATATAAATGTTGAAACAAAATTAATCAAACAATAAATTCAAAACAGGAGATTTTTACCATCTTGAAACAAAACCTTTCAGCATTATTGAAATAACTAGAAATGATTCATTTTGACTTTTTCCCATCACAAATTTAATTGAAATGAATATATTTTACAGAAATATGTCAATTTTGATGAAACTGCATTTTCCAACAGAAAGTTGTTCAGTCCACATTTTTTTGACCAGCTCTAAGCAAGACGTGTTCACTTAGGTCAAATTCATCCTGTGCTGTTATTCTGTTTTTAACCAATGTAAATCACATTATACACAGTTAGTCCAATGAGTATTCCTCACAGATTTCTATCTAATATTCATTCATAATCGGCTCTGCTAGGCATATGAGTGCTTGCTTATGTGCCTGCAGATTAATCAGTGATGAAGCAGTACAAATTTGTACTGTAGAGATGTTGTAGCAGTGCTGGTTCCAGGATATGAGAGAGACAAAGTGGGTGAGGTAATACCTTTTATCGGAAGCTTGACTCTTCCACCAACAGAAGTTGGTCCAACAAAAGATATAACTTCACCCACTCTGTTGCTCTTGTTAAAAATTGGCAGTTTTTATACTGTTAGACGGGTTTTATTCTCATCATTATGGAATACTAATTATATTTCAAAGGGTTTTTACTGGATTGGCTTTACTAATTATGGGAAATAAATATGGTGAATTGTTGAAGATTACTTGTCATTCACAGTAAGAACATTTTTACAGATATGGTGCCAGGTGGACTAGTCATATGATTAGGCTTGCAGACTTGGGCCCACCAAGCACATACTTGTTTGGAGATAATTAAGCACAAGTCAGAAATAAGACGTTTTCACAATTTTAGGTCTTGATTCTGCAACATGTAACATACAGGCAGACCTTTCTGGGGGGTCTGCGAAGGTACCTGCTGAAGTCAATGGGGCTCTGAACAGGCAAAGCAATTCACCTGCACACTAAATATTGCAGGACTGGGGCCTTAATTTGTGTTCACTGAAAATTAAGTCATCTACACACAGCATCTGAAGTTTGGTCTTTAATTTTCACCTTGCAGTGGGAAAGTGACACATTTAGAATTATGCTGCCACATTCAAGTATTTCTAAAGGGCTTTAAAAATCAGCTGAAAGCCATTCCAGGTGTCAAAATATGTAGGACTTTATATTAATTTTCCTTCTCTCCTCCATTCATTTTTGAGAGTATGCATTCAACATTTCCTTATTAAATTAATTATTGAGAGGTTCTTTTTAATTCTGGGTCTTTCAACTCCTTCCCGTCAGATGAGACTGAATTAAAAAAAAAAGAACACTCCACCAAAGACATACTCTCAGTGTCACGGAAACTTAAGTCAGGTCACAAAGAAACATTCCCCTTTCAGTTAGCCACTCTCTCTGATTTACTTGTCTACTCTTCGTGCTGAATTCCCATTCCGCTAGCTCTGGTTAAACTGCCCCACCCACTGGAATTAAAATCCCGTACAAATAGAAGGTACTATTATGAACTGAACAATCCTATTAATAATTCAGTAAACCAGGAGAAGACAACATGAGATAAAGGAGTTGAAACACCTAGAAGTTGTTTACAGCACTGCAAGAAGAAAAAAACCCTACAAGTAATGTTATAATATACTTTTGTTACCATCTCTTAAAAAGCTGGATAGGATTTTGAATACATAGTGGTTTTGGGGAGAGATATTATATGGAGTGTGTGTCTTTTTGCACTAGTTACATTTCTGTGATGATGAGACTATCTGATGCCTTCAGTGCCGTGTAGCTTTGGCATTTTTTAGGGAGTGGGACTGGGCTCATCACAAGTCTTTACAGAGAGGGTGAAGAAGTTGAAAAAAATGCACGAATTTTATTACCATTTTCCAATCAACTCTAGTGTACAGGAAAGCATCCTTATTCAGGACAGCACTAAAGAACCTGCTTAACTCCCATGGACGTAAGTGTTTCCCTGAATCCGGAACAGGAAAAATTCACCGGTGTTTTTCTTTCTGAAACTCATTCTGTCCTACACCAACATAAAACTGAAGCTCCCAATGACTCCAATTGCAGATGCAGGTGCTCAGCACCTCTGTAAAGAAAGCCCTTAATAACTATATACTGTCTATACTTTTCTCCAGGCAACTATCCAAGTGATTCCAAATACCTTCTGAGGTGAAAGATTAACATACAAATTAGATCCAAACCAAACATTTGTCACATTACCATCCCTAAGAGAATCTGCACATTTTGGGTCCAAAACCTGGGAATTAGTGCACAGCCCAGGTAGCATATTCTGCACTGGATAGTTCTGTAAGAGATGGGCGTGAAAGACACCCCTTCCCCACAGCAATTGCCAAAAGGGGTAGTAAAACTTGTTCTCCCTTCAGCAGCAGAAAGCTGCACATGCAACAGCTGTCATCTTGGCCAACACTGAGGACTGAACCAGAGACCGCTAGAGCTAAATGCATGAATCTCTATAGTTTGAATTAACGGGCCAGGCTCTCAGGTTAAAAGCTGTAACAAACCCATATCCTCAGTGGATAGGGTCAAAGAGTGGGACATGTAACACACTGACAAGTAGGTTACACACACAATCTTACATGGTTACCTCCAATTACTCCTGCTATTCCCCACCTCCCACCAATGGAACCATTTTGAACTGTGATGGAGAGTTATGATTTGCTACCATTGGCTGGTCTGCCAAACCCATTGGCTGGGCAGATGGAAGAGCACTGGAAAGACAGCTCATGGCACACAGCAAAACCCTGATCTCACACCACAACAAACTGAGGAGCTTGTACCAGAGAAGGGATCAACCTGGATGTTCCTCCAAGTATCAGACTGAGCCATAGGGGCCAATGCTGACTAACAGGTATTGAGGTGTCTGACATGGGGAAGTCTTTGACAAATGTCCCCACCAACATATCCAGCTTATGCTACCAAGTCAGCCAAAGGGGCGGTTTTGGTTAGGAAAAATACCTGTTTCCTTTCATTTATAAAATAACATAGTCCCGGAGTGACTGTGGTCGCTGGAGGGGCTATGCTGAGAAAGCTCAATCAAGGCAAACTGCAAAGAGTAGGGTAGACAACCCCCAAAACTGATGGTTTATTCTGTAACTAGATTTCACCAAGCCAGCAACAAAATAGCTTTTCTAATACCTTACTGGTTACCAAGAAGTCAAAATACAGTCCCCTTTAAGCAATTCAGCCTTTGGCTCCCACCTAGACAGCCAAGTCTAATATAGTGATTATATACTAAAAACCTTATTCACCATATATAAAGTTCCATCAATCCTAAAAGATTGGACACATTACCTACCAGGTCACAATGAATGTTTCAGATCTCACCCAAATACAGGCTTACAGCCAATCCTTCAGACCTAAATGTAAGATTTATTAATAAAAAGAGTTACTGTAGTTAAAAATCATATGTGTATGAATAAAGACATGAATAAGGTTCTTAGGTCAGTTTCATGGCAGAGACGGTGAGGCTGCTGATTTGTAAAATCCTTCTACAATCAATTTAAAAGGTTATGGTCCAATAGGCAGTCCATGTACAGAGTTTGTTCAAACTCTTCCATGAGAAACTGCAGGGTTAATCCAGAGTAGACCTGGAGACCTCAGTCTTACAGACTTAGACTTTTCCTGACAAAATTTAAGCAGATCTGAGATAGCAAGGCTCAGGCCCAAGACTTTCTTTAAAGCTGAAGTTCAGCTGTGGTCACAGCAGGCCCTCCTTGGCTGAAGAATAGGAAATGTATATTGTTGCCTTGAAGTGAATCTATTTCCTAGGCATACACCAGTAACTTAGTTGCATTCATTAACATAAAGCAATTAACCATCAAACACTTCACAGGTAGTTTACTATAAATTTCAAAGAGAAATGAAGACAATATTATTACACCACAAGTCCCATCTAAATGATAATGTCCCCTTTTGATAGCTGAATCAATAGAATACAGTAATGATACATTATAGTCAGGAATAGAATTTTAGCATCTACAAGCTAATTAGATCACATTGTTAAACTTCTAACAAGATATAAGTAAAAACAGACAAATCTATTCTTAATTCTCTATCAATACAGGCCTACCATTCAAGGGCTGTAGTCTATTTAACATGGCTTTGCTAACTATCTACAAGGAATGGCCCTGTTTCAGTACTCTTCTAATATGTAGGCTACACTTGCAGATGTACAGCGCTGTGAGTTAAACCTGACTTCGTGCAGCTGAGTAGGGAAAGCGCTGCAGTCTGTCCACACTGACAGCTGCCCAGTGAACTGTCGTGGCCACATTTGCGGCAATTGCAGCGCTATTGGGAGCGGTGCATTATGGGCAGCTATCCCACAGAGCACCTTTTCCCATTCTGGCACAGTGGGTTGTGGGAAGGGGGCGTGAGTGCGGGGGATTCTGGGTCCTGTCCCAATGCCCCGTGATGCATCGCTTCGCATCCCAGAAATCCCTTTGTTTCCGTCCACCTTTGGCGCCATCTTTCAACGGTTTCTGTGCAGCGCGATCTGTCTGCGGGAAATGGAGTCCGAACTGCTGAGGCGTATGCTGACGAGTCTCGCCAGCACATCACGTTTGGCTGTCGAACTATTCCTTAAGATCCAAAGTGACAGTGAGAGTGAGGAGTCCAACGATGCTATCGAGCCGCGTAACATGTACGACACGAAATTGCTTGTGGCATTCACGGACATGCTCAGCACCATGGAACTCCACTTTTGGGCTCAGGAAACAAGCACCGAGTGGTGGGATCACATCATCATGGAAGTCTGGGATGACGAGCAGTGGCTGCAGAACTTTCGGATGAGAAAAGCCACTTTCATGGGACTGTGTGAGGAGCTTGCCCCCACCCTGCGGCGCAAGGACATGAGATTGAGAGCTGCCCTGCCAGTGGAGAAGTGGGTGGCTATTGCAATCTGGAAGCTGGCAACTCCAGACAGCTACCGGTCGGTACAAACCAGTTTGGAGTGGAAAAGTCGACCGTTGGAATCGTGTTGATGCAAGTTTGCAAGGCCATTAATCGCATCCTACTCAGAAGAACCGTGACTCTGGGTAACGTGCAGGAAATAGTGGATGGCTTTGCACAAATGGGGTTCCCTAACTGTGGAGGTGCGATAGATGGGACGCACATTCCTATTCTGGCACCACCCCACCTAGGATCCGAGTACGTTAATTGGAAGGGGTATTTCTCTATGGTTCTCCAGGTGCTTGTGGATCACCGTGGGTGTTTCATTGACATTAACACAGGCTGGCCCGGAAAGGTGCATGACGCATGCATCTTTCGGAACACTTGGCTGTTCAGGAAGATGCAGGCCGGGATGTTTTTCCCAGAGCAGAAGATCACGGTAGGGGAAGTTGAAATGCCCATTGTGATCCTTGGAGATCCCGCTTACCCGTTAATGCCGTGGCTCATGAAACCCTACACAGGGAGCCTTGACAGCAGCAAGGAACGGTTCAACTACAGGCTGAGCCGGTGCCGAATGACTGTGGAGTGTGCCTTTGGCCATTTAAAGGCCCGCTGGCGATCTCTGTATGGGAAGCTGGACTTGGCCGAAAACAGCATCCCCGCGGTTATATCCGCATGCTGTGCCCTCCATAATATTTGTGAAGGGAAGAGTGAAAGCTTCACTCAGGCATGGACCTCCGAGGTTCAACACCTGGAGGCTGAATTTGCACAGCCAGAGAGCAGGGCTATTACAGGGGCCCAGCGCGGGGCTGCAGGATTAGGGATGCCTTGAGGGAGCAATTTGAGGCTGAAAACCAGCAGTGATATCTGGTGCCCTGCATGGGAGTGAAGTGCAGTAGTTCCAATCTTTAGGAATCAGTGTCTGCTTAGCAGACAAGCAGACTTGCAGTGCCTGTTTATTTCCTGGGCTAAGGAGTCTTTTACTTTATGCAATAATAAAGAATGTTTTCAAAGCCAAAGAATCCATTTATTGAAAAGAAAAAAAATTATTTATTGAAAAGAAACAAGGGGGTGGAGATTCGCGTATGTCCTGTCTGGTGTGCTGTGCAGTGAGTGCTGCACTTCAGGACAGCTATACTGCATGGTGATGGGGGTTGAGTGCAGAGGATAAGGGTCGTGGTTTTCAGGGCTGGGTGATGAAGATACTGGTGTTGGAGGCAGCGGGTGGCGTGAAGAACACGGAAGTTGGGGAAAGTGGGTTGGAGGTGACAGTGGGGCACAACGGAAAGAGTTTTGGGACAAGGGCTGTAGGGGGGGTGGTGTTTGCGTTTGCGGTACTGCTCCTCTTTCTGCATGGCTACCAGCTCCTGGATAGCATCTGCTTGGCGCTCCAGGATGCTTATGAGCCTATCAGTGCTTTGCTGCCAGTGCGCAGTGCTTTGCCGCCGGTGCGCTGCGTTTTCCTGACGGATCCTGCTTTCTCTTTCCCTCCAGTTCTGTTCTTTCTCATTCTCTTTAATAGATTGCCGCATCACTTCTTGCGGCATGTCTTCTTTGCTTTTTCGCGGTCTCTTCCTGAGTCTTTGCAGTCTCTGAGCAGGCAATAAGAGGGACGGCTGAGGTCTCAAGGTTGATGCAGCTGTATAGGCAAAAAGCAACATTTAACAGAGGCAGCATTGTTTATACCAGACAGAGTAATGATTCCCCCCGCACTTAAGGAGTAGAAAACACACAGGGTCTACACAATAGCATAATTTTCCCGTCCGAAACAGAGCACACATATCCCACGGGAGCCTCAAAATGGTGAGTAAAGGGGACTGATTGTTTCAGGGCTGCACTGTCCTCTGGGTTTTTGTGCCTTGGGGAGAGCCAACAGCTTCAGGGGGCACCTACACTGAACACTGTCCCAACATTTTTCACAGGAGTTCATCCTGGACGATATCTCGCTGCTGAGGATGACCTGGGAAGCAAGGGAGGGTCTTCTACTGCAATGCGGCTTCCGCCCTGGCCCATATGCAGCTTGCCTGTGTGCAGCAATGGTCCCCCCGCCCCTCATGGCACAGTGGCGTGGACACGTTAGCCTGGCTGGGACAAGGACCACGGTGGCTCTCCCGATAAACCTGCGCAAGCGCATTGCACATGTTCTGGATGAGACATTCGAGGAGATTACCGAGGCCAATTACCGCGATGTGATAAACCACCTCAATGCACTATTCCGCATCTAGGCATGCATGCCTAACCCTCCTCTCCCAAAGAGCCCGCACCGAAAAAATTCCTTCCCGAAAAAAAAAATGCTTACCGGGAACCTGCTCTTCTGTTTGTTCTCCACCAAGTACCGGCCGCTGTGACTGGCTACCTTCCTCCTGGTTCGAGAAGAGCTCCTGGCTGCATGGCTCCAGGGATTCCGGGGTGTCTCCATCCGGCCCACCACCATCACTCCCGTTTTCCTCCTCCTCCTCCTCCTCTTCCTCCTCCCACCCCCCCCACACCGGCTCTGAAGTGTCCATGGTGGTGCTCGGAGTGGAGGTGGGGTTAACCCCAAGTATCACATCCAGCTCTTTGTAGAATCAGCAGGTCGCGAGGGGAGCACCCGAGCGGCCGTTTGCGTCGCGGGCTTTGTGGTAGGCACTCCGCAGCTCCTTGACTTTAATCCTGCACTGCAGGGCGTCCCGGTCATGGCCCCTTTCCATCATGTCCTTTGATACCTTCCCAAAGGTATCGTAATTCCTACGGCTGGAGTGCAGCTGGGACTGTACAGCTTCCTCCCCCCAAACACTGATGAGGTCCAGCAACTCACCATTGCTCCATGCTGGGGCTCGCTTGGCGCATGGAGGCATTGTCACCTGGAAAGATTCGCTGATAGCACTCCACGCCACGCCGGGCTGAGCAAACAGGAAGGGGATTTTTAAAATTCCTGGGGAATGTAAAGGGTCGGTCACATGGTTGGTTACCTGAGGCCAGGGCAGTAGAGTTTGAACTGATGACCAGAGTGGCTAGAACAGGCATTGTGGGATACTGCCGAATAATTCTTGAGGCCATTCACAGCGCATTGGGCGGCCACACTGGCACTGCAGCGCTGTAGCGGCAGCGCAATACTCGCTATTCCTCTCGGAGAGGTGAAGTACATGCAGCGCTGCAACCACGGAGATACAGCGCTGCAAATGCCTTGCCAGTGTGGACGGGGAGTGAGTTACAGCGCTGGGGGAGCCTTTACAGCGCTGTAACTCGCAAGTGTAGCCAAGGCCTCAGCCTGTTGGTTGCTTAACCCTTGCTGACTCAGCATCACACCCAGATTAGGATTAATTTAAAATTCTTTACTTTAAATAGTATTTACTTTTTCAAGTTAGAAAATGTTTTAGAAAAGATTTAAAACTAACCCCCTTCCAAAAAATCCACTGTTCAAAAGCTTTCATGGAACCTCAAACAATGCTGGATCCTCAACTAGGAGGGAGAGTACAGGGACATAGAAAGTACATCACAATTTATTCCTGAAGAGTTTGAGAGTGTTTTTATTCTCTAAAAGTCAGATTGTGACTGGCCCCAATGTGGCTGATCAGGGACATAAGAAGGAGCAAGACTTCTGCATGGCCTCTTTATAGGGGAGGTCCAGGCACAAAGCAGGAGTTGGTAGAAGAGGGGAAGAACATGGGCTGCACGCCCAGAACTTCCACACTCTCCCCAGAGTGGGTGAGCAAAGAATAGGTTAGCTCCTTCCGTCCCTATGCATGGGCCAGCGGAGATGAGTCAGTAAGTGGGAAGAGTGGGGGAAGGATTCTGCACCTGGTAAAGGATAGTGCAAATTACTTTCTCCAGAAAAGAGGAACCAGGGAAGGAATTGTAATTGAGACCCAGGTCCTTCCCTGAACTGCTCACGGGGTAGTGCAATTGTGCTTCACCCAACATTTATGGCACTGAACAAGGGTTCAATTTAGCCCTAAGGTATGTTACAGCAAAACTTCAGCTGAAGAGGGGTGGGGAGAGAGAGAGCTTGAAAGAGAGAGGTGGCCTCCTTCACTGTATTTCACCCTGTGGCATCATTCCAGAATGTGCATTAGTCTAACAACATATTTATTCAATTAATCTGACTGATGCTTATGAGGATTGTGTGTCGTTTTATATACGTGGTTCTTGAGATGCCCTAAGACAATGCTCATGTGCTAGTATAACTTGTGCTTTTAAAAATAAAAAAAAATCTGCAGTGTCTCAGCTTTTCATTGTTCTAATTATGTATTACTTGCTTATGAATAATTCAAGTTTAGAGACTACTATATGATCTTTTGCCTAGGTAATGTAGATCAGCCGTCTCCTTTCATTTATGTTCCAAAAAACATCAGAGTCACAGGGCACAAATACCTTTGGTGTCTGTCTTACAATATTAAAATGGGTATAAAAATAAAGAGCAATTATCCAAATCATTACTTTGATTTCCTAAGGGAAGTGATATCATAGAATTCTAAGCCATTCCAAACCTTTACACATGTGAAGCAGATGCCCTTTTTATTATGCCTCAGACTTTCTGAAGGTTAGTCAAGCAGTCCATTGAGCTTTCATTTGTGTGCTGTGAAAGTGGGGAGGGGCATTTGATTTGTTGTTTTCCTAATGGCAAGGTGCAAAGTATCTTCTACCAGGTGCTGAGCACCCTTTATGTCCACTAAATTCATTTCCCATTCAACCCCTTTGAAATCAATGGGAGCTGGGTGCACTCAGTACCTCTCATCAGGTGCTCCACCACTTGCAGGCTGGACCTATATTTTGTATTGTCCACCAGAAGGCGGATACCATCACAAAAAGAGGTCTTGTTCTGTTGTAGCCTAGTGAACAATGATGTGCATGAACAGCAGGAATAAGAGTGGTAATTTGATGATATATATTATGGTCCCCACAATTTGACCCCAAGTTACCAGTGCTCATTGCTAGTGGCAGTCTAATGTGCATATGCAATAGCTAATATTATGGTGCTACCCTTATTTTATTTACTACCTTTTCTTGTTCTAAAGCAGGCAAGTTTCCAAAAACAAGTTGTTGTCACTCAGGCACTAATTAGATCAACAGGAGAGGGAAAAAATGTTTAAGTATAAACAATAAACATATCCAAAAGCCATTTGGAAGAAAACCTTGAGGAACAAAATACAGTCAGATAGAACACCCTTCACCTCACATAAGGCACACAAAGTAGGCTCTGGGTCTGAAAACCATAGTAAGATCTGTTTAGAACCAAAAACTCCACACTGATACTATGTAGAGCTGGCTGTTCAACACATGGTACATCTTGGATCAGTCATAGCAGCCTGCAGCTCCCATCCGGCACCCTAGTCTCTGTCTCAGAGGATGACTCATTAGTCCGCTAATCCCATCAGCATTTGTAGGACATAGGTCAGCAGGCCCACTACCCCTCAATCCCTCTTTGGACTGTAACCAGTTTGTCCCTTCTCTCCCCGGCTTTATTATGGAGACTGGCCAGGCACCCACTACTTCCTCTTCCGTGTCTTTTGCGGGGCAGCTGGTAAGTCCACTACTCCATTCTTTGGTCCTCAACCTTGGCTTGTGGGGCTTGGAAATCAGATGACCTGGGTCTCATTCTCAACTGCCATTGGCTCTTTGTGGCACATTGAGCACATGACTTGCAACAACATTTTTTTAAAGTGACTAGTGATTTTGGGTGGCTCAAGTTTGTGGGGATCCAATCTCAGACATGGAGGGATGGTAGAGATGCTCAGCTCCCACAACTCTAATTAAAGTCACTGGGAGCTGAGAGGGCTAGGCCCCTTAAAACAAAAAAATAGTCTCATGTTGGTCACCCAAAGAACTGAGGCCACTTTTGACATTTTTAGCTAACTTTTCTGTACTTCAGTTTCTCCATCTGCACCCTGGGGATGCAAATACATACCTATCTTTGAGCTCCTCCGTTGAAAAGCACTATACATTATTAATTATAATTATAAAAATAATTATTTTATATATAAAATTTCTGGCTTAGCTGTCCTCCACTCCAGGATTTTAGGGCCAGCCATCCAACTATGCAGATGTGGATCGACAAGCCTAACAGGCAGGTCTAAAGATCAGAGTGGAAGGAAGGAAGTGAGACCGTTGGCTTGCCTAAAAGCCCATAGGGGGTAAGCAGCTTCCCAATCATCCAAACTACAAGGTGCTTAACCAAACCTGAACTTAGATTCTTGAGATCTGCCCATCATTTGTAGTACTACGGAGGGCCCGGGCATAATCAGCCTTTTTCTGAAAGGGGATTCTAATGATGTTAGCAGCCTTTCTTCTCTACACACCTGCCCTCTGCATCATTACTACTAAGACTTTCTTCTCCCTGGAACCCAGACCCTCAAAGGAGCTTAGGCATTGCCATGCTCAGCATGGCCACACCTAACTTTTAGGTGTCTAGAAATCCACAAGAACACCACTACGATCCACAAAGCCTAAGTTAGGTGCCTAGGCTCCCTACACAATGCCTGGGGGGAGAGAGGTGCCTAATAACAGGATGTACAAAAGCCAGCACGCTAAGTAGGGAGCTGCCTAAGCTAGCCAATAGCAGCTGTCTGTGAGAAGGGTGTTTCCTAAGCCCTGCTGCTCTCATGGAGTTAGGTGCCTATGTTCAGGCTGCAGGTAGATGCCTAGCTCTACTAGCAATCCACAAGCAGAAACCCCTCTCCTAAAGAGTCATTGGAGCAGGTGGACTGGACCCTGGGGGGGGTCTCTCATGTAGGTGTCCTAATCATTGGGCTATAGAGTTATTCTCACTCTCTTTCTCTCTAGCCATCCAAATAGAACAGCTTCAACAGAAGAGACTGAGGGAGCCCCCTATCAGAATATCCCATAGCTCAGTGGGTAGGGCTCTCACCATCAGGCAGAGAGGGGAATTGAACTTGGGCTTCTGCATCCCAAGCAAGTGCTCTAACCACTGGAGTAAATTTTACACATGGCACCACTATCACCACAACCTCTCCCTCCTGCCAGATTTTGAATGGGCCCCAATCTGGTAGCCATGCTCAAAGCACACCTACTACCAGATAGGCCCTGCAGGTGAGACAGGCAGAAGAATGCCTATCTTCCCCCAGTTTCTTGATCACTGGGTTTAGGCATGAGATAGGCACCTGGGTACATAGAGGGAGGCAGCAGTGCACGTACCCAGAGGTAGAAATTGGTGCATGGGGACATTTTACAACAAAAATTAAGGTGCTGAGTGAATTTAGGTGCCTACAGCAGCCAAGTGGGGGTTTTATGGATCACAGTGAGGCCTAAAACTTAGTTGACTTAGGTTAGGCCTAAGTCTTAGTGAGGCTTAAGACTTAGGTGCCTAAGTCCCTGTGTGGATCTGTGTCTGAATCCTTACGTGGAAGGTGATAATAGAAGCATCAGCAGTATCTTCTCATGGATCCATATGGGTGGGAAGGGGAATGTGGTGCAATGTGGCACCTAATTTTGGTTATGAGGGACAGAGGAAGGGAGATATTTTGAAATGGTTTGGCAAAGACTCCCTTTTTTACTAGTAATAAAGGTGAGAAGCAAACCCATGGTTAACTAATCTGAGGAGTAAATTATTAGAGCTGGTCCAAAAATGGAAAACAATTTATGTGAAAAACTCATTCAATTCCCCCCATACTTTTCATCAAAAATTTCAATCCACTCCATTAATTATGTCCGAACAAGATTAAAGAGAGTTGGCAAGGAGGGGAGAAACTGCTTTACTGATCTATGGTTCATCTGATTAATCAGATTAGGTTTGACGGTACATATTTTTGGATGTGTAACTAACGACAGCTGAAAACTCCCCAATAATGAATAGTCCATGTGAAAAATGTATGCATCTTCCTTTTATTTTCTTCTTGAGGTGTTGGTTACTTTTTCTCCATATAACTACAATAGCTAAATTAGTACACCCAAAACTCCTGTTTCAGACAAACCTGAGGTTTGCTGGGTTAAAACATCAAGGGTGAAATCCAGGGTCTATTGAAGTCAATGGGAGTTTTGCCACTGATATCAATGGAGCCACTAGATCACCCCTAAAGAGAAGAATGCATAGGGTAGTTTGACATTTGTCCCTGAGACAGATCTGGTGTAGTCATTTGACATGCCTATTGCTTCATCTTCAATTCTAAGAGGAGACTGGTTCAGTTTATTTATTCCACCCTCGCATGCAAGATATCTGGCGTATGCTTAACTGAGCATGATGGGAAGAGAACAGATTATACCAGATAAATTGTTCCCTTTCAAATGCTGTATCTGATCATATATATATATGTTACAATAGTCTGGAATTGTGATTCCCAAAGCCTTCTAGGTATGCTGGGAATGCAGAGCACAAACTGATTGGTTTGGCTTGTTGATTTTGTTTAGTTTTGTTACTTTAAACCAACCTCGTTCATAAAATAAGATGACAGAATTGTTATTGCAGGTTATCTTTCCAACCCCCATCACACTCACTCATCTGCACATCCCCTCTAAGGAATATGACGCACATATCTGCACTAAATGTGAACAATGACTCAACTCAGAATGATCAAACGAAGCTTGAGAATGATTTCCCAAGCCCATACACAATAGCATGAACTTCAGAGGGACCCTCGGTGCAGTCGCCATGAAAAGACAGAGAATCTGACTCAACGTCTATCCACTTCACCATTCTGCCATCACTTCCCAGCCCAACCCACCAACTTGTTGGATGTCTTCCAGAAAAACCCCAACAGAATTAATGAATCAAACCTGATATGTATAAACCTAAAAGTGGTCTGTTTGTGACTTTTTTGGCATTTCTTTTCTCATTACATTATGTATTGTTTTCCCTTTTGGCTTTCCTTAGAAAAACAGTTCACCTTATATTTGCATACCCTAGTTTTTATTTGCTCATGCTATACAGATTTTGTTCTTTTCACACCCTCTGTTGGTTGCCTTTATTTCCCTGAGTTCCTTCCAACTGATCAAGAACATTTCTAAATAGCAGTGTTCCAAACTGAATGTAGTACTCTATCAATGATCTTATGACTGATAGAGACTATCAATTCCCTGCTTCTGAAGTGAACCACTAGTGAAGTCTGAAATCCCCTTGGCCATTTTGTTTTGGTTTCCTTGTTACGTTCCAAGCTTATATTCAAATCCACAGGACATAGTCATCCCTAAATAAAAATGGCAGAGTTCACTTCCAAAGTTTATCGCTTTCAGAACCAAAAACTAAGAAAACTGTTATGAAGAAGTTCCAGAAGCATATAAAGAAATGTGTGTGTTGATATGAGGCCAGGGGGAAAAAATAACCCCACGTCTCTTATCTGAGAGTTGGTGAAATCTGGAACACAGCAGATTGAGTGTTTCTGAAGGCCTCGTTAGCCAAACTCTCAGCTCATCTGCTTTTTAACAGCAATTACTGTTCTTGCTGGGGAAGGACAGGTCAGCTTCTGTGACACATGAGCAACTTTTGTGTTTTATTGTTTGGTTTTGTTTGTTAACAAAGAGAAAAAGAAAAGAAAGTTCTTGGGGGGTGGGAATAGGCAGTGAGTATGTTGATCGTAACCTCCAACGGGGAAGCCCTTCGGGCCATATGGGAAAAGAAAGAAAGAACACTGACTCCTATGGACACAGTCACCCCCCTAGGAGCAGAGACTGAACTGTAGTAGCAGCCATGAGGAGCCACACCCTGGTATGGGGTAGGTTAGCAACGTTTACTCAAATAAGTACATCCAGGGCATGTCAGGGCAGTTGCATAGGGACAGAGAAACCTAGTGGGACTTACAAGAGCACCTGGACAGTTAGGCAACTAACTCCTATTGAGTTCAGGGGGAGTTAGGCAGCTAGGAACTTCTGAAAATCCTATTGGGCACATAGCTATATCTTTAGGTACATAAATACCTTTGAAAATCCACCCCTGGTGCGAGTGTTCCCTCCCTACGACTGCCCAGAGCTACATGGGACAGCGAAGTCCCAGCAGCACATCCCACAGGCACAGCCAGAACCCAGGGAGCAGCAACTGAGCTGCAGCAACTGCCAGGATGAAGGGTTTCCCCTCCCAGCTTGGTGCCTGATATCAGCGGAGAGACTACATTCTAGGAAATGCTATTTCCTCAAAAGGAGGGAATTGTGCACAGATGACATTGGAGAGGACCTGTTCCTATTTGTAGCTGATCTGATGACAAGTAAACTATACATGTGAGGAGATGGGGGTGTAATGTGATCACCATTTAAAAGTCAGCATTTGCCAGTGGTCACAGCCCAGTGATAACTGAGGGCCTCTCCCACAGGAAAACCCACTGAAAGGGACCGTTGAAAAGAAATGGGCTGTTCTGTTGGGAGCATGGAGTTTGTTCCCCAGGCCCCGCCGAACAGGCTGCACAATCGCTTACGTACATCACAGCTCCAGCTTTCAACCTGGACCTAAACTAGATTTAATCCACTCCCCCAGACTATTCCAGTGAAAATCTCTCCCACTGCTTTAATTTAAAAAGGACTCCTTGTCTCTCATTTTCGTTTAAAAAAAAAATGAACTTGTTTGAAGGTGCCCTTGTAATTGTGCATGGTCACATATAAGCACCGTTTCAAGATTGCTGTGGTTTTCTATTACCATCAATCAATGCAACACATATTAATTAAGTACTTCGCTGTGTTCTTGCATGATTTATTAGGTCTTCCTTCATTAATGTGTTTGATCAGAAAAAGTAATTAAACAATGAACAGTGGCAGCAACACATACTTTGCATCAATTATTAAAAGCAGGTTTCTTAGAATAAAATGTGGTAATTAATGCTTGAGTTCCCGTGGGTTTCACTTCGTGTTGTCAAATTATCTGAACTGTTAGTAGCACTAATCCTTGGCTTTACCGTAAACAAGCAAATTAGATACAACAGTGTTAAGGAGGAACCTACAGCAGCCGTTTCTGATACCGACACTTGAAGTAATTTAACAGCAAGCAGAGATTGCGGGTTCCCAGATGCGGAATATTTTACAAGAACATTTTAGATAACAAAATGTGCATTAAAAATATAGGGCTGATTGTCCCGTCTTTTACCAGTCATTCAATGTAGCCAAATCAGGTGCATCTGGAGTGGGCAATTTTGAAGGAGGAAAAACATTGGAAGCCAATTGATGGATAAACCACAGAGCTTAGTTCTGTGGATCAGAAGGGATTGGATTCTCTACACAGCATCACTTCCTAACCAACTAGTGGTATTCCTCCAAGTAAAAGTCAGCATCTTCTCACCCAGAAATCTGCTTCAGACAATGAAATACCCACCAAGTAGCAGGCAGGGACCACATGGGAGCATGGATTTTTAAGATACTGTTATTATTCACATCATGGTGTAGGATAATGTGGGCCATCAGTGGCTCTGGATACCTATGGTAATATAACCCAGAGATTCCAAGTCAGTAAATGCTAGACATTACCTAAATACTGATTCAGCTTCTGCAAGCAAAATCAGTCCTTGGTGTTATATGAACTCCGGCCCAGATTCTGAAAAGTATTTAGGAGCCTAATTCCCATTGATTCCAGGATCTGTGCCTTAGTGACATAAGGAGAAGGATAACAGGGTTACCTGATTCCTGCTCAATGAGGACTTGCTGCTGTACGATATGGTCTTTGACTTCCCCTTGGATATTTATATAATTACTAATACCTTTCAGAGAGGAGATGCTTTTAACACCAAGGGTAAAATCCTGGCCCTGTTAAAGTCAATGGGAGTTTTGAAATTCACTTCAGTGAGCCCAGGATTTCACTCCAACTATTTCTCACAGCTATGTGAGTCGCTTGTTCTTTGAAATGCCTAGTTCCTGCTCTACTTAGCTCATTTTTAAATGGCTTATTAGGTCTTCCTTATGCCAATCAAGTAATCCATGTTTAGCTATTCAAACCCTGGAGAAACTGTTCCTTACTACTGATAGCACTGCTTACCTGGGTGCACTTTGATGTATAAATGAGATAGTATGTTTACAGAGGCAAATGCTATATTTGTATCCCTCTTGGTTTCTTCCAAGTTTATTCTGGCTCATATCTGTCACAAGTGATGGAAGAATTGAAAATGTTAAAGTATTGCAGACTGACACGCACAAGCAGGATACAGTTCTACACTCATTAGATGCTAGAATAGCTGCTAAGGCCTCTTTTTCTCCAACATTATTGAGTCTGAGAAGATAATCTGATAGCCATGATTTTATTTCATAATGCAGATAGATTCCTGAATCCCAGGACCATGAATGTTTTAAGAAATATTGTCTCCCTAGCATTATGCACTCACTTTGGGCTCTGTGTTTCTAAAACAGATAGCATCAGGCAGCAGTTTCCTCTTTACTCACTGTTAATCATACTCTGACTTTGGCCTTCTGCACAGTCATTGAGCTCTGGGATTGATTTTCCTCACTGGCAGTTTTAGATATTTCTCAGGTCATCCTGCAGATGTGCCCAACCACCAGCTGATTGGATCCTCAACCAAATGGCATTCAAGGGCATACTTCTCTGTAATGGTCCCAGTCTGCTGTCACAGAAGTGAATGCTTCCTTGACTAGGATTGGGGGTATTTGTATTATCTTCCATAAAGTCAGTCTATGGTGCCCTGTGGCCACCTAACTTACTGAATGAAGCATTCATTTTTACCTGCATGCCTAAGTAAGTTCTGAGTCCGTATCCTTCCCTTTTATCTGATACCCATACTGCATGCAAATCCCTGTGTTCTGCTTTGTTATTAGCTAATAATGGGCTCTCAGTCAGAGATTTGTACAATCAGTGTATGGTTATTTCCTAATAATTCTACATTCAAAAACAGATCTTCAGCCAGTGTAGATCATTACTGAACCACTGAAGACAGCCTCGCTTGGAATACCCAAGTCGCCCTACTCTGACTGGCTACTATAATTCCTCTACTCCGATAAGCTCCTGTTCTCAGATATTTCCAGTGGTTTGCCAGCACCAAAGACACCTCCCCAGCTTCTTTCTGCCTTCAGCAGAAGCCAAAACATCCAATATTTATATTAAAAGAGAGGAAAACCAAAGAAAAATGGGCTGCCATGCTCTATAAAGGGAAAATGTTATTTTAAAAATGTTTTGAAGTCCTTTGATTCATTTCAAGCCCAGTCCTGCTCCCATTCCAGTTAAGCTATTTCCAATAAAGAATATAAAAGTGTTCACAACATATATGTTCTCCATATATTTGCAGCACCATATAAAAGTTTTTGCAAGGAACAAACAATAACAGCACAGCTGAATTTTCATTACATTAGAAGCACGCAGAAATGTCTGAGAAACTGTTGTGCCAAGCAGATTGCCAATACCATGATGCTTTGTAATATTTTGATGTTATATTGTAACAGTCTTTATTTTTATGTTGTATATATTTTGCAAAACAGTATAACAAATACCATAACATCCTGTTCACGTCTCCTGAAACTTTCAGATACTGATAGTATTTCAGATGGAAAGGAACCACTTTGATCAGTCTGACTGAGTCTCCAGGTCTTGACGCATGTTAAATTGTTAAATAGGTTTTCCTAGCTGGTTAGCTACAGACTGATCGTTTAGAGCTCTATAGACCCTGGGGGTACCCCAGGTTTGTATACCTTAGGAGTTACCATTAATTGGGATATGGATAAACAGAACAGTGTTCTCTGTAGAAAAGCTATACTCTTTCTGAAAGCAATACCCATGATCCATTAGCCTCAGTGAAAATAATTTCAAGGCTGCATTAGCATTTAGCTGAAATGGAGACAAACAGTAAGCTAGTAATTAACTCTGAAATAGACAGACATGTTTCTACATGGCCCACAGCATTCTCACCTGTTTCACCTTCACTGACAATTTCCATTGCTGCTAACTCTATTGTTCCTCTTTTATCAGACTGCCCTTGGGTTGAGCTTTCCATCAGTAATGAAGACCATTTGTACAACACATCAGAAAGTTACTTTTCATTATCTCACACATTTTTTTGAAAGATCGATTGTGGATGCTTTGCTCAATGAGCACTGAAAATCGACTCCATCATTTTATCAGGTGCCAGCTTAGCAACAGCAAATTCCCTCTATGCGGTTCTAGGAAAGGGATTTTTGCTTGTTGTACACGTCACATCACATTCAGAACTCAGTGACCCAGAGATCCACATGTGGCCCTGAATCACTCCCTTCAGCTTTGCCTTTGCTTATACTGAAGTATAAAAGTGACTTTTAGGTTGCATATATTTTGCTCCTGAATCATTTATCACAACCCCAGGCAAAGGGTTTCAAAATGGCGGTGTTATGTCAGACTAGGTGATATGTCTTCCTACCTTAGTCAATTGCTGGATCATACATTGTATTTCTATCTACCTTGATATTTAGCAGCAGTAGGTGAACAGCACTTTTGAATAGTTCAGAATTTCAAGTAATTCCAAAAGCTGCAATGTCCTTTCAGTTGATCTATTCGTGTGGCTGCATTTCTATATGAGGGGAGATGCTGGACATTTCGGGTACTTTTTTAGGCTTTAGGAACCAATCCTCAAAGCACAACTGGAAAGGGAGAACCCAGTTTATGGAGGGGATGGTATGATGGGATAGCCTAATTTTGGCAATTAATTGATCTTTGATTATTAGCAAGTAAATATGCCCAGTGGTCTGTGATGGGATGTTAGATGGGGTGGGATCTGAGTTACTACAGAGAATTCTTTCCTGGGTGCTGCCTGGTGAGTCTTGCCCACATGCTCAGGGTTTAACTGATCTCCATATTTGGGGTCGGGAAGGAATTTTCCTCCAGGGCAGATTGGCAGAGGCCCTGGAGGTTTTTCGCCTTCCTCTGCAGCGTGGGGCACGGGTCTTTTGCTGGAGGATTCTCTGCACCTTGAGGTCTTTAAACCACGATTTGAGGACTTCAATAACTCAGACATAGGTTAGGGGTTTGTTACAGGAGTGGGTGGGTGAGATTCTGTGGCCTGCGTTGTGCAGGAGGTCAGACTAGAGATGATCATAATGGTCCCTTCTGACCTTAAAGTCTATGAGTCTATGAGTTATAGGCGAATGCAGCTGGCTAATAAGAAGGCTGCTCTCTAGAAGCCCATCTGCATAGCAGGTCAGTGCTTCTGCTACACGACAGTTATCTTAGAAGAGTCTCTGCTCATGAGCCCACCCTCAGAGTACATGGTGGGAGAGGGCTGGCTACTAGCAAAGCAGCAAAGCAAATAAAACCCTTCTGTCAGAGGAATTTAAGCTTGGGTATTACTCGTTCACAGAACTTTGTGTCTTAACTGGTACAATCAGAAATGAACCTACTTCACCCATCCCTAATAATGCCACCATCAAAGTCAGGAAGCTTGCCAGGTCAGATCAGCTGGTCAGACCACAGAAACCACCCATAGCCATGAGGAAGGTTATTCCTCTCATTTGTGTGTTTGCATGTTTCCCTGTTTTTAATTAGATAGCGTCCTCAGACTAAACAACAGAAAGTGCTTTTTTCTGTCAAAGTTGTTTTAATTCATTGAATTAGTGTCGTAGATGTTTTATCTTCGTCAATGCCCTAGCTGAGCCCCTGAGGCGAAACACCCTAGAAGCATCAAAACTATGACATGATTTCTAATGGAATTGTCCAAAAATGTTCTTTGACTGTCCGGTATAGATACAACCTGAAACAAGTTTTCTATTTTGAAGTGCATTTGGCTAATTGTTGAAGATAAAGATGTATAACTAGCACAAGAGAATAAAACAGAACCCCAGAGAACACCCTTTATTACAAATGGGGAAAAGGTGCAGTTAAAATAAAAAGCTGAAATTGCTAGTTTTGGTAGCAGAGAAACCCCCCCAGCCAACAGCTTGACAAGCCAATTTTTTCTCAGCATTTGTTAGGAAGGTTTCAAATGATTTGGCTACCCCTGTGATATTTTTAAAGGGATATACCAGATACTAGCTTCCCCTCTGGCTGCTTTATAGCAGAGCAAAGCAGCTATAAAGCTGGTGTATCTGACCCCTGAGCATTCACCCTGCCTGGTAGCTCCTATGCCATCCCCTCCTACCCCAGGTGCAGGGGGTGTGGCTGGGAGAAAAGAAACATAGCTAGGAAAGGCCCAAAGTAATCTCTGACTGCCAGACAGGGCCGGCTCCAGGCATCAGCCGAGCAAGCTCGTGCTTGGGGTGGCAGATTCTAAGGGGCGACATTCCATCCAATCCTAGGGTAGCACGGCTGCCCTTTTTTTTCCTTATTTTTTTTGGTTCGCCACTCCGGCCACCCTGTAGGTGGTGGTGGTGCGGAGGAGGGGAGCACCCTGCTGGGAGCGGGCTGTGCACTCCGTCTGCCCCAGCCGGTGCCAGGTCTGCAGCAAGCCCGGCAGCCCGTGTCCTTCCCTCCCCGCCGACCTTCAATTCACCTGCAAGCGGGAGCGGCGTGGAGCCCTCCCAGTAGGCGGTGCGGCGGGAGGGGCCGAGTGGCGAGCGCTCCGGTTGAAGGAAGCCCTGGCCACCCCCGTTCTCTCTCTCCCCCCCACTCCCCCCCCAGCCGGGGCGCGCACTCCGCTGCCCGGGGCACGTCTGCAGCGCAGGGAGTCCCGCTAGCCAGCGCAGCCGGGGAAGGCAGCCACGAGCCGCCAAGTAAGTGGCACCGAAAGTTTGCATCCTGGCTCCAGCCGCCTTCCACGATTGCTGTTTTTTTTTTTGCTTCGCCGCTCCGGCCGCCCTGCACATTTTTTTGGTTTTTTTTTGCTTGGGGTGGCAAAAAAGCCAGAGCCGGCCCTGCTGCCAGAACAGACCCTTGTGGCTGTGGGCAGTTGGGTGTACGTTTGAGCAGCTATATGGCTGCTCTAACTTATTCTTGGGACCAGATTGGTCCTCAGCTGGCTTCAGGATTGAGAGAGCAAAACAAAGCAATCTTTGCTCCCACTCTTGCACCAGTACAGCGCATCTGACACTAGAGTGTCATGGAAAAGAGATAGCCAAATTCAATAAAAACATTATCCAGTGTTCATACTTTGGAAACCTCTGCTAGGAACAAGAAGGTTATGCAACCTTGGCATGGATGTTATATATTTCAGTTCCATTACTGGCCATTCTCTGCCTTTCTTCATCAGCGCCAGGAGAGGTTTTTTTACCTTCTGTAGTAGACATGTTTTTTAATAAGATCCAGTGCTAGGATGGTTATATGGCTCATAGACCAATAGTTATTATGCTGGTGATGGATTCTGTGTACCTTTCCTTTGCCTTTAATTTCTCCTCTTGGTGTACTGCATGGAGAAACATAGTGCCAGTTTTCTGAGCTCTCATATCCTACACAACCCCCAAAAATATAATGTTACTATAGACAAAAGGATTTTCTTTTCTGTATGTTGAATTCCACTGGTGGTATTTGTGTGGCAAGATGGCTAACTATACCAATGTCTTTCAAGTCATTCAGCTGTTCTCCACGTTCACAACAGTCAGCTTATGGCCTTCTTTTGACGGCAGATCACAGCTCCTTCATCCCTAAGGCCCAAGCTATAACATACTCCTCACCCCTGACTCTATCAAGGTCATATCACACTTTGTCTCCAGAGTCATTGTACTGCACAATCAGTAATTGTCCCAGTTAATTGAACTGATTTGTGGAACTGTTGCCTTGAAGAGAAGAATATTTTATTGGCAAGCTCTCAGAAAGAGAGAAAAAATAAAGTCAAGGCCAAACCCACCTCAGTGAATACTATGGAAAGCACTGCTAGACCGGAGCTAAACCAAGACGCACGGCCAAAAGTATTTTGTCTGATCCAGCCAAAAAGTTCTGTCATTTCTGTGTGTTTGTATCACATGCTCAAAAGGGTGTGTCCTTGTGTCACTATCATTCCTTCACTTACAGCGATATTCTGCTGTAGAAGCCCAGGTACTGAGTCAAAGCAATCTCAGTCATCAGTTGGTGTTACCTCATCCTGTAATTAACACACACACAGAGTCCTGTACATGTAAAACAAAAACCTATGTTCTTTTCATTTCCAAGCCAGCTAAATTATAGTTCTTCTTAGCCCCTTCATTATATAATTCCCTCCCAAGGAAGTATTACTCTTCAACCTCCCTCTCCTCCCACCAAGAAATATAGCTATAGGCTATGTCTATACTAGGATTTTAAAAGGTGCAATGTCAGCTCTAGATAGGTAACTCAAGCTAATTAACACCTTCTGAAACCTCTAGGCAAGACAAAGTAGCTGTACTTAACAACATGCTAAAACTGGCTGAATTGAAACCTAGGACCTATCACTTCAGCATCTTCTAAAGAACTGGTAGATCCTAAGTTTCAATTCGACCAGTTTAGCATGTTCTAAAGTACAGCTGCTTTGCCTTGACTAGAGTTTTAGAAGGTGTTAATTAGCTTGAGTTACCTTGCTCAGAATAACATCCCACCTTTAAATCCTTGTCTAGACAAGGCCATAGCTGTTGTAGATCCTAAATGAAAAATAAAGCAGCAAGCAAAAAAACATTCTAGAGTTATGGCTGGACATGTTACCTCACCTTCAAGCACTGTCTTGTCAGGTTTGCTAATGCCCCACAGTAGTAAGATGGAGAATATTGTTTAGATCAGGGGTAGGCAACCTATGGCATGCAAGCCAAAGGCGGCACGCGAGCTGATTTTCAGTGGCACTCACACTGCCTGGGTCCAGGCCAGCGGTCCGGGGGGTTCTGCATTTTAATTTAATTTTAAATGAAGCTTCTTAAACATTTTAAAAACCTTATTTACTTTACATACAACAATAGTTTAGTTATATATTATAGACTTATAGAAATAGACCTTCTAAAAACATTAACATGTATTACTGGCATGCGAAACCTTAAATAAGAGTGAATAAATGAAGACTCGGCACACCACTTCTGAAAGGTTGCCGCCCCCTGGTTTAGTTGATCATTTAAATTAACTTAGATAACTTAAATAGGGAGAATTAAAACTAGTCATGCTGGCCTTCCTTGTGTGGATGAGATTTTAACAATGATGCTCCAGGTTTGCTGAAAAACATATAATGAAACAAAATTAGGTATTTTCATTGAACCTTTTCCTCTTATTGATCACTATTAAGAGTCATATTTAGTCACTAGTTTAAACATTGCCATTTGGAGTTTGAAAATTACCATACCTATGTGCATTTAGAAATATTGGCATATGTGATAAACCATCAACAGTGGCTGACTGATCAAATTGTAGTCTTTTATGTCTCTCATTTTCACTTAAATATATGGATAATGAAAATAAGTGAGTGTAACAATCAATAGGCGGGAAGGATAGAACAGGGTAATGATAACAGAATCACCCAGTTATATCTGCTAGCCACATGCACATTGTGAAGTTTCCAAGTTTATGGCCAATGCATATGCAAAAGTATTATATAGCACATAAGGCGAATGAAGATCTCTGTAGTTCTGCAGCTAAAAACTTGGTCCATGCAAGGTTTATAAATTCAGAGTTTGAGAGAAAGAGACTATTTCCTGTCTTCATAAAGAGCTTTTTAAGAACTTCCATTTACACTTTGAACTAAATACAAAGCCCTGCATTTTTATAAGTTATTTTGTACTTATTTTAATTTATTGAATGAGTCACAGGTTACCTACACACCATAGCTTTCCCTACAATGGGAGAACGTATAAAAATATGGTTCTGACATCTTTGATCATAGCAGAACTTTGAAAAGTTTATATAGACTGCCTTCTCCCAAACTTTTCACTCTACACTAGCTGCTTGGCTTCGGTGGATTAGTTACTAGGCTATTAAAGCTCTAGATGAAATATGGTATAGAGATGTGGATTACCTTTTTGGAACATGAATAAGGAAAAATACCGTTAATAACCATGGATGATACACCAAACTAAGGGAACAGTCATTGGAAAGGCATAGTATAGACTTAGAAATCTAAACCCTGAAATATTTTTAGATCCAGGAAGCATTTTAACAGAAAACACGACTCACAGAAGTTGACACTAATTCACACTTCTAATTCATGAGGCTAACAACAGACCTGGTGGTCTAAAGATACCTGTAGGATCTTGTGGTGCTCCACGGGTTGAACTGGGGCTACTTTACATTATCTTTGGTCCCAAACAGAGCAAATAGGATTGTTTCCAAAGCTGCTGGATACAAAGCAACGGAAAGGACTAATGAAGGTCAGAGATAAGATGGTGATATTTTATCAGATGGTATTACAGAAAACCATAAAATAATCACAGCATGATGTGCTGACATTTGGGGAGGTATGTTTTCAGGTGTTGCATTAACACAAAATGATTTTGAGTCAATGAGAGATGCAATGTCAGGATATCACACTGCTTTTTTGGGGTAGTTCTTTGCCATTCAGCAAAATGACTCTGGGTCTGAGTACCACTTCACAGCTGTTATAACAACGTATATAGTGGATGTCCAAGAATTCATAGGCTGAAGTGGGAATAAAATTGAGGCACAGGCCCTATCACTTGAGCTTTAGGAAAATCTACTTTAACTGTTATGTAGCAAGCTGATGATACACTTGAACATGTCTGACTTCCATCTAATTAGGGAAAGGTGCACATCTGCAGAAACCAGTACATGAGTTGTATAGTAGGTATACATGCTAGTCACTACAGATAAGAAACACCAAGGAAAAATTCTGATAAAACATTAGAAATATGCCTGCAAATCATATGCAATGAAAACATTTTCTCACAATATTTAATATTATTCAAGGCTGTCAAATTCATAAAGTGACAAACCAGCTTAAATAAATTGAGAACCGCTCCAAACTTTGTTGCTCACACTGAACTAAATCATAACATTTTTTTAAGACTTGTCTCTTCACTTTGGAGGGATTTGTGCCAATATTTTCTTCAGTTTCCATTCATTTGGGTGTACAACCCCCACTAACTTTCACTCTGAGTTTGAATGAATGCAAAATTTCAAAGCAACATTGAGTAAACACAGGTTTAAGCAAAACCAAGAATTTCTCCTATTGATGCAAACCCTTCAATTGCCCTATATATGTATGAAATCCAAAACCAAGTGAGTTTTATAAGGTTTCATGTTTCTTTGAAAACATTCCGCACAGGTCTAGCCTAGTCCTAAATTCAGGGTTCCACATTTCCCCTGCAAAAGGTGATAACATTATACCCCAAAGGAAAGAAGGGAGTCCTTCTGGGACTTTACGTGCTTCTAATATCATTAACTATTCCAAAACAACCCCAGAACCTTGAACTCAGGTCCTGACAGGTAAGTATAAAAGGGATTCCACCCCTCACCCCCAATATGTTGTTTTAAAATGTGTTTACTTTTGATTTCTAGACACCCTATGGATTTTGTTAATGATATGGGATCATGAAAGTTTTCTCATTTATCCATTTAATTTTTTTTCATCCACCTTTAAAACACACTGAACAATAATACAAATTAAAATAGGGGGAGGGATAGCTCAGTGGTTTGAGCATTGGTCTGCTAAACTGCAGGTTGTGAGTTCAATCCTTGAGGGGGCCATTTAGGGACCTGGGGCAAAATCAGTACTTGGTCCTGCTAGTGAAGGCAGGGGACTGGACTCAATGACCTTTTAGGGTCCCTTCGAGTTCTATGAGATAGGTATATCTCCATTTATTATTATAAAAAGAAATAATGCTTACAACTCAGCAGCTACTGCAGCACAGAGAACTTTTCATTCCAGCTATTGCTAAAGTTAACTCACAAAGCTCTTAGATGGCAAATGCTTCAAAGCATAATAAAATGAAATCATGTCAGGCAGGCAGTCACAGATCGTAAAGGAAATCACATAGAACACAATGACATTTAAAGAAGCTTTTGAAGTTTTGTAAGTGCAACCCATATCTAAGTTGAGGCATTATGTCTCCAAGTTGCAGCTGTACATTTTAACATTTTGCTTGAATGTAACTTTAACTCTCTTTGGCGTGTTTCTAAATCATAAACCCATACAAATCAAAAGTTCAAATAGTGTCAAGATAGATAGAAATGTGCTGATGTGCTGTCACCAACCTAAAGAGAAGATTGGGGTAATTTCCCTGCCTCTGATGGAGCCACTCCATCTCTGGATACTAATAAACTATCCCTTCCAGGAAAGAGATCGTAGGGCTCACAAAAATGTTTCTGAAGAGCAATCTTATTTGCCTGTGTAGCCATCCAGATTCTTACCTCACGCTCACCAAAGTGGTCTGAGGGCCTAGAATGAGGCAGATTGCACAAAATAGCAGGTTTGGGGTTGTTGTTTTTTTTTAAAAAACCTAAAGAAGCGTATGTCTGCATATCCTTTCCATGGTCTTCACCCCCATCCACATACTTCAGATGCAAATAAATGCATTGTACTATCAATAAGCTCAGAATGCTTTTCAGGAACGAAGTACACCTCTACCTCGATATAACGCTGTCCCCGGGAGCCAAAAAATCTTACCGCATTATAGGTGAAACCGCGTTATATCGAACTTGCTTTAATCCACCGGAGTGCGCAGGCCCGCCCCCCCGGAGCACTGCTTTACCACGTTATATCTGAATTCGTGTTACATTGTGTCACGTTATATCGGGGTAGAGGTGTATATACATTACAGCAAAGTGCAGCATACAGTAATATATGTCACGTTATATCGGGGTAGAGGTGTATATACATTACAGCAAAGTGCAGCATACAGTAATATATGTGTACTTGCCAAAGCGGTGTTCTGTTCTCCTGGATTTTGACAAAGTGTGATGGAAAGACAAGTGAATAGATTCCCCGTTCACCAGTGCCAGGCTCGGGAGGGTGGATGGGACAGCAAGTGCTTCAGGACTGCAACAAGTGGGTGGAGAATGGCAGAGAGTAGGTAGAGCCTTTGTTCAATTTTCATTTAGATCTATCTCATTGAAAACCGGGAAAATTTCAAACAATGCAGATATTTTCACTAAACTTTCATATTGTTTCAAAAGCCATTTTAAAAAATTATTTAACCAGCCTTAATTATAAGCTCCTTGGACAGTGACCTGTCTTCTTACTGATCCGTACACCTACTAAAATAATGAGGTTGTACACAAAAACCCTAATACTGAGTGCTAATGGTTCTGCCCATAGCATACACACTTCTGTAATATTCCTTAGAAAGGTGGCCCCAAGTAAATTTGCTTTGGGCTCCCACTGAAATCAAGGGAAATTAAAGGCCTGTTCCAACCATCACTGAACAGTAATAAAAATGGATTACAGACATAGCATCAGATTGTGTCTGGCCCTGCAAGGCTACAAAGGGCTTGAAACATTGCTGTACAGAGACGTAGGTCCTTGTGGGTCCTAACTATCCTAAACAGGGTGGGAAGGTTTGTTTATAAGTAGAAAGATATTTTTCTTCCATATGCCAGCTGTAGAAACTCACCCTGAGATCTGAAAGATAAACTGGACTTTTGGGATTTTCTGCAATTAGAAAAAGCAATTCTGCTGTTGTTACATGATCCAGAAGAGAATCCAGGTCATTCTCCCATAGCTTTGCTGGCTCTGCAACGCTAACAAGAATCAACAAAGCAAAACAACTTTATGTTTGTCAGAGGAGTCCTGTAAGCAGCTATGAGACTCTGAGTATACAGGGGACAGATCCATTCAGGTGATGGTTTTACATAGTCGCTTCTCTGTCCAAAACTGAACTTTGCAAACTTTACTTCCCATCTGCTCTGCATGAGCATGCCACTATTTGTAAGACCAGGCCTTGATTCTCTTGCAAAAGTGTCCCCTCTCATAACTGTTGTGCACTTCAGTGTGTTCTTTGCAGGTTGGCTGTCACCATCCACTCTAAAAATAACTTCATTTCAGTTATCCTATTCAACTCAGGGAATGCTTGGAGCTCTTTCAGGGCAGAGGTACAATTGTTGTCACGTAAGTAAATCTAGAATTCCCTCTTGATTGTATAAAGTTTACTCAATAGTTGACCGCCACCTTGCCCACCATCAAACAAAACAATGGCTACTTTATTAACCCTGGGAAAGAAAGGACATAAACATTAAGTATGAAAAATACTTGGCGGTGTCCTTTTAAATAACATGAAGGCTTTGACACAAGCCATTACAATGCAGGGAATGTAAATTTAGGTGAACTCTCACGGATGTGAATATAGTGTCAATGTATCCCAGGGGCTGCTGTATCTATAGTAATTTAGCTGAGGCTCATGTGCACTAGAATCTGTATGGGATTAAACAAAAACAATAGTGCAGAAGCAACATTTCTGAACAAAGTAACTTAACAGTAATGTTTATTTTTCTGAGCAAAACCACCAGGAGGGCAAAATGCCAAACACGGATTCTGCAGCTAACTATTCATGTTACAGAGTCTACACAAAACAGTTATTGATGAGAAACAGGCAGATTCAACACAAAGGCCTAGATCCCCAAAAGTATTTAGGTGCCTAAATCCCACTGATTTCAATTAGAGGGTCTGGACAAATGGTCTTAACATCAAATTCTGCTCTCTTTTTTAGCATTATGTGGAAATATTTCTGATTTAAGGACACTTCCTTCAGTTGAGCCAATGGCGGCTGCACTGGCATCAAAACACTATTCATGGAAATTCCATGTGGAGAATGAGAACAATATGGCACAATGGGATGCGGTAATTCTCTACTGCCTGCCGTATATAGGTATTGCCATACCAAATCAGGTCTCATCAACAAAGGATTAAAGGAGAGGTCAGCAAAATTCTCAGATATACATTGCATTTCTGGGGGTCAGAATTTGGCTGAGAGTTTGGGTATAAATCCACTTTATTCACAGTTGCTGTGAAAGTTATTAGAGTTCAAAAAAATATCTAAAAACAGTGGGCTAAATTCACTAGTCATCTCTGTCTGCTTTGCACTACTCCAGGGACACAGAGCAACTATAAACCAAGCTGAGCTAGCCAGGTTTACAGTTAGCATGCATCGCCAGAAGAGCGCAAAGCAACTTGAGTGTGCTAGTAAATCTGGCCCAGTAATTTATATTTCCACCTATGTAATCTCAGACTAGTATAATTATTTCATTTTTGTTTGGTTACAAAATGTTGGGTTTCTTGCTGGCTATACAACAACATGAACACAAACACACTACCTGGGTCCCAAATAACCACATTTACTAACTAAACACAAACATGCCAGGGCTAGCTACACACACACTGCTGCTCCAGCTGGGTTCTAAAACAGAACACAGTAAGTGCCAGTAGAAAGCTTGCAAACTATTTAAAGGGACAGTCCCCTATTCCTAGACACAACAGGCTGGGATGTGTGTTGTTTTGTTGAATTCATGCCTAGCCAAAATTGGCATAGCGGAAATTTAAACCCACATTTATTTATAAATCTTTAAGAATAGGGTTCTATGGTGACTATGCAGACAGACTTAATGCTAACAGGGATGTCACTGCTACAGTATCGGTCAGATCCTCTGGAAGTTGGGCAATTTTCTCTGCATACAAACATCAAACTTGAAACCTCAGTTCACTGCAACCTTATGATCTGTTGGTTCATAAACCTGCCACTATGGCTTACTTCCTTAAACTCAGATGGAAATTGCTTTAGTGCAATCACATCCGGTCTATTAACTCACAGATTGTCTTGATCCTTTGAAGATGGCAACCGTTCTATGTGCTAGGCATAACACAGCATAATCATTTCTTCAGCTTTTTGCACACAGAATGTGTTAATCCACTGTACAGTACCCAATGTAAACTCTGCAGTAGAGAGAAAAACCTGCATTCCTTTCTGTTTGGTAAAGACATAAAATCTAGAGTAGAGCTGAGCCACTGTGGCGGGTGTATGAATCAACAGAAATGATGTTTGCATGGAACAGAGGTGCCAAATACAATGTTTCCCTGATGATAAAATTGCTTGTGGAAATAATTTTTAAAAATTGCTTTTAATACGTCTTTGAGCAAGTAGGCTTTAGCTTCACTTTCCATAAATATCGGTGACAGAAACATTTGATCCCACAGACGTCTGCAAAAAAGGGAGCACAAAAGGGAACAGATTATGGGGAGTTCCTTTCTTTGCAGGAGATTCCTATTGACAGTATTGACAGTCTAGATCCCAAGGACTTTCTGCTCTCACTAACAGCAGTTTAAGTCCATCGTCTTCAGTGGAGAAGCTTGTGATCTACTCTGATGTGTGCAGCACAACTGCACAGGCCTAATTACATGCATCAATGTATGTAGGCAAATATCACAAATAAAGGTATTTTGCAGTCAAACACATAACAGTTAAGCCATTGAAACACATAACAAACCAGGTTCCTTGTTTCCCTTCTGTATCTTTACAGACAACTGCAACGCCCACATGAAGTAACAGAAGAGAAGACAGGTTTACAACAGAATCAGCTCCAGAAAAGAAAAGAAAAAAAGACTGCACCAGGGCAACAGGAAGAGAAAACTTTCCCTCTTCCCCAGTTTGCAGAGAAGACATGGAGCCACTCTGAACTCACTACTCCAGTCTGTGGTGCATGTCACTTGCGTCTGTTATGACTAAGGCTAAGATTTTGTCATGGTTATTTTTAGTAAAAGTCACAGGCAGGTCGGGGCAATAAACAAAAATTCACGGAGCCCATGACCTATCCCTGACGTTACTAAAAATAATGGGGGGCAGGACTAAACTGGGGGGAGGAATGGAGTCCCATGGGTGGGTGGGCCAAGACCCCACCATGGCGAGGGACACAGCCCCGGCTCCAGTGGCCGCCGGGGGGGGGGAAACAGGGGTGCGCAGCCTCAGCTGCACCCTCCCCCCAGCCCCCAGCTGCAGCCAGGAGGGGGCACATGGCCCTGGGATGCTGCGGGGAAGAGGCGCACATGTCCTCGCGGCAGCTCAGGCTGACTGGGCTGGGGCATGTGACCTTGGCGGCTGCCGCAGGGTTGGGGTGCACGTCCCCAGCTGCAACTGCCAGGCAGGGGCGCACGGCCCCAGGTGCAGCCCCTGGTGGAAGCCGCAGGAGCTGGGACACACGGCCCCGGCTGCAGTATGGCCCCCAGCAGAAGTCGTGGGCCTGGGGCACAGCAGGGGGTGCGCAGTCCCAGCTCTGGAGCTGGCCGCTGCAGGACAGGGACACACAGCCTGGCTGCAGTTCCTCCACCCCCGCAAACTGCAGGGCAGGGGCTGCAGGGTTCTGATTCCAGCCATCCTGCCCCAGTTGCAGCAGGCAGGGCCAGGGGACACAGTCCTGCCTCCAGCCCCCGCTTCAGCTGCTGACAGCTGAAACAGAGGAAGTTATGGACGTCCGGTAAAGTCATGGAATCTCTGACTGCCGTGACTTCCATGACTAAATCGTAGCCTTGGTTATGACTTGTTTTCTATGTCTCCTAAACTTAATTGGAGAGAACTTTGCCTCCTGGCTGCAGAGCCCACCAGGCATTTTATGGTCAGTTCAGTACAGATAGTCAGAGGAGACCAGGGCCGGCTCTAGGATTTTTGCAGCGCAAAGCAAAAACAATTTTGGCTGCCCCCCCCGCCCGTTTTTTAATTACCCCCACCCCCGGCCTCGCCTCAACTCCGCCCCTTCCCCAAATCCCCAGCCCTGCCTCCTCCCCCCAGGCTCTCAAGCCTGGGAGGGAGGGGGAGCAGCGGCGTGCGAAACAGCTGTTTCGCGCGCCGCGGCCGCTCGGGATCTCCCCTTGACATTTTGCAATTTAAAACGCCATTTTCCAGGTGTACACATACAATACGCATCTCTCACTCTGAGGCAAGTCTGTTTTTTGTCCTAGCCTAACAACCCGGCTTCACTCACCACTTTAACTGTCTTGGATAGAGGTGTCATCCTGACTCCAGATCAGTCTGCATTTAAAGAGAGGGGACTCACATTTTCTTATAATTTCTTGTCAATCTTATCCTATACTCAATATGAATTAAATACAAGTATTCGGACTGATTAGCACGGATCTATCACAGCCCCAGGGAGCTGAGCTCCATGTTAAGCAGCAGATACTCGATCTCTGCATGAGCTCCCCAATGCCTGCCAGCCATGACTTGGAACTGCACTAGTTCCATCACAGAGGAAGAACGTCCACACCCAGACAGCTGATTGCGGGACTTGCACATGCAGTTGGATTACTGTTCGCATCAATTAGGTGGATGTGAGCAGGTGCAACTTCCCCTGCTATCAAAATCTTGCACTAAACTTCTTTCTGGGAATGACTGCTTATGGTAATAACAGATTTGTAGGAGAAGCACAGCTCCTAACTGCAGAAGCGTAACTGTCATCTCTATAAGGAAGGGACAGAATATTGATATGGGATTTTAGAAAAAAAGTGGTGTGTTTACAGTGCACTAAATCTGTTGAAATACATGATTATAAGGGGCTAATCTGTTTGTTCTGAGAGGTATTGGTGGCAAAGGATTTGACTCAAGGCTACTCATGTTGAGCATTCTGGCTTTGCTAGTTCTGAAACTACTCGAGTAGAAAGTGGCATTTTCCCTGATGTGAATAACTTGCAAAGGCAATCAAGAGCAGGGTGTCTCAAGCTGCATTTCCCTTCATCTCTCCACTCCCTTGCATAAATGAACTTTGTTATAAACTGACGGAGTAGGGAGATTAATTCAGAACGTGTGTGCATAGTGCACCTGGCAGGCCTGATAAAACCTGGCTCAAAGAGCTGAGATGAAACAAAGGCATAAATAATACCATAGGAGGACTTACAAAGGACAAAAATATGGGCAGCCATTTGGAGGTGACAGTAATTACTTAAGTAAATGTCAAAACTCTTCAAAGAAACATGGGGGATAATATTCATGAATATTTAAAGCTGAAACGTGCTATCATGTTGATTTGCCATTTGGAAGGTTATGTTCCTGTCTTATCTTTCTCGTGATAGCTCATGGAATGGATATTTGAATCTGCTGCAGGCCAAACACAAAGAAATCAAGTATAATTTGAGGGTCTGTTGATTGTCAACTGTATTGAAACCAATGGTCTTTTAATTCACTCAGGGCACTAAATTTATGCCAGCATTGAACGTGCTATTAGACAAAGAAAACCAGTGTAGGTACCACTAAATACACAGGGGCAGATTCTTTGCTCTGGCCAAAAGGAGCTCATCACCGTGACGTAGGAAAGGTCTAAGGAACTCAGATATGGGTCTCTTATCCCAGGGGTGGGCAAACTTTTTGGCCCGAGGGCCACATCTGGGTATGGAAATTGTATGGCAGGCCATGAATGCTCATGAAATTGGTGGTTCTGGTGCGGGCTCCGGCTGGGGTTGTGGGCTCTGGGGTGGGGCCAGAGATTAGGAGTTCAGGATGTGGGAGGGGGCTCTGGGCTGGGGCAGGGGGTTGGGGTACAGGGGGGGGGTGAGGGCTCCAGCTGAGGGTGTGGGCTCTGGGGTGGGGTGGGGTAAGAATGAGGGGTTCAGAGGGTGGGAGGGGGATCAGGGCTGGAGCAGGGGGTTGGGGCATGGAGGGGGTCGGGGTGCAGGCTCTGGGCAGCGCTTACCTCAAGCAGCTCCCAGAAGCAGCGGCATGTCTCCCCTCAGGCTCCTACGTGGAGGCGCAGGCAGGAGGCTCTGCACGCTGCCCCATCCACAGGCGCTTGGGGCGGGGGCAGCGTGCGAAGCCCCCTGGTTGCCCCTACATGTAGGAGCTGGAGGGGGGACATGCTGCTGCTTCTGGGAGCCACGCAGAGTGGGGCAAGCCCCTGACCCCGCTCCCTGGCTGGAGGGCTGGAGCGCCGGAGTGAGGAAAGCCCTGGACCCCGCTCCCTAGCAGAAGCTCAAGGGCCAGATTAAAACATCTGGAGGGCCGGATGCAGCCCCCAGGCCATAGTTTGCCCATCTCTGTCCTATCCTCTGCTCTATTCCACCCCAACCTGGACCCTCACCAGATTAGAGGAGCTTGTGGGCTGCTCCAACTAGGGCATGTGGCAATGGTTCCCAAGAGACCATCCACCATCTGGGACTAGCCAGAGCTCAGTGTTCTCCAGCCACTTCCCCTTTCCATCCCTGAAATGCCCCTTTCACTGGGGCTCTCCAGCCCCTGCCAATCCACCTCCATGTTAAAAATGTGCACAAATCACAGAGACTAAAACCGTTCCAACAATAGCATTTGGAAAGATTTTCAAACATAAACAAGTCATAAGCTAACATAGATAGAGTCTTAAAATTGTGATTTATAGTTATGAAGCTTAATCCTCCTGCCCATTATGATACAATCCTGTATTTAGATTACTTTTTCTTTTCTTCTCTGTCCGCCCCACCATTCTTCTTTTAATTAACTCTTCCATGGCCCCCTCCTCCTGGGCTCATGGTGCAGAGCCATGGCCAGTGGAAAAGGGATGTGGTTGGTACATTCCTCAGACAACAACCCCCAGCTGCTGCAACACCCCCAGTGTAAATGGAGAAACCCTGAGCATGATCTAATTTATCCTGGGGACTAGGCCAGTGGTCACACAGACCCAGGTTTGGGAGACCAAATAAAGATGACTTAAAACCACCTTTATACCAAACCCCTCCCACTAAACTGAGTCAAGCTTCAGCTTAGGATCTGGGCCTTAGGGCTAACGAATATTTTAGATGTCTTTAAAAAATGGCCATTCTTTAAGCAGGAGACACATCACCCACAGAAGCATCCAGCAAGTGTCATTTAGTACAACACTCAGTGCCAGTCATTGCTTTTACCTAAACTTAAAACTAGGCAGTGGGCCAGGACTCATTTGGCATATGTTTAACGTGCCTGGCAAAAGCTAAACAGCAGGGCACAGCTGTTTGCTGTTAGCCAAGAGGTCTGTTCTTTGCCATTACATCTGAGTAATTTGTGTTTGATATCAAGGGAAATCAGTTAAATTACTTTATGCCACAAAAAGTTGGGCCATTTTAAATAGCTGTAACTGTTAGGCCTTACTCCCTTAGGTATATACAGATTAAAACAGTGGGAGGAGTACATCATTCCTGAGAACAATATGGCATGTTTGTTCCAATTTATCTTCATTTCTTAGTGGAAGGCAGTTAGCTGGCATCAGTATGCAGTTCCGGCCTAGAAAGTTATCAACGCTGGAATCCTTTCAGACAGACACCAAGATTTTACATTTCAGATACTGATTGGAAGTAGTGAGTTTGTTACAGAAAATGAGAGAGATTTAGGAGAAGCCTTAATAAAAACATGCATTTAAAAATATTTCTCTAACCCAGGTATCGGCAACCTTTGGCACGCGGCTCACCAGGGTAAGGCCCCTGGCAGGCCAGGCCAGTTTGTTTACCTGCCGCACCCGCAGGTTCGGCCGATCGTGGCTCCCACTGGCCACGGTTTGCCGCTCCAGACCAATGGGGGCGGCGGGAAGCCGCGGCCAGCACATCCCTCATCCCGCGCTGCTTCCCGCTGCCCCCATTGGTCTGGAGCGGTGAACCGTGGCCAGTGGAAGACACGATCAGCCAAACCTGCGGATGTGGCAAGTAAACAAACCAGCCCGGCGCGCCAGGGGGCTTACCCTGGCAAGCTGCGTGCCAAACGTTGCCGATCCCTGCTCTAACACTAGCACCATGAACTGCATTCTGGCCAAACTCACCATGCTCTATCTTCTCACTGGACAGGCACCAGTTAGCCACTCTACAACACACTCTTGGCTATCTTCGGGAGGTTAACCTGAAGGGAGAATGTTTATAGTGCCACCAGTCCAAGTCAGCCAAAGCGGTAGTGTAGGTGGGCCGAGAGCAGGAAAGCATAGTAAGTAATTTTACGACATTTTTTTGACTCTATAAGTTAGAAAGTCCAAATTTTTGTTTGAGATGCAGAGAAAGCATAAGTAGCTGGTAATGAGGGACAAAATACAAAACTTCTGATCCATGCAGAAAATTCTCTATTGGGGATGGGAGGACAAGGGTGCCATGATTCCTACCCTGGTGCATAGCATAGTGAAGTCTCCATCCCCTGCTCCTGTCTGAACAGGTGCATTGTACTCCATGACAGTCTGCACAGAATCAGCAGGGGGCGGACCATCCTGGACATGAGTGAATGGGCATTGTGACACCAGAGGCATAAGGCAGAGGATCACCATTTCCAGGCAAGAAGGCAATATTGCCCAGGTGACACAAGCAACAGTGGTAAGACCCCTGCCTTGTTAGTCAAACAGTGTTCCTGTGTGGACTGTGCACATGTCCATGGTGGTTGTATCCAAATCCATTCTGAAACATCGCTGGTCACTGCACCATCACAATCAAGCCATGGGATGACTTGTGTCTGTTCCAGTTTGAGTGATTTTCTATTCCTTGGTGGATACTCTTGCTCAGGGGCTATGTAGAGCAGCTGACATTTTAAAGGCACACTGCCTAATCCCTACACATAGAAAACCCAAGTTGGCTACAGGGGGTTCATTAAGTGGCTACGAATCCTGAGTCTCATGCAGAGGTGGATGAATGTGCTTTGCTGCCTACAGTACTTACAGAGCTCCTGTGGATGATTTAGAACAGCCTACATCTTCCTTTCAGCTACACACCTCAGCATGCCATTCACTCCACTGGCTCCCTGTTGAACACTGGGTCAAGTTTAAGGTCCTCAAATGACCTGTCATTGTCTGGGAACTTGGTAGTTCCACTTCTCCCTAGCAATAGTGCTCTCTACTAGAGCTGGAAAGAAAGTCAACAATGGTTTTCACATTTAAAAAAAATTCTGAAGTGTTTGTTTCAAACTTTTTGAAAAGAATGGATTAACAAAAAAACCTCTTCAATTATTTTTACCAAAACTAGCCAATTTTGAAAAGATTTGGGTTTTCTATTTTATTTATTTTGTCTTTAACATAGTCTCTTACACCAATTCTTGGTGCTACCAAGAATTCCAGTGATGTTTTTTGCCCAACTCTTAGGCCGTGGCTACACTCGAAACTTCAAAGCGCTGCTGCGGGAGCGCTCCCGTGGCAGTGCTTTGAAGTGTGAGTGTGGTCGTGCGCCTTCGCTGCGAGAGAGCTCTCCCAGCGCTGCAGGTACTCCACCTCCATGAGGGGATTAGCTTACACCTCCACGCTGGGGCACTGCTTACACTGGCACTTTACAGCGCTGTAACTTGCTGCACTCAGGGGGGTGTTTTCTCACACCCCTGAGCGAGAAAGTTGCAGCGCTGTAAAGCGCCAGTGTAGCCAAGCCCATAGTCTGTTCCTGGTGGCAAGTTTGCAATGTATTTGCTCACAGAAAAATATTAGATATAACATTTACATTTATATACTTTTACTTATTTTGCCTTTAATATACTTTCTTTCAGCAAGTGGAATTCAATATTTTTAACAGGAATAAAATAAATGTAGTTTAAAAAGTGATGTTTGCTCGACAGAAGTTAAAATTGCTTCTCAGATCTATTTGCTGATTCCACTAATTTCTGCTCTTTTCTGCAATTTCATGTGGTGAACTGGAGACTGAAAATCTACCATTTTTCATTAGTGTTAATGAAAGATATACAGCTCATGCCCTAGTTACTGAATTGGCAATTGTGCTCTAGTACGATCTGAAAAAAATGTCCATACTATGCTGTACAAGGTGGCTTGTGATTTATATCACTTCGAAGAACAGTTTGTAGTGCAAGGACTGTCTCCTACTATGTGTTTGTGAAATGCTAGCACAAGGAGGGGAAGAAACTTGACATAGCCTCCGGGTAAATAAGATGAAGTGAAACTCAAATGCTTCCCATGGGATTAATATACATTAGTGGAAATATGAGAATGGAAACTGGTACAGGTGCAGCACTATACACAAGACATTTCCCCCATGTTACACAAAGAGAAACTGATTGTCAAGACAAGATGAGGTTTTAGGATGCTTTCAAGTCAAAGTAAAGTAAAGTATCAGAGGTCATGGTTGTTGTTACAATTAATTGTTACAAAACAAAGATGTCTTTTCATTAATTGACAGAAAACTGTATATTACGGGAAAGTTAGATAGGACCACTACGCACCAGGTGTGAAATCTAGTGATGAAATTAAGAGAAAATGCTCATCTGTATTTAATATAGATATGCAGTAATAGGCATAGTATCACAAACTTCTCCTATGGCTTATCTTGTGCTTTGTGATAACTATAGAATAACAATGATAACATATGGAATGGGAGTGAGAACTGGAGAAGCTGAGAATAATTTCACTGGTGAAGGTGTGAGTAACAGTAGGGGGGAAATTAGCATGGGGAAATCGTTTTTAGTTTTTTAGGCTTGAATAAAGACTGGGAGTGGATGGGTCATCACACAAACTAAAAACGATTTCCCCATGCTAATTTTTCCCCTATTGTTACTCACACCTTCTTGTCAACTGTTTGAAATGGAACACCCCAATTACCACTACAAAAGTGATTTTTCCTCCTGCTGATAGTAGCCCACTTTAATTGAATTGTCTCATTAGAATTGGTAAGACAACCCTCATCTTTTCATGTACTCTGTATATATATATATCTTCCTACTCTATTTTCCACTCCATGCATCTGATGAAGTGGGTTTTAGTCTACGAAAGCTTATGCCCAAATAAATTTGTTAGTCTCTAAGGTGCCACAAGTACTCCTCATTGTTCTTGTGACTGTTCATTTTAATTTCCATTTAACTAGCTTCTCATTTTTATGTAGTTCCCCTTTTTGAAGTTAAATGCTACTGTGATGGGATTCTTTGGTGTTTCCCCCATCCCAAGGATGCTAAATTTAATTACATTATGGTCGCTATTATCTAACGGTTCAGCTATATTCACCTCTTGGACCAGATTCTGTGTTCCACTTAGGACTAAATTAAGAATTGCCTTTCCCCTTCTGGTTCCAGGACTAGTTGCTCCAAGAAGCAGTCATTAACAGTGTCTAGAAATGTTATCTCTGCATCCCATCCTGAAGTGACATGTACCCAGTCAATATGGGGATAGTTTAAATCCCCCATTATTATTTAGTTTTCTGTTTTTGTAGTCTCTCTAAGCTCCCGGAGCATTTCACAATCACTGTCACCATTGTGGTCAAGTGGTAGGTAATATACGCCTACTGCGATACTCTTATCCTTGAAGCATGGCATTTCTATCCATAGAGATTCTGTGGTACTGTTTGATTCATTTAAGATTTTTATTGTATTTGATTATATATTTTCTGTAAATTTGAGAAGACCAGTTAATCTCATTCCTAGGAGCAACCCTATACAACATAACGCAATACTCTTTTTTCCAGAAAGAGGTCAGAAAATGAAAATTCTGTTCTGCTGAAAATTCCAACATTCCAAACCAAAATTGTTCCAAATCAGAAGAACAAGCAGAAATTGTGAAATTTCCTGCAAAATGAAAATGACAAAAAATATATATTTGAAAATATCAAAATGTTTTTGATGTCAAATCATTTTGTTTCAATATTGTCAAAACATATTTTAATATTAAATATATGATGTATAGAACAGTAAAACTACTATAAAAGTCCAAATAAAATGGACCGAGAAAGTCAAAACCAAACATTTTGACATTATCTACATGAAAGGGCAAAATTCCCATTGATGTCAATGGGGCCAGGATTTCACCCCTTGTAAACAATTGATTATTAACTAACTGGTAGCCAGTGCCAAAGGGCAAGCAGGCAACTATGAGTTTGTTTTCCATGCTAAACAGAATATGACACAGTTGTGGGACTACTACAGTAGGTACTTAATTGTGAGCCATGAGACCTAATCCTGTACCTAAGCCCCTGGCAGGCCGGGCCGGTTTGTTTACCTGCCGCGTCCACAGGTTCGGCTGATTGCGGCTCCCAGTGTCCGCGGTTCGCTGCTCCACGCCAACGGGAGCTGCTGGAAGCGGCACAGGCCGAGGAACGTACTGGCCACCGCTTCCAGCAGCTCCCGTTGTCCTGGAGCAGCGAACCGCGGCCACTGGGAGCTGCGATCGGCCGAACTTGCAGACGCGGCAGGTAAACAAACTGGCACGGCCCTCCAGGGGCCTTCCCTGCACAAGCGACGGAACAAGTTTGGGAACCATTGCTGTACATTTAGCATATCCCAAATCCTCCTGAAGCTAATAGAAGTTCTGGGTGTCAAAGAAATTCATAGCTGGACCTTTACTATTGTAGTTTTCTTTAACCATGCAGCAGATAGGCAATTTACTTATAAAAATGAAAAAAAAAACACAAAACAAATTATATTTGCCAACCACAGTAAGTGGTGGAATAAAAGTAAAACCAGAGCTTAGAAGACTGTTAGGTGAGTTAGAATGATAGTGCATTTCATTAGTAAAAGCTAAACATCACCACAATGGGAATTTTTTTTTTTCTGTTCCAGTGAAAATAGCCAACAGAAAGTTAGTTTGGCCTCCCCAACCAGACAGCCTATGGACACATCTGTGTAATCCTGCATTATACTGAGCAATGTAAGACAGTGTCATTGAGCACTAGAGTTTTAGGCAGTTTTTCCATTGATCAGTGCATTTTTGATTCCAGTGGAAATCACCATCAGGCAGCAAACTGGCCTTAAACCTTGCAAAGATAAAATCTCAAAGGAATGGTTAAGAGGAATATAGCATTAAGCAGGAAGATGTGTCAAGCTTATTCATTCCTGGAGTGAAGCATACATGTTGGATGATATAAGATAGATGATTTGAAAATTGAAAATATACACCCTTGAAGCAAGTGCTGGAAGTATGACTGAAGTGACTAATGCACATCAGAAGGCACAGTTCTTGTTTCACTGGAAAGAACTATTAGGTGTATAGTAAGAAGCTGGGAATTCAATGTTAAATGCTTACATTTGCTTTCAAGTGCTTAATAGTGTACTATAGGATGGATATTTTAGGGTGCAAAGTTTAGACTGTACAATGCCAATTTTTGATTTTGAGAAGTTTAACACACTGACTTAAGTATAAAATGAAAACAAGTGTTTTTCATTCACAGGCTAAATTTCACTGCAGACCCAAACCAGCACATTCCTCTACACAAAATTACCAAAGCCCTCATCCTTGACCTAGATTTGGTTAATTTAATTTTATCCATTGACCAGGAACAGTTCTCAAGGTTTTCTACTAAGTCCATTTCCAGTCTTTTATTGGGAAGGGAAATTACTGCAGGTCTGGCAGCACAAAACAAGACGTACAACTTTCTCTGTTCCTAGGCTGGAGACAGAATACAAAGTACTTGAATTTTCCTGTTCCCAAGATGACAGTGGAATACCAATACAAGAAATGGGGGGAGGGAAAAGCAACTTATTCATTACCCAAGATGGAATCTATGATTAAATCAGCTGCTTCTGTTTTGCTGCATCAAACAGAAAGCCTCGAGCTCACTAGCTTTCCACTGCCTCTGTGACAGACTGAGTTTAAGGCCATAAGTGACCCCTGGATCATTTAGCCTGACCTCCCATATATCACAGGCCACCAGTTACAAACCTACCGCCTCCACAGCAAGCCCAGCAACCAGAATTAGACCAAAAGTATTACAGCCCTCAGGAGACTAAGCTTTTGCGTGGCACAGCACAGAACAGGAGGGACCGAGGTGCACTAATACCCGAGGCCCCTGCAGGGAATTGATTTAGTGAGATAAACCCAAATGAGCCTAACAAATGACCTGCGCCCAATGCTGCAACCCCCCCTCCCACACACACACACACAGAAGTTACCTGCTAATCTGACCTGGGGGGAAATTCCTTTCTGATGCCAAATATGATGATCAGTTAGACCCTGGGGATGTGAGCAGGACCCTCCAGTCAAGCACCTGAGAGAAAGAATTCTCAGTACCACGTCAGAGCACAGCCCACCCTGTTCAGTGTCCCATCTCCAGCTGAGCCCATCTCTGATGCTTCAGAGAAAGGACACGCACACACACAAAATCACACAATACTTCAAGGAGAGGGGAAAGGACTAAGGCAGTGCGAATACTGGGGGAAATGCATTTGTATAAGTCTTTATGAAGAAAGACTGAATTCACTTCATCAGCTTTCATGACTATTTACTTGTTTTCAGTAAACACTTGCCTGAGCAATTTTCTTTTATATTTGCAAGAGTGAGTGCAGAAAGTGAAAGTCTTGCGAATTCTTGAGCAAACACATATTCACATTAGAGCTCATACCTGAAGCATCGGTGCTTGAAATATTAGATCTCTCTGCTCATTTATAAAAATTTCAATCATCTAACAATACCACATGACTACGTGACCAATCACGCACCACAAATAGTGACTAGTCAAAGTGAATAGCTTGAGAACAACAGATAGGCTGAAATATGTACCCATAGGAGGATAGTGAGAGTGTGCTGAGTTTGTGTTGTTAGCCATTGCAGAGATAAGGGCAAATTACAAAGTCCAGATTCTGAAGTGTTGATTTAGGTCCATCCCCAATTTACAGCATGTAAAAGGGGACATATGGTTCCTTACAAACACAAAAGTGACAAAATCCCACCCCGAATTGCTTAGAATCTAACTCGGACAGATATAATACATGGGGTAATAACTGAAGTGCAGTAGCACATGTAGATGCAATTTTTGGGCAGATCACCACTAAATTGCCTTTCAGGTTTGGTTTCTTCCATTTGTAGGGCCACATCCTCGTCAGTGCCAGAGCTCCACTCAGTGCACATGAAAGAGTGGGGGAGGGACAAAGGTGGCTTTGAGACACCATTGCACTTCCTCAATTCTCAGGCCTTTTGGGGGGCTGCTTCAGTCTCTGACACAGTTTACAGCAGCCACAGGAATGCTCTATGTTATGGCCTGCTGGAATGGCCACAAAGGAGCCACTCGATACCCAGGGATTGCCAGATGCTATATCTACACTACACATTTCTTTCAGCAGTATGTAGAGTATGTACTCAGGTAGCCCCCCCTTAGCACGGGTATGGGTTAAAGTAGCAGTGTATACAGTGAGGTCCAGCTTAGGAGAGTAGAGTACAGACACACTTGAAGGATTTAGGTATGTACCTGAGGACATACCCTACACGGCTCTCTACTTGCTCAAGCTATGCCTTCCTGTCTACACTGCTATTTTTAGCCACGTAGTGTTCCGCTGCCTCCCAGTTGCTGGAACCATTCCCAGCCACAGGAAAAGGCTCCAGCAGTGGGGAGGCCTTTCCCTCCTGCCTCTCTCTCCTCACCCCCCTTGCCAGAGCCATTCCTCTCCATAATGAAAGGCTCTGGCAGTGGGTGGCTCTGCCTGTTGAAGCCTTTCCCTACTGCCTCCTTCCTGCCACAGTCTTTTGCTGGCACATGTAGCTACACACCGCAGGGTGGATGCAGCCTGCTTTTCACTGCGGTGTGTAGCTACGCATTCCCTACATGCCACCAAAAGTGGTGTGTGGAGTATATGTAGCCAGAGAGTGGCAGCACTCAAGTCATGTTCTCTTTCCCTCAAGCAACATCCCTGGCATGCCCCAATGCAGCGGCTTGAGAGGGGGAAGGTGAAGGAGGGCCAGAAACAGTACCAATAGTTTCCAGGAGCAGTCCTGCAAACCCACAGTGGCCTAGATTGTGGAATAAAAGGAAAAATGGAGGGAGGATGGGTTTGATTGATCCCTGGTGCTCTAGAGGGGTATTTTAAAACAAACAAAACAACCCCCCTTTTGTAGTGGTGATAGAAACAGCATGCAAAGAAGTAGAGCAGTAAAATGTTCTGAACTTTCCCCCTCACACACACACACACACACACTGCTCTTAGATAGCCCACCATGTGGCTCTTCTGCTTGATATGCCTCCACACAGCTATAACTCTTCAAGGCCTTCCTTTATTTAAGCATTTTAACTAAAGTTAAGCAAGTTCATGGGTAAACAGGAGTTCAGAGTTCTCCAAACAGGCCAGTGCTTTACGACTTAAGGTCCTGATTCAGTCAAGCACGAAAGCAAACGTTTAACTTAAAATGGGGCTTTAGGATATGCTTAAACTTAAGCATGTGCTTTAGTGCATGGCTGAATTGGGGCCGATGACATATCTACTGCTAGAGCAGAGTGATGGCTTGTTCTTACGGTAGGCCTAATTTTCCAGGTCTCTGTGGTACGCAGTCACTACTGCAGTTATGAAAGCATTTAGCCCCATATTTTTGAAATTCACTTTCTAATTTCTAGAGTATCATCATGAATGCAGATGACAATTAGTCAAATACCAATTTGAGCAACAGACAGTCAAGGCAGATAGAGTTCATCACTACATTCATTCCTACTGCTGCCCACACATGCCTATGGTTTCATCAGTGTTCTCAAAACGATGTCAGTTTTAAATTAAAGTGAAGTTTTCTGAATTTGAGTTCCCAGCATCATCTCTCTCTCCTTAGTTTCTTTCTTGACAGTCTTGTTATTTCATCTGCATGGATCTTTTTTGGTATTTCTATGACATGATTTTGCTTTCATTTCTTTTTTGTTATATTTTTTCTTTCACAGATTCTTTATTGGTTCACGCAAGAACTAGCAGAAGAAATGGAATGTGTAATTACAGTAAAAAGTATGAAATGATTTTCATTATTTAAAAAAAATTTCATATGAACCTACTGCTCATAAAAGGCATTGGACTAACAACCTTGGAAAATGAAGTCCTATATTTAGTGTCAGGAGAGGTACAGTTTCCTCACATTGCTTTGGTAATGTGCCTTACCTGAAAAAAATACTTGTGAGGTCAAGAGAAAAGTTAATTTTTATGGCCAACATTTTACTGGGCTTCCCTAGTGGTACTGTTAACAAAATTTGTCACTTGTTAGTTAATGCTACTTGTGGTGATGGCAGGGCTGGTGCAACCCATTAGGCGACCTAGGTGGTCGCCTAGGGCACTAACATTTGGGGGGTGGCGACCGCGGCGGCTGGATCTTCGGCCGCCCCGGTCGTCGGCGGTATTTCGGGGGCGGGACCTTCCGCCACCTCTGTCGAGGGCGGCATTTCGGGGGCGGGACCTTCCGCCACCTCTGTCGGGGGCAGCATTTCGGGAGCGGGACCTTCCACTGCCTAGGGCGGCAAAAAAGCTGGCGGCGCTCCTGGGTGATGGTTTATTGATGTGGATACTTGTCTACCAGGAACCACCAAAATGATATCAAAGCCAGCAAATACTTTGGTAACAGCTTTTGGGAGAAAGTCACTTAGGGTGAAATCCTGGCCTCATTTAAGTCAATGGCTAAACTCCCACCCATTTCAGTAGGGGGAGGATTTCACCCTAAGAGACCAGAAGACAGCCATCTAAAAGTATGAAAAAAAACTGAGCTGCAACATCACATAGTCCTGAAAACATTAACCTTTGCGCTGAAATTTTACACTGCCTGACATGGATTCTCCACTGTTTGTGTAGTCACACTTGTGTAGAGTGGGTGTAAAACACAATAGTATATACACACGTAACAGGGCAGACATAACTTTGCAGGAATAAAACTCAGAACATTCTAAAAGTTAAGACTGATAGGAATTGCTGAATTCTGTGTTTGATCTCACAATGCTAACACTAATATTTCAGTGTTAGGTAGCAACAGTCAACCTAGTAGAAAGAACTGCCCAGAAAAATAACTTGAGCAAGAATTAAAGTAGTTAGAAAAAGTGTTCCATTTTCAAGATATTTCTCCAGACCACTATCAGGAAGTATTCAAGCAATTCTATTACAATAATTCCTTTCTTAGATTCTTTATTTATATTCCAAGTTTTTATCTATAAATTATTCCTTGGTAATTTGTTGATATCCCTTTAGTACACTTCCTTCCGTGAAACTTGTGACTCTTTCAATTAGTGTATTCAGTGACTCAAACTCTGGAGATTTCATTGTGAGTCTTGTGATATTTGGGGGTTTTCTTAAAGCCTCAGCTCCGGAAGGCATGGGTGAGAATCTCAACTGTCATTTTAAATAAAAAGTTCCCAGCCCTGAGGTTTGCAGAGAAAAGCTTCAAAATATGACGCAAGTGCACCCTCAAAGCCCAAAAAAAACAGAAGACAACTTAAAAGAACCTCAAAACTTATTTTAAGAGTGTCATGAAATTGACTTAAATTTATGATTTTGGAATGCCTAACTGTTAATACTGTTTCAGTGGTAACCATGCTATTCTGTTTCAGCAAAAAAACCAAGGAGTCCTTGTGACACCTTAGAGTCTAACAAATTTATTTGGGCATAAGCTTTCGTGGGCTAGAACCCCAGCCCACGAAAGCTTATGCCCAAATAAATTTGTTAGTCTCGGGACTCCTTGTTTTTTTTGTTAATACTGTGTACTGAAAAGTTTAGAAGAAAATGTTTACTAAAATGAGATCTTTTTGAGCAATGAAAGTCCAACTCCATAATACTATAGGCAAGCACTTAGTAATTAAAACTTACTTGGACCAGCAGCAATGTTGTGAAGCCAGTTACTCATACGATTTCCTTCTGTACAAACTATAGTTTAAATACCATTCCAGTAGCCTTACTCAGCGGTCCTCTGAAGTTTTTGAGGACATCAAAACCACACTTCAATAGTTTGAAATGCTAAAACATCAAAGGAAAATTTAGAGCAATGATGCCTCCAAATCCCAATTCTCCTTCATGACATTTCCTCATTAGATCCCCATAGTGACAGTGAAAGCCCTTCATTCATAATTTATAGGATGTGCCCAGAATTAGAGAGGAATTGAGGGACAAGAACTTTCCACCCTTTGCTCTAAAATGCTGGAACAGAGAAGGATGCATGCAGTCTCCCAGTTGCTAACTGCTTTGAAATGGGTCCAGTCACCCTGTGCTATGGCATGCAGTGTCACAGCGTGGATCCAGAGAGGCACTGCATTCAGTGAACAAAAGCTACTTTGGCAAATAACCTCTTTATGCTTGACATGCTTGGCCACAGTATGGCAGTATGTCTCCATAAATGTAACAGAAGACAAACACGTATCTGGCAGTATAACTGAATCTAAAACAAATACACCAAATACATCAAATTCTCCCATCAACTTCATGGTCCATATTTGATAAAAGAGGACAAAATTCTGCTTTCAATTACACCAGTGCACCTTGTCCACACTGCATAAATGGGACCACATCTGATAGTGATATTGGGATGGGATTTTTATTTCTTGGGAGATCCTGGGTATTTGCAAGATGGAATAGTCACAAATGCTGATAAACCAAGAGTCTCTAGCAAATGCTCAACTTTACCAGCCAGGCTGCCAACTGGATGGGACTCCACTTCAATGCTAGGAAATGCGCATCCCTGCATATCGATGGCAGTAGAAGGGACTCAGTCCAGGTGATGCCATATCAGATCCAGGGTGAGCCCATGCTCTTCCTTGAGGATGGGCAAGACTACCAACATCTCGGCATGCCTATGGGTTTTCGTGTCCAGCAGACACCTGAGGATACCATCGTGAGATCCTACGTCATGTGGCCAAGATTGACTCCTCCCTACTAGCACCATGGCAGAAGATAAATGACTTGAACAACTTCCTGATCCCCTGTACTTCATTTGCCTGAGGGGATTTGCCATGGGAAAGGTACCCCTCAACAAGGTGGACACCATCATAAGGCAATTAGTGAAGCAGTGGATATTTCTTCCCCAGAGGGCCAATAATGAGCTGGTGTACATCTCACACAGGCAGGGTGGTGCCAATGTCCCTCGAATGTGACGCTGCGGTGATCACTCACATTTTCCTCCTTCTGACATGCCCAGACGCCATAGTGAGGAACATCAGGCGAGTACTGTGCATGACATCATTAGGAAGCAAATCGCCAGGATCCTCTCCAACCAAGATGTCGCCACCTACTTCAGCGGCTCGTTGGAAGTTGAATTTGGAAGAGACGGAGGAGACTTTGCTTCATTTTGGACTCGCACCTTCTACACTACACAATGGCTGGAGAAGTGTATCGGCTGCCCCTGGACATGGTGCGAGGAACGTCAGGAGCTGGGTCCTGGTGCCACAGGTCAAGAACACCAACCACACAATTATCACCCAGAGAGCTAGAACTATGCTGGAGAGGACCCTGACAGATGCCATCCATTGGCAGTACATGGAAAACCTGAGACAAAAGCCCAACCAGGGCAAGGCCTTTGAGGTGATGTGCCAGTGGGATGACAGCAACTGCTTCCTCCCCAAAGGGCAGTTTCACCTGATTTGCTGACTGGAGATTCATCCACAGGGAGCAGCTCAATTGCATCCCACTGAATGGAGCTGTCCGCCACGGGAATCGGGACAAGCGATGCAGAGTGTGTCTATGCTAATGAGACACTACCCCATGTTTGTGCAGTTGCAAGCCCCACTCCAGAGCCTGGCAGTTGTGCCACACCACCATCCAAGACCACCAAATCAAGGCTATCCCACCACCCATTAGGAAGGTTGCCATGAACCCCACACAATGAGGCACAGAAGAGGGTCGTCATGGTAGACGTCACAGTTCCTTTTTAGAACAGAACGCTGGCCTTCTGCGGTGCGTAAGTTCGAAAGGTGGAAAAATACACCGCCCTGGCTAATGCCTTGAGAGCCAGGGGCTACGAGGTTCAAACACATGCGCTGATCGTCAGAGCCCTGGGCACCTGCGATCCCAGTAACAAGCGAGTGCTACAGGAATGAGGAATCAGCCAGCACTATGCCTGGCTGATGCAGTGTCCCATGGTGTTGGACACCATCGCGTGGTTAAGGAACGTATATTTAGAACATATTGCCAAATATCAGCAATACCAGGAAAAATGAGCTACCGTGCCAATGAGAAGCAAAAATGAGAAAGTAGCTGAAATTCTTCTCTAGTGGACCATATTTATTCAGGGATACCCTACCTTAAATTCTCAATTACTGAGGGACAATGTACACTCATTACAGTATTTATTTTCTGCAAGCTGCTCCTAGTATAACGTCCCATGAGTGATGTACCTGAGCATTTAAATACTGATCGTTAAATTGTACTGTTAAATGTATTAATGCTAATTTGGGATATTGCAGATTATCGACTATATGCATGTTATAACTTCTTAAACCAAATTTGCTACTTTGGGATAATATAAGCATTATGCCTGGATGAACAGAAACTTTTTTATTAACCCGTGTTTTAGATAATTCTAACATAAGCTTTAATAAAACGGATTTTCAATATAGCTGCAACACTGACAACATGCATATATTGGGACCAATATGAACTGGGTTTGTTCCATTTGGTGAACGTGTAGCTAAGTACAGGGCACTATCTCCATTAGTTATTTACATTTATTTTACTAAGTAGGATGTCTGTTGGAACTATGATCCCTATTCATGTTACTGTGTCACTGACTGGCCTAGTTTGATTCACTGTGGTCGAACACTACATTTGCAACCACATGTCAATGCTGACTGAGAATGGACAGGCGTGCCTGGATGCAGCCGACCCCGGACTGTATGTGCAGCACTATTAGACATGGTGCATTGAAGCAGCACTCACCTCTGAGCCAACTGCCAATATCTTTAAGCATAGGTCTGTTTAACCTGACTTGTTTGGGTCATCATTTTGCCTGGAACTGTGGACTTTATTCCCATTACTCAATCATTATCAACAATTTTACACTCTGTCCACCTGCTTCTGCTGAGAGAGCATCTTTTTCCTCAGCTGGTACTTTGCATTGGTGCTTTGCATTGTTCATTATTACAGGGGCATGAAAAAAGTTATGATTTCTTCTAAGTTATGTTATAAGTTCAAGAATTTTTATGTCAGTGGAGCAATGCAGATTTTCACCAGCTGAGGATTTGGCTTCTGATTTCTAAACCTCCTCATGCACTCATCCTCTTCTCCATCTCATGGATTATGACTCTCTATACCCTCCTCTCTGCCCTTCCCACAATACCCTCCTAGGTATTCTCCCTTAGTATCTCCACTGTTATGTAAGAGCCTTCTGTCTAGAAGACTAAGATCCTCTGTCTCTGACTCATTTAGGGCTTGATCCTGTAAGGTGCTGAGCATTCTGGCTTTGATCCAGCAGAGCCCTTAAGCACATTTAATATTAAGCTTCATTTAAGCACACGTTTCATGTGCTCACCATTCAGCTGGTGCAGAATGTGGCTGCCCACTTTCCCCATGGTTTAAGCTGCTAGGAGGACATGAGGCCCATGATCAAGTCCCTCCATTGGTTTCCAGTCAACTTCTGATGCTTTGATCCTAATCTTCAAAGCAATTAAATGGCTCAAGCCTCAGCTACACTAAAGCGCTCAATCTGCACTGCTCAAGGGACAATGAGATCTCAAAGCCCAGGTTGAAGCATGTGAGAGCTGGGGACAAAGCATTCTCTGTTGAGGCAATCCAGCTAGGGAACAACATTTCCAGAGGAGATCAGACCATCTTTAGGAAATGCTGTAAAACGTTCTTTTCAAAAAGGCCTTTCTACCCGAAGAATGAAATGCACAACACTGACATTCCCTTCAACCCTATAAACCTCAACCAACCCCTGCCCCCCAGCCAAAAAATCTAAAAAAAACAAACGCAGAAGACAGAGTTTACCCCCAAAAGGAAGAAGTGCCAGAGATTTCATGAAAGTGAACACAAAGGGGCTACAAAATGAAAAATGTATTGTTCTCTCCGTCCCGGGAAATCTGCCAACCCAGGGTTGCCCTTCCTAGATGCTGTTGTGCTTTTTTTTCCATTATGAAGTTAGATGCTAAATCTGATTTCCATTTTCACACTCTGTCTCATCTGGAGAACCCTCTGGTGACCTCATCTCAGAAGCCACATTACCCCTCTGTTATACTCTGCCTCCACAGCCTTGGTGAGAATGGTCCTATCCCATTATTACGAATGCATCTTCACAGTTCTTACCCTGTACAAGAGTGGTACTAAGATATTGCAAATTTGGATTGTATTAGGGAATTATTGATACAGAATTCAGGTGTAAAAATCTCTGCTTGAAACTGAAAAAAATTAAAATGTAATCAATATTCTGGTCCACAAGTATCTGCATTTTGAGAGGCGTTTGAGATCAGAGAGCGTAGTATCACGCTGTAACAAATTAAATTATTGATATAAAATGTGTTAATTTATATTTATTGGCTCGCTTTTATATAATTTTTTGGTTTGCAATGTATGCTTTCTATCTGCAGGCTGAGGAGCTGTTTGCAGGAAGCTTACCCTAAACAAAAAAGAATTGTTTTAGAGATTGCTTTAGCAGATCGGATTTTGTTGATCTGAATCTCTTGCCTCATCCTAGCATCCTCTTTTCCATTGATTGACTCTAATTAACATGCATGTGCTCAGACTCTATAAACCAGCACTGTCAATGTCATTCTTGTCAGTTTGGATCATGACCTCTCCCGGCTGTGTCTTGGTTCCTGAAAGAGGATTTGTGGCTTAGATTGCAATTCAGGGTATTTATCCCCACAGCTTGACTCTACAGTATTCTCATTTCTCAGGAATCACAGCCCTTGTTTTCTTCTCACTATCTCTGTAAGTCTGAAATGTAGCTGAGGACTTACAGGCCACCAAACAAATTTAAATTTAATTGTTTCAAGAAATAGAGACGCTGTCTTGCAAAAGACCTGTCAGAAACACTGTGTGACATTAAGCAGGGATTCAGATGGGAGATTCTGGAACACTACTGCAATATGATTTCAGCCTTAATACAAATAATTGTTAATCAATGGAGCAATGTTTGTACCAACTTTAAATATTACTTATGTTTTCCATGTTAGGAAATGCAAAAAAGTGACTAGTGACTTCATTTCCTTGTGGAATGTTCCATTCCTTATTTGATACCTTTGCAGAAATTCATTAAAAGTCTTTATTTCATTCTTCTGTGTGAAATGTTCACATTGACAAAGCATCTCTCAAGCCCACTATAAATAAAACATAGTGCTATTTAAAGACAGGTATACAACATATTTCACTAACCTTCAGCCTTCCTTTCCCCATTTCTTCCCTACTGAGATACCCCCACTTGTATCATGTCTAATATTAAAATTGGGAGCTCTTTGGGGCAGGGAATGTGCCTTTGTCTTCTGTGAAGCACCTACCTCATCTTTTGGGTCCATGAAATTATCAAACTACTACTCGAAAGTAGCTTTTTTCAAGGATACCATCTCATTAACTATTTGTTTATATTTTCAGAATTTCCCAGGTGTTACAGGGCAGAATAACGTTTGGACGAGCCCCCGCTATGAAGATCCACTGAATTCCATGCCCCGATGTGAACATATTCCATCTTGACGTGAAAGGAAAAAAATGTCTATAGGCCACATTGTGCCTCAATGCTCTAATACTTGAGAAAAGGGCAGGAAGACACCACAACGTTCCCCTTTGCACCATTGTCTCCTCTGCTTCCATTGCAGGGGTGGGAGAGGGAGGTGTTCCCACCTTCTAGAAGATAGTGATAATTTGGCCAACACAACAGCCCTAACCCAGCTCCCTGACAGTGCGGGTTAAGAAGAGCCATACTGCCACAGGGCTCCCCTAGCCATGGCTGCTGCTGGGATTCCCCTTAAAACACAGATTCCCATTGCAGAGGAGGCAGCACTGGAAGTGTAATACAGCCTATGGTTGTATTAGGCTTTCACAGTAATCAGGGAGAGGAGAAGAGTGGAAAGGCATGAATTCCCTCCCCTCATAGCTTGCCCACTCCTCCCTCAATCCAACTACCTCCTGCTCCAAGTACAAGTCCCTAGACTTTTCAAGAGGCACATAGGATCTCCACTGCCACACAGACAAATGGCCCTCACCTTTACTGCTAGTGTGGGAGTGGTGGGTGCATGGGAAGATCTGCACACAGAGTCAACCCTTAGGGCATGGATCAGAAGGGTATGATCAGGCCCTTAATATTAGTTATTTCTTGGAAATGGAAAAGCGACAGTTTCTCCTGACTAGCGAAAGTTTTCATCATGGAGCCAACATTGGTTTAATACCATCTGTAGAGAAGGGCTGGAAAATGTTTCCCTATCTCATGCGAACGAGAGATTTGTTGAAAAATGTTGACATCCCAAATTGGGACAAAGGTCCAAGTCTCAAAAATTTTAGTGAACTGAAAATCTGAAAACATTCAGATCAGATCAGTCAAAATGAAACATTTTGATTTTGATCTTTTAAATTGTTTTTACATTTTTAAACTATAAATTAACTTAAATCTCATAAAAGTTGTTTGGAACTGAAAAATGGAACTGTTAATTTTGAAGATGTCAAACGGGACCTTAGACAGTTTCAAAACTTTTCTTCAGAATTTTTTTATAAAACAGGAAATTCTTCTAAACTGACCAATTCTGGCAAAAAAGTTTCAGTTTCTATTAATTGATATTTTTGGATTAAACGTATTTTGTTGAAAAATTCCCAACCAGCTCAATTTTTCTGTCTTCATTGACCTTATTATTTTAATGTTTAGTGTGTTTGTTTAGATGGGGCTTTTCAAAGAAGTCTAAAGGGGTCAGCTGCCCAACTCCCTTGAAATTTCAATAGGAATTGGGTACTTAACCTAGTGTTTTTGACAATCCCAACCATCAACTCTACCATTTACAAATACCCTCAGATCTTACCACTCTCCACCTCGATGTATACGTTATCTTATTGCCAGCAGTCACATGATGACACACCTCATTTATATGGTACTAAGTGAAAGGTGTCGTTAATTTTTTAACATAGCAAGAGATGTAGCATCCTGCAGTAAATAATTAATGGAGCCAATAGTGGATGCCAGGAGCAGGTAATGCAAATCTTTAGTTTCATGTACAAAAAAATCATTCTAGTGCAATAGCTCTGAAAGAGACCCTGCATATTGCCCAAGAGTAGTGTTCTATTACCACATAATTGGACCGAGTTCTGATAGGATGTGAACTGGTAGCCAACCATATATATGCTGCAGAACAATTAATGTGTGCCCATATGCTAGCCTGCACACACAGATCCCTCCCACAGTCTACCATGCTTCAAGCACAAATTATCAGCATGTGGGTGTTGTTTGAAGGGACTATTACAGATGAGGGGGAGGACATGCCTACCCATGTAGGCCATTCTCCTGACTCTTAGACTTTGCCCCAGAATGCCTCTCTATGATCCCTCTCACAAAAGCCCCTCAAGACTGGAGAAGAGAGTAAATATTTGAGCTGGCCAATTTAGCCCCACACTCCTCCTCCTGAGCAATGCTTTCCAGGTGTACACCTATGTGCATCAGCATTTCAAAAACAGCCTGATGCTTTATTTCTTCCTACACTCATATGCATCCCCTGAAGGATTTCTTCACTAGTTGTGGATTTTAATAAAATTACACACATTGGGAGAAAAGCCCAGTTGATGCCTATCAATGCACCCAGGTCATGTGCCAACTCAACTGTGATCTGGCCCATTTGCCAAAGAGCAAACAAGTTCAAATGAAAACCCCTGCATAGGACAGAAAGATCAGGAAAATGCTCTGCTATAGTTCTATTTGGAAAACTGCTTGCCAGCTCTGGGAAGTGGAGTGGAGACTCATCCTCAAAACTGAATTCACACACTATCTTCTGCTCCCTCATATTATGCTCAAGAAAATTCCCTGGTTACAACACAGGATTTAGTCATCCAACCCACGAAAGCCCCATGCAGAATAGGAAAAACAAAGGTGACCCTGAAAATTATTATTTATAAACGAGCATGGCTATTTAGCATGTTAAATAGGCCATTGCTCATAAGCTACAGCTTAACCCACATCTGGCAAGATAAATCATACTACCCAATTTAGCCGCAACATGTTGCTCAGCTGATGTTTTTCTACGATGTGATCCATTGGAAATACTCATTAAACGCAGGGGTGATCATTTTATATATACTGTGCTCTGATTTATTTGCAGAGAAATTATATCCCAGTATAACAGGGTGATAGTGGTAACCATAATGAGAAATGTTTCATTAGGAAGAGGCTTTTTAATTCACATTAAACTTCTTTTACCAGTCTTCATGCCCTTCAGGATCTCACCTCATATCATTCAGGATTGTAAATCAATATAAAAGGTGACCTGCAAAGGCCAAATAAAAAATTGCATTGGTGCTCTTGTTTTCCTACTTAATTTTGCATAAAGATGACCAGAACGTGTGGGGAGAGTTGTTTTTGTTTGTTTGTTTTTTTTGGTTTTTCTTGTCTTCTTGTTTCTTACCTTGGAAATACCAAGTCCCTATTTTTCCTGGATATTCCCTTGGGGAAAAAAAGAGAGTGGAGTGTGAGCTTTCCCAGGCCTTCATTGTTTGTTAGGGGTTTGAGTTAGTAAGAGGTTAACAAAACACAAAAGCAAAGAGTTTTAAGCGATCTCACTAAAAATCCCTCGTCTCTCAATTTCTCAGGTTTCACTTCCTTTGTACATGTAATGTTATAATCCTGCTCATTCTTCAGTCATCCATAGTCTTCTGGGAAAAATAGGGTAGACAAGACCTGAATTTCTAATGGTAAAAAAAGACAAATCAGGAATAACAAGAAAATTAAATAAATCTTTCATACCTACTTTAAACAATGTAAAGAAGAAGGGGAAAAAAACACCATGCACATACACGGAGCATGGCTCCAGTCAAGCCCTTCAAAAAATAAATGAGAAATAAAATACATTTTGCAAGTGCAATTTCTCCTACTGGTTTATTTCCATGGTAGCCTTTTCAGACTAAGCTGCAAACAGGGAGTGCTGCAACAAGTTGTATAGTGGGGGTGCTGAGAGCCATTGAACAAAGCTGTAAACCCTGTATATAATGAAAACCACTTCAAGCCAGGGGGTGCGGTAGCACCCCCAGCACCTCTACTTCCAGCACCTATGGTTGCAAAGGCTCATGCTTAAAGCAAGGCTATCAGCAAGAGCAGTGCTAAGTAACTAGACACTAAGGGCCAGACAGAGCCGTCTATTGGGTATGGCAAATCAGGGCAACTGCTCTGGGCCCCATGCTTTGGGGGGGTGGCGTGCGTCAGTGTGCATGTGTCGTGTGGGGGGCGCTAGGCCGGCCCAGGTGGGGTGGGGTTAGATGTGCCTGGGGAGCCAGGATGGCCCAGGGGGTGGTGTTAGGGGCTCGGGGGGCCAGGCCGGCCTGGGAGGTTAGCAGGGAGCCTATTTCTTTTTCTTGCTTGCCCACCGCCACACTGGCCGCCAGTGTCCTAGCGCCTCCAGAACATGCCAGTGCCAGGCTGACCCCATCCATTGCCTTTCCACCCCAGACCCTTCCCTTTTTCATGACCCCCCAGCACAGGGAACCCCCTCTCCCCTAGCACAGGTGCCACCCTGTGACTCTCCATCGTCCCCCACCCTGCAGTACTGGTGTCACCTCCCCACACCAGATTTCACCTGTATAAAAAATGTTAAGGGGGGCCCATACAGGCTGATTTGTCCCGGGCCCCGCACCCCTATAGGGACGGCCCTGGGGCCAGATTCTCCTTCATCCAAGCTGGGCACTAAATTATTTTTAAGCTACCTTTGCATTTCCTCTACTCTCAGCCCATGCCAAAGAAATCTTTACCTGTGGAGATCTAGTTACTTTCTGCCACCTTTGTGCAACCAGTGTGCCCCAAAGAAGCCAAAGTGAGAGTAGAGAATCTGGCCCATAGTGTTCTTTGCTCAATTCCATGTCTGGGCTCACTTTCACCACAAATGGTAGCCATTAGGCCAACCTTTATTTGTGCAAACAGTTTCCTCCAAATCTGTGTCCCCAGAGCCTCTGTATTGGCTGAAATTTAAAGTCAGTCTAAATCTACCACAAACTGAGCCACAAGGGAAAAGGATATGCATTGATCATCTCCGTTCTGATATAATTTCTCTCTCATTGCTCTGATGCATATGCCTGTTACGATCATACCAGTGACGGTCCTAAAAGGCTGGCAGCCAGCTGGTATAGTGCTTGTTATTGTTACCTGTTTACAACCAGCATTTTCAACAAAGTTTAAAAAAAAAAAGTTAAAAGTAGAAAACTATGATCTTAATACCTGGAAATGTTTTCTCTTTTACTGGCAGGAGTGCTACCCATTACATCTAGTCCGGCAGTGTCACACTATCTTATCTTATACATGAGGTACTTGGAAGGTATGTAGCAGATAACAGTAGCAACGGTAATAGAAAGTGGAGTGAAATGACAGCTGGACGCAGTGCATGTACTTGCCCCTACTCATTTCTGTACCTGTCAGGAGCTGAAGTAGGGGGTTTGTTTACCAGGGACACAGACAGTGGATATAGTCAGCCCAAAATAATTGCAACAATTTAGAAGAGCCATTCAATGACAGTCAGTTTAAACCTTTGGAAGAAACAACGGGTCTTGATTCTTCACTGCCTCGCAAATGACCAAAACAGATGCAAAATGCTACCGAATCAGAGTAGTAGAATTTTGCACTCACTTTGCACTTTTGTGCAAATGACCACACAAGCTGCAAGACAGTGGAGAATCAGAAAAATTCCTGGGACACAGAGCCATGTGCTCCAAATTGGCTTAAGGGACCCCTGCCTTCCCTTCAGCTCCTGGGCAGTCTGCATTCATTGAAGCTACCAACAAAATGGTCACATTTGCCATTGGAATCACATCTCCAAAATGGCAGTTCTACAACATACAGAGGCACACCAGCTGAAGTTCCTTGTATCTACACTGTTCTTAGTGGAACTAGTGAGCAGAGGCACAAGATACAGATAGCTTTCTCAGATAAAAACTACTTCTGCAGGGAAAGAGAGTAGGTCACAAAGCAGCTTTTGTCCTTCCCAGATCATACTACAGAGACATTGTACTGATGGTACTCACCTTATGGCTTAGCATAACCTGTGCAAAGGAATCATAGGACAATGATGAATGAGGCTGCTCCTATGTATTAGTGTAGACAACACCTCCACCAATAGATGGTACTGTATCTTGGGCTGGTCTTCGCTACAGGGAGATCGATGCTGCTGCAATCGATGCAGCAGGGATCGATTTAGCAGGTCTAGTGAAGGCCCACTAAATTGATGGCAGAGTGCTTGCCGGTCAACCCCCCTACTCCAGCTCTCTGGGAAGAGTAAGGGAAGTTGACCAGAGAATGTCTCCCGTCGATGCAGCACAGAGAAGACATCGGGGTAAGTCAACCAAAGCTACGTCGACTCCAGCTACATTACTTACATAGCTGGAGTAGCGTAACTTAGGTTGACTTACCCCGTAGTGAAGACAAGCCCTTTATCTTAGGCCTTGTCTACACTGCGGGGGGAGATCAATCTAAGTTACACAACTTCAGCTACATGAATAAAGTAGCTAATGTCGATGTACTTAGATCTACTTACCGTGGGGTCCACACTACGCAACGTTGACTGGAGACACTCTCCCGTCGACTCCCCTTGCACTTCTCATTCAGGTGGAGTACAGGAGTTAATGGGAGAATGATCGGTGGTCGATTTAGAGGGTCTTCAATAGGGTGACCAGATGTTAAGGGGAAAATATTGGGACCGCCGCAGGGGGGGCATTTTTTGTTGTTTTTTTTACACTCACCCATCCGGGAGTTCAGCGGCAATTCGGCGGAGAGCCCTTCAGTAACAGATGGTCTTCAGCGGTATTTCAGCAGTGGGTAATAAACCTTGCCACCAAAGACAGAAGCACCCGCCGCCGAAATACCGCCGAAGACCGTCCGCGACTGACGGACTCTCCGCTGAATTGCCGCCGAAGACCAGGAAACAAAATATTGGGACAAATGGCATCTCAACTGTACTCTGGTCAGGACGCAGGACAAACTCCTCAAAATCGGGACAGTCCTGATTTTAACAGGACGTCTGGTCACCCTAGTCTTCACTAGACCTGCCAAATCAACCGCTGATGCATCGATCGCCACGCATGGCACCCCCTGTAAGTGTAGACAAGAGGTTAGTGTTAAATTGTTGTCTTGTGCATTATGTTGTTGTAGCTGAACTGGGGGTTACATCCTGCTTGTGTGTGCTGGAGTTGGTATTTGCACTGTTCCAATAAAGCCCTTGATTTTATAAATGAGTATTACAACTAGCAGCAGTAGCATCAAGATGGCAAGAGCACTTTTGTCTGAAAAGAAATTTACCGGTCATGCAGATGAGACTGAAATCTGTGAGTACTTTTACAGACGTTGAGCTGTTACTCTCTGCAAATGAGTGGACGAATGAGGAAGCAGCATGGTACCTAACAGTGTTTTTGGATGGTGATGCCAGACCATTTTAGCAGCAGCTTCCCAGTGCAGATTGTGGTTTCTATAGACAGTTATACAAATATTTATATAAACACTATGAGGGGGGAATTGGCCTTTCTGAGGTACCGGAAAGAATGGCAAGCCAAGAGGAGGCAAGAAGGTGTATCATAATCAGCAGAACTGGAGTCAGTGGGCCCCCGTTACCTGGAGGGACTGTTATTGTTGGGACAGCAGGGGAATAAGGAAGAGTTAGGCCTCTAGGCTGGCAGCAACTCAGGCACATGGACAGAGTAATGAGTAGGGTTTAACAAAGTTCCACTTGTTCATCTTAATCTGCATTCCGCTTTACTCTTTGCTAATGACACAGGAGGGAAACCCCTGCATAGTTATTTGTGTGCTTTCCCTGCAGCACCCTGGACTAGAGATGGCACGAGTGAAGCAGAACCTGCTGACCAAATCCAGAGTTGGCAATGTAGAGAGATGCCTCCACCCAGTGGCAGAGAATCCCATGTGAAAA
>NW_020664374.1:15196531-15277441 GCF_002925995.2 Terrapene triunguis | reverse complement strand
GCCTTCTCTTGCCTAGCTATGCAGCTTTCCTTCTAGCAGTACTTTTGTAAAATGTTATAAGAACCTGTGTTCTGTTTTGTTTTGAAATTTTAATCCCAACTGAGATGAATAGAATTCAGTTTTGCAAAAGAAAAGCACAATCTGCCCACCTGTCAATGCTATGCCACACATAATGACATATAGAAAATTAAATATGTTTATGAGGTACAGCAGAAAGGATGTAACAAGCCCGCAGTGTCTGACTGTGCAGAACCTGGTGTGCTTCTTATAAAGTTTTTTTTTTAATTAAAATGTTTGCATGTGACAATTTTCAACCATTTCAGAGCTTCTTGCATTAATTTGTAGAATATCAACTTTGGGATATAGTTATTGTGCTGGAAACTTGCCAGATTGCAACTGACAAACTACAGGCCAAATTTCTGTCACCAGCTCAAATCAAACACATCCCAAATGAGTGGTTTAAGTGTATAATATTTTGAAGACTGAGGCACGTAACTGGGATCTTTAGGATTCAAGTGCATCTGGCACTGGCCACTATTTTAAAACAAGATACTGGGCTAGATGGACCATTGGTCTTCCCCGGTATGGCCATTCTGATTTTATTCTGCCAGACTCCAAGCAGTATTTTATGCTGAATTGCAGTGCTTCTTCTGCCAAATAGGAGTGGTTTGGCCAAAAGGCAAGATATTTTTTGCACAACATAACATTAATATGTAACTTCACATTGGCTTCAAGTGAAGGTCAGCAAGCAGACAAACTGATGTAGGGCAACTTCTGCCATTGTAGGGCCATTAGGCTACTAAGTGGATATATGCATTTACATACTGTATGCCTAGAGTCCCAATACCAAACAGAAGCCTGCACAAACACTTGGGACCGCCACAAAAGGACTTTAGTTCTAGCTCAGGACAGGTATGCAACCCTTGAGGACCCAAATGTCTCGAGGAACATCCAGATATTTTGATGGTCAGGGTACAGATTTCACTACATATGCAAAGACCGCTGGCCAGCTTCCCCAAAGCTTAAAGTGAAGGGGAGGGCTTCCATGATCCCTGGAGCCCTGCAGGAAGAGATTCTTAGTCCTGTTGACCTCCCGAATTTTGCCTTTGCTGAGACCCTCAGCAGCTCCTCTCAAGCTGCAGCACTTCTAGCAGAACCTATTCCCCCTCACCTCCAGCTTCCCTGGCAGTCACCTCCTCCTCCTCTGAATATAACCATATGTGCTGAAACCCTTATTTCCACAACCCCTTATTTCCACAGAGATTTCAGTGCATAAAGATTAGCAGCTGGATAGAGCACTCCCATCCCACCCCAGCTCTTGCAATGTTACATGTCGACTTTAGTAAGGCTTTTGATACTGTCTCACAGGACCTTCTCATAAGCAAAGTAGAGAAATATAGCTTAGGCTAGGTCTACACTACGGGGGGGGGTCGACCTAAGATACGCAACTTCAGCTACGTGAATAGCGTAGCTGAAGTTGCGTATTTTAGGTCGACTTACCTGGCTGTGAGGACGGCGGCAAGTCAACCGCTGCCGCGCCGCCGTCGACTCCGCTTCCTCCTCTTGCCGCAGTGGATTTCCAGAGTCGACGGCAGAGTGATCAGGGATCGATTTTATCGCGTCTTCACTAGACGCGATAAGTCGATCCCCAATAGATCGATTGCTACCCGCCGATCCGGCGGGTAGTGAAGACGTGCCCTTAGACAAGCCTGCTATATGGTGGGTGCACAACTGGTTGGAAAACGTTATTCAGAGTAGTTATCAATGGTTCACAGTCAAGCTGGAAGAGCATATCTAGTGGGGTCCCACAGGGATCTATCCTGGGTTCAGCTCTATTCAATATCTTCATGAATGATTTGGATAATGGCATCAAGAGTACACTTATAACATTTGTGGACAATAGCAAGTGTTTTGGAGGAAAGGATTAGAATTCAAAATGATCTTGTCAAAATGGTCTGAAATAAATAGGATGAAATTCAGTAAGGATAAATGCAAAGTGTTACACTTCGGAAGGAATAATCAATTGCACAAATATAAAATGGGAAATGACTGCCTAGAAAGGAGCACAGTAGAAAAGGATCTGGGGGTTATAGTGGATCACAAACTAACTGAGTCACCAACGTAATACTGTTGCTAAAAAAAGGGAACATCATACTGGGATGTATTAGAAGGAGTGTTGTAAGCAAGACACGAGAAATAATTCTTCCACACTACTCAGCACAGATAAGGCCTCAACTGGAGTATTATGTCCAGTTCTGGGCACCAAACTTAGGGTAAAATATGAACAAATTGGAGAAAGTCCAGAGGAGAGCAACAAAAATGATTAAAGATCTAGAAAACATGACCTACAAGGAAAGATTGAAAAAACTGTGTTTGGTTAGTCTGGAGAAAAGAAGACTGAGGGGGGACATGATAACAGTCTTCAAGTACATAAAAGGTTGTTATGAAGAGGAGGGTGATAAATTGTTCTCTTTATTCACTGAGGACAGGACAAGAAACAAAGGGAAAACTTCCTGACTGTACGGGTAGTTAAGCACTGGAACAAATTACCTAGGCAGGTTGTGGAATCTCCATCACTGGAGGTTTTTAAAAACAGATTAGACAAACACCTGTCAGGGATGGTCTAGATAATACTCTGTCCTGCCTGCAGGGGACTGGAACAGATGACCTCTCAAGGTCCCTCCCACTCCTACATTTCTATATTCATCTTCCACACTGCACCTCTCCCTTTCTCCCAAGGTTCAATCCTAAACCCAAGGAAATTAGTAGTAAAACACTCATTGATTTCAGTGATACAGGATTATACCTCTATGTCCTAAATCGCCTTCAAATCTTTCCTCAAAACTCACTTCTCAGTGTTCGCTTTCCACTCTTGGGCCTCTTCACCAGTGCCACTGTTCCTGTCAGACCTTATCCTTAAAAGCACTAATAAGCTTCATACACAGCATAACATGAATCAAAAAGTTTAATTGTAAACTTCAACCCCATCTGCCCTCATCCCTTGTATGGGTTGTAATCATTGTGGTTCATTTAATTTGCGGCTCTACATGCAGCTTCTCCCACAGAGAAACTGAGTGGAAATCCTTCCCTGAGCTGACAGGCAAAACTTGGCCTATCAGGGAAATAATTGCAATACCAGCTGCCTTCTACCAAGTGACCAACTCACACTGAAACTTGAAGTGAAAAAAAAAAAAAATCTTCCCCACATTTTTCTGACATCCAGCTAGTGCAAAAACAAAACAAAACAAAACTTGGCATGCCACTTCAGCAATAGTTTCACAGGGGGAAAAAATCTAAATACTGCAGATACCAAGAAGCAGCTAAGACACAGAAAAGGCTGGTCCCAAGTACTTTACCATGTCAATTCATGTATTTCACACCTCTCTAAGGAGTCCATTCAATCGCTGACAACTGGAACAAGGCACTTTGGACCTTATTTTCTCCACTCTGTTACACTGATTTTTACACCAGGGTAGTTCCAATGAAGCTATACCGAGTTTTTTCCTTTCAGTTGTTTTATCTGGGTTTCAAAAGGATACTTTGAAGCAAAAATAGATGTATAAATCTAACTGCAGTTTGTTTGAGCAGTGTGGATCTTTACATCTCCTCCAAACCCAAATCTCCACAGAAAAAAACCCAACACATTCCAGTTGCTAAAAGACTCAGATTGATTTTCTGCTGCCCTGCCTTTTAGATATACTGATGCTGACAATCTAGAGAGCCATCTGCAGATCCCCCTGAGGGCAGAATTTAGCCCTAAATCACTTCCCAGGCTAGTGTCAAGAGTGAATTAAAAATGGCTTATTTGATTGTGAATCATTTTAAAAAGTTAACAAATTACCAGAGTCTGAAACGTTATTAGAATAATGTGTTATATAATCTATGGGGGATGGTATGGGTGGCTGTCTCTTTTCACTGCTTCATCTTTCAAGGGACAATGTATCTTTGCAATGCAAAAGACAGAGGCCACGCAGATTCTGCCACTGTAGTCCCTACTCACAGTGTAAAGTACTATGCAACATAAAGGTGGCCAAAGGGCTTCTAGGAGACAAATGGGCTTAGGATTAAAAGCAATGCTTCTGTTTAAAATGGACATTAGCTAGAGTTGTTCAGGATGCAGGTTCTGCAGAAGAAGAAAGGTGATGTGTCATTGCAGCCCCAGGCACAAACAAGACTGAAGGCACCAACCTATGGAAAAAAAACCATAGATAATATCTCTTCTTCTGGCAAAGTGTTATGCTGTTCTGAAGATTGGACCAAATCCCAGTCACTTTATTTATGCAGGTAGTCCAGTTAAATTCCATCATGACACCACTAGAATAATCAAGGGGTGCAAGAATTGGCCGTTAATTGCAGAAAACAGAGGAAAATGGCTGTTTAGGTCATTTTATCCATCCTCCAACCGGTGCAGGGTAATTCCATACAATATGTGCTTAAGTATACGTTGTAAACTTATGTCACAGTAAAAAAAAAATCCATTAAAAACTGCAAGTTCCGGGGAAACGCAAACCACCACTTTTGCTCAGAATTAAATAAAGTAGTATTTACAAGAGTACTAACTCCCATCTCGGTATGTCCCTTTGACACCCAGTAGTGCAACCCCTACTCACACGGATGAACGCTTACTCACCTGGTTTGTCTCACGGAAATCAGAGAGATTATGCCCATGAGTAAGCACTTGCCAATGTTGCATAATTGGGCCCTTAATTTTATGAAAAAATAATGACACTGTTTTGCAGAACCATCAGCTAAAATATATTGGCACCTATGGCTGCCGGTAATTAATTTCTCCCCTATTGCTCCTGCCAGTTGCCCATCTCAGTCTGTCACCAAGGCATGCTCCTGAACTTTAATAATTCCTGTCATTGACTTGACACCTTTGCCTCCACAATCTGCTTGGTCTACACTAAGTACCTAGAAGACAGGAATTTGTTGAGACCACTTCCTCAATATGAACCCCAAGATTCCAAAGAGCCCACAAAGTGCATATGTTGCTATATCAAATCATGCCAGCTTACTTAGCTCTGCTGACAGCAGCTCCTACCCACTCAGATTTGTACTTGTACTCAGTCCAGAGCCTGTTGAACTCAGAGACTCCCATTGATTTCAATTATATCACAACGGGCCGTGTCTGAAGTTAATGCTGAACGTGATGCTGTCCTGAGAGGCGCTAAGCACCTGCAGGGAGCTAGTGAGAGCCCTGAAGCGCCAATGAAGTCAATGGGAACTGAGTGTGCTGAGGACCTGACATAAGCTGTCCTTTGACAGAGAAGAGATACAGATAATCACCTCAGTCAATTACCTATATCAGTTTATGCCACAGTACTTCTTCCTATGAGGAAAGCTTGCTCCTGCACCATTGAAGGCAATAGGAGTTTTGCCATTGGCTCCGGTGGTTGCTGGAACAGCCCCATGATGTCTGCAAAATAAAAATGAAACTTTGTCTCACTTATGAAGAAAGTAATACTCTAACACACAGCAAGAGGGGTATCTCCAGGGTTTCAGCACTCTTAATATGCTAATTCTTTCATTGATTCCTTGATAAATGCCTGTCAAAAATCCTTCTTAACCCTCCCCCTTTAATTATCAGATGGTGACATAATGTATGATGTCTATTGACTCACAGTAGTAGGTCGCATAATGGAAATGCCCTTGGAAATGCATGCATTTGTACCTTTCATGCTTTTCCATTACAATTCCATAGATTTATACATTGTCAATGTACTATTTATAGCTAATGTATTTCAAGGACATTTGGGTGGTGACATTTTATCAATGACTTTTTTGTCCTCCTTTTTTTCATTAGTGCTGGTTAAGGAAGACAAGCTATTCCAGTCAGGAGCTTCCTCTAAACTTAATGGCTTTTACTGCATAATCATCATAGGACACTACTTTTTCTCTCCCCTTCTTGTATTAATTATGTTCATATTTGCATTCAAGATGCAACCTTAGCTGAATCCAATTCAAATTGCTATCTTTGAACTGGAAAGAGGCTCTAGCATTGTGATTGTTAAAGATATCCCTTGGGGTAGTATGCCACTAATGCATGCTTTACCTAAAGAGTCTTAGTAGTATCCTTCTTCATCCACACAAATGCATCTCAAATTAAATTTCTTTGGCAGAAGAAAATGTACATTTTTATGACAAAATTTGATTTGTGTCTAACTCGTTTGCCTGAACATTACATCTCTAGCATTTAATTAATATTATATGAATGTCTCAGCCAGATTCACCATTTCTTTTTTAAGTCAGGGGAACGACGTAGTAATTTTCATTTTTGTGATGTATTTTCCTAAGCAAGATTTCACATTTACTAATAGTTTTTTATTTGAATTGGACCTACTAGTAGTATAATCATACAAGTCCTGTGTGTCTTTCTATCTGTTTTTCTGCAGTATGTTTCTCCAGGACCTAGGTGGGAGAATACAGGTGTTTCAGGACAAAAAAGCCAGGAAAAAAGTTTCCTTCGAGTACAATGGTGTGCAATTAGTGAGTTATATTGGGAATCCCCCCATCTCCCCAGCTTTTCCTCCTTTTATGTGACACATCAGATATTAGCCATTACTTGAGAAAAAATATCAACCCAACTTAATAGAGCTATGACTGGAATTCAAAATCCAATGTACCTATCAAAAATTGCCAAAATACATATGTCATATACCTCAGAAGCCTTAAAAGACTAAGCCCTATTCCCTTTGGACCCAGTTCAGCAAAGGTACTTATTCTTAATGGCCCCAGTTCAGGAAAGCATCCCTATTCAGATCAGCATGTGCTGAAGTCTCTTTGATTTCAATGGGATTAACCCCATTGATGCTTATGTCCATCCCAATTAAGGAAAGTGTCTAAGAACATGCTGAAGTGCAGTCCTGAATCTCAGCCAGAGTTATGCACATGCTGAGTGTAGTCCCATTTTAAAGAAACTTTCCACATGCCTAAGTACTCTGCTAAATCATGGTCTTTGGGCTGTAGATTTGCACGTTATGAGTGGGACAATGCTTTGAGAAATCTGATTTCCCCTGGTGTCAGCTTCAATGAAAGATTGTTTTCTGGAGCCAAACTCCTTGCTAAAGAAGGCTGATAAACACCAGTGGAGCGCCAATGTTCTGCTGCTGTTCTCTTTGACAGGGCAAGGAAGGTCATGAGTTGCCATCAAAGCGAACAATATTTTACCCCTTATGCCATATGCTGTTCAGGGATCACTCAAAGCCAAGCAGACTGACTGAGGTCTGGTTCATTCAGTGTCTGCATTCTAACTGATCCAACTGGCTCTTGCCAGAGCTTCTTAAAAGGTACAGCCCTTTTCAGTCTTGCAAATGACAGACCAAGAGGAAACAGAGTGCAAAAGGTACAGTAACTCCTTCTCTGAAGGAGAGTTAGCCTGTTCTTCTTCAAGGGGGAGGACAAACTGCCCCTGAAACCTGTTCAGAGAGTTCTGTCCTGCTCACTTCACAGTTAAAAACTAAGTAGATGCAGAAAGAGGATATTAGAAATGTGTTCGTTGTTATCTCATGTTAATTGAGAATACCACATCCTTCCTACAGCGATCAGTGTTTCATTAGCAATAAGCGATGCAGCAAGCAGGCAGAGTTGTAAGAAAAACCTTTATTGAGCACACATAGATGCCAGTGCTACATAATTGAAAGGCCTGTATTTGTTTGGTAGTAGCCTTGCCTGACTTTGAATTTCTGAGCTCCTGATATCCCATCCTGTCCTCTTTCTTCAGTTCCACTTTTACTATAATCAGGAAAAAAAGGAAATACTCCAAAATGCTCAAAACTGGTAAGGGATAAGGGATCCTTCAATAGATTGCACAGCCTGGGAAAGAGGTCTGAACTACAGATGCTGACAATGTAGCCAAACGTTTACTATACTGCCCTAGTTTTCCAGTCAGTCTGCATTAGCTTTCCACTATCTTGACTATTCATTCCTAAATTCACCTGGACAATGAAAACTATTGCATCACAAGACTGTTAAAGGTGCAAAACTTAACATTTAAAATGTTTGCAATCTACCTATACATAGCTAGTGTTTTCAAATACTTCAGAAGAAGTATTTCAATACAAGGACCTGGGACTTTTTAAAAATGAAAATAGGCTGCCTGACCTTTCCCAAATTCAGCGTGCTCTTTCCAGGGCACTGCTTCTGAGGCCCATCTGTACAAGCTTCTGAGGCCTGTCACACAGCCATCCTGAAAGTGCATATATTACTTTTTAAGTCAGGTTGTTTACAAAATATACCTCCAAGAACTGTCCCTTTGTGGAGGTACTGGTTTGCAGAACATCTGCTGCTTTCAGTAGTTTATACAGGGCTGTTTTGTTTAATGTGAAGGCAATGGGATTTCCCCTTGCTATAACCATGTTCCCGTGCATCAAAGGAAATATGTTAAGATCATTCATCCATTATTCATTATTTATCTGGGGACTCTGTCTTTTTTCTGATCACATATTTATCAGCATTAATTCTGGCTTGATTACTTTTAATAGCATGTGCTGTGTGATTATTTCTGTTACATAGGAAGGCACGCAGAAGTGGAATGTGCAGTTGGCACAGTGTGGATTTATCAGTGTTTCGTGCTTCATTTCTAGATGCTCGAGATGATCCATTTTGTGGAAAAAAACTAAACATCTAGCAATTGTTTGAACATCCCCTAGCTAGCACTAATTTTCTTGTGTGAAATGGCATGAAGAGTTCCAGGAGACAATACCAGCCCTGTCATTAGTGTTTACTCCTTATGGTTTTGTTAAGGAGTAGCTTTTTTTAATTTTATTTTGAAGCGTACTCAGTCAGACTTGTATTTGCCTGAAGAACTCAACATGAATTGAGATGAAGGCTTGACTCTGACTTCACTTTGGTTTTACATGGATGTAAGAACAAACCTCTTGACTTCAGCAGATCAGTGCAAAGAGGTTGGGTAAGATCAGACTCAGGTTCTAGGTGTCCAGCTCAAATGCATCGGTACTGAGTTCTTCTTTTTACTTAAGGGATCTTGGGCTAGATTCACTGAAGGACAGAGGCACCCTGCTCACACTTTAGACACCTAAATCCTAGAATCAGGCCTCACTGGGATTCACAAAACTCTTGCTCAGCTGTCGCCAAACCTTGTAGAGTACCTACATTTTACAGTAAAAAAATCCCTAAATTCCCATGTTTCTGCCTATGTGCATGAGCCCTGCAGCACAATGCCAGGCATTCAGATGCCTAAGCCCCAGAGCAATGCACGAACCTAACTTGTCTGCCCAATCTGCTAAGCGTGCTCAGAGCTCACCTGCTGGATTGGGCTTGCACAAAATGATTTCCCTCATAACTCTTAGCCCAGTGGTTAGGGTATTCACATGGGATGTAGGAGACTTCCAATTCTATTCCCTTCTGCAACTGATGGGGAGAAGGGATTTGAAGAGGGATCTGCCACTTCTCAGGTGAGTGCCCTAACCGCTGAGGTGTGGGATATTCTGATATAGGGACTCCCACAGCTGTTCCACTATGAACAAATAACTTTAAAAAGTCACTGGCGCAAGTGGATCTGAACCTGGGTTTCCCAACTCTCAGATGAGTGCCCTCTCCGGCTAAAAGTTATGAGGGAGGTGGCCCTTCCTTTCCTCCTCCCCAGCTTCTTGCAAAAAGGGCATAGCCAGATAATGCCAAGAGAGAGTTTGCAGCTGAGAATCTCAAGCAGAGGGAGCCACCTCCCTCTAGCCCAGACTTAGGCCTCTATCTCTGAGATGGGGCAGAGTTTAGCATACAGCCCTCATCTCGGCTTCTCCCATTGGCTAGTTTAGGCAGGAAGCTGCCTAGCATGCTGGCTTTGGTGAATCCCATTCTGAGGCTCTTATCTCTCCCCAGTCACTGTATAGGAAGCCTAAGCACCTAAGTTAGGCCTGCTGTACATTAAAAAGTTAGGTCGACCCAACTACATCGCTCAGGGCTGTGAAAAATCCACACACCCCTGAGCAACAGTTCAGCGACCTAACCCCGGGAGCAGAGAGCACTAGCTCAATGGAAAAATTCTTCCTTCAACCCACCTACTCACACTGGGGGAGGTGCATGACCTATGTCGACAGGAGAACACTTCCCGTCAGCATAGGTGGAGTCTCCACTGAAGTGCTGGAGCATTTCAAGATAGGCACGGTAATGCTCTGCATGATTTCTTTGTGAATCTAGCCCCTTATTTCTAAGTAAGGTCATAATCAGGACTCCGGAAAGCAGCAAAAATGCTGAAGACTCTTCCAAAGCATGAAACTCAGGACCGGATTTTCCTCTCACAGTGCTTTTATCATCATGTAACTTGGTTGGGCCATTCTGATGGGTAGCATTTCACCACCACTTTTCACTGGTAAAAATGGCTAAACAACATGCAAGGCAATGGAGTGGCAGGCCATTTGACTTCAAGTTACCCCTAAATTGCATTGTGGGATCAGAATATTTTCCTCACTGTAAATCCTTTTATAAGTGCCAATGATTTTTTTTTAAAATCCAAAACACTGAAGGGAAAGAAGGACTGTATAGCTTTAACAACAAAAACTAAAATAGTTCTTATTGGTATTTGAAAGGATTTGTCTCATTTTATTAGTCAGCTTTAGCAGCCAGTCAGGATCTAACAAATGATCATTCATTTGTTAAACAGAGCTATTCAGTAAAAGAGTAGGGAAAGATCTCCTATTCCTTAATGCAATTTAAGAGGATTCAGCTCAGATATCACACAATCAGTTAGTACTGCTCATAAATTTACATTTCTTAGCTTGCTGTGGAAGGGAATCAAGACCTTGCAATGTGAGCAAGGAAGATTAACACTCTGATGCATGCTTGCCACAAACTTGCATCTGCATATGCAGATATCATGGTCACCGGCTTTACTACACATACAGAACTGGCATTCCCAGGAAATAGAATTAATTGCAGTTTGGCTTCAAAACCACAGCACCCTGAAACTTGAGCTAAAGAAGCACCTTTAGAAGGTGTGGGATTATTAAGATTTGTAGCCCTTTTTCAGGTCAGCCGTCACAAATGTATGAGCAGGACTGACATTTTCCCCAGTTAAAGGAAGGCAATGGTACACATTATACACAGTGTGGTCCCTAGCCAGTGCATTGCCTTCTGACACTTAACGTAATCAGAGAGAATATTAAATCACCAATTTCTTGGCTATTTTAAAAATTAGGTTTAAGAATTTTGAAGCTGGTGGAGTAAAGGGGTTTTATGCCGTGAAATACTCACTAGCTTCCAAGAGCCATTTATTATGCAGTGCCACTTTCCCTTGTCAGGAAATACTTTACTTTCAGGGAAGAATGAATCAATAACAGAATCAATTTACAAGGAGAATAAGCTAATCTGGTAAATTCCTACTGACAGACAGTGCCCTCTGAGAATGGATACCTGTTTCTTGGGGAGGCCTGACCATAGCCGTTTGAATGATAGATGGGTAGCATGAAATACTGTTAATCTTGGTCAGTCTGAGGTCAAGTCATGGGAATGGGCATACTGTGAAGAGGGGGGTGGAAAATAGGCCTTTCACACTGTGAAATACTGAAGTTTCAATTTAAAACTAATCAGTTCCTTTTCAAAAGGAAAGCTCAATTTAGCAAAATTGTCCATTTTTCATGTCATATTTATCATGGTTCACAGAAAAAGGATAAGATACAGAGGGACATTGATTCTAGTGGGGTTGTACGGGATGTTCAAAGCTGAGTTTGGCCCCAACAAGATAAATAGGACTACAGTTTGTTTGCACTGCTTTTTAGTAGGGCTGTCGATTAATCGCAGTTAACTCATGCGATTAACTCAAAAAATTAATCACGATTAAATAAATTAATCCACCTGCCAGGGCAGGGGCTGGGGCCTGCGGGATCGGGGCTGGCTGGGATCTCCAGCCCCAGGGCAGGAAATGTCATGGAGGTCAATGGAAGTCACGGATTCTGTGACTTCCATGACCTCCATGACATAACAGTAGCCTTATATAATTGCTGCAGGGTTGAGAATCTTGTTGATTGCAAACAAGTCCTTGTGAATTTTTCTCATTGCCAAGAATCATATCTATTTTACAAACACACTGTGCAGGCAGGTCTGTAAATGCGAATTTGTTGTTGCCTTCTAGTTGTAAAGGGATTTTCCTCTGAAGGAGACAGGAACATGGATACTGAGTACTTATAACAAAAGGCCAACAGTTACCTTTAGAAAGGTTGCCTGATGATGATGATGATGATGATGTATATTGCAGGGTATCTATTCCAAAACCACTTACTGTGTCTGAATCTAAAGAGAGAAATTCAGATAGAAAAATTTCTAGAAATTGAATAGGGTCACCACCTTCAGTACCCTCTAGCAATCCACAGATTCAGAGATTGTTTCTTTTGTGTCTGTTTTCATCTTTCACCTTAAAAGTCATTTTCAAGTGCTTTGAATTATTTGCAGTCTTTTGGAATTTGTTAAAACTGACTTCAGGTTGCCAATTCAAGCCCTCTATGCTAGAAAATCTTGTTTCTTCAGCTCTTGGTATTTAGTTCTAATTTCCATTGAGAAAGCACATATTGTTCCTTTAATTAACAGGTGTTCTTCCATTAGACTGTGTGACCCTTTGAACTTCTCAATGCCAACTGGCAAAGAGATCACTACTCTGTAACAGTAACTCCTGACAGGCCTGACAAATTCACAACACTCAACACATTGCTTTCATGATATTTATCCTACAAGAGTCAAATGATACATCTGATAAAAGCTTATGTCAGAGTCATCCTCATAACTGTTATGAAAAGTATGTACAGATGATATTGAAGGAGATGTGTATACTATACATACTGAAATCTGTGTCCAATGCAGAGCTGCCAAACAGGTTTTGGATTAGACAAAGGACATTAATTCACCCCTCTCTCTGACAGCCATATAGATTAAGCATTGTAAGCCAACACAATGGAAGCACCATTTGCATACAAAAGGATGTGAAGTCAACATGAAGTCAGAAAGGCAAAACACTAGAGACTGAACCACAGGGGGTTGTACTGACTCTGAGGTACAAATAAACTCTGGGGATATAAGGGGAGAAAAAAGCGCAATTTTTCATCCTTCACTGGAGGAAGCAAAAAATACATGATTTGTAAACCAATATGTTTACAGTATGTATATGTATAGATACAAAATTGATCACTTTGGCAAAGCAGCTCCATCTGCTAAGCCTCTAGGCGGAGTAGGTGTGTCTATGCAAATATGGTCTGCTCCTGAAGTCTCTTCCACAATTCGTCCCAGAATATCAGAGAAGAGCTCATTCAGACCCTGCTGTGACGGGTTGGATCACAGAAACCCCCTTGGGAGCTGCCACCCAATGTACCAAGACTACCCCTGTTCCTGTTTTCCCTGCCGGCTCAGGACTCCAGCACCCTGTCTTGCTGAGCCAGACACTCCCGTCTGCTTCAACACAGACCCAGGGTCTGAATCACTTGTCCCAAAGCTGCAAGTTTACCTGAAAACAGCTCACAGAAGTGTGCTTGTCTTTAGCACTCAGATGCCCAACTCCCAATGGGGTCTAAACCCAAATAAATCCATTTTACCCTGCATAAAGCTTATGCAGGGCAAACTCATAAATTGTTCGCCCTCTATAACACTGATAGAGAGATATGCACAGTTGTTTGCTCCCCCAGGTATTAATACATACTCTGAGTAAATTACTAAATAAAAAGTGATTTTATTAAATACAGACAGTAGGATTTAAGTGGTTCCAAGTAGTAACAGACAGAACAAAGTAAGTCACCAAGCAAAATAAAATAAAATGCGCAAATCTATGTCTAATCAAACTAAATACAGATAATCTCACCCTCAGAGATGCTTCAGTAAGTTTTTCTCAGACTGGACACCTTCCAGGCCTGGGCACAATTCTTTCCCCTGGTACAGCTCTTGTTCCAGCTCAGGTGATAGCTAGGGGATTCTTCATGATGGCTCCTCTCTCCCTCTGTTCCCTTCCACCCCTTTATATATCTTTTGCATAAGGCGGGAACCCTTTGTCCCTCTGGGTTTCCACCCACCCCCCCACCTCCCCACTGGAAAAGCACCAGGTTAAAGATGGATTCCAGTTCAGGTGACATGATGACATGTCACTGCAAGACTTCATTGCCCACTTGCCAGCACACACATATACAGGAAGACTAACAGGTAAACACAGCCATCTGCAGACAATGGTCCTTGTTAATGGGAGTCATCAAGATTCCAAACCATCATTAATGGCCCACACGTTACATAATTACAATAGGCCCTCAGAGTTATATTTCATATTTCTAGTTTTAGATACAAGAGTGGTACATTTATACAAATGGGATGATCACACTCAGTAGATTATAAGCTTTGTAATGATACCTTACAAGAGACCTTTTGCATGAAGCATATTCCAGTTACATTATATTCACTTATCATATTTTTATAAAACTATTCCAGTTACATTATATTCACTTCTTATTATGTTTTTATAAAACCATATAAACTGCACAACGTCACACCTGCTTACACCCGTAACACATTTTTTGGTGATTTTCAAGACTTACCCACCTCTTGTAACACTGAAATATTAAGGACCCACCCAATCCCCTAATGTGTTACTTATTTTATGGACAGCCTCTTTGTGGTGAAGTAGTGAAGACTGATGCAAAGAAGCCATGTAGCTTCTTTTCAGTGTCCTTCTAAATCTTAATAGCTCCTTTTATTCCCTGGTGGTCTACTCCTGGGACTAGATTCTCTCACAAACTTCCTGCTTCTGAAATACTTTTAGAAAACCTTTATTTCTTTGGCTAATTACACATCAGTTTTCTTCTTAGACCTTTTAATTTCTGTCTTGCATATACTGTATATTTCACAGTTTATTTCCTTTCCATTGACTTCCGTTGGACTAGATTTCCAGTTTTTGAAGGATACCCATGTGGCTTCATTAAATTCTTATACATTTTGCTGCTTACCAAATTGCTTTTTTCCTTTCTTCCTTCTCAATGTTTTGTTTAGGGGTATGCAAACTTCCTGTGACTCATAACTATGCCCATAACGATTGGGGGTGAAATTGTAAGGTACTGACACTATGGTAATAGGAACTCAGACTTCAGTAATTTCCAGAGGAAAACAAATCACTATTATTAAACCCTCTTGAAACCATGTTGATCATTCTGTGATGTTTTCTCAGGGTTCCCAGGGGTGAGAGTCACATTTGTTACCCTCCTGCCTCCAGCAAGAGGAAGATTTGCTTGTGCTTAACAGAGTGTCAGGTCACTAACAACACTAGTCTCTTAGCTACCCAAACAATCTCCTCAGGACTCTGCCAGCCCTTACTTTGTTTTGCAGGTCAACAGTAGGTTCACCCAATCCCTGAGCCCTCTTTAAGTGTTCCCCTGTAGCATGCAATTCCTATCATTGGACACTCACAGCTGGAAGGCACTCAGATACCACAGTGATGAGCACCATGTAAGAACCTACATAGAACAGACATCCATGTGAAGGAAAAATTAGTCATATGAACACTCCACTTCTTTGGACAAGCTGCTGCTATTACACATTTTGGAAGCTGTATTAGGCACGATATTGAAAACCACATACAGCTTACAAAAAAAGGGGGAGGGATTGAACTCATTAACATAAATTTTATGACGTATATATTGTGTGATTCATAGACTTTAAGGCCAGAAGAAACCATCATGGTCATCTAGTCTGTGCTCTTGCACACAGCAGGTCTCAGAAGCTCACCCACCCATTCCTGTAATAGACCGATAACCTCTGGCTGAGCTACTGGCTTCCTCAAATCACAATTTAAAGACTTCAAGTCACAGAGAATCCACCATTTACATTAGTTAAACTTGAAAGTGACCTGTGCCCCATGCTGCAGAGGAAGGTAAAAAAACCAGGGTCTCTGCCAATCTGACCCAGGGGGAAATTCTTTCCAAATCCCAAATATGGCAATCAGTTAGACTCTGAGCATTTGGGCAAGAACCACCAGCCAGGTATCTGAGAAAGAATTCACTGTAGTAACTCAGAACCCTTCCCACCTAGTGTCCCATCACCGGCCGTTGGAGATATTTGCTGCTAGCAGTCACCAGGGCCGACGAAAGTGGGGGGAAGCCGGTACAAATTACCGGGGCCCGGCGGTCCAGAAGGGGGCCCGGGACCTGTCTTCCCCGTCTTCCCCCCTCCTCTCGTCGGCCCTGTTTAGCCGGTCTGCCCTTGCTGGGGGGCCCGAAAAAAATTTTTCACCGGGGCCCGAACCCACTCTCACTGGCCCTGGCAGTCACAGATGGGCCAGATCGGGGGAGGGATAGCTCAGTGGTTTGAGCATTGGCCTGCTAAACCCAGGGTGTGAGTTCAATCCTTAAGGGAGCCACTTAGGGATCTGGGGCAAAATCAGTACTTGGTTCTGCTAGTGAAGGCAGGAGGCTGGACTCAATGACCTTTCAGGGTCCCTTCCAGTTCTATGAGATAGGTATATCTCCATATATATTACATTCCACTGTAGGCAGTCTCATCATACCAACCCCTTCATACACTTATCAAACTCAGTCTTGAAACATGTTAGGTTTTTTGCCTCCACAACTCCTCTTGAACTTCTGGAACAGCCTTCCACTCCTCTGATAGTTAGAAACCTTTGTCTAATTTCATGTCTACACTTGTTGATGGCCAGTTTATATCCATTTGTTCTTGTGCTCACATTGGCACTTAACTTAAATAACTCCTCTCCCTCTCTTGTATTTATCCCTCTGATGTATTTATAGAAAGTAATCATATCTCCCCTTAGCCTTCGTTTGGTTAGGCTAAACAAGCCAAGCTCTTTGAATCTCCTCTCATGAGGTAGGTTTCCATTCCTCACATCCTCCTACTAGCCCTTCTCTGCACCTGTTCCAGTTTGAATTCATCTTTCTTAAACATGGGAGACCAGAAGTGCACACAATATTCCAGCTGAGATCTCACCAGTGCCTTGTATAATGGTAATACTTCTCTATCTCTACTGGATATAGCTTGCCTCATGCATCCTAGAACTGCATTAGCTCTTTTCACAGTTGCATCACATTGGCAGTTCATAGTCATCCTGTGATCAATCAATCACCCAGGTCTTTCTCCTCTTCTGTCCCTTTCAGTTTATAGCAAAAAATCTTGTTGTTAGACCCTAGGTGCATGACCTTGCACTTTGGACTTTTACATTTCATCCTATTTCTAGTACTCCAGTTTTCAAGGTTGGCCAGAGCTTGTTGCATGATATTCTGGTCCTCCTCTGTATTGGCTATACCTCCCGATTTTGTGTCATCCGCAAATTTTATTAGCACACTCCCACTTTTTGTGCCCAGATCATTAATAAAAATGATAAATACAATTGGTCTCAAGACCAGTTCCCGAGGAACTCCACTAGTAACCTCCCTCTGGCCTGACAGTTCACCTTGCAGTCTGATGCGTTATAGTCTGCCCCTTTAACTAGTTCCTTATCCACCTTCCATCCATCCTCATATTAATCCCCATCTCCTCCAATTTAACTAATTTCCCATGTGGAACTGTATCAAATGCCTTACTGAAATCCAGATAGATTAGATCTACTGCATTTCCTTTGTCTAAAAAAAAAAAAAAAAATCAGTTATCTTCTCAAAGGAGATCAGGTTGGTCTGGCACGATCTACCTTTTATAAAACCATATTGTATTTTATCCCAATTGCTGTTTACCTCTATGTCCTTAAGTACTTTCTCTTTCAAAATTTGGTCTATGACCTTCCATACAATTAAGGTCAAACTAATTGGACTGTAGTTTCCCGGATCACTTCTCCACCCCTCCCCCCTTAAAAATAGGAAGTATATTAGCAATTCTGCAGTCATAGGGTATGATCAATGAGTTTATACATTCATTAAAAATCCTTTCTATTGGGTTCGCAATTTCATGTGCCAGTTCCTTTAATATTCTTGGATGGAGACTATGGCCCCTCCCCCTGTGATTTAGTCCCATTAAACTGTTTGAGTTTGACTTCCACCTTGGATTTGGTCATTTCTACTTCCATATCCTCGTTGCCATTAGCCACCCTGCCACTACCCCCAAACTCTTCATTAGCCTTATTAAAAACTGAGGCAAAGTATTTGTTTATGTGTTGGGACATGCCTAAATTATCTTTAATCTCCACCCCATCCTCCACCTAATAGATGTATTCACAATTCAAGTGTGATATAGTTACATCAATCTGAAAAAGCTATTTAGCACTTTAGTATTAATTCCTAATTAACAGCTAATGGTTCCTTATGCTTTTATGAACTCATCTACACCCATATTTAATTCTTAAACTGCACTGGTTCCTGTAGTGAAACGATTCAATATGTTTTCCCGTTAAGGATACAGGGCAGTAATTATCTTAAAGAGGGGAATTTATGTTAGTTTGTTTTACAGGGGATAGCAGTCTTGAGCAAAAATAAGCTAGCTGAAGGACCATAACAAAGAACAATGATAAATGGCAATGTATCAGATTAGGTGACCGATTTCCAGTGGGGTGCCACAGGGACTGGTATGTTATTTAACAGCTATCATTAATGATCTGGAGAAGACAGTAAATAGCACTCTGAAATGATTGTACTAAATTGGAAAGTGTTGCAAATACTAATGAAGTGAAACAAAAAAATAAGGAACCTAAAGAGGTTAGAAATGGGAAAGTGAGATCAATAAGAAACATGAAAGGTAACATATCTGTAGAAAATAATTTGAAGTACAGATATTCAGTGGGAGAGGGATGCTTGCAAATTGCTAATGTTAAAAAAAAAAAGATCAATCCATGACTGAAGGGCAAGGTGGATAGTTGCTTACAATGTGATATTGCAACAAAAAATGCTAATGTAATTTTGGGCAGCAGAAGCCTCAGATCATATAGCAAGGATGTAATAGTCCCTCTTTATGTAGCATGGGGCAAACCTCACTCACTGTATCAGAAAGATGGCAATACACTTGAAGAAACTCAGAGGACAAAAAATAATTGAGAGATCGGAGGGTTTGATTTATGAGAAAATAATGAAATTGTTGACCACCACCTAGCAAAGGACATATTAACCTTCTACAATTTAGCATCTGAAAGATACAAACACATACCAGAAAAATCTAGCACACAACTAGGATAGGGCTATCCAGGCAGGGGTACCTAAATTAAGAACCCTTTTCTCCTCCTCCAGCCTTTGCCAATTCCAAATTTTTATCCCGGCCCTGAACTGAAACTGTTCTGAGATTTTGGGCAGTTTAGGTAAGGGAAATACTCCCTTTCTCTGTCCTTCTCCCACCTCCTAAACTGAGATGAGGGAGATCCCAGTACATCCCAACTCTAATCCACCATTTTTCCCTATCCCCCACACTTCTTCCTATGTCATATCTACAATAGCAGGTCTCCTGGAGGAGAGACCCAGCTACCTGATACCTCTTTCTAAGTCTACGGTTTCCATTTAATGACACTGGAGGACTAACTTCTCAATGTGATTAGGCAACAATTCTCCATTTTGGTAGCTGACTGCTCTGTTTTGCGAGCGCACTTTTACTTTTTAAATTTGAAATAAGCAGAGCAGAAAGTTACTGAGTCCTGTTGCTTCAAATGGAAAAAACAGATGGTACCCACTACAGAGGAGATGGAGGGTTGTGATGGAGACATCCAGCCAACTCCAAAAAGAAATGGAAACTGGATTGAGTTACTTAATGTTGTTTGACTAGGAGGCCCCAAAACTGGAAATGGGTAGCAGACTCCAGTAGTCTTAGTGGACTAGAGAATCCAGACACACACAGTGACTCTAATAGGTGGCTATTTCAGTGAGTGTTCTTTTCCTTTGACTATTGTTGCAGGGATATTTCATATGCTGAACTCTGTCTTTCGGTACACAATATTAAGATTGCCAATCTGTGCCTTGTTTGTGTGACGAGCTACAGCATAAGTGTAAACATCTGGAAAACGTGTGCATTTTTTAAATTAAATGCTCAGATGAGGAGTAATTCATGTTACAATGGTTAAAGCTGGGATTTCAAATGGGGATATAACAGGTTCTTACCTGATCCGGTGTTGAACCCTGCTGTTGCCCCAGTTTCCTCTTATTGGGCTTCTCAGGCTGCACCCAGTCATTTATGAGTCCAACAAACACCCTTCCTTGGGGCCTAGTTTATTACAATAACATCAGTTTAAATGTCCATTTAAATCAAAACAAGCTTTTCCCTTATGCTACAGTTTCTTCAGCCCCGCGGCTGGGCCCTACAATTCTTTCCAAAACCCAAGTTCTGCTGCCTGCTATTTCCTCAAGCCTCTTCCTTTTATGGCTTCTGCTCCTTCCCCTCACTGACAGTAGCTCAGGTGAGGTCCTTCCATTTGGCTGAGGTGGACAGCTCCTGCCTGGGCTTATCTGCTCCCTGCAGATCTTTCTCTGAGACCCTCTCCAAGGGAGCCTGCTCCATCATAAAAGCCTTCCCACCTCACCCCTGCTGCTTGCTCTTTTGTTGGTTTCCCGTCTGCTACCATTTGCTTCCCCCTTGTTTCCTTTTTCCCATTCACCTGCAGACCTCTCAGTGCCTTTGGAATGTGGCAGTGGTAGCTACAGGAACAGCTCTGGGCTTCACAGGGCTGAAGATGGTGGTGGCCCAGAGCTCACAGCTCCACCCTGCATCAGTGGGGCTCTGGCTTGTGTGGTGGTGTCATCAATTAGATTCTGCCACGGGTATTTTTTTAATAAAAGCAGGGACAGGTTGTGGGCAAAAAACAAACATTCACAGAAGCCTGTGATCTGTCCCTGACTTTTACTAAAAATATCCTGTGGGGGTGGGGATGGGGGGAGACAAACAGAGCGCTGCTGGGGCTTGCAGCTGCTCCAACCCCACCGCTGCTCCTGCAGCAGAGGCTGACTGGTGCTGCTCCAGCCCCAGGGAGGATGACCCAATCCCAGCCGCTGTTCCAGCGGGCCTGGGGACGGCCTCCAGTCAGCGGTTCCAGCAGGCCCGAGGCTAATAGCTGCTCCAGCCCTACCCCAGAAGAAGTCATGGAGGTCCTGGAAAGTCACGGAATCCATGACCTCTGTGACAGAAACGTATCCTTAGTCATCAAGCACAGGCAGGGACATTCCTCTTCCGCATTCCTAGCTGGCAGGCACTGTTGCCCAGGGCAACACCAATGCAGGACACCCCCTTAGAAGGTGGAAATGCAGTTTGGGGAGCCAGAATAGTCTTCATAGTTTGATGTAAACTGAAATGTATAGGTTGGAGCCAACAGCCAATTAGCAGGGGGTAAATAATATGAATAAATCAGAAGTCTGACATCACCAGTGTCTAGTGGTTCCAAACGCATGAGGAGGGCGCAACGGCAGAAGGTTGCTTTGGTTGAACTTAGCCTTCACCCTTCCACAAATGCGGTAATATGTTGCTGCCGGCTTCTGCTGGGACTAGTTTCTAACTGCCTCCCGCACTAGTCGCTTCTTTCTCCCCTGAGTCTACATGACTAGAAAGGGGTAGGCCCTACTATCTCTGGAAGGGGGTGGGGGACAATTACAATTAAAGGCTTGCCTTCTAAGACAGGCTTTACAGCTGCATAGCTGTCCTGGTGGGTATAGTCTGATGACCTCCAGAACAGAGATATAGCAGTGTGAGAAATTCAAGAGCACTGGCAAAAGCACGCTAACATTTAAATAGAAAACTAAACCAAAAAAGAAGATATGCTGCATAAGGAAAGCAGGACAAAAATCAGGGCCTTTTCAGTGCTGTACTCCTTTAACAGCCTCATAGTTTCCATTCAATATAGCTTAATGTCCTTATAGGTTTGTGATTCAACCTTGAAGTTATTTTAATGTAACATGTTGTATTTAATGGCGTGGTATAATTTGTGCTTGAACGTGGCTGCCTGAAGTAGCTGTAAGCCTCTTCCTGCTCTTTGTGAAATAACTTTTTACCCCAATTAGCTTTTTGTGCTTTTAAAGGTTCTACAGTATGCTTGCTGTTTGTTTTTAAGGAGGGTACAGTCACTAGCTTTTCTAAGTCTTTGTTACCTGCTGTGTGCAACTTCTTCTTTAGTATAATATTGAACTCAACAGTTACACAAGGGATGGATTTATCCCTGTGGCAATGAAGTATAATTTTACCACCATGCATGAGGCTTATGAGGTGTGAATAAAATATTTAAATTCTTATTTCTACTGATTTAAAAATCCCTAATAGAAGTAACTAAATTAGATGACACTGGAACATGTTAATAAGACTTCATTGCACCTTCAACCCTGCAAATGAAAAGGATCTCAGTAGGGAAAAAAGGTATATCAGCAAATAGCCTTCACTACCAAACCTCTATGCACTAGAGAGAATGAGGAAAGACTCACTGAGCAACTGGCTGGCAGCTTTGGTCAAAGCTCAGCTTTTTTTTCTAAAATTTAAAAAAAAATCTAATTAAAATATGCAAAATAATCCTGACTGGAACCAAAAGGCTCTCTACTCCTCCTCCCTCACTGCAGAAGTACTTTAGCTTTTGTTTATCTATTTCTCAAGGGTTATTGCCATGTCCATGCCAAAATGAGAGTGTCCTACATGGAATACATTAATGGAATAAGCTAGAGGAGAGCAGGGTCAGAAGCTACTAGGTAGTGATCAATGCACCTTTTTTTTTTTTGCATGGTAGTCTAATTTTAAATTATTCAAGAAATAGGATCCTACTGCATCCCTTGGAAGACCATATTGCAGTGTAATAAATGTCACTATTAGAACATTTTTCTTGAAATTCCACCCAGTTCTACTCAATTTAATATTAATTCTAAGGATTGGGGAACCTCAAAGTTGGGTGTTCAAACTCATTTCAGACAAACATACCAAACTATCATGTTTTTCCTGAAGTTTTAAGTTACCCTTTCAGCTGGCAGTTTGGCTGGCTTTTCAGTCACCCCCAGCAGATCCCCAGTACCTGACACATTGTCTTCAGACTGATATGGCAAGCAGAGAATTGTCCTTGTGCAGAGAAACTCTGCTGGCAGAAATCTTCACTGCCTCCTTGTCAGCCCACTTCCCTCTTCTCTCTCTCTCTCTCCCCCCCTTTCCCCCCCCCCCAAGGAAAGGAGGAGGGTGTTCTGAGGTCGAGATGGGGAGGGGTGTGGCAAAGTAGAGCTACACTCGATCCTCTACAAGTTGGATCATACTTCTAACTTATGCCTGAGCTTGGGAACTAAGGAGCCACAACCAGTTTCCTGCTCTCCCCACCGCTCCACGACCCTCGAGGGCAGCCTTGGCACAGTGAAGCATCAAACACTGTGGTATGTAAATAAGAACTACGGGCTTGTTCCCACTGAGTGTTAAAACTCCCATTGATTTGACTTCAGTGGGCTTATGATTGGGCCCTTAATAGCAGGAAAAGGACCTTGAAGAGCTAATTACCACTACACATCTCAGAGTGTTACTTAATTACTCGCAAATATAATCATAACGCTATGCACCATTTCATCTTTAGCATCCGACTGTGTATATGAGAGAGACACTGAAAGAATACACAAGCACAAAACACAAAGAGTTCTAATTAGTCAACTGATGCCTCAAAATCACTAGGCTGACGATTATCAGACTCGATTTCCTTGGTTATTTTATGCACACCTTCAAAAAAAAGGGCAAAACATTCTCAAACACCTTACTTTTGAAGAGTAATACCTTGTTCCACAAGTAGTCTAGTCAAGTCAACTGAAATAGTATTTGACATTCATGCCTGTAGGGCCACATTCACCCCCAACACACACACACACACACATACACACACACACACACACACACACACGAGATCGGGAGTTGAAAATTGCATCCCCACTGTGACTGCAGTGCCATTTGGGGCATTCACTCATGGGGGAGGGTTACAAGTGATACTGTAAACCAAGTGCTGTACAAATAACAGACAGTCCCTGTCCCAGAGAGCTCACACTCTAGGATAAGATAAGAGTAGAGACAAGTGCATTTGCATAAATTAGTAATCACAGTGATCTCTTGTCACAGGTTATTTTCAAACTCATCAATAATTATCTTCAAGCAGCATCATTCACTGTTGATCAGATTAGCTGGTGACAACCAAGCAGAGTTCCTCAAAGCTCTGTATCAATACTATGAAAATGTACATTCCTTTTGAGAGTATCTTGACAGAACATGTTTAAAAACATTATAGTATTGCGGGAGTAACTGTTATCGATGTTTCCATGATACTAATGCACTTGCCCCTATGGGAGCCTTCTCTGAGATCAGCCCTGCTACTGCTATCCAGCAACTGGTGTGTGTATATATTATCCTTTCCTGTGGCTTAAGACCATGTCCCCCTGAGAGAGTTTCTCCAGCCGGCTTTGAAGGGGAAAGCGCCACTTCTCTCCGGCCGCTGGCTGCATGGCTACCCCTGCTCCTCCTGAGTCCTCCGGCCCGTGCTTGCAGGGTCGCATTCCGAAAGTGGCTTTAGAGCTGCAGGCCAGGGCCCTGGGGCCCCCTTAGCCCAGGGCCCTGCAGTCCCTAAAGCCCCTGCGTTCTGGGTGGCCCTGCCTGCCTGGGGGGGCAGCTTCCCTGCTCGCTCCCTCCCTCCCAGAAAGTCCTAAGCACCGCTGGGAGGGAAGCGCTGGGGGGAGGAAGCAGAGAAGAGGAACTTGTGCAATGCTCCCTTGTAAAGTCAGCCAAACGACATTATAAGGGAGCATTGCACAACTTTAAACAAGCATGTTCCCTAATGGAGCAGTGACGTAACTTCGAAACAACGTTAAGCGGGAGGACGTTAAGTGAGGAGTTTCTGTAATTTAATACAGAAGGATCTGTAAGTATTTTTTTTTAATCTTAAACTTCTATAGCTGATAAATTTCTGTGGGGTGGTTGAAAAAGAGGTTGTTGTTTTCTATAGGACTTTCCCTATGGGCAGAGAGAGCTAGACAGATATTTAAAGTAATTTTTATGCCGAAGATAATTGAAATAATGCCAAATAAAACAGCCCTTACTTCCCGATTATGAAATTCAGAAAAGGTGTCTATCATTTTAGTCTTTAGCTTCCTCATCCAGACTGAGGAGAACTGGAGCAGCAAGGCAGGAACTCTCTGGAAGACAATTTTAATGCAAAAGCAACTTCCCACTAGCCCAGTTTCCCTTTGGATAGAAAAGGAGTATGTTAGATATGAATGGTTGGAAAGTATTTGGAAAGAATTATGCCCCTATATAATATTTCTTAGATACTCTGATTTTAGAAAGAGAAATCTTAATGCCTGACTTATGTGTAATAAGCTGCCCTACAGAATTTTCATAGGCCCAGGGCCGGCGCAACCCATTAGGCGCCCTAGGCGGTTGCCTAGGGCACTGCGATTTGGGGGGCGGCGACCGCGGCGGTATTTCCGCGGCGGGACCTTCCGCCGCCTCTGTGGGGGGGCGGCATTTTGGGGTGGGACCTTCCGCCGCCTAGGGCAGCAGAAAAGCTGGCGGCGCTCCTGCATTGGCCACAAATCCTGCAGTGTCCCATCAAGATTCAGTTCCCACAAGCAAATGAAGACTTTTCTCTTGGTTTGATTTCCCTACTCCTGATGTACACCAGGCATTAGGGTATGAAGAAAAATCCCATAATTCTAATGCACCTTTTCCTCAAGTCAAATGAAAAATCCAAGTTCATTGCTCTGTCTGTGCCAAATGTGTGAGAGCTCTACTTGAGGAATGGTAAGGTGCTTTGTTTGAGGGAGGAGGCTGGATTCTGCTCAGGATACAGTGTGATAGGTACATTAATTGGCACAAATGGTCTTACCCAGGGATTTACACAAGTGTAACTGAAAAAAGACTATGATCCAGAGTTAGCACGCTTATCACTGACATACTGTGATATTCTAGTTAGCCACACTTCACTGGCAGGAAAAAAATGGGCATAATTTGGTTCATCTGGGAAACTAAAACATAGCAAAACTGACTCCCTGGCTGTGACAGTCAGCACAGCTCTGGGGATTACACAGATAAGTAACATTCAGTTAGAGACAAAATAGCATAATGAACTGATAACTGATTTTTTCAGCTCCACAAGCAACTAGAGTAGAGAACTTAAGAGCTGGTGAAGAGGCTCTCATGAAATAAACACATTTTCATTGCTTCTGCAAAACTGAAAAGGCAAATATATTGAGTTTTGCCAAATTGCTGTTGTGTAAAGTTCTCCCTCCCACCCTGCAGTTTCAATTCAGACTCATATCAAGGGTGTTATACCCTAGTGTGGTAAAGTGCTTCACCAGCCAGCATGCCACCTGATGGCTAGGCTACAGGGTTAGTTCCTCAGTAGTCTTGCCAACCAGCCATCCAGGTCTGCTGGCGGTCCCCTTTGCTGTGTGACTTGGCTCACAAGCCAGTCACATTTTTCCACTCATCTCTTTTGAGGCAAACCAGGGTTTTTTACCCAATAGTCCCAGGGCCTCACAGCAGGTCAACAGCCCAGGCCCAATAATCCTTCCAGCCCCATATGTCTGCAGTCTTCCCACTAATCTTCCCAATGAGGCTGTAGGGGGATCCAGTCTCTCACCCCGCCCCAGGTTCCAGCCCAGAGACCTGTAGTAAGTGGTTACTGTCTGTCTTGTCAGACCTTTTGCTTCTTTCCTGGGTTAAATCCTATACTGTCCCACTTTCTCCTAAGGGGGCTTATATTCTCAGCAATGGTCTGCCTCGGGGTCAAGCCCAAGCCCTGGCTCTCAAACTACCAAAGGAAAGGAAACTAAATGAACAGAAATAAAGAGCAGCACCAGCTTCTTTGTCCTACCAGGATCCTCCAACCACGTGTCCTACTGCTCTGTTCTCACAGGCCACCTAAAGCAGCTAGGATCTCTGCAGAGCTCCTCCCTGCGAGTTGAGGATAAGAGGTCTGTCCATCTCCCTAAGATGAATCCTTCTCTTGTTCTTGTATTTTATGGTGTAGCGAATTCACATTCTCAGTCTATAACTGCCAGGTACTGGATTTCATGAGAAACACTTACAGCCTCTCTCTTTTCCCAGTATTTTAAAAAACTTGTAATATTGCTCTCTTAATTATGCCCCATTTCCCTGATGGTCTTATTAGGTATTTTAGCGTAAGCTTGGTCACTTTGAGATGCATGAGTTTGTCATACAAAATCCACCTGTCAATGTTACACTCTTTATAGTCTCAAAGGATGAGATTAACTGTTTCTTGAACCTTGCATGTCTCATACAGTCCATCTTTGTGTTTATTAATTAAGGCCAAATTACTGTTAAAGCCACAGTGTCTGGTAAGTATTCAGAGAAGAGCTACATTACTCTTTCTCTCAGGTTCTTGCAGTATGTCAGTATTTTTTATTATAGGGCATTTTTCATGAAATCTTTTCTCCCTTGTTTCTTTTGTCCATACTTCCTACCACTCCTCTCTTAGTTCATTTTTAAATAAGTTTGTAAAGTCCTGTTTACTTTCAGGGATCTCCATGCCAATTTTTTTTACAGCATTTGTTGCTATTTTGTCTGCCACCTCGTTTTCTGCTATCCCAAGATGCACCGGGATCCATGCTGTTTCAATATTTTCTCCCATCTGTGCTAATTCTGTTGTTAGTAACAATATTTCATTTATTATATCATTTCTGCTATCTGAATTCCCATTTTTGATTGCCAGTAGTCCTGATAGCAAATCTGACAAGATAACAATGGAGGTAGATCGCACATCCAGTCTCCTATATAACACCTGCTATTTCAGCTGTCGTAACTTACAAAATTTGATAGTCGAATGGATTTCTTTATTATAAGTGTCAGGATGCAGAATGCTGTCCCCACTCTCCCGGTTTCCTCATCTTTAGACCCATCCATAAATATTTGGTAATATTTGCCCCATTTGTCACATATATATCAATTTGCTGGGGGGGAGAGCTCAGTGGTTTGAGCATTGGCCTGCTAAACCCAGGGTTGTGAGTTCATTCCTTGAGGGGGCCACTTAGGGATCTGGGGCAAAAATCAGTACTTGGTCCTGCTAGTGAAGGCAGGGGGCTGGACTCGATGACCCTCAGGGTCCCTTCCAGTTCTATGAGATATAGGTATATCTCCATATATTTATTTAATACAGTTAGTTCTCCTTTTCCCCTCTTACTTTCATTATATAGTTCCACATTTATATCGGGGGAAGGTAATTTTCCACATATAATGCTTTTTCACAGGCTATATATGCTAATTTATTCTAGGTCTTTCTTTTCTCTTAGTTCCTTTGTGCATCTTTTAATCCTATTAACATGAGGCATTTTGGTCCCATCCCCCCATGTTGTCGACTGAATTCCCAGCAATTTTTATGTATTTGTTTAGTGTTTCCATCTTCCTTGTTTCCTGTGACTTTTGCCCAAAAGTCCAATAATTTTATTCTTAATGCTACAGGCATCTCACCAGCAGCTATCTGCATTACACACAAAGGAGTCGTATTGAAGGTAACACATGCAATGCATAATACCTGGGCTTGGATTGAGTCTAGCTGCCTTAGGTTCATTTTATATACTGAAGTAAACACTTGGCATCCCTATTCAATGACTGCTCTTATTAATGCTCTATAAAGCCTTACCATTGCTTTTTTTATCCACACCCCAGATGGTTCCCGAAATACTTTTAAATAGATTGATTTTACCTTTGCATTTATCTACAATATTTTCAATAGGATCATTCCATGTTAGCTTGCTATCGAATCTCATATGCAGGAAATTGTAGCTTTTAATTCTACCTATTAGCTGTCCATATAGAGACAGGTTTCAGAGTAGCAGCCGTGTTAGTCTGTATCCGCAAAAAGAACAGGAGTACTTGTGACACCTTAGAGACTAACAAATTTATTTGAGCATAAGCTTTCGTGGGCTACAGCCCACTTCTTCGGACATATAGAGACAGTTTACAATCCTTTTAAATTTTCCTTTTAGTGAATATCCTATTCCTTTAGTTTTGAGAATTGAAGATTTAAAGATACACATATTGCCATTGCACCCTTTTCTTAAGTGCTTCACTAATTCCCTTCTTAACTATTTCCTGGTTTCTTCTTTTAGCCCATATATCACAATCATCCGCAAACACGGAAACATTCCTGAACTCATCCTCTGTGGGAGATCGTTTATCATTACATTGAATAAGGTGGCGCTGAGGACACTACCCTGTGTCGTGATTGTACTAGAATAGGGATTCCCTACTCTGGCTTGCATAGTTCTTTTACTTAAGGAATAATTTATCCACCTATATAGTCTTTCTTTTATGCCCATGGATGTTATTTTATGCAGTAAGCTCTTTTTCCATAACATATCATATGCTTTCTCAATAACTAGGAAAGGAACTCAATAACTAGGAAATTTATTCTTTATTTCTCATACTTTTTTTGTGCTTCCGTCTACCATCTTATAATATGATCCTCTGCATTCCTCCTCCTCCTGAACCCACTTTGCACATTATCTATAAGTCCATTTTTCTCTAGATATGTTGTTAATCTTTCAATCATCATTCTTTCCATGGATTGGGCCAGGGCCGGCTCTACTGTTTTTGCTGCCCCAAGCAGCGTGCCGAATTGCCGCCGCGGACGGCGGGGGCAGTCCGTGTGCCGTTAGGGTGGCACACGCGTTTCCACAGCGGCGGCAATTTGGCGGCAGCTTCTGTCTTCAGCCGGAAGCCGCCGAATTGCCGCCGCGGGCAGCTGAACATAGAAGCTGCCGCCGAATTGCCACCGCCGTGGAAACACGCGTGCCACCCTAACGGCACACGGACTGCCCCCACCATCGGCGGCAGCAATTCGGCGCGCTGCTTGGAGTGGCAAAAACACACGGACTGCCACCCCTTGCAGATTGCCGCCCCAAGCACCGGCTTGGAATGCTGGTGCCTGGCGTCAGCCCTGGCTTCGGCAATTGGCCTGCATGCATCAGGTCTTGTTTGCAGCTTACCTGGTTTCCACACTGGGATGACAACCACATGTTTTCATTCCATTGGTAGCTTGCCTTTTCCCCATATACTGTTGTACAGTTTTAGTAGTATTTTCAGACTCTCTTCATCCAAGTCTTTTAGCATTTCAATCCTTGTCTGGTGCAGAGTTTTTACTTTCAGCTATAGCAGGGGGTCTCAAACTGGGGGTCAGGACCCTTCATGGGGTTGCGAAGTTATTACATGGGGGGTGGTGAGCTGTCAGCCTTCATCCCAAACCCCACTTTGTGTCCAGCATTTATAATAGTGTTAAATATATAAACAAGTGTTTTTAATTTATAACGGGGGGGTCACACTCAGAGGCTTGCTAAGTGAAAGGGGTCACCAGTACAAAAGTTTGAGAAGCACTGAGCTATAGCTTTTCGAAATTCCCTCATACAGAAGTTTTAATTTCATATTGTATCTTCATTTTCCTCTCACCTCTCCCAGTTCTCATAACTCTCTTTAATGATTTTTTTTCCCCACGCAGATTTCTATACTCTGATTTTCACTATTACTAATGTTGTATGTTTCTGCTAGGGCTTCCGCTTTTTCTCCTTTCAAGTGTTTTATCTCTAGACCTTCTACAATGAGACCTCGTATAGAATTGCTCTTACTCCCTATTCCTTTTTTTGTCCCAATCTGCTATATACTTCTGATGTTTTAGTATCTTTATTTTCCCACAGTACTTATACCATTGCCTTTTTAATAGCCCTTTGTGCAATTGCCTTATTTCTTTTATGTTTCATTAAGTCATCCCTATTCATTGTATTTTTTTTATTCTTTCTTATATGCCTTGTTTCTTTCCATAATTGCTTTTTTACACTCCTCATTCCACCATACTACGTGGTTTCAGCGTTTAGGGTGACTTGATATCTTAGGTATATCTAACTTTGCTGCCATCATGATAGTTATATTGCTACTAAACTCCTCAATGTCACCACTTATACCTTGCTCATTAATGTTTTTACTATACTTTTTCTAAATAGGTCACAATTTGCTTTTTTTATATTCTGCCTTTCTCCATCCTCAACATTGCCTTTACCTGGATAAAGTAAGGGAAGTGCAGGGAAGTGATCACTTCCCATTACATCCTCTTTATCGAGTTCCCAACTGCATTTGTTTGCTATACTACTTGACACAATTCCCAGATCTAGACAAGAGAGATTTCTATTGGCTGCATTGCACCTAGTGGGTGTACCATCATTCAATATTACTAAATTATTTTCATCAATAAATTCTTCTAGACATTTACCATTCTTGTTTTTTCCACTCCCCCATGATCTGTTATGGCTGTTTAGGTCTCCACATATAATATATGGGCTTGTTGCATCTTCAGCTATCTCTGTCAAATTCTTAATCTCCAGTTTTCCACAGTGGTTGCATGTGTTATATATTGTGACAAAGTTCCTCCTCTACCTTGGTAGGTCCTGCGCTTATTGGCAGATTTGTTCGCCTCAGAGATCTTCCCCTCTGGTGGAACTCACAGTCTGGGTCAACTCCCCCTGTGTCTGATCAGGAGTTGGGAGGTTTGGGGGGAACCTGGGCCCGCCCTCTACTCCAGATTCCAGCCCAGGGCCCTGTGGATTGCAGCTGTCTATAGTGCCTCCTGGAACAGCTGCATGACAGCTACAACTCCCTAGGCTACTTCCCTATGGCCTCCTCCAAACACCTTCCTTATTCTCACCACAGGACCTTCCTCCTGGTGTCGGATAACGCTTGTGCTCCTCAGTCCTCCAGCAGCACACCCTTTCACTCTCAGCTCCTTGCGCCTGTTGCTCCCAGCTCCTCACACTCGCACCACAAACTGAAGTGAGCTCCTTTTTAAACCCGGGTGCCCTGATTAGCGTGCCTTAATTGATTCGAGCAGCTTCTTGATTGGCTGCAGGTGTTCTAATCAGCCTGTCTGCCTTAATTGTTTCCAGAAAGTTCCTGATTGTTCTGGAACCTTCCCTGTTACCTTACCCAGGGAAAAGGGACCTACTTAATCTGGGGCTAATATATCTGCCTTCTATCACTCTCCTGTAGCCATCTGGCCTGACCCTGTCACAATATTCACAAAGATGCAGATTTGTTTTGCACTGAAATCTCTATAACATTATACTCTATATTTAGTTTCTTCACCTCCATGTCAAGGTAATTTAAGTTTTCCTTAATAAATGTGCAAACTCCCTCTCCCCTTCCTACTTCTCTGTCTTTCCTTTAGATGCCATATCCCAGGATTCTGAAATCTAGTTTTCCTATTAACCATGTTTCTTGCATGCAAATATCAGTATGCAAATGACTCAGTACCAAGCAAATTGGTTAAAATGATAATAAAAAACAGAATTATCAGACATATAGATGAACACAATTTGTTGGGGAAGAGTCAGCACGGCTTTTGTAAAGGAAAATCATGCCTTGCCAGTCTATTAAAATTTTTTGAGGGAGTCAACAAACATGTGGGCAAGGGTGATCCAGTATACTTGGACTTTCAGAAAGCCTTTGACAAGGTCTCTCACCAAGGGCTCTTAAGGAAAGTAAGCAATCATGGGATAAGAGGGAAGGTCCTCTCATGGATCAGTAACTGGTTAAAAGACAGGAAATAAAGGAAGGGATAAATAGTCAGTTTTCAGAAAGGGGAGAGGTAAACATCAAGGTTCCCCAAGGATCTGTAGTGGTACCAGTACTGTTCAACATATTCACAAATGATTTGGGAAAAGTGGTTAACAGTTGGGTGGCAAAGTTTCCAGATGATACAAAATTACTCAAGCTAGTTAAGTCCAAAGCTGACTGTGAAGGGTTATAAAGGGATCTCACAAAATAGATGCCTGGGCAACAAAATGGCAGATGAAATTCAATGTTGATAAATGCAGAGTAACGCACATTGGAAAACATAATCCGAACTATACATACAAAATGATGGGGTCTAAATTAGCTGTTACCACTCAAGAACGAGATCTTGGAGTCATTGTGGATAGTTCTCTGAAAGCATCTGTTCAATTTGAAGTGACAGATAAAAAGCTACCAATGTTAGGAACCAATGTTAGGAAAGGGATAGATAAGACAGAAAATATCATAATACCAATATATAAATCCATGATACGCCCACACCTTGAATACTGTGTCCAGTTCTGGCTGCCCCATCTCAAAGATATATCAGAATTGGAAAAGGTACAGAGAGGGCAAATAAAATGATTACGGAACAGCTTCCGTATGAGGACAGATTAGAAAGACTGGGACTATTCATCTTGGAAGAGAGATGACTAAAGGGGGATATGGCAGAGGTCTATAAAATCATGAATGCTGTGGAGAAAGCAAAAGTATTATTTACCCATTAACATAACACAAGAACCACAGCAGCAGGTTTAAAACAAACATAAGAAAGTACTTCTTCACACAATACACAGTCAACCTGTGAAATTCGTTGCCAGAGCATGTTGTGAAGTATAAAGTATACAAAAGTATAACTGGGTTCAAAAAAGAACTAGATACGTTCATGGAGGATAGGTCTATCAATGGCTATTAGCCAAGATGATTAGGGATGCAAACTCATGCTCTGGGTGTCCCTTAGCCTCTGGCTGGCAGATACTGGAACTGAATGATATGGGGTGGATCACTCAATAATTGCCTTGTTGTATTCATTCCCTCTGAAGCATCTAGCACTGGCCACTTTTAGAAGGCAGGATACTGGGCTAGATGGACCATTGGTCATGCTGGGTCAGGCCATTCTTATCTTCAGGTTTAGTTGCCTTATCAAAGATAATTTTCTTTAGTTCCTAGGCTTCATAGCACATGGACACGTGTATTCTATCCATAAATAGTGTCTTTCTATTTATCCTTCATTATTTCTTTCACTTATAGTATGGAGTCATTCTAATGATGAGGTGCTAACATGTAGGTACTCTTTTGCTGCTTTAACTATAGTTTTCATTTTCTCTCTTTTTTCCTCTGTAATTTGCAGTTTATTACTTCTATCTAAAAAGCTATAAGCCTCTTTGTCTATATATAATTGTCTTCTATTTTCCCTGTATCACTCATTATATCCTTTGATTTATTCTGTTGTGTGTTTATCGCGTTCTCCGGAGTTTCTTTTCCTCTTCCCCTTTTGGTCTTAGATACGTCCTAGTAGCTTCTACACACAATATGCTATTTGTAACTTTTTTTTGTTTTTAGCTCTCTTGCTTGATTAACTACTATATGACTTCTGTACGCTGTACGTTGCTTTCCTCTGTAGTTGCTGCACTTTAATGCCATTTCTTCCACATAACTGTCATAGAAGTGTTCCCCTCCACATTTACTACATCCAATTTTCCCTTTACATATATTTGCCACATATCCAATCCTCCAGCATCCGTAGCACCTCTCTGGGGATGTGATATATGGTTTTGTCCAAAAAATCTGGTATCTTATTTTTACTTCATCTAGAAGGGTTTCTCCTTTAAATGTAACTAGCAAGAGAGGAGGGGATAGAAAGCCATCAACACCTGTGCTAATTAGATGCTTAGCACATACTACTTTATCCCCGATGCCTTGCTTTACTTCATCTTCAGTCATTCCAGTCGGCATTCCATATACAGCTCCTCATCTCTGTGAGATACTTAGCCAGTTAGCAGCTTCCTTTCAGTTTTCCTAGCAATTTAATCTTTAATGATTTCCCCACTTGTTCCATGATTTTACATTCAATTAATAGATCTCCTCCTTGTAGCTTTCTAGCTCTACATCTTTTTTTAAATCCACTCTGCCATTTCAGTGGGTTTACATCCATGATCTTCACATCCTTGACTAGTGATTTCATTATTACACACATTTGAATTGTCTCTGTTTTTTTCCTGTCTTTCTGCCTGCTGTTTCTTCTTCTATCTCTGGCATGCCCATGCTTCTCTTTTTTCTAACCTATGAACAGTATCCCCCTCGGTTATCTCCATCATTTTCTAGATTCCGTGTTTCAGTGTTCTCCATTGCTCTTCCATCTCCCCCCAAACTGTAGCTCAGCCACACCCTAGCCAGGGCCTTCTCCTATAGGCTTCTCCCTTTTTAAAGGATCCTCCTTAAAGACTGGTATGGCTTGCAGGTGCAGCAGGGCAAGGCTAGCTGATCCCAACTCTGCTCTTTAACCCCTTCTTGGTTGGTGCAGGGTTTGTACACCCTGCCACATCTAGGTCTCCCTTCCTTTGCCAAATATATTGTCGGTCAAGGGGGTGTCACACTATGCACCAGACGTTGTCAAGTACCATCAAACAGAAACCTCAGATACCTTAGCAGCATGGAAATAAGAGGAACACATCCTAAGAATATTTGATCATTTTATTGCCCAAAGGTGAAAACTGGTGTTAAAAATCTGGTGACCATTAATCCCATTTTCTTTTGGAGTGGGATTTTACTGATATACAATATATGAATTCTATCCTGACTTACGCCATATGTAACTCCCATTGAACCCATTGACGGATGTGGGTTAATTTAGCCATATTTGCTGCTGCCAGTGACAAGAGCATTCATAGTATGTGTGATAGTTGCATATAAAATCGTCCATGAGAAGCAATTCTAAGTTTTCCAGTAGGTTTCCCCTCTCACTTGCTGAAATCAGTAGACCTGCAAACACTGCTGTTTATATTTGACTAATGTGAGGTTAAGAGGCTTACTATAAAAACAAAAGACTTTTCTCTGCCAGCTGCTTAGTTAAAGGTACTGCCAGAATCTTTGGAGGGCAGCATTTATCATCTAGGGAATGTAGGTTGCAATGGCCAAATGGGGTGTACAGTGGCTTATGCTCTACCCTACTATCACTGCACTCAAGAGTTTAAAAAAAAAATCTTCAGTGCTAGGTGTATTCTGCCAGTCTTGTTCTAAGGAGCTAGAACCCAGAGGTGAGAATCCTGCAAAGATCAACTTCCAGGAAGCAGAATTGCAAAGGAAACCCTGCAGTTGGACACACTCTTACATCAGCAAAGAGAGCAAGAGTCCAGTGCAGAATTAAAGTTTTGGTCATTGTCTCATCTCTGAGCAGCACTTTAATTGAAGATATTTTTTGATTGAAGACGATATATAAATGTTCATTATAAATTATTCTGACTGACTATTCTAATTCCTTGTGCCATTTGTGGCTCTGATTGTGCAGGTGACTTTAGCATTTGAAACCTTTTTCCATGACCTTTTGAGTGTATGCTTGATTGCCATCCCTAAAAAACAATGCAGTAAGACATGGAAGAACATATCCTTACAATGAGCTTTCTCTGTCCACAAAGGGTAGAGGCAATCCCCCTGCTTTAGGCAAAGGTAAACACAGTGTGCATTGCAAAATGCTTGCTCAACCCCAAAAGAGTCAGCAGAAAGCTCTCCTCCTCAGTTACCTTGCCAGTTAACTGAAGAGGAGTAAGGTTTGTCTGGTTTTTCTAGTTACAGTTACAACACTGACACTGAACTTTTGTTTGTCAGTCAGTCAAAATCACCCTGACGGTTTTCTGTGCCAGTTGTTGGCACTGTAGCCTTCTTTGCCTGGGCCAGAGAGCAAGGAAATGGCTTTTTCATGGCTGGGTTGTATGCTGCTCCACTGGGCAAGAGTGCTTATGGGATACAGATATGGCTAGCTACTGTGCTTAACTGGGAAGGTAGGAGAGGCCACTGCCAGATTCTTTCATGCACAAAGAGCCTCCATGTATTTTCAGGCTGAGTTGTTTTTAATTTTAGATTAAGGCCAAGAATTTCAAACTCATGTGAAAAGTTAGGCTTCTAAATCCACCTTAAGTCACTTATTTTAGAAGAGCTGAGCAACCTATTGAAGTTAATAGGGGCAGCTGAATGTACTTTTTAAAAGTCAGGCAACTTATTTTAGGCCCCCACTCTTAAAAATCTTGGCCTAATAAAACAAACTAGATAAGAAAGAACAAATACAGAGGTTCTACAGAGCACAGTGCAGCTTCCTTGTAAGGGGCAACGTCAACTTTGTCTCACAAAATGGCAGGTGTCTTCCACAGTCAGCAGACTCTTGAGAAATGTAACAGCGCAGAATACAGAAAATAAAGAGACTGGATTCTTGTGTCCTGTGCAATCTGTTACACTTATGCAAAGTTAGTACAAAGCGATTGTAAAAATGGTCTCATCCACACCATACGGTAGGGAGCTAAACCCTGTGGCAAGTCAAGTTACACTGCTCTGAAACGGGGCCGGCTCCAGGCACCAGCTTACCAAGCAGGTGCTTGGGGCGGCCACTTTGGAGAGGGGCAGCACGTCCAGCTGTTCGGCGGCAATTCAGCGGACGGTCCCTCACTCCAGCTCGGAGCGAAGGACCTCCCGCCAAATTGCCGCCGCAGATTGCGATCGCGGCTTTTTTGTTGTTGTTGTTTGTTTGTTTGTTTGGCTGCTTGGGGCGGCCAAAACCTGCTCTGAAGGGTGCAGTTCAATGCAAGCTGCAGAGTAAGCATGTTGCAGGCAAGGGGGAATGGAGGTATGTAAAACATATGCCCTGATTTTTTACCACAATGTCTGGGTAAAACTGCTATAAGCCACTATTGCAGCTTTAGTGGTTTCTAAATTCCCATGCAAATGGAAAGGAAACACTATGCATGACGGACTGTCTCTCTTCGCCATGCAGAATATATATATAAAAATAATACAAACATATTTAACATTGAAAGTATTTTTACATTTGAAATGGGTCTATTTTTATCATTCAAAATGCAGGTACACCTCTAACCCGATATAACGCGACCCGATATAACACGAATTCGGATATAACGCGGTAAAGCAGTGCTCCGGGAGGGGCGGGGCTGTGCACTCCGGCGGATCAAAGCAAGTTCGATATAACTCAGTTTCACCTATAAGGCGGTAAAAATTTTTGGCTCCCGAGGACAGCGTTATATCGGGGTAGAGGTGTATATATTTAAATAAATAGAGCAATAATTATACATACATCAACCAGCTGTAATTTATATAATTATAATATAGTGGAGATAGATAAAAGAAATCTAGAGTAGAAAAATATTTAAATTACAACTAGATACAAAAACATGGATAGAGAACCCATAGGTAGTGAATGTTTGGGGTCAAAAACTAAACTGGCAATAAAGCTGGTTGGTATGTTGACAGCTACAGGCCCAGTACTTATTTGGGTAAATTGTACAAACCAGTAGTTAAAAATAGAATGGCACAGGGAAAATTTTTATTCTTTTGACCAAAGAGAGACACTAATTTTTCTGTTGTGAGAGTTTCTCACACAATGTCATTATGTCTCCTGACAAGTATTTAGTTTGGGAATTCAAGCCTGCTGTGATTTTGGCTTTGATTATTTGTTCTATGTTCATACTGTGAAAAATGTAGACTCACAAGAACTAATGAGGCAATTTGTATACCTGTCAGCAAAATACTTCAGTCAATATAGTGGTTCAGAGAGAAGGGCGGGGGGGGGGGGGAGAGATGGGAATTACAGAAACCTCGATTGCCTCTTTTCTTCTTTGCAGCAGAATTTGTTTCTACATCAAGTAGGATTTTCATGTTTGTAAGCCAATTTCTCAGGGCCATGATTCTTTCCTCCTTTTCTAGAATATGCTTCCCTCTTGATTTGTATCCCCAGGGGACTTCTAGCAGCTGCTGGATTCCTCAGGTTAATTCCCAAAAGAGTCACAAACCAGCTTGAATTATTTCACTTTTTCTTTAACGCCTGCCTATCTCCACACATGCTATCCATTGTTAGAAATAACGAAAGGGGACTTTATTCCAGCAGCAATCCCCACTCTGTGCACCTCAAAAGATGTTTAGTGAAAACGGTTAAAAAAATTCAACAACTTCAAAATGGATAATATGCATCTTTAGTTTCTGTGTGTGTGTGCGTGTGTGTGTGTGTGATCTGACTTGTAAACAGGGGAGCAATTTGTATCTGCAGTGACTGATGACCCCCTCTTCTACACAGAACAAGTAATGATCTAGCAAGAGCAGTGAAAGTGTAAGATTCCCACACACCATCCTCCCAGTTTGACTCAATGCTGTTTTAAGTGGATAACTCCTCAGGATGAGTATCAGAGGGGTAGCCGTGTTAGTCTGGATCTGTAAAAGTAGCATGAGCTTTCGTGGGTGAATACCCAGTTCGTCAGACGCATGCATCCGAAGAAGTGGGCATTCACCCACGAAAGCTCGTGCTCCAATACGTCTGTTAATCTATAAGGTGCCACAGGACTCTTTGCTGCTTCTAAGGATGAGGGTTTGTAGTTCAGCTACCATTTCTATTCGTCCCTTAATCTCCCTTCTGAGGCTGTCAAACAATACCATGATGGCGATTTTTATGATTGGGATACTTGTCCACTAGGAGCAAGTCAGAGACCATCAACCCATTTCACAGACTGCCGCCAGCCAATGGCAGTGACTTTGGGTGGGATCCATGAAGGAACTTAGGCACCGTGACTCTCAGTTTGCAACACCTGACTTTTCTGTTCCCAGAAAGAAAAAAAAAAAAAAAAAATCACAGGAACAACACTGTGATCTGCAAAGCCAAGTTAGGCACCTAGGCTCCCTATACAATGAATAGCAAGAGATAGGGGCCTAAGAACACTCTCTACAAAACAAGCATGCTAGGCTGGAAGCTGCCAAAGCTAGCCAATGGGAGAAGACAATGACAAGGGTATGTGCTAAACCTTGCTTCTCTCTCAGGCATAGGTGCCTATAGTCAGGCTGCAGGAAGGCACCTAGCTCTGCTCAGCAGTCCAGGCATGGAACCCATCACCTGGAGTCAGGGGCTTAGATGCCTAGAGGCTTATTTAAGGGAATGAGCAAGGCACCTGCTGTGACAAAATGGGCTGTTCTTAATGTTTCCTCTGAATACTGTAGGGGTGCCTCACTTTCCCCTATGCATTTCTTAAGTCGCTAGGTGGTGGGATAAGGGGGTGTAATTGTTGCAGAGCAAAGGGCCAGTGCACATAAATGGCTGACACTCTGTCTCCTGGCAACTAATGGCCTGGGCCCTTCCCCCCTGCAAGGAGATAGCTAAAGGTGTTGGAGAACAAAGGAATCAGGTGACCTCCTGGCCCGGGAAAGGGACAAAGCCCAGAGGAGAAGAGGCTGGAGAGTGAGTCAGTTTAGAGTGTCTGGGGATGTGGAGTGAGGGGCAGACTTGTCTGGCTCACTGGCCCCCAAAATGGACCCGGCTGAGGGGTCCTGTTCTATGTACCTACAAGCTCTGTTTTAGACCATTTTCCTGTTATCTAATAAACCTTTGTTTTACTGGCTGGCTAAGAGTCACATCTGACTGCGAAGTGGGAGTGCAGGACCCTCTGGCTTCTCCAGGACCCTGCCTGGGTGGTCTCGCTGTGGGAAGCGCACGGAGGGGCAGAGGATGCTGAATGCTCCAAAAGTCAGACCCAGGAAGGTGGAAGCCATGTGAGCTTCTTGCCCTGAAGACAGTCTGCTCACAGAGAGGAGACTTCACCAGAGTCCTGACTGGCTTCGTAGGGAGCAGTTCTAGAGCATCGCCCGGGGATTCCATGACAACTGGTGGCAGAGGTGGGGATGTACTGCACCCCGTGAATGGCGCTTCTTGCAGTAAGTGACTGGGGAGCAGTAAAACGAAGGGGGGATAACGAGGACCTGGCACGCTGAAGGCTCAGAGAGGGACGGTTTCAGGGGGCAATTAACCCCCGGGAGTGTGTGACCAGCGAGAAGGACTTTTGCAGTAACAGGGTCCCCCTGGGGATTGCAGCGAGCGGTCCCAGGGGTGGAGGAGTCTGCAGCTCGACCCTGGCAAAGAGGTGGTGACCTTGAGAAGGGCTGGCACACTAGGTTCTTCCTGGAAACCGTGGGGGAGCTAAGAGCACAGTCCTGTGAGTCCAAAGCAACTTGGGAACAGTGAAGTGATGGCCTATCACCATCTCCTCAAGAAGGACATTGTAATCATGTGCAAAAAGAGAGGGTTACGCATTGGAAAGTTCACCAAGGCCCAGTTAATCGTGCAGCTGGAGGATGAGGACCGCTCTAAGGAGCAGATTCCTGACCCAGATGGAGCTACAAGAGAATCTGGGAGCAGCTGGAGTGGTAGCCAGGCATCCCCAAGAGTCTGGTCCCCAACCAGATGGGGGTCTTCATGATTGGGTCCCCCATCAGGGGATCGGAGACGGATGGGATTGGAGCTGAGTCCGAGAGAGCGAGAGGACCGTGGGAGACAGCAAGAGCCCGAGAAAAAGCTGCAGGAGAAGTAGCAGCAGCACGAACTGGCGATGTTGGAGTGGAGAGGGGTGAGTGGGGATAGACCCCGGGGTGCCAGTTCCTCAGAGGACCTCGATATTAAATTGCTGCCCCTGGTTAAGGAGGGAGGGGATGTGCATGCCCACCTCACTGCCTTCGAGCAGGCTGGCGATTTGAAACAGGGGGACCCTGCGGAAAAGCCCCGGTATCTAGCTCCCTTGCTTGGTCCCAAGGCCATAGACGCTGTCAGCCAGATGGGTGTGGTGGTGGACAGGCTTCCACTCCTGGCTCCGGCCTATATGTCTGCGTGGAGTCTCCTGTGCTCAGGCCCCTCAGACCCCCAGTGGGAGCAAAAGGTGGTGATCAATGGGGAGACATGCCTGGGGTGGCGAGACCCTGGGACAGAGAGAACTGTTGTCAGGCCCCAGGTGGTGCAGCTGCAGATGCTGAAGGGCTGTGTGAAGGTCCCAGGGATGAAGCCCCTCACCCTGCCTATGGCCCAGATCCCTGTGCAGACACAGAAGGGGTCGGGCTGGCTGGTAGTTGGGGTTCACCAGGATATCGGCTGTGAGGTCCTGTTGGGGAGTGACTGTCTCTCTTTGGCAGGGCCGGCTCCAGGCACCAGCGTAGCAAGCAGGTGGCTGGGGTGGCCAATGAAGAGGGGGGCGGCACGTCCGGCCGTTCGGCAGCAATTCGGCGGAGGGGCCATCACTCCCTCTCGGAGCGAAGGACCTGCCGCCGAATTGCCGCCAATCGTATTTGCGACTTTTTTTTTTGTTGCTGCTTGGGGCGGCAAAAACGCTAGAGCCAGCCCTGCTCTTTGGGACAGGATCCAGGCCCTGCTCCTGTAACTGCCGAGGATTTGAATTTGAATCCAGGGAACCAATTGGCTAAGATGGAAATGGTCAGTGAAAATGCAAATAACCTGGCTGGCAGAGGGAAGGAGCTGTTGGCCTCAGGATACCTGCCTACCTGTAACCCAGGGGTCGGCAACCTCTGGCACTCAGCTCGCCAGGGTAAGCACCCTGGCGGGATGGGCCAGTCTGTTTACCTGCCGCGTCGGCAGGTTCAGCCGATAGCAGCTCCCCCTGGCCGCGGTTCGCCTTCCCAGGCCCCTGGGGGCGGCGGGAAGCCACGGCCAGCACATCCCTCACCCGCGCCGCTTCCCAAAGCCCCCATTGGCCTGGGATGGCGAACTGCGGCCAGGGGGAGCCGCGATCGGCCGAACCTGCCAACGCGGCAGGTAAACAAACTGGCCCGGCCCACCAGGGTGCTTACCCTGGCGAGCCACGTGCCAGAGGTTGCCGACCCCTGCTGTAACCAGACCCCTGGGGCTGAGTGGGAGGGAGAGATGCTCCTCGTCCCCCTGCACACTGGATAGGGGGCTCATGCTGGCTCTTATGCTGTGACCAAAGCAGCGAGCTCACTGCCTACCCCCACTGGGACAGCAAGGGCAGCGCTGAGCATGGTGGGAGCTGAGACCCCAGCTGAATGGGGGGGACACACAGGCAGGGCAGTTTGGCTGCAGCCAGGTTTGCCTGGTCCAGACTGCTGCTGGGAAGTGATTCCACAGCAGAGAGGGAGCTACCAGGGACAGGGTTCAGGGGGGCTGTGACCCCAGGCCCAGCCAGCAAGAGGGAGCAGGTCCCACTCCCTTCCCCAGCAGGTGAATTCCAGACCAAGCTACATCACGATCTCTCCTTGGAGAAGCTGAGGTAACTTGCTGGCCACAGCGCTGCAAACCCCCTTGGGGAAGGCTGCAGGGACAGAGTCCTGTGGGAGAAGGGATTCCTGTACCAGGAATAGGCTCCCCAACGGGAAGTAGAACTGTGGGGAAATCGGGAGGCAGCTGGTGGTGCCCCAGGAATCCACAGGGTTCTTCCCTTTCGAGCTGCTGTATGGGAGGAGAGTGAAGGGACCCCGGACCTGGAAAGGGAGGATTGGGAGGAGAAGGGGGAAGATCCCCTTGTGGATCTCTTCCCTGAGGTGGGAGCCAATCTCCCCATCAGGTGTTCCCCATTCAGAGTCACTGGGAAAACAGCCCAGAACCTGGAGAGAGGTCAAGGACATGCTGGCTTTAGATGTGATCCAGCCGTTCAAGAGCCCACAGTCCCCAAGGAAGACGTGATGATCTGGTTCTGTTGGAAGCTTAAAGCCAACACCGTGTCCGATGCCTACCCCATGCCTAGGGAGATACTAGACAAGCTGATGGGGATGGAGAAGATGGCCCTGGTGTACATCGATGACATGTGTGTCTTTAGCCAGACCTGTGAGGAACATGTGTCCCAGGTGAAGAGGGTGCTGGGCTGCTTCAAGGAGGCAGGACTGATGGTAAAAGCCAAAAAGTGCAAGGTGGAGATGATCAGAGATCGGCCCAGAGCCCTGGGGTAGCGGCGGTGCTCCGGCGGCAAGTTAAAGGGCCCAGGGCTGTAGGGGTGGCCGAGCCCCTGAATCGCCCTCGGAGCCCCACCACCACTACCCCAGGGCTCCGGGGACAATTTAAAGGGCCTGGGCCGGTAGGTGCGGCAGGCGCCCCAGGCCCTTTAAATCGCCGCCCGAAACCTGCCGCCGCTTCCCCAGGGCTCCGGCGGCAATTTAAAGGGCCCAGGGCTCCAGCCGCTGCTGGGAGCCCCAGGCCCTTTAAATTGCTGCCAGGGGAAGCCGATCCGCCCCGGTAGGGCGCACCAGCTCTTGCCGGTACGCTGTACCGTGGCATACCAGCTTACTTTCACCTCTGCCTTTCCTCTCATTCTCTCTGCTGAGACACAGCAACCATGAATCAGAGAAGGGAGGTATGAAGGGGGCAGAAAGACCTACCCTGCTCTAAGCACCTATTTGCTGCAGGAACCTAACCCCAATTTACTAGCACCCTCAAATCTGATTTTCGGTAATATTGGGCATCACACCCACTCAGCTGCCCTAAGCAAACCCCCCAGTTGCTCAAATTTCCTCTTAATTGGCTTCCTGCACCATGTCCTGAAATGTGATGTGTGTGTAGACTGACATCTGCTTCTACAGAAGATGGGGCGGGGGTAGATTGAGTCCTGTTCAGGCTCGGTGCTCTGAGGAGATTTGTGCCCTGGTGTCCCATTCATGACATCACTCACTGAGGGGAAAATCAGTTATGCTTTCTTATCCAGGAGAGAACACAGAGATACAGAGCCACTAAATGGTGTTTAAAAAAAAAAAAAAGGCAGGCTGAAAGAATAGAGATATTTTAATATCTCAGATAAACAAAATGAGCTTCTCAGTTTTCTTTTAGAAGGTTTTTCCCCCCTCCCTATTTTCCTTTTTGAAGAAACAGGAATAAAATATAATATTAAGTTAGTCAGAAATCAACAAAACCCTGGAAATTCAGTTAATGTTCCTGGCACTGGGGGGGGGGGGGGGGGTTTTTTGGGGGGGGGGGGGGGATTAATTTTGGGATTTTAGGTAGTTTGACACAACTAAATATTGTAATTAGGCTTTTGCACATATATTATTTCTAACGCTGTTTTACAGACATGAGCTATGTGTTTGGTTCATTGATTTCAATGGAGGTCTGATTTATTCCAATTAGGGCTTTGCCCCAGTGTTTTACTTGGCATCCTGTGTAAGTGTTTAGTTGTTTCTTTTGCTGTGGATGGTTGGAAAGCAAATTTTAAAAGGTGGGGGGGGGGGGAGAAAGAGAGAGACTTGGGAATGCTACAAGAGGAGCCATTTGTTCCATACATTTATTTCTACAGACAAACCTGTAATATTTATGTGACCAATTTTCCTTTAGATTGCTCTCAAGAGGCATTCAAACCTGTATCCGCTGCTGAATTGATTCCAACAGAAGTTCATTGTAGTACTGGCAATTTCCATACATTTCCTGTAGTTTGTTTTTTTATAGGGAGCTACATGGAAACTATACTAACCAGTCAGGGGCTTTTTAGCTGATCACTGCACTGTAAGCTTTCAAACATGCCTCTTACTGGCAACTTGCCAAAACAAAGTGATGGGTGTTCCCGAGTTCCTGCAAGTTTAACATCTTCATTAACTATAGGATTTCCAATCCCCCCATTACGGTAATAGGCCCTGACAGTTTTATTTTTCAAGGCTATAGCCCCATAAGCAATTAAACATCTTTGTTTATAATAAGAGCCACTTGCCTACATAAGTGAATCTGCTAAAGCAGCAAAGCCAACAAAAAGTGGTGTTCTGCCTTATGAGAACTGGGAGACATACAGCAGAACTATACCAATACTTTTAAAAGCAAAATCCAGCAGTCCTTATCAGAAGTGAATGGAGCATTACCCATTGTGTCAGATTCAGCTCTTACAGTGTAGCCATTCTGCAAGCCACCACAACTTCCCCCACCCCTGTTAAACTCAGACTACATAGTAGCCTTCATGTGAGAAACTGACATGAAAGCGAGGAAGTCCACCAACTTACTGATTTTCCATGATCCCTTCCCTTTAGGAGAGTGCATTTTGATAGACAAGGAAAGGGAGAGAGCTTTGCCTTCCACCCCTATGCATGTCCCAAGATGAATGGGTCAATTCCTTGATTTCAGAATATCCAATGCCTCCACATTTCTCCCTGCCTTCCCCACTACAATAAATGTAGTAGGGTCAGCATTCTCTTTTATCCGCATACCTCATGTCTGAAGGCACATGTCACAGAAAGTGGTCATCCCTCCAGCCCTGCTTTATGTCCACCCATAAATCATCTTAATCTCAGCATCCCAGCCCTGTGGTATACCAGAGGAGCGGTTCTCACAGGGATCAGGTGAAGGGAGAAAACACTACAGAGCTGCCCCATTCCTTTCATGCTTTGTGCCAGAGTTCAGCTGGGCATTGCTCCCTTCCATCTGCATTCGTGGAGGGAAGCATAGAGCCCACAGTAAGTATAACAGCAGCCACTGCAGTAATTGAATACTGACTCCTGTCATGGGGCAGGAGTATTAGTTTTTGATAAACCTGGCCCACATTACATGATTGGGCCAGAAAGTGTCACACCTTTATTATAGTGTGAATGAGTCTGTGTTATAGCTAGGTTTTACCCAAAATGGTCTAGTAGAAAAGAGTGAGTCTAACCCCATTTTCAGTGTTACTGTGGTTACATTCTTGATTAACAGTGAGCTTTAAGGCGGCCCAGAAGTTTGCAGATGTTAATTATAGGAACACTTGACAGTCTGGTGCAATGCTTAATAGAATAGGAATGGCTGAAAATGAAATAAGTGATTATGATGTTCTTGCATGTGATACACTAATATAATCATTCATTAGTATCACACTGATACAGCTTCATAAGCTTGCACATGTTTTGCAGAAGTAAACGTAAGTGGTCTTTGCCGTGAAAAGCATACAAATATGTTGTACATAGAGAGGGGGTGGTCCCTCCAGACATGAAGATTCAACTAGGAGAGAGACTCCAGGAGTAACCAGAGTTGGTAGAGCATAAGTCACAGAAGCAAGTGCCAAGATATAAGCAGAGGCACTGTGGAAATTGATCAGATATTAAGAATCATCATTTTCAACTGCTTCACATTTCTTACCCAGTATGAAGCACATTTGAACAAGGATCCCAAGATTAGCTAAATTGATGATTGTGGGAAGTCCTGATGCTGGGGAAGTCCTCAGCTGCAGTAATTAAAGGGGAATAGCTTACTGGGGCCCGAAGGGAGAGATCGCCGTGAAGGGCTTCCACGCAGTGTGAGAATGGGATAGTGGAAAATGGCTTCAGCAACTGCATCTCATTTTGTATGAACACCTTTGCTGTGGAAAAAATATATGCAACTATAGTCACGTGGTAATTGACATCATTAAGACAAACTTTGTAAGAGTTTCAAATTTAAATGTTAATCTCTACTGCCTGATCCAGAGCCCATTGAAGTTAATGACAACTTCATTCACTCCTGTCAACTTCAGTGAGCTTGGGATGAGGCCCAACTGTGGTTGGACAAATTCCTGGAGATTTCATCACATGACATAATCTTTAGTTAAAGATTAATCTTTAATTCCTGGAGACTCCAGGACAATTCTGGAGGGTTGGCAACCCTAATGAGGCCCCTAGTCTTTTGCCTACAGTAGCTGAATTATTTGCTGTTTGTGTATTAAGTATGCACTAAAGGGTTGGTGCTGCTTAAACACATTCAAAGTAGGATTGTTCATTAGTTTCAATCCATAATGTACACAAGTCAAATCAATACAATGTTGATGCAAGATATCAAACTAAGAATCAATGGTCTAAAGTCTACTGCTATTTATTATGTGACTAGCTCAGGGGAACAGGGCCACAAGATTTGCACATGAGCTTTGTTTACTAATTAGTGTCACATGCATATCAGGAAATGGCTGAAGTCGGCAGTATTTGGATTTAAAATGTATATACCTAATGTTTTCTTTACATTAGTTAAGAATAGTCAGCATGTCATATCAGCTTATTTGCTTTCCTTACATATCATCCATTCTGATTTTATATCATTTCTCAGGAAGGGGAGATCAAGAACTGACATTTCAGTCAAAGAACGTACTGACAAAATGCTAATCCATGTATTCCCATCTGATAAAGAGTTAGAGGAAGTTATATTAAAAGGAGAGTATAATTTTGATTGATTAATTTGCTGGAGCCTTACATATTTCTCAAGGCTGTCACTCTGGTGTCTCCAATATGGCAGGGGAGCATGCTTTTGCCAAATTCCAAAGTCAAAAACAGTAACATAAAAAAAGATACTATAATTTGTTTCAGTGGCAATATTAAGCTATATATGTGAACCACACACATAATGGTAGCCTTGAATGTTTCAGACAATTTCTATTAATTGACCTATTCAAGGAAGTCTACAATAGGATAAATTGATTAAGCTATCCAATTATGTCATCTCCTCTTTTCCTGGAAAAAAAAAAAAAAAGACTAGTTATATTAACTTCTCCAGATGGGTAAATGAATGAAGTGCTTTGCTTTAGTATTATTACATATTTAGATATTAAGCTTCTGATTCTGGTACAATTATTCAATGAATGAATTATATAAGTACCACTCAACAGGAGTTTGCATAACAGGGCCCTGAAGTGATTGGCTGATTCCATGCTCATGATATTGGTCATTGAAAAATCCCTCCTGTTCAGGATTAAACAATTCTCATCTACTCTGTTAAGAGCAAAATTCAGATCTGTGACAAAGTAGGTACCTAGAGCAGTATTTGGCTATCCTCTGCACTACATTTCAGTAATGTCCTTTCCAAGCATCCTATATAATCTGGGGTCTTTAAATAAATAGCTATGAAACCAAATAACACCAGGATATTGTGTTTAAACCAGTCCTTTGTACAAGTTTTGTAGGCTACAGTTCCCTTGTAGCAAATGCTGTTGTCATTTGACTTGATTAAGCTCAACTTGGTGCTCCAAGCTCTCATATGTTTCCAAGAATGCCTAATCTTATGGCTTTCTGACTCAACTAGGAAGTACTAGAAGTCTCATGAGAGCCTGTTCTCATGACATCTCTACCCTGATTTCTAGGTTCAAATAAGTATTTGTGTTCTTAAATTACACCAGCGCCCTGATTTTGACTGGGGTACCATTGTGTTGGGTGCTGCAAGAACAAAACTGAGTTATCACCAATTCCAGCATGATCTCTTTAGGCAGTCCCAGTCTCCTTGAAACCAGAGACCTAAACAAGGGAAACAGGCTCAGAGAATGTGTGAATCTGTATTGCCATCACATGTATCAGGCTTCACAAGGAAAGAATATTGGCAAAATTCTAGACTGGTATATATGGGGAAAGCTTTACTGAAATCAATCCTTTTACAAAGAGAGTTTAGCCCAAAATATACAACACTATACAAAAGGGGACATAGCATGCTGAATTTTGAAAAGCCCTCAGTACATTATGTTCTTTATTTCCCAATTTATATTGCTATCATTGAAACCAGTCAGAGTTAGGGAAGGAGTTACTTCTTGAGGTTATTCACCAGTTCTTGGACACATTGCAAATGAGTTGCAAAGTTTGTGACTTAAGTAACTTTCAGAGCTGTTCAGCCCACAAATCCATACTAATAACAAATAAAGACTTACATTTGTGTAGCACATTTCAACCTAAGGGATCATAAATGTTTTTACTAGCTTTACATGTATAGGAAACATTTCACTTGCCACTGAAATGCAAATATCGCCCAGGTGGAATGTGACAGCTGTTTAGCCCTGTAAACCAACACTATCTATTGGTTAATGGCACAATGTGAATACCAACATAATTCCCTCTGATTCCAGCGAGGTAAGGTAGGCAAGAATTTAATTAGCCAAATTACAATTTGGGCAGGACACTGTAGCAAATATCCGTACTAGAATAGGGGAAAGGTGTCTCATAATTTAGGGTTTTATCCTGCCCCACTGAAATTAATGGAAGTTTTGCCATTGTTTTCAGTTGGAGCAAGATCAGAGCCTTAATTGCCACAAGTGATCAAGATCTTGGTTCTGTCATGTCTAAAATATGGTACCTTTAGCAGTACAGTGCCTCTAATCCCAGCTGAAGACTGACTACAAAGGATGTGATCTTGCTTAGCTTCTAGCAACTATGAGATCAGTGTCCAAGAAGGTATGGATGATAAACACGAATATGGAGGGAAGCAGGGCCAGCTCTAGGCACCAGCAAAACAAGCTGGTGCTTGGGGCGGCACATTTTTAGGGGCAGCATGGCCAGCGCCAGAATGCCGCCCCTAAAAATGTGCCCCAGCCGCCCTAGCTCACCTCCGCTGCTGCCGCTCACACACCGCTGCTTGCCCTCCCTCCCAGGCTCTCAAACCTGGGAAGGAGGGGGAGATCCCGAGCGGCTGCGGCGCGCAAAACAGCTGATTCGTGCGCCGCTTCTCCCCCTCCCTCCTAGGCTTGAGAGCCGGGGGAGAAGAGGCAGGGCTGGGGATTTGGGGAAGGGGCGGAGCTGAGGCAGGGCCGGGGGTGGGGTAAGAAAAAAAAACGGGGAGGGGGGCGGCCAAAATTGTTTCTGCTTGGGGCGGCAAAAATCCTAGAGCCGGCCCTGGAGGGAAGATAAGATGCAATACTCAGCCTAAGTCATCCTTATAGCACCCAACTTTTAAGCACCCTGTCACCAAGTGGAATTCACAAACCCAATGTAAGTGACTAAAAAAGGGATTCCCAGAAACCATCAGGCTGAGTGGGGAGCTGCCTAGGCTAGCCAGTAAAAATGCCAAGGAGAGAGGTGAGGCATAGGGGTGCATCATGATAATGGAACTAGAGTCAGAGGGGCCATGTTCCCTGGAGGGACTTATCGACAGGACACCAGGAAAACAGGGAATGCAGAGAGTTAGGCTGGAAGTGGAAGTAATTCACACAGAGCAGAACACAGGGTTCAATAAAGGACCACTTGTTCAACTTGACCTGCCTTCAGCTTCACTCTTTGCAAATGAAACATGGCAGCAGCATCTGAGCTGTGAGTTATCTGCAGTGCAGCAGCTGCCATGGAACGTGGTGTGAAGCCCCCTGGCGTTTGCAGACACAAACCTAGCGCAGCGATGGACCCAGAGGAAGGAGTTCAAGCTGTACACAGCCCTGACCATGCAGGAGGCAGACAATGACAACAGGAGGAAAGTAAAGGCTGAGAGGGCTGCAGCACTCTGAAGCTCACCACTGCCTCAAGCCTCACAGCAGTCCTAGCATCCCTGGGGACCTATTGCTCCCTAAAGCAGAATGAAACTGGAATGGCACAAGGTTCCTCCCTCCACTTAAAAAAAAAAAAAAAAAACACACACACACACACACACACACAAAAAACACTAGAGACCTATCCAAAAGGGAGGGAATGGACAGCTGTGTCCTTACCTTATGTACACTGGCTGCCACATGCAGTTCTGGGGACTTGGCAGACTCCTTGATTTGGGACAAGATAGTCTGACACTTGGAATCACCACTTGCAGGAGCAGCTGCTCTGGGAAGGTGACCTCACATTAGACAGATACTTAGACATGGGACGTACAGCAGAAATGATGCAGGTCTGAGGAGGCACAACACTCCCAGAAGTACATGCAGAGAGACAACAGCAAGAGAGAGCAGGTGGCCAGAGTCCCATATCCATAATGAGATGCATTTACTGTGGGAGACAGTATGAGCAAGTAAAAAAGAAGTGCCTTTTACTATGACAGCATTGCAAGGAATGTGGCAAATTGAACCATTTGAGCAGTGTGTGTAAAAGCAGAAGAAGGTCTCAGAAAGATTCAGTCAGACTTGTATAAGAGGGAGATTGCACAGACAGTGGCAGTGACATTATGACTCTCTCCTTGATTCATAGGATATCAGGTACAGGCTGTTGGAACAGGAAAGCAACAAGGGACAATACCAACCTCTGCGCATGCATCAATGTTAGTAGGGAAATGGCCTGTGTGATTTCAGCTGGATAGCAAGGCCTCCTGCAATGTAATTCTTCAAGGGGAATTGGACTTGAACACACCCAGTGTTAGCAGCAGGCACAAACTAATGTACATTGAGAGCATAATGCAGCTCATGGGAAAATGTGACCTCTTAGTAATTAACCCCCCAAAAAGAAGGTATCAACTAAAGTTTGTTGTGATGGATGGTTAGCATCACAACTCCTGCTTGGGGAATACAGCCATATGAGCCATGGATCTGATCACTGTACAGCACAGGGGCGGCTCCAGGCACCAGCGCACCAAGCGCGTGCCTGGGGCAGCAAGCCGCGGGAGGCGGCCTGCCGGTCGCCATGAGGGTGGCAGTCAGCCTGCCTTCGGCGGCGTGCCTGCGGGAGGTCCGCTGGTAATGCGGATTCGGTGGCGGGTACGCCGAAGGCGTGGGACCAGTGGACCTCCCGCAGGCATGCCGCCGAAGGCTGCCACACTGCCGTGCTTGGGGCGGCAAAATACATAGAGCCGCCCCTGGTACAGCATCAGAATTTTATAGCTGCAGTTCAAGCAGCAAGATGGGGGAGTCCCACTGACAATGGGGACAATTTTAAAAGCGTATGGGAATGTTTTCAAATGGGATAGTTTCCTCAAGGGAAAGCTGTGACTGGAAGTAGACCCCACAGTGGAACATGTGTTTTTAACCACAAAGATTAGATTAAAGTGGCACTATGTAATCCAGTACAGAAGGAGCTTGAAAGTCTGCAACGTACAGGTATCATAGCACCTGTAGAGGCCAGTACAGCCTGGGTAAGCAGCATGATGGTGGTAAAGAAGCCATCAGGCAAATTACACATCTGCATAGCGCCAAAGCCACTGAAGCGCTCATTGAAAAGATGCCACTATGCACTGCCCACAGTTGAATACATCTTGCCAGAACTCTCCAAAGCCAGAATCTTTATGGTCAGTGATGTAAAGAATGGGTTTTGACACGTAAGCCTGATTAGAGAATCCAGCAAGCTGACAACCTTTGCAACATGCAGATGGCTGCGCAAGCCAATGGGCATGACTCCAGGACTGGAGGTGTTCCAGAGAAGACTCACCCAAGCACTGAAACGACTGCCTGGGGTGCAAATAATTGCAATGATAGCCTCATTGTAGGTGAAGGAAGAAATGATACAGAAGCTGAGCAAGACCATGACAGAAAGCTACACTTTTCTACAGCGAAGCGGGGATAAGAACATAAACACCGTCCAGAAAAGTGTGGCTCAGACACTATGAGCTGAAATACATTGGACATCTGCTCACTGCAGAGGGACTGAAAGCAGATCCCGAACAAGATCAAGGCAGAGACATACCAGCTCCAGTGGATGTGAAAGGGAAATAGTGTTTCATAGGAATTATACCTTTTTTGTCCAAATTCTGTCCACACCTGGCTGCAGTAGGAACTCGTGTGTTGGCTCACAAGGCAGGATGTTGAGTGGGACTGGGCAGGTCCCCAACAGCAGCTATTTGATATGCTGGAATTAAGGATAATAGATACCCTGTCCTGAAATACTACCAGCCAGGAGAGCCACTGACACTCCAGAGTGATGCAACAGAGAAAGGAATGGATACAACACTTCTGCAGGAGCAGACTGCCAACAGAACCCTATCAGACAAAATTGAAAGAGAGCTTCTGGCTAAAGTGTCTGTAGTGGAGCGATTCCATCAGTACACCTATGGACACCCAGTAATAGTGCAATCAGACTAGAAACCCTCAGAGACAATCATGGTAAAGCCCCTCCTTAATGGTCGAAAGATTTCAGCATATGTTAATGTACCTCCAGCACTACCATGTGGAGATCAGATACTGTGAAGGATTACTGGTATTAGCTGACACTCCAAGCAGGGCAAATATACCCAGTACTCATGGTTGGGGGAAGGAGGATCAGGACACACAGTGCAGCATATTAATGGATTCAATCTCCCAGTTTCCCCAGCAGAGTTGGTGGAAATCAAAGAGGCTACAGAAAAGGGCATCCAACTACAGGCAGTCAAAAGAGGGATACTAGCAGGGTGGCCAGAAGACATATGTCAAGTACCAATAGAAGCAGAACCATACTTTCAAATTAAAAATGAGCCGAGTGTGTAGGATGGAACCAGTCTGAGGACAGAGCTGGTTGCTGCCATTTCATTATATAAGGATATGATGCAACAAATACATGCCTCATACCCGGGCACTAGCAGCTGTCTTAGAGTGAGTTTACTGACCCAGAACGAACACACAACTTTGATCCTTGATGGGTGTAACACCTGCTGGTCATCATAATAACCAGCAAAGACTATTACTACATGAGCTGTCCACCTAACCATGGGAAATGATGGGATCTAACTTGTTTACCCTCAAGGAAAAGCAATACTTGATTACAGTGGATTACTATCCAAATTTTGGGGAGGCTGATGCCCTGCCTGATACAAAAAGCAAGTCAGTGATTGGCAAACTGAAGGATATCAATCCAAGTATCTCATTTTCCAGGAGAATGCCCTAGCCACTGAGCTACAGGGAATTCTGGGTTGGTCTCAGTCTCTCCTGTTGAAGCTCTTCTACTTTTCATAGAATACTTATGTATCTAGGGAATTTAGGTGCCTACAGCGTTAAGCGGGCACAGTGGCAGTTAGGCACCTCAGTCACCCTTTGTGAATCTTACTCCAAATGCAAGCCAATAAACAAATGCAAATGTGCGATATATGCGTGATTAGCAATACACAACAGCATTCAAATACTTTCAGAGAGTCGGATCCATGGAAGGACTTAGGTGCCTAAAACCCAGACTTGGGCACCCATGTCCCTGTTTTGACTCCACTGCAATCCACAAAGCTCCCACCAAACCTCAGCACCTAAACTCACTCAGTGCCTAGGTTTTTCAGAGTAAACTTTCCCTACACACCTATATTTCTGCTTCTGGACACATGCCCTGCTGCCTCACTCTAGACATCCAAACTGCTGTCTCCTGCCTAGGCCCCATTGCAATCCACAAACAAGGGAAGACAGGCATTCAGCCACCTATGTCTCATGCAGGCTTCAATCCAGTAGGCAGTCTCAGAGGATGCCTACTGGATTGAGTCCCATTCAAAATCCAGCCAGTGGAGGAAGAAGTGGTGGGTGTGCCTATCTTATAACTTTTAGCTCATATCCCAGGGGAGACCCCTGTTCAAATCCCCTCAGGAGAGCACTCTAAACGCTGAATTATATGATATTCTAATTTGCAGTCTCTCACTCTCCTGATGAAGCTGTTCCACTGTGGATAGATAATGAAACAGTGGTCAGAGCAGGGGAACTAGACATGGGGTCTTCTACCTCCTAGGGCTATAGAGTCATTCGCTCTCTCTGGCCCAAGTTCTGTTCCACTGTGGATAAAGTGTTAAATAATCAATGGGCAACCTCATCCTACCATCTCCTCCACAAACTTATCAAACTCAGTTAGGGGTGGTTTTTTGCCCCTTCCCCTCCACCCCCATTTCATTTTAAGTGCTAAGGATTTCCACTCCTATGTTTTTAAATAGAGTTTTATTGTAGATTTACCAGTCTGCTATTAGGTAAATGCCAGCAATCGGCTTACACTACTATCATCATTCTTAAGCTATCTAGTCTGTGGCTAGACGTACTTGTACATCAATAGATTCCGAGGCCAAAAGGTACCAATGTGATCTAATCCAACCTCCTGTATAACACAGGCCATAGATCTTCCCCAAAATAATTCCTAGAGCATAGCTTAGAAAAACCATCCAGTCTTCATTTAAAAGTTGTCAGTGATGGAGAATCCACCATAACCATTGTAAATTGGTTCCAATGGTTAATTACCTTGTTTCCCATCTGAATATGTCTAACTTCAACTTCCAGCCATTGGATTGCATTATACCTTTCTCTGCTAGACTGAAGAACCCATTATTACATATTTGTTCTCCATGTAGGTACTTATAGACTGATCAAGTTATCACAACCTTTTTCTGTTATGCTAACTGATTGAGCTCCTTGAGTCTATAGCTATAAGGCATATTTTTGAATCCTTTAGCATTCTTGTGGCCCTTCTCTGAACCCTCTCCAATTTATCAACATCCTTCTTGAATTGTTGACAACTGGACAGTATTCCAGCAGAGGTTGCATCAGTGCCAAATACAGAGGTAAAGTAACCTCTCTACTGCTATACAAGATTCCCCTATTTATGTGTCCAAGGATCACATTTGCACTTTCGGCCACAGAATCACAATGGGAGCTCACATTCAGCTGATTATTCACCATCACCTCCCCCCCAAAATCCTTGTCAGAGGATTATGCATTTCAAAGCTTATGTATTGCTTGTCAAACACATTTTAAGAACATATTTATAACTTTATACTTGTGCTGTACACATACCAGGCAATGATTTTCAGAACCAGCATGTTACCAATTTGTATAGGATACCTTACTGAACACATTTTAGATACCGATTATGACAACAGTGTGTTAGGTGTCATGAGTGTGACAAGGGTTGCCGACACAGAGTACTGAATCACCAATGGACTTCTGTATCACACCAAGGTTCCCCAAAAAGACCTTGCTCTAACTCAGAGAAAGGAATTCCTCCTCCCTTCTTGACCTGTGATTTAGTCGCCACACAGGACACTGGGTTTTCAGTTAGTACGTCTGTTGAGAGAGAGAAATTTTATCCTAATACCAAATAATATGGAAGATTCGCCACTACTGGCCCCTGTGTAACATATTGCTGGCTTCTTATATCACGAAATACCCCTGCAGCAAGGTATACCTTCTAGTTTCCCCATACACCAAGAGAGAACTAGGAAAGAAGGCTGTGTAAGTCTTTCACAGGACTACATTGACCATGGACAAGGGTCTGGGAGCTTTTGCTACTTGACCATTCAGTGTAATGGAGTATATTTGAGTACCCTCTCTCTGAGAGCAGACTTCCTACTGGGGTATCTAACATAAGTGAGTAACCTTCAATTTCTTAATAGAGCAATCCAGGATTTTGTGCCTTGTCTGACAACTGTAACAAATAAATTGCACCTTTCTTGTGTCTACTGGATTTGCCATTTTCAGTTTGCCCTTTAAATGTATCACCCCCTTTTCCTTTGGTCGCCACCCACGGGCCAAAGTCTCAGGCCTTGGCTACACTTGCAAGTTACAGTGCTGTAAAGCCTCCCCCAGCGCTGTAACTCACTCCCCGTCCACACTGGCAGGGCACTTACAGCGCTGTATCTCCCTGGGTACACCGCTGCAGGTACTCCACATCTCCGAGAAGCATAACAGCTGCAGCGGAGTGGCTACGACTCACGGGTGTGAGTGTAAATGCTTGCAGCACTGTACTAATCACCTTGTCAAGTGGCCAATCCTCTCCATTGTTGTGACTGGCTGCAGGAATGCAGAAGTGCCGGTTTCAAAGCTCGTACCACAGAGTAAAAGCAAACAGTTTGCTGTTTGCTTTGAGTGAGTGAATGAATGAGCAGGAGGCCAGGAGTTCGGAACTTGCAAAATAGAGTGCTGGCACGCTCCAAAAAGCGCTCTCTCCCCCCACACACACTCCCTGTCACACTCCACCCCACGCCCCCTGTTTTGAAAAGCACGTTGCAGCCACAGGAATGCTGGTATAGCTGCCCATAATGCACCATTCCCAACACAGCTGCAAATGTTGCAAGTGTGGCCACGCCACTGCACCAGCAGCTGGCCATGTGGATCGACTGCAGCGCTTTTCCCTACTCAGCTGTACGAAGACAGGTTTACCTCACAGCGCTGTACAGCTGCAAGTGTAGCCAAGGCCTATGTTCCCTTAACTCCCAAAGTTTTAAGAGGAACCTGGATAGTGCTTAGTGAAGGTGACTCAGTGAATTTCCAAATAAGGCTCTTCCAGCCTCACCATATCTGTGCAGAACTGTGGTTGCTGCTCTTGAACCCATGTACTGACTTCCTTCCCAAATATGGTCAGGAACTGTTCCTGGGCCAGTTTACTGATGATTTCCTCCTTGGTTCATTGGTAGCAGTACCTTACCAAGTCAAGCAGACATGTCTGCATCTCAGTGGGAGGTTCCACCTGGTGGTATCTAAGCTGCCCAGAACCACTGTCAATTGGTCTCCTCACTAAATTTGGTACTTCTGCAGAATCATCTACCAGATCCTTCCTCCTGGCATGATATATATCCACAGCTCCTCCTGTAGCCAAACATATCTTATTGCCATTCACTCCATCTTGTGACAAATAGTTATTTGTCCTCTTCCCTCAACATACTGGGGTAGTTTTGATTCTCTATGCACCATCCTCCAAGCAGATTCCCTCACCCCAAAAAAGTGATCATTCTGCACCTGGGGACTTGGTGTAGAGGCTAATGCTGCCATATCTGTGTTAGATTGTCATGCCAGGCTCTTCCCTTTAGTGTCTAAATAATCACTCTGAACCAAGGGATCATGTTTGTTCCATAAACTGGCAGTTCTCCAAATTAAACAACCATTTCTTTAGCCCTCTTTTCCTGAAGACTCAAACATTGCTGGAAAGGGGTACTCATGTCAGGAGTAGATTTCTTGACTCTTGGGAATGGTACTCTCCTGTCAAAACCAGTTTCTGACACAGAAGTGGCCAGTGCCTCAGCTTCTTTTCCTGATCCCTCTTCTCTGCCCCCCCCCCCTTCTCCAGCCTCCTCTCTTTCTTGGAGTGGATGGGGTTCGCCTAGACCAGTGGTGGGCAACCTGTGGCCCATGCCTATTGATCACCCGCAAGCACAGCCACCCACAGCTCCCTCTGGGAAATTCTCTGGAGTGCCTCATTTGTCTTTTCCACAGCTACTTTAAGTCTTTTATGCTTATTCCATATAGCACAATCATCTGCGAAAAGGGAAGTACCTATTCCCATCTGCACACTTTCCAGAAGGTCATTTATCATAATGGAAAACAAAGCAGGGCTGATAATATTCCCTTGTGCAGTTCCATTTATAAGCTTGTAGGTTTTTAATAAAGCTGTTCCTAATTTGACTTGTATAGTTCTGTCATTTAAAAAGTCCCTTCTCCACCAAAAGATTCTCCCTTTTATCCAATTTTGGCTAGTTTGTATTGGAAGCTTTCCCTCCATAGCATGTAATACGCTTTTCCAATGTTCAGAAAGACTTATCATAAAGTTCTTAGTACTTATGCTTTTTTGGCCCTTCATTTCTAGTCTCACTATAAGGTCAGCTGTGCATCTTCTTTTTCTGGCACCACTTCGTATCTCAGTTATATCATTCCCCCTCCCCAAGAATTCCACTAGTCTTACATTTATAATTTTTTCCATGATTCTCCCCACACATGATGTGAGAGCAATAGGCCTATTAGTATCAGGTTTTGTATGTACCTTGCCTGATTTCCTAATTGGTATCACCAATGATTGTTTCCATTCTATTGGCTGCAGTCCATTCCCCCCCCACATTATATAACCACAGCAGAATCTTTAGACACCCTTATGACAAGTGTTTAAGCATTTCATTACTTATATTATCTTTACCAAGAGCTGCCTGCAATAAGCTCCTGCACACTAAATTTTTTGTTTAACTCATCAGAATATTCTCTCCAGCCATTTAATAGTTCAGTTTTCCTCAAACCATTTTTCCTCATAAAACATTGTTTTGATTTATATCAATGCTGACCTTTTGGGATTATTTTGCTAAAACGTCTGCCTTCCCTAAATTAGAGACCTCAGTTTCACTGTGTACAATAAGACCAGTGTCACAAGGTCCACTCACTGTAGGTAGCACCTCCCCCTAACCATCCTGATGATTAGCATTGCACCCTCCTCTGGCAGTGTCTTCACCCATCCTGTCTCACCCTGCAACCTCCTCCTTGTGACGTGGCCCTTCAGCTGGGTCACTACATGGTTTCCTCTTCTGTGGGGTTACCCAAAGTCCTTCCACATACTCTCCTAGGCAGTCTTCTCCAGCGGGCAGTAGGGAAACGTGGGCCCACCTACTACTCCAGGTTCCAGTTCAGGGACCCTACATATGCAACTGTGGTCTGCTTTCCCTTAGCCCTTGTTGTTCCTTCCCTGGACTCCTTCCGACAGCTTAGGGTTTCCCCCCTTCCCTGGCTATACCAACTCAAACTCCCACCTCTCCGCAAGTAATTGTGGGCTACTCTCTATAGCCCTCAACATACCTTCCATCTCCCAGGGAGTGGTTGCCCATTACTTCCCCTCAGCCCTCTTCTTCTGTCTGCTCCCTGACTTTATAAACCCAGCCCAGCTCCTCCTCCAGCTGGGCTTCATCAGCTAATTAGGCCTTAGCATGCCCAGGCTTTCCTCCAGTGCAGCCTATCAGTTAATTGGCCTAATTTACTCCCTCAGGCCTTGTGTGGGGTGCACACCCCAGCACACCAGGTATACATTTACTTTTACTTAGAATTCCATTCATTCTTTGAATTTGCTTCTATATTTCTGAAAGCTTTGAAACTTTGTTCAATTTCCAACAGAAATTTCTCCAATTCTCTTTTTTTGTCTTTATGATAATACTTTGTGTGATGCCTTACATATTTTATAATTTATTCAATCTCTAATATTCCTTGTGTGTTTTGCTTGCTTGTATGCCTTATTTCTTTCTTTGATTGGTAATTTGCAGTCCTCATTCCACCAGGGAACCAGATTTCTAAACTGGGGGCAATCTGATGTTTTGTAGATGGCCAGATCAGCTGCTGCTGTAATTCTTTTTGTTACTTTGTCATAGAATTTTCCTAGGTTGTCACTTGTACAGTTACTACATAAATATTCATCACATTTCATTTTGAAAAAAACCCTAATCTGCTTTCCAAAAATTCCTGCTAGGAATTCTTTTTGTGTTTTTGACATTTCCTTTGCCTTGGTACTCAATAAGCATAGGGAAGTGATCACTTTCCTTTCCGTCTTCTTTATGAATTTCCCAGTTCCATTAATTAGCTATATTATTTGTTACAATTTCCAAATCCAGAATAGAAAAAGATGCATCCATTGAATTAAATCTAGTAGGTGCTCTTATATTCAATGTTACCGGGTTATGCATGTTAATAAATTGTGCTAAACATTTACCATTTACAATAATTTCTAACTTCCCCATAGTTCATTTTGACTATTTATGTCTCCTCAAATTTTGAATGGGTTTTAACATTAACTAGTTTTTCTAATACTAAAATAACTAAGTTTGACATGGATTTTAAACATTATAAATCTGTATATGTGTTTTTGTTCTGTTTTGGGAATCTCAATAGCATTATATTCAAAATTTAGTTTTTGCACATCCATTTTGACTTAACTAATTCCCTCATTTATAAGTCCCTCTGTACATCAAAATAACACCCTGTAAAATCCTCATATTCATCATTCATATATGATATTAGGATATGTCATACAAAGCATGACATGTAAGATATCAAATGAAAGGTCATGTTCTGCTGAAACCCATTATTCTGTCCAAATCTGTATATCATTATTGTGTACAAAGTTATGAGATTTTGCTGTATGGTTATTAAAATACGTTGCAAATTTGGAAGCCATCTATTGCTAGTTCACCAGTGACAACAAAGGAGGTGAGCCACACACAGGCAAGCGTTAAAGGACCATTAATCAATAGGGCAGCTGTAAACAAGGGATTTACAGTTCACTAAGAGAAGCACCACACAATGGGGATTGCTCAACCTTGTGACTGAGCAAGGCCCACCAGGTACACCTGGGCTAATTTCTTTCCAGGGACATGGACAGCGGCATCATGAGGGCACCTTCCCCCACCCTCTGCTGGAAGCAACAAGAACACTGGGAAGACACAGATTTGAACTGAGGAGGCTGGTGCCTTTCTGTGTGTGATTCACAAGTGGCTCTGGGAGCATTCATGCAATCTAGCTGGGTGTGGGGCTTCACATGCGGTTGTGCTGAGTGATAACAGTGCCAGGAGGGATTTGCTGCTTGTCACTAGCAAAGCATTGTGAAAGACAGCCCATGCCAGAGAGTTAAGGGGGCACAGCAGTATCCCAGTTCCAGGTTGTACCCTAGGGATCTTGTCACACCCTCCTTCTCTGGTAGCCTGTTGATCCCTCTGGAGTATATCATATCCTGATCCATTTTTTACTTATTAGCCAAGTTTCTTGCACACACATTACATCAGGCTTTTCTCCCATTTCAAAGATGGACTTTCTTAAATGCCTGTCCATGTATTATTAAACTATGAGCATTCCAGCTCAGGATTGTTAAGACCATGTGATTTTAAAAGTATCAGTGCCTTCCTTTAAAATCACATGAATGTGGTCTATCAAGAGGTTGTCTATCTTTAGGTATTTTTCTGCTGCTTTTGCTGTGATTTCAATCCTTTCAGTCCCCTGTTCCCCCATCTGCAAAGTGCAGTTAATTACTTCTATAGTGAATACTATAAACATCTCTTTACCCACAGGCAATTTATTCTTTACATATTCTCCTCCCTCACCAGAGATGGGTTCCGTTGCTCCTGTACATCTTTTCTTTTACTTGAGTATTTTTCTTTTTGCTGCAGTGGGCACCTTTTGGTAACCTCCACCTATGATCTTTTTTGAATGATTTTATTTTTTTTCCCTCTAGCTCATTCTTCTACTGCACATATTTTATATGCTGCACTGTACTTTCCCCTGCAATTAGGTTCTGTTCCTTCTATACTATTCTTATAGGAGTGATTTCCTCCACATTTACTACACCTCATTGTTCCCTTACAAATGGCTGCTGCATGTCCAATCCTTTGACAATGATAACACCTCCTGGAGGAATATACGGTTTAAACAGATAGGATCCAAATGGGGTATCAATATGGAAGTGTCCCAACTTTAAAGTGTCATGCATATAGCCATAGACTGCCAATTTTCTCCCTCTCTCCTACTAAGTAGCCATTTAACAAACAATACTTTATCTTCACCTATACCCAGGGCCGGCTCCAGGCACCAGCTGAACAAGCAGGTGCTTGGGGCGGCCAAGGGAGAGGGGCGGCACCTGAGGCAATTCGGGGGCGGCAGGTCCCTCACTCCCTCTAGGAGCAAAGGACCTGCCGCTGTACTGCCCCGCCGATCGCGGCTTTTTTTTTTTTTTTTGCTTGGGGCGGCAGAAATGCTGGAGCCGGCCCTGCCTATACCCTTTTTAAAATCATCCCGTCAGTCCTAGCAGCGCTCCATACATAACCCCTCTTGCTTCTGTCAGGATTTTAGGCAGTTAACAAGTAACTTTCATTTTCCCTAAGGTTACAGTTTTAAGAAGTTTTTCAGCTTGCTCCTTAAATGTATAAACTACCAGTAGAGCTACACCCTGCATTCTTTAAGCTCTTTGTATGTCACCAACACTTCACTTTATCCATTCTGCCATTTTCATGGGGTTAACATCTATTGTCACATCTTCGGTCTCTGATCTGACAATTATGAAATGTTGACTTTTATCCTGTTTGTGTTTTTCATTTCTGTATATTCCTTCTTTAAATCCTGATCTAGTTCATCTGGTTTTCTTTTCCCTGATCTGAGACCATTCCTCATCTTCTTCTTCATGGTCCAAGGCAACTATCTCCTCCCCCGCCCCAATGCCACTTTCAATGTTCAGCCTCATTTCAGCACGGGACAAGTGCCAGCTGCAGCCCCCACTCAGCCTGCTCTTGCAGCCCAGCCTCACGGTCTTCAGCCAGATACCAGCACTCAGCCTGACTCAAACTTCAGCTCAGCCCAGCCCCAAAGCCCAGTCAGTCAGCCCCCTCCCCACTTCACTCAGCCTCTGCTCCCAGCCCAGCCACCTCACATCCATATTTTGCCAGCATTTTACACAATTTGTTTTTACAGTGCTAGACCCAGACACCTCCCACTCCCAGCAGCCTCTGAGCAGATTAGTGGTTAATTACAGCCAGCTAGACCACACCCTAGTTCTAATTTCCTGGGGGTAGTCTGCTACTTACTGCTGCTTCCCAAAGGACTTGTGGAGGGGTCGGGGTGTTCTTCCTCCTACACAGCGACAGTTTACTCTGTCATGACTTTATCTGCTTAAGAGTAAAATCTGGAAAATGTAACTGATCCAAGAATTCTCTTCATGCTCCATTTACTTTGTATTTTGTTTCCTTTCATTATATCAAGTATCTACTCACTTGTTACTCATTACTGGCCTGTATGTATACAGCAGGTGTCACAGGGCCCTGTTCAAATTACCCATTAGCTTAATGAGATTCTTTGCTTTAAACACTTACTAGCAAATAACACTTTTCTTACTGACTCCTTATTAGCCAAGTGCTCTCATTTGAGGGCAATTTTAGCCAAACATAGGCTCCATGCCAACAGAGTCTTAACTTTAAGCATGTTAGTAGTCTCACTGACTTCAACAGGACTAGTGGCTGGGCTGCCTTTTAAAATAAGGGTACCCCAAATCAGAGGATGAAAAAAACAGAAGTATATTTATTCTTCCCCCATTGGGAAAAAGAACCAGAAAAAACATATCTCACACACACACACACACACACACACAGAGCAAAAAGAGTTCTAAAAGAATAATGAAAAGACCTTTTTCTCCTCTAATGATCTGCTTAACACCCAAGCCTGGCTTTCTATCTCCCTTTCCAGAGCTAGCTTTCCTCACAAGGTACCTGTTTTATCTGCCTTCTGCGTCTCAGTTGATTACCCATTTGGCAATTTGCTGCACCTGTGCCTTAAGCTGGGCTTTATTAATTCATTTTTTCTTAAAGAGACGACTCATCCTTGCAGTTAAACATACATGTAAATGTCTTCAGGAATAGGGCCTTAGTCGTACTTAGGTTTTGTGGATCCTAACTGGAAGAGGATTCCCATTTGCACCTCCTGGTCTGATATTCCTTCTCCGAACAAAGCAAGTGTGATTGTCACAGGATCTATACACATGCCTATATTCTGTTTTTTGTCTTGTCCAAAAGTTTGTACTGGAGACCAATCGAAGGATGACTAATGTTTGGTTTTTCAATGAGGAATGTTTTTATAAAAAACCAAGAACACAGCTGTTTGTTAGGGGTTGGTGTCTGATCTAAATGTATTCTCATTTAACTTGTAATTATTATTGTTCTGCATTGTACCTGAATTCATTTATTTGTAATTACTCTTGTTAAATCTGTATGGTACCTAAGTATCAGGAATTCCCTGAAATACATGCTAAGTTCAGCAGCAAACTCATTCTTGATAATACAGTATCTCCTTTACCCCTCATTAGCACTTCCCCCCAAAATAAACATCCTTCCCTGTTTCTGCTACAAAGCTAAAACTTAATAATTGTAATTAATAGATGTTTTTGTTTTTAAAAATTTATTTATGTATTTGTTTATTTATTATTGTTCAATTAGCATCTCAGTCACAGTTGATCACCCCTGTGAAGACTTGGGAATTTCACATTCAAAACTAAACCCAATCTAATTTCACACTAATTAAACATAAATACCATAGCTGAGTTGCTCTCATCAGGGCTGGCCTTAAGGAAAATAGCGCTCTGGGCAAACTTGTATTTTGGTGCCCCTGACCCCCACTGCCTCCCCATCCATCGCCCCTGGCCACCACTGCTTCCCTGAGTTACCCACCCATCGCCCCAAGCTCCCTTCTGCAGCCTTGCACCCTAGGCCCACCCCACTCCTTGCCAGGGCTGCCCGAGGGGGGGCAAGTGGGGCAATTTGCCCTGGGCCCCACGGGCCCCCACGAGAGTTTTTCGGGGGCCCTGGAGCGGGGTCCTTCACTCGCTCCGGGGCCCCCGGAAAACTCTTGTGGGGCCCGGCCCCCCAGAGCTTCTTCCGCTCCAGGTCTTTGGCAGCAATTTGGCGGCGGGGGCCCCCCACCGCCAAAGACCCCAGGCCCCCTGAATCCTCTGGGCGGCCCTGCTCCTTGCCTCTTGACCACAGTGCCCTAGTACTTAATTTGTGATGCCCCAGTAACTCTGGGCTCCCGGCCAGCAGCTGCTACTCTGAAGACAGCACCACCACCACCACCAGCAGCACAGAAGTAAGGGTGTCACTGCCATACCATGCCATCCTCACTTCTGCACTGGTGCTGGCGGCAGCAGTGCCTTCACAGCTGGATGCCAAGCCAGCAGCCGCAACTCTTCGGCCACCCAACCAGTGCTTAATTTGTACCAGGGCACCTCCTTCATAACAAATTAAGCACTGTGGTGCTCCCCTGACCACAGCGCCCTGAGGCGGTCATCCACATTGCCCACCCCTAAGGCCAGGCCTGCTCATTATCATAAAATTTCAACAAACCAATAGTTTTGCATATGTTTTCCTCTTGCAAACCCTTCCTCAATTTTGAACATTCTCCAAAGAAAAGTTAAGTCTCTCTGCTCTTTAAGTGAGCCTGTTAGATATTAAATTATTTAATCAGTCCCATCTCTCAGACTAAGCGGATATTTAACAGATTTCCAGATGCAGCACCTAGTGTAGCAAGTTTCTGCACAGTAAAGCAGCTTTCTGCGCTGTAACTCCCGAGGGGTACACACTGCCAAGCCACTTAATGCACAGAAACTGCATGGTTGCAGTGCTATAAAAAAACTACCCCAACGGGAGGCATAAAGCTTTCTGTGCCAAGGCTACAGCACCACGGTGCCAGTGTAGACACTGTGGTCAATTACAGCACTGCGATTGGCCTCCGGGAGGTGTCCCACAATGCTTGTTTTCACCTCTCTGGTCATCGGTTTGAACTCTACTGTCCTGGCCTCAGGTGATCAACCGTCATCCCCACCCCATAAATTCCTTGGGAATTTTGAAAGTCCCCTTCCTGTTTGCTTGGTGACATGTGCAGTGGTCTCAGCGCATCTTTCCAGGTGACCATGCCTGCTCCACGCACCAGGCGATCCCCCACTTGGAGCAATGCCGAGCTGCTGGACCTCATCAGCATTTGGGGAGAGGAGGCTGTCCAGTCCCAGCTGCGCTCCAGCCATAGGAATTATGATACCTACAGACAGATTTCACAATGCATGACAGAAAAGGGCCATGACCGGGACACACTGCAGTGCAGGGTCAAAGTGAAGGAGCTGCGGAACGCCTACCACAAGGTGCGGGAGGCAAAGCACTGCTCTGGTGCTATGCCCACGAGCTGCCGGTTCTACAAAGAGCTGGACACGATACTCAGTGGCGACCCCACTTCCGCTGTGAGGGCCACTGTGGATACTTCGGTGGCTCGCGTGCCAGTTGAGAGTGGACCGAGCCAGGAGGAGAAAATCTTGGATGAGGATGTGGAGGGGGACGGGGACCCAGAGGCAGAGGACAACTCGGAGGTCAGAGATGCATGCAGCCAGGAGCTCTTCTGTACTCTGGAGGAGGCTAGCCAGTCACAGCTGTTGGAGCTTGGCAAAGTGCAAACAGGAGCGGAGGCCCCTGGTAAGTGGCTTTGATTTTGGGAATCGCTGAAGCAAGTTATTGGGGGCAGGAGGTTGCAGAAAGCAGGCTTGTGTCTGTATGATGCATGTACCACCACATGCCTAGTCTGAGCAGTGGAACAAGTTGTTGATTGACTCACTTCATGGGAATCTGCCTCAGATCTCCAGGAAACTCTCATGGAGATACTGGGCAATCCGCTGCCGCAGGTTCTTTGGCAGAGCTGCTTTGTTTCTTGCCCCATTAAGGGTAACTTTCCTGCACCACTCTGCCGTCACTGGGGGGACGGAGCCTTGCTGCACACAGCCAAGCCGCGTAAGGGCCAGGGAGGAAGCCGCAGTCTGGAGAAGACCCTCCCTTGATTCCCTGCTCACCCTCAGCAGCGAGATATCGTCCATAATGAACACAATTTGTGGAAAATGTGGGGATAGAAATGTTTATAAGCCCTCCCTTACAGTGCTGGCTCTCCCCAACAGCCACATGTCCAGTGTACAGTACGGTCCTGGAACACTGATTTCCCCAGCTGCCGCGGCTACTTACCATTTTGGGAGGCTTGTGGCTCATGTGTGCTTGCCTGGGGTCAGCCAGTTAGTGACAGGTATGTGAATAGTGGCTGTGTTTTAAATCACTGAATCAGTGGTCAGTGTGTTGCAAAGAATACTGCTTCTGTAAAATGTTGCATTTTGACTTCACAGAGATGATCTTGGGAGCCCAGCCTCCCTCTTTGTTATCTCTGGCTGAACAGCTGCACAGAATTAGAAAGCGGCCATGAAGAATTAAGGAGGACTTTCTGGTGATGTCATGATGTACTCCGCGGCCGAAAAACAAGAATTGAAGGAGTGGCGGGACAGTGAGACGAGGGACCGAAAGGAGAACATGGCACACCAGAACATAGCCACGGAGCAGCTCTTAAACGTTATGGAGCGCCAAGCGGACACGCTCCAGGCGATACTAGCACTGCAAACCGAGCAGCTCCACACCCGCCCTCCCCTGCAGCCACTGTCTCAAAACTCTTTCCCATGCGCTCCCCCTCCCCCCAGACACTGCCAACACACTCTTATCAACCTCCTGGTTCCAATCTGTACCCACTGCATTCCACTCCTCCCCTGTCACAGTCCAGCACGGAGGACTCCCAGTACCCACTGCATTCAACACCCGTCCCTCTGCAGTTTAGCCCTGCTGAAGTACCGTACCCGCTGCACTGTACTCCAAAGGACAAGGTTGCATATGATACTTGGACATACACAAATCTTTAACCGTCTCAGGACCCCACTTCCTCCTGGGACCCTCCCTTCCCTCATCTCCCACGTTGCTGATGTGTTTTTTTGTTTGTCTCTCTCCTCCAGTTGTTGTTTTTTAATAAAAGAATTGTGTTGGTTTGAAAGCAATCTTTATTCCATTAATTGAAAGCAAACAGAGCCCTGCAAAGCAACAGGCAATTTTCTTAAACCTTCATAGTGCATCGTCTTCACCAATCACAGTCACCTCCTAGCATTACAAGCACTGCACTCCCGAGAATAGCAACAAATATGAGTGGCTATCAGCTTCAAATTGCTGCCCTCAAAGCATCCCTGATCCTTATGGCCCCGCACTGCGCCCCTCTAATAGGCCTAGTCTCTGGCTGTTCAAACTAAGCCTCCAGGTGCTGAGCCTCTGCGGTCCAGCCCTGAGTGGAGCTTTCACCCTCCCTTCACAAATGTTATGGAGCGTACAGCACGCGGCTATAAGTATAGGAATATTGGCCAGGACCACAGAGGCAGCATCAGCGGGCCTTTAAATGGCCAAAAGCACACTCAACAGTTATTCTGCACTTGTTTAGCCTGTTGAACCACTTCTTGCTACTCTCAAGGTGTCCCGTGTATCGCTTCATAAGCCATGGCATTAAAGGGTAGGCAGGATCTCCCAGGATCACAATGGGCATTTCAACTTCCCCTACGGTGAACTTCTCGTCCAGGAAGAAAGTCCCTGCTTTCAGCTTCCTGAACAGGCCAGTGTTCCGAAAGATGCGTGCATCATGCACCTTTCCGGACCAGCCTGCATTAATGTCCGTGAAACACCCACGGTGATCCACAAGTGCCTGGAGAACCATAGAGAAATACTGCTTCTGATTAATGTACTCAGTGGCTAGGTGGTCTGGTGCCAGAATTGAAATATACGTGCCATCTATCGCCCCTCCGCAGTTCGAGAAGCTCATTTGTGCAAAGCCATCCACAATGTCACACATGTTGTCCAGAGTCACTGTCTTTCAGAGCAGGATGTGATTAATGGCTCTGCACACTTCGGTCAACACGAATGCAATGGTCAACTTTCCCATTCTGAACTGGTTAGCAACCAATTGGTAGCAATCTGGAGTAGCCAGCTTCCACAGTGCAATCGCCATGCGCTTCTCCAGCGACAGGGCAGCTTTCATTCTCACGTCTTTGCGCTGCAGGGCTGGGGCGAGCTCATCACACAGTCCCATGAATGTGGCTTTCCTCATTCAAAAGTTCTGCAGCCACTGCTCATCATCTCAGATGTGCATGATGATGTGATCCCACCACTCAGTGCTTGTTTCCCGAGCCCAGAAGTGGCATTTCACTGTGGTCAGCACCTCCGTGAATGCCAGAAGCAATCTCATGTCGTAACTACTACGCGTGGCGAGATCAATGTTGAATTGCTCTTGCCTTTGTAGTTTAAGGAATAACTCCACTGCCACTTGTGACGTGTTAGTGAGAGCGAGCAGCATATTGGTCAACAGTGCGGGATCCATTCCTGCAGACCAAAGAAGCAGAGCAGAGTGTGCAGTACACAACCTGTTGAAAGATGGTGCCAAATGCAGACGGAAGCACAGGGATTGCTGGGATGCAAAGCAATGCATCACGGGGCATTGGGATAGGACCCAGGATGCCCCGCGACCCCCCTCCGTCTTCCCACAACTCTTAGCAACAGAAGAGGACGAGATGCTTCGTGGGATAGCTGCCCAGAGTGCACCGCTCCGAATAATGCTGCAAGTGCCTCAAGTGTGAACATGCTATTGCGCAGGCAGCTGACAGTGTGAACACACAACAGTGGTTTTCCTTCAGCACTCTCTGAGCGGCGCTGTAACTGCCAGCAATGAACTCTGCCAGTGTAGACAAACCCTAAGGTCACACACTGAATCAATACTTTAAAGCTAGAATAAAACAAACAAGAATTATCCTGAGCTGCAGACTTTTTTTCCCCCAAAGAAATATGGGGCAAAAAGGATAAATACAGGACCTGGGCCAAACCAAAGGATATCAGGAGACATGAGGATGACCAGTAAAATCATTCAAAAAGCCCTGCCTTGTGGTCATGTGCTGTAATTAACATATGTTAACAATCCTACTATATATTCTGTCTCTAACTCAAAATTAATCTTTCCTATGGAAAAACTGAACCAAACAAGGCTTTAGAGGTTCCCTTTAGGTTACCTGAATACCTTTCTCTAACCAAAATCATTCCCTAAATATTTTTAGCAGTGCTCAGTTCATGTGTTCTTATTTGTCATCCTGCCACCCAAATGCCCTTGTCCTGCTGAGCACTCCAGGGTTCTAACCCAAGGAAATAGGGTGTTCCTATTGAAATTTAGGGCATGGCTACACTGGAAACTTCAAAGCGCTGTCATGGGACTGCTCCCACAGCAGCACTTTGAAGTGCAAGTGTGGTGAGCCAGCAAGTTAGAGAGCTATAAAATGTAAGTGTAGACAAGCCCTTAGCCTTCTTCTATTTAAAAACAAAAAAACCAAAAAAAAATCTACCAATCAGGAAGAGAGAAAGTTCTGTCCTTTTATCCAGGAACCTGTCCTTACTGACTGACTTTTCAAGATCCCTGATTCCTCACACAATCTAACCCTCTTCTACTTCTACTCCAGCACAGGCTACCTTCTTCTCCGAGTTCGCTTTCCGGGTGTAGGACTCCCTCCATTCATCTTTCAAGCCACTGGAGGCCTCCTTTCAGTACTGTTCCATCTCCAGCAGGAGCTGCTCTTAAGTAATAGCTGACAATGACAGTCTAATGACATTTTCCATTCCATTCCATTTCTTGTACTTTCCCATAGCAGCTCTTTGAGGCTCTTGCTGACATTTTGAGCAGTAAATTTACTTTGGCGGGGTTCTGTCATCTTTTCTCAAAAGCACAGGTACACTACTATCTTGTCCTTTGCAGTGGGCAAAAAAATGGGCGGCTATCCCTGGATGCAGTGTTTCCTGGCCTGTCCTAGTCTCTTAGGAGTCTAGGAAGTACCCCTGAAGCTACGCTTTGTCTTACTTTACTTACCACTTAGACTTCTTTATTCCATTTTTATACAGAAGCTGATCTCAGTATCTGCATCCAGAATAGGGACAACCTCAATCAAGGTCCTCAGGTTGATCTCACTCAAGCTCTTTCTCAGAGAAACACATTCCTGGAGAGGCATGATAGGCCTCTGGAATAGAAGAGTGAGGTCCCTCTTCATCAGTGGCATCTCTTTCTGCTAACTACCATAATAATGCTCTTTGAAGCAGGGACTTCATTCTCTATATGTTTGTGCAGTGCCTAGCTGTACAGCGGGTTTTCCTCTGGGGGCAATATGTTATATAGTAATAACAATTTTATTTTTCCCTGGGACAGAGCTAATAATAATGTTCATTCCCAGATGGCAATGTAGCTTTTCAAACCTTCCTAAACCATTAGTCCAAGAGCTGAATATTTGCAGCATTGTGTGAATGGGTCACAAAAATATTTTTAAAACTTGTCCTCTTAGCAACAGATAATAGTCTGCCTAGAGAAGTCACTTTGAGAGTGGTACAAAAACTGAGCTCAAACTGCGGGTGATGGAACCTCTCTCCTGGTTAATAGGACAAGAAGTCAAACCACCTCATGCCCATGGCATATATTTGGAAGCTGTTCCAGACTGATTTGTAGAAGCTCTATCAGTGTACTGTCTCACTCATGAACATGAAATCAAAGGAGAACAATTGACAATTATCTCAATACTACATTGTACTCAGGGCTGTTAATTTAATAGCATAGTGCTTCAGTCTTCTGCACAAGGGAACCATGCATGGAACTGCTCCAGCACCCCAGAAAGCTTAGTCCACATTCTATTAAGTTGCTCCTGAGAAGCAGCCCTTCATTAAGTAACCTAGACACAACAGTAGAGGAGCAAAGGACATGTTCAAAAATGCCCTTAAATAATTCAGGTGTGCAATTATGGAGTCCCCACCTAAAACTGACATAGGCACTGATTATACTGGGTAAGCCAAGCATGTTCAGAGAGAGCACAGATGTTAATAGGGCTGTTAAACAATTATGTTCCTGAAATGTACAAGATACATATGACCTCTTTTTAAAAAGCCAGAACACTCAAGCTCTGTGCTTTTGTTGACTATATGCTATTTATCAAGGCAGTTATGTATACATGGCTTCCTGCCCTGGAAAAGCACATTGGAATTAGTGGCTGCAAGTAGGAAAAGCAGAATGCATAGGAAACAAGGTATTTGTAATGTCTTAAAGCCAAGGATACTGCTGGGCTCTATAAAGTGGAGGAAACACTGTTAAATATGTGCCTCCATGTGATATTGCTGCACCTGCCAGCTTCACTATTTCCTAAGGGTATGTCTACACTACGAGGGTAGTTCGATTTTACTTAAATCGAATATGTGTAATCGATATTGCAAAGTCGAACATGTGTGTCCACACCAAGGAGAGTAATTCGACTTTGTGAGTACACACTAACGGGGCGAGCGTCGATATTGGAAGCGGTGCACTGTGGGCAGCTATCCCACAGTTCCCGCAGTCCCCGCTGCCCATCGGAATTCTGGGTCGAGCCGCCAATGCCTTCTGGGTAAAAAAATGTGTCGTCATCCGTCCGTCACTAACGCCCTCCCTCCCTCCATGAAAGCGCCGGCGGGAAATCAGTTCGCGCACTTTTCTGGTCAGTGACAGCGCGGACGCCACAGCACTGCGATCATGGATCACGCTGCGACCATCGCTGCAGTTGTGGCCGTTCTCAACACCTCGCAGCTTATCATACACCTTACCCTGAGGCAGATGCAGAGTAATCAGGCGAGGAGGCTACGACACCGCCGTGATGGCCTGAAGTCGGAGAGTAGCACAGAGCTGTCAGAAACCACGAGCCCCAGCGCCCAGGACATCATGGTGGCAATGGGTCATGTGGATATTGTGGAACGGCGATTCTGGGCCCGGGAAACAAGCACGGACTGGTGGGACCGTAGAGTGCTTCAGGTCTGGGATGAATCCCAGTGGCTGCGAAACTTTCGCATGCGGAAGGGGACTTTCCTCGAACTTTGTGAGTTGCTGTCCCCTGCCCTGAAGCGCAAGGACACCCGCATGCGAGCAGCCCTCACTGTCCAGAAGCGAGTGGCCATAGCCCTCTGGAAGCTTGCAACGCCGGACAGCTACCGGTCAGTCGCGAACCACTTTGGTGTGGGCAAATCTACCGTGGGGGTTGTTGTCATGCAAGTAGCCAACGCAATCGTCAAGGTACTGCTCTCAAAGGTAGTGACCCTGGGAAACGCGCAGGTCATCATAGATGGCTTTGCCGCGATGGGATTCCCAAACTGCGGTGGGGCTATCGATGGGACTCACATCCCTATCCTGGGACCGGACCACCAGGCCAGCCAGTACATCAATAGAAAGGGCTACTTTTCAATGGTGCTGCAAGCACTGGTGGACCATCGGGGACGTTTTACAAACATCTACGTCGGATGGCCGGGCAAGGTTCATGACGCTCGCGTGTTCAGGAACTCTGGTCTGTTTAGACGGCTGCAGGAAGGTATTTACTTCCCAGACCACAAAATAACTCTTGGGGATGTGGAGATGCCTACAGTGATCCTCGGGGACCCAGCCTACCCGCTAATGCCCTGGCTCATGAAGCCCTATACTGGCGCCCTGGACACAGAAAAAGAACTGTTCAACTACCGGCTGAGCAAGTGCAGAATGGTGGTGGAGTGTGCTTTTGGCCGTCTCAAAGGGAGATGGAGAAGCTTACTCACTCGCTGTGATCTCAGTGAAACCAATATCCCCATTGTTATAGCAGCTTGCTGTGTGCTCCACAATCTCTGTGAGAGCAAGGGGGAGACCTTTATGGCGGGGTGGGAGCTAGAGGCAAATAGCCTGGCTGCTGATTACGTCCAGCCAGACAGCCGGGCGATTAGAAGATCCCAGCAGGACGCCCTGTGCATCCTGGAGGCTTTGAAAGCTAGGTTCCTGAGTGAGCAGGGCAACCTGTGACTTTTCAGTTTGTGGACAGAAAAGCTGAACCTGCCCCCGTTTCTTTACCCAGTTCATTTTGACTATACTCTCCAGTTACATACCCCCTTCACCCCCTTCCCCTTCCCAAAAAATAAAATCATTTCTATTTTGTTAATGAACACCGTTGTCTGTATTGCTGTTTTCGCGGGAATGTTTTAAACCGGGGACGCAGACTGTGGCGGGGGGCGGGTTTAGTGTTCTGATGCAAATGATGCTTCTAAACTCCCGGAATGACAGGCTCCGCACTGGTGCATTGGTTATTTCAATGGAGCCTGCCAGCACTCCTGGGGGGGACTGCGTGTATGTGTCGGCTATGTGACTTTCTGGCAGGGGGGGTAGGGTTACAGATCCCCTGCTGCGTGGATCTGTGAGCCAGGATAAGGACCGCTGCATAAGATCTGTAACTGCCCTCCCCCGCCACAAAGTCACAGAGCAACCCCCCCCCCAGAACATGAAAACCACCTCCAAGACTGACCAGGGTAACCAGTGACTGCACTGTGTATGTGTCCTGATGCTGGACCTGACACCGCCTCTGTACCCTGCTAAAGGTCACTGTCCTGTCCAATTACCAAGCCCCTTCCCCCCCTCCAGACAGACTCTCCCTCAAAAGAACCTGACTGAAACAGTAATGAACAGAAACAAACATTTTATTGTGAACCACACATGAAACGTGGGGGGTGAAACTTGGACGGGGGCTTGTGTGAGGTGGGTAGGAAAGGACTTATCAAATTTTGGGGAATGAGAGCCTTCTAGTGCTAGAGCAGTCTGCAGGGGTTGACTGAAAGTTTTAACGGCCCTTGCCGCCCCTCCTTCTTTGGACTTTGGGTGAGGGTGGTGTGGGACTTGGTGGCGGGTGAGGGCGGTTACAGATAGACTGCAGCGGGGCTCTGTCCTCCTGCCTCCGGTCTTGCAGAACATCCACAAGGCGCCGGAGCGTGTCCGTTTGCTCCCTCATTAGTCCAAGCAGCTTTTCAGTAGCCTGTTGGTCCTCCTGACGCCACCTCTCCTCCCGTTCCATGACTGCTCGGTGCATTTGTGACAAGTTCTCCCTCCACTGTGTCTGCTGGGCTGCCTGGGCTCGGGAGCAGCCCATTAGTTCTGAGAACATGTCTTCACGCGTCTTCTTCTTCCTCCGCCTAATCTGCGCTAGCCTCTGGGAGTGTGCTGACAGGCTGGGTTGGGAGACAGTCGCAGATGTGTCTGTGTGAATTGTAAAAAGGGAGTGAATTCCTGAGACAGATAAATGAAATTGTACACAAAGAACCTAGTCTTTCTCTGTGAACAAGACCATGCACTGCACCTCTCACATGCGCACTCAGGACAAGGTCGAATTTTCGGCCCTCGCCTTCAGTGCCTGTGGACTTGCGGTGGTCTTGGAGTGATCTGAGAAGCGTGGCTGGAGACCTGAACTTCTGTAGCGGGCAATCATGGTAAGCCGTAGACTTGTGGCTGCTTAAAACTCTATTAGTAGCACTGGCCTCCTTTCACATTGAAAGCAATGCCAGTCTCTGCTGCCAGCAATCAGGACAGCATCAACTCTGCCCCTGTCCCACCCCCTCGCGGCTGTTCCAGGGAAAGATCCCTGTATGCTGCCCCTCTCCCTCCACCGCGTGGCTGTAAAGCAGTCCCAATACTAACATTCCCCTCCCTAATTCAAAGCAGAGCGTCATGAGCGACATCACCCTCCTGAGGATCTCGGACACCCAGAAGGAACGCATGCTGAGGGAAAGCATGCAGAAACCGGGGCCGTATGCCGCCATGCTATGTCGTGCGATGATCCCGGAGTACTTGATTGTGGCGTGGCGGGGACACGTGTGCTACCACGGAGGGCCCAGTAAGATCGCCCTACCCAGGAACCTGATAAACAGGCTGGAACTGTACCTGCATGAGACCTACGAGGAGTTCTCCTATGAGGATTTCTCCTCTATCCCCGGCCACATTGACCGCATTTTCGCCTAGGTGCACTGGGACTAAAGAGTGGAGCGTCTTGGGCTGCATAATCATGAATAACCGGACATTGTAAAAAAAATTTTAAATACTTGGGACTAAATTGTGAAGAGCCTAAGGCAGAGAAATCATGAGAAACCCTTTGTTAGCATTGTAAATATTCCAGTTTTGTAGCAGATAATTTTTTACTTGTTTAAAGCACTTTGGTAAAAACACATTGTTAATATTATGAATATTCCCGTTCTGTTAAAAATAAATGTTTACATGTTTACAGCACTTACTGCTTGATCCTTCCCCTGATTCTGTGTCCGGGCTAACGGCTGGGGACGGTTGGTACGGGATCTCGGTAAGGGTGATGAAGAGCTCCTGGCTGTCGGGGAAATCAGCGGTGCCAGCGCTGTCGACTGCCTCGTCCTCCTCATCTCCTTCTTCATCTTCCCCGTCCGCTAACATGTCCGACGAGGAACCGGCCGCGGACAATATCCCATCCTCAGAGTCCACGGTCACGGGTGGGGTAGTGGTGGCGGCCGCACCCAGGATGGAATGCAGTGCCTGGTAGAAACGGGTTGTGTGGGGCTGGGATCCGGAGCGTCCGTTAGCCTCTTTGGTTTTTTGGTAGCCTTGTCTCAGCTCCTTGATTTTCACGCGGCACTGCGTTGCATCCCGGCTGTAGCCTCTCTCTGCCATGGCTTTGGAGATCTTCTCGTAGATCTTAGCATTCCTTCTTTTGGAGCGCAGCTCTGAAAGCACGGACTCATCGCCCCACACTGCGATGAGATCCAAGACTTCCCGATCAGTCCATGCTGGGGCCCTCTTTCTATTAGATTGCACGGCCATCTCTGCTGGAGAGCTCTGCATCGTTGCCACTGCTGCTGAGCTCACCACGATGTCCAAACAGGAACTGAGATTCAAACTGCCCAGACAGGAAAATGAATTCAAATTTTCCCGGGGTGTGGCTGGTCAGAGCATCCGAGCTCGGACTGCTGTCCAGAGCGTCAACAGAGTGGTGCACTGTGGGATAGCTCCCGGAGCTATTAGCGTCGATTTCCATCCACACCTAGCCTAATTCGATATGGCCATTTCGAATTTAGCGCTACTCCTCTCGTTGGGGAGGATTACAGAAATCGATTTAAAGAGAGCTCTATGTCGATCTAAATAGCTTCGTGGTGTGGACGGGTGCAGGGTTAATTCGATATAACGGCGCTAAATTCGACATAAAAGCCTAGTGTAGACCAGGCCTAAGTTTGCTCCACAGGATGGTTTTCCAGGAGTCCTCTCCAGGTCGTGATGAACGATCCATCTGTTGCTACCAGATCTCAGAGATGAATGATACTGTCTGAGAATGTTATACGTTTCTTGCTTATGCCTACTAGCATTCTGCTGAGAGGCATTCCGTTAGCTCCTGCTGTTTGTAACTTGCTGTAGTGATCTCAAGAACTAATTATGACAAACAGGCATATGATCTAGCTTATATGTGAGGCCTTACCTTCATGCTATACAATCAGGACAGCAGGGTATTTTACAGGCAGCAAGCTATATGGAGAGGGCCTGGTATAGACCAGTAGTTGATTGTTTCCTTCTAAAGGAGGTGAAGAGCTGGAGGTGGGAATTGTTGCACTCAGAAATCACTACACTAATTTAAGCAGATGATTCATATTGGGGTTGAGGAAGAAAATGCACCAGTCACACTCAGAGCAAGAGAAATAATTATATCTGAATGCTACTCATTGCAATTTTTAGCATTTTTGTTGCTGAATAATTATTTACAACTCATGTTTTCCACTTTTTGACCTGTAGCTTGTTGTACAGTATTACATAAAATTATTCACACCTCTTCCCTCATCATTAATTGAATAATTTATCTGTGAATATTTGTCCATTTCTCAACCAGTTTCTAGGAACACTGCTGTTCTGCACGCAGCCATACACAGACAAAGAGATTATTTCAGTCTCCTTTGTAAACCAAGTAATTATATTTAGGGACGTTATTACTGGAGACTGGCCCTACATTGGAAAATGTGGTTCTAAACGCTGAACTCACCTATTGTTTAAGAATGTTCAGATCCAAGATTCTCGTTTGGCCCAACTTCAGGTTGCAATCATATATCTGAACTCTGCCCAGGCATGAGGGTCTGAGCTAACAGCTCCTCATACAGGAACAGAGCCGGACATACTTGGAGATAGATATGAGGGGAAAGAAGTACAGATCCAGGAAAATTAAAGAATTTAAACCAATACAGATGAAGATAGGATATAGACATCCATTGCTCCAGGTGCTACTGCAAATAGATGGGTCCTTACTTGAGGGTAAGGAGGGGATTTCGTCAATTGTGGGGGCATGCCATCTGTGTGTCTTCATCCTCTGTTGCCCCAATGAATTCCTACTTAGAAACGTAGATAGTTAATACCGCTTGAATGCCATTAATTCCTACAGGTTCCTCTCTGTGGCTGCTACCACTTGCTTTGCAGCAACAGTAGGGACAGCAGAGCTGTGTGGGATGGTCAGTTCTTCACATAGATTCCTCTGTCTTGGTGGATCTGCCACCAGGCCTCTCTTCACCAAAAATCCCAATGATTCATAGGTCTTGGAGTCTGTGTCCCTTGTCACAAAACCCTTCCACAGGAAGAAACAATTGCTGAGAAACTTCATTTCCTGGCCCTTTACAATCCCTGCCATGGGTTTCTCCAGAGAGGGGGCCGATCTGTCCCGTGGACACAGATGTAAGTGAAAGGACCAATATAAATAGAGTGAGTGTCCCCAACGCGGTTGAAGTGGGGGACCAAATTGATTGTTATGAAAAAAAACATATTGCAACACTGCACTTACCATAAGATATTACTCTGGAAATTAAGCTCACTCAGTGGTCTAGTACTTAAACCAGGGGTCTCAAACACGTGGTCCGGGGGCCGCATGTGGCACGCGGGGTTGTTTTCTGTGGCCCGCGAGCTCCTCGCGGTCCCCCCCCCCCAGCATTTACCTAGAGCGGCTCCAGCCCGACGCGCACCGGGGGAAGAGCAGTTCCCCGTTCCCGGCCAATGGGAGCTGCTGGGGGCGGTGCCTGAATCAACAGCAACACACAGACTCCTGTGCTGCTCCTCCCCCAGGTTCCAGCCACTTCCCGGAGCAGTGTGGGGACAGGCAGGCAGGTGGCCTGCCCTGCCCCTGGTGCATGTCGGGCCGGAGCCCGCCCCCCGAACCCCTCCTGCAGCCCAACCCCCTGCTGTACCCCGCACCCCTCCTGCAGCCCAACCCCCTGCTGTACCCCACACCCCAACTCCCTGCCCTGAGCCCCACACCCCACACCCCTCCTGCCCTCCCTGGGGGCAGGAAGGGGGCAGGAAGGGGGCAGAGTTGGGGTGGGGATTTCAGGGAAGGGGTTGGAATGGGGGCAGGGCCTCATGAAAGGGGTGGAGTGGGGGCGGGGCCAAGGGTTGCGGGGGGAGGTGTCAGTAATGCGGCCCTCGGCCAATGTACTAGTCCTCATGTGGCCCTCATGGTCATTTGAGTTTGAGACCCCTGACTTAAACCTTCCTCTGTGTGCTCACCTGAGAGCTACTCAGAATGAAGGGTTTAATCCTTCAGGGGGAAACAAGAGAAAATGGGGGAAATATAGGATTTTAGTGGGAGATTAGAAAGCAAAGAAAGAAATATTAACCACACTACCAAATTAGCAACAATGAAGAAATACCTTATGACCTTCCCAGTAACCGTGGTAGTCAAGCCAGGAGGGCAGGCACAGAGCTTTGCAGACCAAGCAGCCAAAGCTCATGGTCAGTTGAGTAGCTATCTTTTTAATGGATCCCCTCATTTTAGAACTATATTTGAACATATTTGGTAAAGATCAGACTTAGTGGTGAGTATTCAGAAGGCGAGTGCAAGGGGATTCTCCCTCCATAACCCAGCTGCTCAAGGACTAGCTGCAGGAGAAAGGATTGGCAGGTTTAGCAGCACTGGTTAAAAGGGGTGAGAAAAAGGCAACACAGACCCACACATCCTTCTGAACTGGCCAGCAGAGTGGGCAACTGGAAGGGAACACATGCGGCACACCCTTAAAAGAAGTCACATGATGGCGTATAGGTGTGACTAGGGTCCCCATGCAGGTCTCTGCCTATGAGACACATTATTATTAATTATTTGTATTGTGATAGTGCTTAGAGAGCCCACACTACAAACAATAAAAAGATGGCCCTTGCTTCAATGTGCTTACAGTCTAAGACCTCAATCCCGCAAAGACGCACGCACTTGAGGACGGAGTCTGCAAAGTGCCAAGTGTCATCAACTCCACTGAAACCCAGGGTGCTAAGCACCTTGCAGGATCAGGCCATTGCTTTCACTTTAAGCATTAGGAATTTGTTAGACATTAGGTCTTCAGTGGGAATAACCACAGCGTGACAAGTTAAGCATGTACATGAGTAGAAATTCCAATGACACAGACGTTTCAATGGAGTTCTCCTTTGTATGCTACTTAGAGTCTGATTTTAAAAACAGTCTTCAGTATGACACCCACATTTGTGTCCACAAATCAAAAATATTCCGGTGCAAAACTGGATTAAAGAATCAGTCTCTTGAAATGTAAGACCAAAAAGGCATATGCTTCATTTTGTTACTGTGTCCACAGAATACCATTTTGTCTGTTCAACAGACTGGTAGAATGTTGCAATCTCCAAAGTCTGTTTGGTTACCATGGTTACTGGCTCTTCAAAATATTGCTACCAGACTGAGAATAGCATCTGACGCTTGATCATTTTTCCATGATTTTGTCTAATTTCACAGATTTAAAGAAAAATGCTTTAGATTTAGGAGCTCAGGAGTTAAAGGATGATGTAAGTCAAGAGTGAAATGCTTGAAGGAAATTTGCTCTATGTCTGGCAACTCCAGATAGTGCAATTATTCCTTCTCTTTAATGAGCATTGAGTAGTATACAAAAATATTGAATATATCGGGGTGGCCAAACTTACTGACCCTCCGAGCCGCAATCTGATAACAATCTTCAGAAGTTTGAGAGTGAGGGCACGCCTGCTGAGACTCAGCGCTTCTGCCCCATGGGAGGCACCTGCAGGG
>NW_020664374.1:15125689-15191531 GCF_002925995.2 Terrapene triunguis | reverse complement strand
CCCAGGCTTTTAAACCTGGGAGGGAGGGGGAGATCCCGAGCGGCCGCAGCGCGCGAAACAGCTGTTTCGCGAGCCGCTGCTCCCCCTCCCTCCCAGGCTTGAGAGCCTGGGGGAAGGGGCGGAGTTGGGGGGGGCGGCCAAAATTGTTTTTGCCTTGGGCGGCAAAAATTCTAGAGCCGGCCCTGGAAGTAGCCCTCCCTATCTCCTCGCAGCAGAGCCTGAAATTCTGGCTCCATTGAAATCAATGGGAGTTTTACCATTGACTTCTGTAGGGCCAGATCTTCACCCAAAACGTCTCTTCATCTGCTATTGGAGCTGTACAGCCAGCATCAATACAGTAAGGAGACTCCCTTTGAACCCCTTTAGTCAGTATCACTCTATTGTCTTGATGACTATAATGTTCCTAATGGCCACAGCATCTCTGAGGGGAGTCTCAGAATGGAGATGGCTGTTAATAAAACCACAAAGATTACGTGGTTCCTAGGACAAGCAAAAAAACCCTCATTTTAGTAGAAACAGATTTTATCACACATTCCAGGACATCCTACTGTCATTCTGCCCTCTCCTCAGAAACAACTAAGAAGAGCTGGTAGTGTCTGGACACAGCACAAAGTATTCAAACTGTAGAGCAATGAGACCAAGCAGTTTAGAATACTCAATACCTTGTTCTTATTCTACTACCCAAAGTGCTCGGGATAAAGCAAGACACCATCTCTGCCAGAACTGAGAATTGTGTTGATTCATACATAGATAAAGCTCTATTATTAAATGCTCGGGTGAGCATCTGTCAATATTTGGTCTGAGACATCTGCAGAGCTGCCACCTAGTCCAGCATGTAGTACATTTATTCATCAGGCATTATAGATAAACTGCCACTAGGTGATGCAGCCCTTGGCTGAAAGTACACACTGCATGCCCTTAACCTGCCTTTTTTTTCTTACATTTCTCTGCTCTAATTGTTATATTCTCATCTTTTCTTACTATCTTATTTTTCAGATACATCTGGCTACATCATAAGTGTAATAGTCAGATGGAATTCTGAATTGAAGGAGAGAGATGTTCTGTCTCACCTGTCAATTTCTCCGTCCTGTCATCTCCCTCCTCTCCTTACCCCGGAGGATATGGATAATTAGATAGTTAAAATCTGAGAACAAAATTGTCAGTTATGGTGTTAATAGGTTACTAGTCATTTTAGCTTTGGAAAAAGTCCTATTGGCCAGGAAGCGGAGGTGGCTCCTATGACCCAGTCTGACCTTTGACAGACAGCTCAAACCATCTCTGGCAATTATAAGAGCATGTTATTGTCACACATAAGGGTCAGTAGTTGTGGTCTCAAAGCATAATGATTCTAGTAGCGCTTGTCCTCTGCAGATCTCAGTGTGCTTTACAAAGGTGAGAACACATTGTTCCCATTTTGCAAATGAGGAGGCACAAAAGGTTAAGTGACTTGCCCAAGGTTACGTAGTGAGTCAGAGATAGAGCCAACAATAGAACTCAGATCTCCTAGCACCTCATCTAGTGGTCTGTCCTTCAACAGCAAGCCAGTATTTCTGTTTATAAATACCAAATCCAGTTCTCTTCACAGCTGTGGCACTGTTGTGTGTTACCACCCTATAGGTATCAGGAACAGAATGCGACTAGTGTAGCAAAAGATTGTGATGACATTATTTGCTACTTCTGCTAATATTGCTCTTGCAGCAAGAATTAGTACTGGCCAATGAGTCTGGGGAAATGTTTTGATTTAACAAATGGAGGAAACAAAATCACAAAGTGCAAGCGATAATTCTTTGCGAGGTCTGAATTGACTAATGGAAGTTAAATAACGGGCAGGGATTATAAATCGTTCCCTGCTTTGGCTAAACTAATCATCTGTACACATTAAGGAAGCGTTTAATAAATGGTTTCATTGTACCATGGGAAAAATAAAAATACACTCAGCAGTGAATGCTATGACAGCAGCGGAGTGAAGCCAAGATTACAGTGGACTTTAACACATTTAACAAAAAAAAAAACAATAGCTTGGTGAAGTGAATGTTTGAAGTATGCTTTCCATTTATTCCACAGAACTGAATCTGGAAGGAGCTTGCAAATAATTAGACACAGAATCCTTCCAAGCAAATGACTCAGATATCTTTATTGTCACAGGGTATGCTTAATGCACTGTCTTCCAGTGGTCATACAGCATATAGCAAAGAGAAAAAATGTGAGTACTGAATAATTGACTGCCGCTCATAAGAATTAATAAAAAGCACCACACATAAACAGTGGTTAAAGCTTTGAATAAACTGTGCTCTCACTGGCTTTGTGCTTTTATATGAGATATCTTAGCAGGGTCTCAGTTATTAAACACAGTGCAGGCAGCCTCAATGGGAAGGAATGAGGGGAGGAAAGTTGTGACAATAATGAATTTAATGCATTTTTTATTCCATCTGCTGTTCTTATGGAAGATCTAATAGCATAACCCCACTGAATAAATCCTTAAAGAGCACAAATCAACAAGACTTGAACTTCTCATTTTTAACCCATCTCCATTTGTTTCTTAGCTACTCCCTTTCCTGTCACTCTTTCTTTGGCCTTTTCCACATCTGTGTACAAAGTGACACTCCTTAGTATTGATAGGATGAAATGCCACTTTCGTTTTCCAATGAAAGAGCCCTGCCACCATCCGCCTTTAATGTGGTTAACTGTGATGTTAGCACCTTCTTCCCCAAATAGATGCTCTAGACCAGTGATACTCAGATCGAGGCTCATGAGCTGCAAGTGGCTCTTTCCAGTACATGATATTAAAACTCTGTGATTTAATTATTAACCAATCTAAGTTATTAACCAATCACAATGCTTCTACTATGTTATTAACCAATTGTAGTTGATAAAATAATAATACTTGATCAGTCATTTTGCTGTGAAAATAATATATATATATACAATATGTAGTAAATGAAACAATGAATTCACACTGATATGGCTCTCTTGGGTAATGTTGATCGTTAATTTGACTCCTGAACCACTGAGGTCTGAGTATCATTTATCTATACCCAATCCTACAGGAGCTGTTTCCACTCTGGATGTAGCTCAGAGGTCACTAAAACAATAAAGCTTCCTGTTTGATCTCATTCATATTGGGAGCCTATAAACTAGAACAGTGTTTCCCAAACTTGGGACACCGCTTGTTTAGGGAAAGCCCCTGGTGGGCCAGGCCGGTTTGTTTACCTGCCACGTCCACAGGTCCAGCCGATCGCGGCTCCCACTGGCCGCAGTTCGCTGCTCCAGGCCAATGGGAGCTGCTGGAAGCGGTGGCCAGTACGTCCCTCGGTCCGCGCCACTTCCCACAGCTCCCATTGGCCTGGAGCAGCGAGCCGCAGCCAGTGGGAGCCGCGATCGGCTGAACCTGCAGACGCGGCAGGTAAACAAACTGGCCCAGCCCGCCAGGGGCTTTTCCTACACCAGCGGTGTCCCAAGTTTGGGAAACACTGAACTAGAAGACCAGGGTAATTCATGTCCTCATTGTTTCCCACCTCACTGCAGCCCAAACCTAAATCCAAATACACATGTGGCAAGGTTGTATGAAAGGCAATACAATCAGAATTGGCTTTTGAGACCCATGAAACCCACAGTGGAGAGGGATCCCTAAGTCATGGTGCAAAGGAGTAGAATGGGGTGCAATTTTCAGGACAAAATATAACAGACCCTTTTACATCTTTTGGGGGGTCTGAATGGAAAGGGAGGGGGGAAATTAATTCAAGGCAAGAGATGGAAGGAAGGGGCAACTGAGAAAAAAGGAACAACCTCAGTGTAGCCCTCCAGCCCAATCCTAATATAATAAAACTTTTGTTTGTTTTTCATACAAAATGTATCACAAAATGCTTTCTAGAATGTCATAAAATTGTGGTAGCAGAGCAGGGGAACAGTTGAGACAAAGTTTAGTCAGAGACAAAAAACAAAGAGATACTTTGGGGTCAGATCTGGAAAGGAATAGAGTTTTTCTGATAGCTTAAGACGCAGGCCACACACAGTCCGTCAGGGTAATCCACTGGCCGGCTGCCAGACAGTTTGTTTACATTCGCACAGCCACCCACAGTTCCCATTGGCTGGGAATGGCGAACTGCGGCCACTGGGAGATACAGGCTACCATGCACATGTAAACAAATTGTCTGGCAGCCCACCATCGGATTACATTGATGGTCCGTGTGCGGCCTGCGGGCCGCAGGTTTCCCACCACGGGCTTAAGACATTGTGTCCAAAAGAAACTCCATTCATTGGCACTGCTGTGTAGCGCACTAATTAGAGATGAACAGATAAAGCAAGAAAGTAGTCACAAGTGCGGCAAAAAAGGGCCTGATTCTCCATTAACTTGAATCTTGTGTAGACGTTTATACCTGTGCAAAAGCAAATGCAGAGTGAATGTAACATATTGCTGTTCTTGATCTGGTAGCATTTCACATCCACTTTGCAGTTTGCGATTGTGTAAATGACTATAAAAGTGCAAGGCAATAGCGAATCAGGGCTCAAGCCCTAAATGGGACTGTGTATAGCAACAGAGTGTATGAGCACATCTGAGTGCATTTGGGTACATGAGTTTAACTTGGAAGAATGTTTCCAGAAACAAAGTTAGTGTAAGTACAGTAAATGTTCTGAAGAATACTTATAATGGAAATGCTTTCAGGGCCATTTTGAGAAGCTCCTCTTCTTATTCATACCATGGATTCCTAGAACAATTGTGATTGTTTGAGAATAAATTATGAACAGGAAAAAAAGCTGAGGGCATCTGAACAGACAACAGAAACAATACCATCTAAATTAAGAGACCAATCATAAAGTAGTTAATAAACAAAAATATTCATAGCAACTAGTTAATAACATAACATCGGCTAGAACTTGTTTCCAATAACTATTCGACAAGTTATGAAAAAAATAAGAGACTTGTCAAAATCCTGGTTTGTTTGCAGATACTTTTGGAAAGAAAAGAAGACTATATTCATCAGATAAATTAGCACTGAATAATTGATCTACCTATATTTGTGAGATGGTTTCTAGGAAATGTATAGTGCTCACGTTATTATAGTGCTCTGTTACTAGCAAACAACTCTAATTATATTTTGGCTGTTCCAGGATTCACTAATTCTATAGAGAGGAATTAATTCTGCTTTCGGTGTGATTTACATTTGCTTTGAACTTCTGGAAATTCATGGTTAGGGGATCTTTTACATGTCAAAGATCAAGATATTTAATCCTTTCTAAAAAAGCAAAGCATTGAAATGTCACAAGTCAGCTGGAACACAATGTAAATAAAAAGCAATTTGTGTAAAGCAAAACAATCCCTAGTCATATAAAACCTGATTTAATCTGAACAATAAAAGCTAATGTAACTAGGCATCATTGTTCCGTATTAATTAACCTTGCATTACAAATGGAGCTGTGCTGGATAGCCCAACAACAGAGCAGGTCTCAGGTACCTGCCCTGTGGATTGAGTATCATTACTATAGAAGTTTTTGACATTATAACAGGACTGGTTAACACTGGACCACAGCAATGTCTGGCTGTATCAAAGGGAAAATGGGAGGGTAGTTTTCATATTTAAATTTCCTTTGGAATGGTATTTACTTGCATGATTGATTATAATAGCGAAAGAGCCCATAATGTACTGGGCCCTCTACAGACAAATACTCAAACAAGGCTCCTACCATGAAGAGTTTAATATCTAAATAGGCTCAGGATGTGGGGATGGGATGCAACACAAAGCAGGTGAGTGCACAGTGAAGTTAGCTTGCATTTTGTTAATGCCACAATTTTTCATTAATGGTTTTTGTACTTTGGTTTGGTTTCTGTTGTGGTCAAAGCATCCAAAGAGAGAAGTTATATAGAAACATAAAATGCATTTTTGGAAGGCTGCAACATAACACTGCTTTATTTCTTAAAATCCAGAAACAACACACACAAAAACCAAAAAAGAGAGAGAGAAAAAGCAGGCTTCTCCCTAAGGCAGAGAGGCACAATTCAACCCATGTTCTACATTGGCTCTTTGACTGACTATTGAGCACACAGATTTCACACTTCCCTCAGAGCTCCCTAGCCTGTGAGCAGGACCAGGAAATCCCTTAGAATTTAAAGGGATACCTTGTAATTTTAACACAATACAGTTTCTATTGCCAATTTTGTTTATACTTCTTAGGACAGTGTTTCCCAGATGATGGGGCCCAACACACCAGAGGTCAGAGGAAGGGTCTAGATGGGTCAGTGTGCCCCAGAGGTGCTCCATCGTTCCCCCATCCCTGCACTTTCACTTCCCCTATGTGGCAGGCAATGGCACAGGGAGCAGGATCTGGGAAGGAACAGCAGTGCAGTGGAAGTGCCTCTGCGGCACGTGCAGGGCAGTCACAGGCTGCTGACTGGCTGCTTGCTGGCTCTGGCCACTTCCTCCTCACTGTTGCTGCTGCCTGGATCCCGCTCTGACTTCCCCTGGGCAGCGAACAGCAGCAGGGGGAGCGGGATCCAGGCAGCAGCAGCAGCAGAGCAGAAGAAATAACTGGAGCAAGTGAGCAGATGCTCAACAGCCTGGTAGCGATCACTGCCTACCCACAGGGAGAGAGGGGCAAGCTGGGGCTGTGGGAGTAGGCAGTACAAGAGCATGGGGGCTGTGCAGGGCTGTGCAGGAGGGATGAAGGGGGCTGAGGGATGAAGGGCTGAGAAGGGGAGGGGAGGAAGAAGCAGTGGTAATGGTGGGTCCCCCAAAAAGACAGGCCAAGTGCAATTGGTAGCTTGCCTTAGTGAAACATTTGGGTACCACTGTCTTAGGAGATGAACATGCTGATAGGCCTTTCAGGGTATTTCTACACTGCATCTGGGACCGAGCCTCCCAGTGCAGGTAGATAGACTTGTGCTAGCTGGGCTCGAGCTAGTAAGATAAAATTAGCAGTGTGGACATTGCAGCTTGGGCAGCAGCTCAGGCTCCTAAGCCCACCCACCCCTCTGGGTCTCAGCTCAGGCAGCTAGCCTGAGTCTCTGGCAGAGCGGCAACATCCACACTGCTATTTTCAGTGTGCTAGTTCAAGCCTCCTAGACACATCTGTCTATCCGAGTTGGGAGGCTCACTCCAGTGCAGACATACTCTCAGAAAAGTCTTAAGAAAGGACATGAAGGAGGCCATGGAAGAAGCATTGCAGAATGGGCCAAGGAAGGGGTGTCAGCTGTATGGGGCAATGTGGAATTGGAGGCATGAATGGGAAAAGGGAACAAAGAAGACATGCAAAGAGAAGTATACAGAAACTGAGCTGAATAGGCCCTTAAATATGAGGTGGAAGGATTTGAATAAGGGCTGGACATGGCTGAAGCAGAGAGGGCTTGTCTACACGAGGTCACAATGCACACTACAGGGGTGTGATTTCTAAGGCACACTAACGTGTTGCACATTAAGTGGTCTATATAGACCCTGCTGGTGCACGGTAAAGGTTTTCTAGTGCTCTTTAACGAAGTATGGTTTCAAACAGCACTACATTAAAGCGCACTAGAGAACCTTTAGTGTGCACCAGCAGGGTCTATATGGACCAATTAATGCACAACATGTGAGTGTGCTTTAGAAATCACACACCCCTAGTGCACACCGGCACACCACATAGACAAGCCCTTAGTTCCTTAGCTATCTACTTTTGAATATCATCAAAATATTTTAGTGATTAAAACTCAATATCCATATTTACTGAACACAGTATTATAGGTTTTATAGCACAGCCTGACATTTATGAATTTCCTTTTTATTCTAAAGTTTAGACTGGTAATGGTTACTGCAACCATGTCGTGACAGGGCAGGGTCCTGCTCCTGTCTTCTGCTCTGTCTACGCATACTGTTCGGTGACCTTCGGCTGTTAAAAACCACCAAGGACTTCATTTTCAGTGTGCCAATCCTTCCACCAATGCATATCAGTGCATATGAACCTTTGCACTGGTTTCCAGCTTTCTGGTCCTTTCTCCCATTTGGGGAAGGGAGGTTGGGGTTGAGATGTCTCAGGTGGGCAGCTGGGCTCACTTGCTCGTTCACCTCCTTTCTGTGACCTTTTTAAACCACTTGCCTAATCTAATTAGCTCATTAACATTGTAACCCCAGTCTGGCCTAGTAATCAGGCACAACCCTGACCAATTAGGCCTTCTCTGGGGAACCTAATTCATGATAATAGTGACCAGAGTGCTGACTCAAGCTCCATCTCTCAGCACTCTGTCACATGTGTTAACATTTGATAAGAGATTAATGAGAACTAGGAATGTTGTGTTGTCATTGAAATGACAGAAACCATCCTCAAATAAATCCAGCTCACTATTTAGTAACTAGCTGACAGAAAAAGGCAACCTTAGCCGAGAATGGGTTAAGTAAGACAGGGAGGACCAGGAGTAAGACAGGGAGGACCTGCTACAACCTGACAGGGGGGCAAGAGGATGTTTGATGTTGGTTGCTCCAAGTTCATGATCTCTCCCCATTACACTATTTTTGTATGACAGCAGACCCTAGCCCCGCTTCTTAATCATTTGCCAGTCTACTTTTTTCAGCACATCCCTTAGCCTAAGCAGTAGCACTGGTGGTGGCTAACTAAGTGACCAGGAAGGTCTCTTTGGAAGAGGCCTCCTTGATCCTTTGTTCTCTCTGCACTCTGAAAGTGTGTTTTATTATTATTCTTTTCCAGGCATCGAGCTCTTTAACCTTTCTTCTTCACTACCTTAAATCTCTCCTCTTCTTCAACAGCCCTGCTGTCAAAGTGCAATTATAATCAGAAAAGTGACTGCAAATGTGACACTGGGGGATTCCACATTTAATCTCTTTCAGAGTCTTCCAGATCAAGTTTGCTCAACTTACAAGGCAAAAGATAGGGTTTCCATCCACCAGCCCTGCAAACTGAGAGCTGAAAAATTGATCTGTGCTCTTTCTGCTTCGTATATCAGCACCAGTAATGAAAATTCTGCAATCAGAACTCAGCTGATGGTTTTGTTAATTATGAATAAGCCAGGCTAGAATCCAGCTCACCCTTCAGCACTGGCAATGGCTTTGGAGTGCTAACACTAGTAAATACTTTGTTAGACAAAGAGAGCCAGATTCTTCCACTCTTATGTTGCATAGTGCTTGAAACCAGAAGTAACCTCATTGATTTACATACCACGTCAGTTACTATTCAGCATGAAAAAGGGAAGCAAAACTCTGCAGCTATAACTCTGAGGTACACAAGGAGCACACGCAGTGGGCTGGTGTAAAGTGGCATAGTGATCTTAATGAAGCAATGCTGGTTTATACCAGAAGAGTATCTGGCTAAGTATGTTAAGTTAGATGACACTATTCAGAGCAGGGACAATCTACTACATTGTGTTTGTACAGTACCTAGCACAATGGGCCCCCATTCTTTGTTAGCCCTTAGGCACTGTATAATTAATATAATTATTAATAACTAGAGTTACACATTTACTTTTCTACTACTTATACACTTCCAAATTGCAATAACTATGCTCCAGGCTGGGAAGCACACTTTGTTATTTATTTCTTTATTTAAAATTGTCTCCCTGAACTTATCGCAGGATGGATAAAGTCCCGGATAAAGTCATTTCTCTTCTTTGTGAGCCAGACACCACAGCCTTCGATGAACTGAGGCCTAACCCTGTCGGGTTTTTTAAAAGAGAGCCTAGAGGCTGCAAAAGTCTGGCACACAAATACACAGCAGACAGGTGGACTCTAGAGAGTTGGTTCCAAAACACATGACAAAATGGGATGCATATGGTATAAAACAAGAGAAAATAAGGAGATCTAAAATTAAGTAGCATGACGTGTAAGGAGGCTTGTCTCTGGTATGAACTGTTCAGATGGGAATTCCTCCCAATGGATCTATAACAGGGGTCGGCAACCTTTCAGAAGTGGTGTGCCTAGTCTTCATTTATTCACTCCAATTTAAGGTTTCACGTGCCAGTAATACATGTTAACGTTTTTATAAAGTCTCTCTCTATAAGTCTATAATACATAACTAAACTATTGTATGTAAAGTAAATAAGGTTTTTAAAATGTTTAAGAAGCTTCATTTAAAATTAAATTAAAATGCAGAGCCCCCCGGACCGGTGGCCAGGACCCAGGCAGTGTGAGTGCCACTGAAAATCAGCTTGCGTGCCGCCTTTGGCACGCATGCCATAGGTTGCCTACCCCTGATCTATAAATTTAAAACCAAAATAATTTGTCAGCAAAAATGACTGCTGTTATCAGACCATTATATGATATTTTATACAGTCTCTGCCTCTCACATTTTTAACAAAAAATATTTTATTATCCTGCTTGATAGTCCAAGGAATTTCCTCTATGCTGCCATGAGAGACACCTGCAATACAGACTTTCAAACCCAACCTCTACATTTTTGACTGAGAAGAGCTCTGTGTAAGCTTGAAAACTTGTCTCTTTCACCAAGAGATGTTGGTACAAACAAAGATATTACCTCACCCACCTTGTCTCTGGGAATGGGAGTGTTACAGGGGTAATATTCTAGCGCAGAGGTGAAGCAGGGAGAGCAGAGGTGCCTCACAGCACTGAACAGCTACCCCTCTGGCTGATTAGCAGGAATATTGATTAAAGTGTTATGTTGCCCTCTAAGACTGGAGATTATGACTATATAATAGAAAGCTCATGAAAAGAGAGGAAAAAATTGGGGAGGTCTCTCTCAGGACTCCATCTGTAGTGCAAAGTAATACACTGGAGGGGTGTGATGGGGTGTGAAGGGGTTAAAATGGCTCAGAAGGGGCCAATTAACCTAGTAAACTGCAGTGAGGATGGGGGCAGAAGGGGAGACTTTGGCTTGTCTGACAAGCACTACCTGAAGATGGAGCCCATCTGAGCAGGAGTAGGTGGGGGCTTGTATAGAGTCAGGAAGTGAGAGCTGAAAGTCCAAAAAGATGTAAAGTTATATCTATATGACCAGCAGATAAATATAGTGAAAAATTACTAATTCTTAGCTATGATATTTGATAAAACCCACTTGGAGGGACCATATTGAAAATATTAAAGACTTCTACAAAGGTAGAACTAACTTACATAAAAGTAATTCTGGAACATCCGGGGAGCAAATAAGAAATGGGTGGTAATGCTATACAGAGCACTAATTAGACCAATTATTGAGTATGGATGTCAGGCCTTTGGATCAGCAGCGAACACAAATTTGAGAAAACCAGACTATAGCCAAGCACAGGTATTGCATATCACATGTGGTGCCTTTATTACTACACCTCTGTGTGTACTACAGATAGCAGCTGGTGAAATGCCTCTCTCTCTCTTAGGCTAGGTCTACACTGGGGGGGGGTTCGATTTAAGATACGCAAATTCAGCTACGCGAATAGCGTAGCTGAATTTGACATATCCGAGCCGACTTACACCGCTGTGAGGGCGGCGGCAAATCGACCGCCGCGGCTCCCCCGTCGATGGCGCTTACTCCTACCTGTGCTGGTGGAGTACGCGCGTCGATTCGGGGATCGATTGTCGCGTCCCGACGAGACGCGATAATTCGATCCCCGAGAGATCGATTTCTACCCGCTGATACAGGCGGGTAGTGAAGACAAGCCCTTAGAGTGAAGCTCCTAGACTTAACCTTTGGGGGCAAAGTACTAGGTAACAGCCAGGGTGACAACACATAGCTAATGTATAATAGTTGTTGGGTATTAAGTGGAGGCCAGGTAGAACCAAAAAAATCAAAATTTCCCATGGAAGTAGGGTACAGAGAATAATAAAAAGATCTTAATAAAAAGAAAAGATTGAAAGAGACCAAAATCTATAGCTATGGGAAAATACTGGAAACCACAAGAAACTCCCACCCCCCCACCTGTCCCCCGTCCCAAGATAGACATGGAATTATATAATGAAATAAATCAAAAAGGGAAGAGTGATAAATATACATTTGTGATAAATGGGGATACTACTGCCAAATATATACAGATGGCTCCAAAGAGGAAGGAACAGGAAAACTGGCAAACTAACTTTGTATTCATACTGTATTTATGGGTCAGCTAACAGGAATTATGCTAGCTCTAAATTGGGCTTTAGCTGTGCAGCCAGTTGCCATGGCCATCCTGTCTGACTCCTTATCCGGGACGCAGGCACTTTACAGTGGTAAGTCTGACAGTAGAGATTATCCTAATGAAATATTACAGCTAACAACCAAATTGGCACAACTGTATATAACCACAGTAATAGCATGTATCCAGCACATGTAGGATAGCAGGCAACGAATTAGTGGACAAACAGGCAGAATGAGCTATTAATCATGAACATGTTGACCTAGGAATCCCCTTAAGCAAAGTGGAATTTAAACACCTAATCAAAAATGAGCTAAGGAAAGAATGGCAAGAATTGTGGGCAAATGAAACGAAGAGGAAAAATTCTGAGAAGTATGTCCAGCACTTGACAATGTTGATATAATCCAGGGCCCTGAGAGGAAGAGCAAAGTGGCTCTATTTAGAATTCTAATAGGCACTGTAGAATTAAGTAGTAATTTATTTCTAATTAACATGCACAAAAATGGATTACGCATAACAGGTAAGGACTGGGAAATGATAGATCATATCCTTTGGGATTGTAAAGACTGTACCTGTGAAAGCATGTGTTTATATAGGAAACCCAGAGGCCTTAAAGTAACAAAATTTTCCTTGCAACATCTATCAAGAATACAAGGAAAATAGGGGCAATAAAAAAAGCTGTTCTGCAATTCTTTAAGAAAACTGGGAAAGGTGTGAGACCCTAAGTCATGAAAGAGATGCAAAGTACAGAGCCTGGCAGTCAGACTCAGGAAGTGAGTCTGCTATGTCACAAAACCAAAGAAAAAGAAGAAGGGTGCTGCAGTGTGGAGGTCTGCAGTCACTCTCTGGGCCCAGTGAGGAGGGAAAGAAGAAACCCAGGTGGGGAGCAGAATCCCTTGGATACTGACCTTGAAGGAAGGGGTCTACCCCAAGGGGTGGTGGAGAATGAAGCCTGCGGAGGGCGAAGTAGAAAGAAGCCCAGGGAAGCAGCAGCAAGCGCTGAGATGGTACAGACCTTGGCTCCTAGCAGGGCCAACTCCAGGTTTTCTGCCACCCCAAGCGGGCAAAAAAAAAAAAAAAGCAGCAGCAGCGCAATCGCGCCGCTCCACTCTTCGGCGGCAATTCGGCGGCAGGTCCTTCGCTCCGAGAGGGACTGAGGGACCCCCTGCTGAATTGCCACTGAAGACCCGGACGTGCTGCCCCAATAGTGGCCGGAGTGCCGCCCCTTAGTATTGGCCACCCCAAGCACCTGCTTCTTTAGCTGGTGCCTGGAGCCGGCCCTGGCTGCTAGTTGTAGAGTCCCTTGACTGGAACCCGGAGTAGCAGAACACAGGTTCCCCTATCAGCCACTGGGAGAGTGGCGCAATCTTCAATCAGAAGACTGCCTAGAATGGCACCCAGAGAGCAGGTCTGGTGAGACTTTGTTACCACAGAAGGGGAAAACTGTATAGTGACCTGGCCGGAGGGCCCAGCCGTGAAGAGGAAACACTGCCATTCTTAGCGAGCAAGAGGGGCTGTGGTGTTTGCTGAGAGAAGCAAGGGGATGTCAGAGCGGGCAAAGCTAATTCTCGGACCCAGCCACAAGGAGGTGCCACAGCAGTGAGCATACGCCGTTATGAGGGGCTACACCTTATTACCTAGGCACCAATTATAAACAAGACAAAAATCTGTCAAATTGAGACCTGAATGAATCACCCTCTCCTTGTTTTAGTCGTTGTTGGGACAAGCAATGGCTAGGAGGTGGCAAACTGAGACTGCTGCTTAGTATTACAATGGCTTATTTGTTTTACCTTTTAATCTGTACCAGGGCCTTGTATGAGAGAAAAGGGTGGGGTGACAGCAATACTCTGCCAGGGAAGATAGCGCAATTACCACTTTCCATTCAGATTGTTACCTCAGGGGCAGAGACCCTGTACTGGATTTGCTTCAAGTAGTAGCAGAACTCTTCATATCAGGAGGTGCTCAGCACTGTGGTAGTGCTAGAGCTATTTCTTTTGCCCATTTTTATACAGTCCTGGCTTGTCATAGGAGCACTGACCTCTTGGGCAGGTCAGTTAAGGCCTCAATGAGTTAATAGCCCTTTTCCTTGAGGGCCTCAGAGCTTTCAGCCAGCTATTAACATTCCCCACCAGTTATCCCTAAAATAACCCATGGATGACCAGAAGAGTTCATGTAGCTTGATATCTAAACATCTCATTTTTTATTTCTCATGCCACCCCAGGTTTATTCATCTCCCGTCAGGGTAATCCACTGGCAGGCCGCCAGACCGTTTGTTTACATTCGCACTGCCGCCTGCAGCTCCCAGTGGCCGTGATTCGCCATTCCCGGCCAATGGGAGCTGCGGGAAGCGGTGTGGGCTGTCCTTGCTGCCAGAGCCTTTGCCCACTGCCTCCCCTTGCCAGAGCCTTTCTCCACTGCTGGAGTCTTTTCCTGTGATGAGGAGAGGCTCGAGCACCACACAGCTAAAAATTGCAATGTAGACATGAAGACGTGGCTTAGGCGAGTAGAGAGCCAGGTAGAGAGCCGTGCAGGGTACATACTCGAGTACATATCCATACCATTCACGGTGTCTGTACTTTACTTACCTAAGCCATGTTAGCCCGGGATGGGGGGCTAACAGGGTACATACTGTACACGCTGCCAAAAAAAGTATACAGTGTAGACGTAGCTTCATGTACAAAGACATTTTTGGTTTGAAGTCTTTAATGGATATTACTTCATATAACAAATGTAACACATCATTTAGCACCATTAAAATCTTCTTTTAATGTGCATTTTTACAAGTGCAGCTTTCAAATGGAATAACTCCATTAAAATGAATTTGTAATTGATTGGCAGTGGTCAGCACAGGACAGTGCAGTACAACACGCATTAAGAAAATCCCAATCTTGCCCAGTACCCTCCAGTGTAAAAAATATTAACCACTTCTCTTTTCTTTGTCACACAGAGGCCCCTTCAAGCCTTTGTTACCTGCAATCACAAAGGTATAGACTACAAATACCCATGGTAATTTGTGCCTCATTTGAGTTTCCATGGAAACTGTGTTTATGGCATTGCTGAGTTATTGGAAGAAAAAATGAGTTATAAATAATAAAGAGGCTAATGTTGTTTCCCTTGGTCTTGCTGAACTGCTTCAGGCATCAAGACAGATGAATTGGATAGAAATGGGAGGTAGCAGCTGTAACAGCAATGCTTATTATAGTCTGTGCTTTATTACTGGAAAGCCCGCATTAGTGTTAAAGCTTCATAATGCGACGGTACCAAATTACCTTTTATTAACCATTATAACTACTGAAGGTCTGACCTTTTTTAGAAATAATTGGCTATGCTATTTTCACTCTAGTAATTTGCAGATTCCAACACGTCTTTAGAAAAAAGAACTCCATTTCAGTTTTGGTGTGCATGTTGCTTGTCTTTTCTCTGTTATCCTTCAGGCAGAGGGGGTTGGTTGTTTATTTATACTCCTATTCTGGAGTCCTCCGGGTATTATAGAATATTCCTATCACACCTACTTTAATTTTGTTGATACATGAAGCCTTTTTTATATATATATTTTCCCCAAAGAAGAGCAATTCGCTCTCCTACCACAACCAAGTTATTTTGTACAGACAATGCTTCCTTTCCTCTCCTGTTGCAAAATCAAACATCTCCAGCTTATTGCATGCTTTACTGTGGACACATATTTGGCCTGACTTTCAGAAGGGGTGAGCCCCCATAGCTCCAGCTGAAGCCAATGGGATCTGCAACTGCTCAGCACCTTGGAAATTGGTGCAACAGGGACCAAACCTGTGAGGTGCTCAGTGCCTCAAACCTTTGTTGAAATCAGTGGGAGCCAAGGGTATCCTGCTCTTTGCAGGAGGTGCTCAGTGCCTTACAGGATCTGGCCCATTAGTTGCATCTAGAGCCTGAATTTAAAACCCAGATCCAAACACCCACATATTTTGGATCTGGATTCCAATCTGAACTTTGCAACTCACCCCATAACTAGTTGATTCCAATAACACACAGTATCAGGCAAATGGCCCATTTCAGTATCCTGCCTCTGAACAGGTCCTTCAGAGAAAAGTATAAGAAACCATATAATGGACAATTATAGAATAACCATATCCACAAGAGAAGTTTCTTCCTGAGCCCAAGCTATTAGGTATTGTCTTGTACCCTAGAACATGAAGGGTATTTTTTATCCTTTACAAATCCTATTCTCTGTTGAATCTGGAAAGGGAATGGCTACTATTCTGATTCATAGAAAGGTCCTATATTTAGATGTGTCTAAGCTCTTGACCTCACCAATATCTTGTCAAAGAGGCAGAATGGTCTAGTGGTTATAACACTGGATTGCCACATTGATAATCAGAAGTTTATGCCTGGCTCTGCCATGGCCTACTGGGTGACCTTGGGCAAGTTACTTTCCCTTCCCCATGCCTCAGCTTCCTCATCTGTAAAATAGAGATAATGAAACTGATCTCCTTGGTAAAGCACTTGGAGATATACTGATGAAAATCTCTGTATAAGAGCTAGGCATTACTGTGATAGATATGGCAGTTCCCTGCAATATCCATGAAAAACCTTATTGAATTCAGCTGAAGTAGCTTTGGGGCCCATTTTATTAAAAATGCAAAGTTTATGTATTATTGTGGGATTGCATGTAACATCTACAGGGAGGAGACAGGACCAGTGTAAACCCTGGGAAGAGTTAGGAGCTTCAAAGGACTATTTGAAACAATGTGCCAGACAAGAATGAACTTTTGGGACAAATAAAGTTACAAGAGGTTTGCCAGGAAAACTTTAGGGGGAGGAGTATGCAACTGTACACCCATCGGTTATGCAAGAACTCAGCCTTTTGAAGCTGTGCCCAGAGGAAGGGACCTTTGTCTGCTGATAACCTGTTACATGAGGACAAGATCAAAGGCCCAAACTGTGTAAGGGAAAGAATGAGCAATTCATGGGTGTGCTTGATCTGAGTTGAAGCTGTTATGTAACCACAGAAAAACCCCTGTGTGGAGTTTGAAGGACTGAATCTTACCAGCTCCCTTGTTGGAATTGGGGGTGATCTCAGGTAAGCTTATTAGCACATGTGTAGGTTCTTCTATTGTTTTCATGTCTTTTCTGTAATGCTTTCATCTTAAGAATAAATGTGCTTGCCTAGCAAGAGCTGTGTGGTGACATAAAACTGCCGGCAATGCACACTGCATATAGCCTCTGGAGAGAAAGCAATGCGCAGATGCTGGCTGTTTAGGCATTCTAGCTTGCTGGGGAACTCACGTGGAGGCAGGGAACTGGGCAGCCTGGAAATATCCCAGTGAGGAGGGAGAGACACATTGGTCTCCATCCAAGATAGGTGATGGCTGAGGAGCTGGGATCCTAAAAGCAGGTGCCCTTGCTGGACCATGAGGGGGAAAATACAGGTGCAGTTGCTCTGAACTGTAACAATTATTATTATGGATTGTGGTAAAATGTATTTACTTTGATCAGTTTTGTTTAACGTATCCCAGACAAGGCTGGCCAAGTGCTCAGAAAGCCTGTGACCGTAGGAGTGGAAGATCCTAAACCACATACAGTAAACCTCCTCTTTGAAATGGGTGTCCTTTACTTATGTGGCTCACTACCTGATGCCACTTCTGAATTCTTTCCAAAGTTTTCCTATAGCTGCTGGAAATTCTATAGCAAAAGTAAGTGGCTACTAGTAACACAAAACCCCTCAGAAGTTATTGTTCCTATTATTCATTTGGATGATAGAGCTGGCCAAAGGCCCCAAAGTGGCAGGCATTGTACAAAGCCAAAGGAAGTTACAGTACTTGCTGTGATGAGTTTACAATCTAATTTAAGACAAGGTGCAACAAGTGAATATAACAAATGATTGGAGGCAAAGATGGACAAAGGCCCAGATCCTCAAAAGGTATTTAGGTGCCTAACTACCATTGATTTCAATGAGAGTTAGATGCTTAAATACATTTGAGGATCTGAGCCAAAGGTAATGGTGGTAATAGAAAAGCACAGTTACATAGACCAGCTGTTTGTATAGTCTGGTGGTTGAGTTATTTTTAAAAACAAACTACAAACAAAGAAACTGGCATTTGCGTATACACATCTGGTAATTACATGTGAAGTTACCTTATTTGCACCTGCAAATGTTTGCTTGTGTGTGCAACTTTTCTGAAGGTATGGCATTGTATTTTGCAGGTGCTGCATTGGAGACTGTGACCCTAAGAGCTCCCCAGTACCAGCTGGCACACTGTTGTCATAATATATACCCAAAAGGTGGCATGAAATATATCATTGGAAAACTAACAACTCACTGATCATTAATTTTCTTGTATGATGTACATATGGTAAGCCTACAAAAGACTTAGTAGATATATGCTGGAAATATGTGACTAAAATGTGTTTAAACCAGGTATCTCGGAGGAATTGATAAATAGGTTTTCTCGAGACAAACAGCTCAAACCAGGTGTAACCAAATTCAGTGAGCTATTCATTTGTATCAAAGGTTGCAGGAAAAGGTAGATCATTAAAAGGTAGATCACTGCCTGGAGTCTACAACAGATAGTGTGGCCTCCCCACCCCGCAGGGGAAAGGAACTTCATCTGGGGATACATTTCAGACGAATATATTTCAAAGGTTTACTGGACTATAAAGAGAGGGGGAAGCAAAACCCTAAGTTATCCTTCTCTTGAGGAGTCAAAGAAACGCAGTGCTTTGAGCTTCATGCGATGGGTCCTCGCCAGAAGGTCTGGTCAGCCATGCCGGAAAATAGACTTGGTGAGAAATAATTCTTTGAACAAGACTATAATTTGTTAAAGCAGGTTTTAGTCTTAGAAGCATATATTTACTTTTGTTTGGTTGTAACCCTCTCTATCTCTATTCCTTATACTTGGTATCACTTAATCCTATGACTTTGTTTAATCCACTTGTTTTACTTTTACTACAAACCAATTCAATATGCTAACTAAAGGGAAGGATGTATTAATTCCAGTTAAGCTAACAAACAGCTGTGTATTGTCTCTTTGAAAGGCAGTGAACTTCATGACTTCTGTGAGTGTTCAGTAAGGGGGCTGGACACCACAAGGCAGACAGTTTTGGGGAAATTCAGGACTGCGAAAGGTGTGACCGTAGGCATCCCTGTATTCACAACTTACACACTACGGCAATAATATCTGTACAAAATATGCCTTCTGGGGTATCATGAAAGTAAAATGCATGTGTTAATGTTATATGTGATGTTATTGGTAAGGCCCTACTTGAATTGCGAGATGATTGCCAAAAAATTGCAGCTGAGTTGCAGACAAGCCATGGAAAATCATGGAAAAGTAATAATGGACCGTATTATTTGTGGTAATAAAGTCCATTATTACTTTTCCATGATTTTCTGCTGCCGGCCACCTAGGGCTGAGAGCAGCAGCCCAGGGCTGACAGCAGGCGCTCATGCTCTCAGGCCTGGGGTGGATAGAGCTCCCACTGTCAGCCTCGTGCATGGTGTGGCTCCCGCTGTCAAAACCACGGTGGAAGTCTAATATTGCAGATTCCACAGTAGCTCAAGTTAAGTAAGGCCTTCGTTATTAGAACACGTTTAAGACCAGACAGCCTCGCCTAGGTAAAGGTGATAAACAGGTCTGTCCTAGACAAAGGAATGTGTGTTTATCTTAATTTACTTATTAGCAGTAAACAAAGCCATGGAGCTAAACCAGCTGGGTTATCCTAATTTTGAATTTAAGAGACAGAGAGTTAACATGGCTACTGCACCCCAAAGAGACACAGGAGACTGAAGCTCCAGGAGGCCTTCCTGACTTTAGGACAAAGACATCCCTTTGGGGATATAAGGAACAGAGAGAGACTCCGTCTTTACCCTTCACCTTATTGGCCTGGGTGAACCCCAAAATGCCACACAGGGTGTTTGGGTCAATCTGCAAATATAACTGGGCAGTGAAATCCAGGGTGTGTCTTGTGTGCTTGTAAGACTGGCTGTTGGTGTCACAGCTTTGAGTTACAGCAGCTTAGCACTCAAAGCACCCAGAACTGCAGGGCAGGCAGTGACACAACCCCTTACTGGTCTGGGTTGAATCCCAAAGCATCGCAGAGGTCTAGTTTTAAAATTTTGAGGTAATGAAGGTGAGAAAAGAATTTATAAACTATCCATTGTTAAATAGACTAAAATGACAACTTTCATATCCTTGAAATACACACACGTTTCCTAATAGCTTATTAAAATCAATGAATTACACATTGCTCTTCACCCCCCTTTCCCTGTAGAGATATGCTTGTTGTAATGTAACTTGAGGCTTATGCCCTTGCAAACTGGTAATTCATTTTATTGCTCTCAGCAAATTAAAAATACTTTTATGGATGTCATTTAAAAGAGAAAGTTGTTAATGATTCAGACTTTGGGCTTTTTCAGTGAATTGGTGGTATCATTTTGGAGGACTATTCCATAGGTTGCGGTACTAGCATTCTTTAAAAAAATATGCAAGCTTTATGATCCCAATTTCCAAAAATGGTTTTTTAGTCCACATTTAGGCCCTTACATCAGTAGCCTTGTTCTTATTTCCACTGAAATAAACAGGAGCTGCTGGAAGCTCTGTATCTTTGAAAATCAGGGCAATGTTTTAGATACCTAAATAAGGGTTTAGGAGTAGAAAGAGGCAGGCCCATCTAAGGCCATGTCTGCACTACAGACCTTACAGCGGCACAGCTGTACGGCTCCAGTTTCGCCACTGTAAGGTCTCCCATGTAGCCGCTCTATGCTAGAGGGAGAGCGCTCTCCTGCCGACATAGCACTGTGTACAATGAGCGGCGGTAGCTATGCCAGCAGAAGAACGTCTCCCACAGACATAGCACTGTGCACACTGGTGCTTTTGTTGGTGAAACTAATGTCGCTCAGGTAGTGTTTTTTCACACCCCTGACCAACAAAAGTTTTACCAACAAAAGTGGTAGTGTAGACCAGGAGCGGCGCCAGGGTTTTTGCCGCCCTAGGCGGCAGCACTGCTCCTCTGAGCATTCGGCGGCAGGTGGTCCTTCCGCTCCACGTCTTTGGGGCACTTCGGCGGCGGGTCCCGGAGCGAGTGAAGGACCCACCGCCGAATTTCTGCCAAAGACCCGAAACAGAAGGACCCCCCGCTGCCGAATTTCTGCCGAGGGTGGCAAAATGCTACTGCCCAAATCCTGCCGCCCTAGGCGACTGCCTAGGGTCACCTAGTGGAAGCGCCGGCCCTGGTGTAGACACAGCCTTAGTGATAACTTCTTAATATTTCTAGATGTGTAGCAGAGGCCTGGTGTTTTAAACTTTTGTGTTCTATTTCTGGCATTCAGTGCGTGATCTTGGGGAAGTTACTTAACGACGTGGCTCCATTGGTCATGCCTCATGCCCACACATGGGGGAGGGAAGAAACCGTTGTGGGGCTACTGAGTATGTATGGCCTGGAGAGAGTTTTCCATTCCACATGCAGATCCATTCCCTGTGGATCTCTCCACTACCCTAGTACATGTAGGGCTCTGTGGTGGCTTCATGGTAGGGCCTGACTCATAACCCATTTAAGTCAATGGGAGGCAAATGTGCATTCCACACAGTTTAGAATGATTGTAGAAACACTTCTATAGTCAATAGCATCTATTTTACATTTACTACTGATGATTAGAGTTTAAAGGGTGGAGTTACAAATGTTTAATTGCAAGCATCTTGTCTTTAAAGGAATGTATTAGTTACAGAAAAATCTTACATCCAGACAGCCTTCTATAGGAATTGTCATTTTTTTCTTCAGGCCAGATAAATTTTCTTTCAGCAATGTCTGAAAACACACAGAGGCAGCTTAGGTCAGTCACAAATGCGATTACCTCAAGGGTTTCCTACAGCATGTAACATTTGAGACCCTGTATCTTATTTAATGATTGGGGGCTTAGAATTAAATGTATCTGTCCATTAGTAGGACTAGCACACTCCTGTTTAAGCAATTAGTGGAATCCTGAAGCAGTCTAGCTCACATGTTGTTAGTGTTATATTGTGATCTATTGCAGCATTGCTAATTGTGTTTTGAAACATTGATTTTAGGAAAGAGATGGAGTACACTACATTAGAAAGCAGTTGGACCTTGGCAGAAATGTACTGCATATATTGGGAGGGAAGTCAAGATTGGCATGTACTTGTATTCCATGGGGAAAGTGTAAACACTTGTTAATTATAGAGGAAGCTTAACTACAGAAGTCGCTTGAGAGACAAATCCAAATTTCTAAACAAAAACAAAAAAAACCCAGCATGCTCTAGGACCAACTCAACAGATATTTTGAGAGTGGGTCCTGCAGACATCTTTCCCCTTTCAATGAACTTTGGTACCACCTCCCCCAGAAGGCAAAGAGGCTGGACACTGGCCAGCACTCCCTCCACAGTACATTACTGCTGCTCTGAGTTGCAATTGGGAGGCATGGCTTGAATGCAAAGTAAGACATGTCTTACCATCTCTTCCTGGCCAAAGTCTGCACAAACCTTAGCACATTTGCATGGGAATGCAAACCAATGTCACCATACTGAAGCACTCTGGTTTCACCAGCATATGCCCAATGTTGCTGAAGATGGATTGTTAGTAGCCTATAAATGGATGAGAAGTGGTGAATGGTTGGTTAATGAAAACAGACATGAGATAGGCAAAAGAAACTTTTAAAGATTCCTCGATGTATTTTTATAGTCAGATTGTGATAACAGCCCTCACTGATGTGTACAGAGTATGTGTAGCCATAAGAATAGCTACAGCCATGAAGCTTGCTGCTTCTCTCAAACTGCCTGTACTCTCAATCCTATTCCCTAGTCAGTGAAAGACAATAGAGGTTAATGTTTGAATCAGGCCCTATTTCAGAAGGCCAGTTTCCTCATTCTCCAGAAGTACAGGGGACACCTCTACCTCCTTTCCTCACTCACTCACTACTCAAGAGCTGCTGCAACTTTTTGAAGTCACCAAAAAGGGGACACACATATCCTGCTGCAGAATTTGTTTTAAATTATATATATATAAAAAGTCTGTTCCAATTGGAATTTGTACCCAAAAAACCCTTTCTGTTGCTGTTTTCTGGGGCCAGAGTGCTGACTAGTACATTTGTCCTTCCATGGGATCTTATAGCATGGAGCGTAAATGGGAGTATAGGATGGGTGACCTGGTGGCAACAGCAGGGTTGCTGTCACAGGTGGCATGTTAGGCAATAATGTGAAGGTAGTGGTGAGAACAGATGCCATTGTACCACTTTGATTTTAATCACTTCTCTTTGGATTTCCAGAAGCGTAAGTGCTGTATTTATTTAGCTTTCCAAAGCCTAGCACTATCCTGATTTCTTTAGTGATGTCCACTGTGCAGAATGTATGTGACCCAAGCTAACAGGGGTCTAAATTCAGACTATGCTTAAGAGCAATTTCATAATAATATATACATATATTTAAACATCTATTTGGGCAGTGTTTCTCAAACTGGGGTTGCTGCGTGTATAGGGAAAGCCCCTGGCGGGCTGGGCCAGTTTGTTTACCTGCTCCATCCGCAGGTCTGGCCGATCGCAACTCCCACTGGCCGTGGTTCGCTGCTCCAGGCCAATGGGAGCTGCAGGAAGCGGCGCGGGCCGAGGGACTTACTGGCCGCTGCTTCCAGCAGCCCCCATTGGCCTACAGCGGCAAACCGCGGCCACTGGGAGCCGCAATCGGCCAGACCTGTGGACGGGGCAGGTAAACAAACCGGCCCGGCCTGCCAGGGGCTTTCCCTACACAAGTGGTGACCCCAGTCTGAGAAACACTGTATTTGGGGCTGTTGTATATGTCTTGGCTACTCTTTCCTTAAAGTGTGGCTCTTCTCTTGGAAGTATATGTGAGATCTGCTCCTTGAGAGTATTCAGGGACAGATCTGCTGACATCATTGACAAAATTAAGTTTCCATTGCTTTGAACATACGCTAGACTTACAGGTATGAGAGAGATCACATGCACTGGGATTCTATTCCTTCTTGTCGGTCAGTCACACAATATTTTACTAAGATCTAATCAGTTACAATGCAAAGCCATTATAGCCACCAAGATCTTCAGGAAAAATACGGCCCAAATCCCACAGACCACTGCCACCTTCCTGCTCCTTCAGTGCTCCGTCACCAGCTCTACAGCTCTTTCTTGTGCCATACTGTTGTTAACTAACCCATTGCCCCATCGCACAGAGCCACGTAGTGGGTCTAAGTGCTGAATTCACCCATTAACTTATGCAGCAATTTGTCAAGTTCTGGTAGGCGTCCTGGGTAGAATGACATGTACAGCGGACGGATTGCTCTCTGCCTCTGCTCCTCTCCACTACACAATGGCCGCAACTGTCCTTAATTCTAAATGTGCTTTGGCCAGGGCATATGCCATCTAGCAACTTTTCTCTCTCTGCAGCTCTCACAAGCCCTTTTAAGCATGATTCAAAAGCTTCTGTTCCTTTCCAAACCACAATTAGCTCAATGCAAAGAGCACTGAGGGGATAACATGGTCCTATTAGCATTAAAAATGTAAAATAGTTGAAACAAAAATAAAAAATGTTTCATTGTCAGTGTGAGGCTTCTATTGGCACTACATTGTGTTTTCTATACAATAGTTCCCATATGTCCAATAGGATTTCCAAATGAACTTGATAATTTCATAGTACAACAATATACATACAAGAACTGGGAAATGTTTTAGGAAAGAAGAACCTAAGCATCAACTTTAGCTACTTTTTTATGCTTCAATCTTCCAGCCGTTTTAAAATGTAATAAAAGGTGTATGATGCAAAACATAGACTTAAATCTTTGAACTTTTCAAATCAGGACTTTTTAGCCAGAACTGGTCAAAATGTCGGTTTGCACAAAATAGTTTAGCAGCTTCATGCAATTTGAGAAGTGGAGGCCAGCAAGAGAAATGCCAACTGACCTTGAATACACAGAAATTTGGCATTATAATATCCAACTTAATTTTGTCTATGACCTTTAAACTTCCCAGTTGGGTAACTCATTCTTTGGGATAATAGATGGGGAAATTCATTTAGGATTATTGCACCACCAAATACATCTGGAAATAAATGTTCTTGATTCTAAAGGTGTACATAAAGATAAAGGTTCAGAAACTGCAGCTTGGGGTGATCTGCTCACCTCTATAGAAAATTAATATGCAATACAAGATATCCCTATGAAGGATGGGAGAGCTGCCCAGAATAAAGAATCGACTCATAACCAAGCACCAGAGATTCAGGGAATTTGATCTAAGTACAGAATTTGCTGCTTTAACTGGAGCATTTAACTGTAACATTATTTGTATGTGACTACATCTTCATTGTATAACTAATGATAAAGTTATGTGTATGATAAAGTCAGAACGCCACATGAAAACTGAAGAAACTAAATCTAAATGGCTTCAGATTTCCCTAGGAAGAACTTCAGGATTTTGTGAGATCCTGAACAAAATCAAAGCAATTTCCATTCAAGCATTTTGTTTATTTACAAAGAAGTGTCTCATAGACACTGCAGAATCTCACAGAAGAACCTTTTCAGTGGTCACTGCTCTGTGTCTATATTTACATACCTATACTAATATAGACACAAGTGCACTTATAATATATGGAGATATACCTATCTCATAGAACTGGAAGGGACCCCAAAAGGTCATTGAGTCCAGCCCCCTGCCTTCACTAGCAGGACCAAGTACTGATTTTGCCCCAGATCCCTAAATGGCCCTCTCAAGGATTGAATTTATAACCCTGGATTTAGCAGGCCAATGCTCAAACCACTGAACTATCCCTCCCCCGCCCCCCCAAGTTATACTTCAGTATAACTTTCTGTCCACATGCGCACACAGACCCCAGTCCTGCACCAAGCTTCATACAGGCAGTCCCCAGCACCTGCATGGGACCCATTGACTTCAGTGGAGGTTTGACTGCACAGAGCTCCTTTCAAGACAGGGGTCAGTTTGTAAGCCCTTAAGGGATTTTAACTTTTACTTGCTTTCTAAGGTGCTATGCAGACTGATGGAGATAAATAACTATAATAATAAATTGTCATGGAACCTTGTAATTCCACCTGTCCTGAAGAAAGAGAGCGGACTTTTGATTAATGGAATTCAGCAATTTGCCTTTTAGGACAGCAAATCCCCTGCAGGACTGTAAAAAGAGTACAACTAACGTTTTTTCGCTACCTCAAGGACGTATGAGAAGGAAGAGATTTAAAGCACAATTTCAATATTATTAATAATAACAACCTAGAAGATTTTTCTAAATCCACCATTTGGTCTGCAAATTCACACTAACGTTGTTTATAATAATGATATAAATTTTTTAAGGGGAAAACAGGAATTGGAAAAAATCTTCAACAGCAACAATTATTTGTTTCGGGTTTTTTTGTGGTCTTCTCTTAGATCCTTATAAAATAGAAAGCTGTTGGTAACATTTACTAATCCTTAAAAACAGACTGATCAGCTGTACAGCTACTTTCATTCCCAGTAGAGACCTGCTCCAAAGCCCACAAGTCAATAGGATTCTTTCTATCAACTTTAGTGGGTGCTGGATTAGACCTAGATGAGCTGCTCTGTTCTCTGAAACATCCATAGGGGATTTCTCGCCTCCCCCTAGATACAGGTTCTGACTTTCTAAGAAGTACAAGCAATTTTTTAAATTTCTCTTCGAGCTAGATTGTGTTACACTGAGTAGTACCTTACTCCACAAGCAGTCCTATTGACTTCATTGGGACTACTCACAAAGTGTGGTATTGCTGAATGTGAGCAAAAGTATCACAGTATGGTTCCTGAGGATCCTTTCTTCTAACAGCTATCTGAGAAACCTTTGCTAATAGGGGCTTTTTCCCCCCTGCGGTTTCAATTAAAGCTGTCACTGCTTTTTCGAATGCAGTGTGATAGCTGTGTCCATCCCAGGATATTAGAAAGACATGGTAGGTGAGGTAATATCTTTTACTTTTTGACTCATTATTAGATTGAGGGAGTAATGAGGCAGATCTGGGATTTTTTTTAAATGAAGTTCACATCTCCAGAGTTACTCAAACCACTAGAAGAAACCCCCACACATTAATCCTGTGTTGAATTTGCCTCACTGGGTTCTTCTAAATGTCATCTATTATTCCACACAAAAATTCAGTTAATTAACAATGAAAAAACAAAATGAGAAACTAGGCAAGAATTATAATGAGATCAGTACGTAAATAGTAAGTTAGGAAAAGGATTAGGAAGCAATAGGAAAGGTTTGGGGGGATTTTTTTTAATTGTTCCCTATCTCCTATCCTTCTTTGTAAGTTGTGCTATTACACTGAATTTCTTTGGGGCAGGAACCTGTCCCTTCTCTGTCTGTAAAAATGTCTTACCACATTTCTGGAAGCATTACAAATATGTGATGATGATGATGTAATGATGACTGTTACAACTTCAGGGTAAGGAGAGTTCAGTATGCCTCTCGGAAAATGCCAGTCTCCAACTTGGTTTTCTCTTGTGATCCTGAATTTTCTTTCTAAATAGGGGTAAAGAATTAGTGTATTTCCCACCATCATCTAATCTTTGACTTCTTCCAGCCTGTAGGATACTACCTAGAGTGTTGGGTGTTACAAATAAGGGGCAAAGTCTTGCCTTCGACTGGGTCTCTTCAGCTCCTGTTGACATCATGAGTGGAACAAGAATGCATTCAAGGCTAGATTTTAATACCACTTATTCAACCTGGTGATGATCCACTGGAACATAAGAATGGCCATACTGGATCAGACCAAAGGTCCATCTATCCCAGTATCCTGACTTCCGACAGTGGCCAATGCCAGGTGCCCCAGAGGGAATGAACAAAACAGGTAATCATCAAGTGATCCATTCCCTGTTGCCCATTCCCAGCTTCTGGCAAACAGAGGCTAGGGACACCATCTTTGCCCATCCTAACTAATAGCTATTGATGGACCTATCCACTAGGCAATTGAGTTAGAATTAATTTGAGTTTCCACATGGAAGAGAGGATGAACCTTTTTGTTCTCAAGCAGAAATATGATTAAGTTTTTCTTTTTCACCTTGTCCTACAAAGAGAAGATATCCAGGAATTATAGCAGCATAAATGCCTTTTCACATTCCAGACTTTTGAAGAATGTCCTTCATTTCCTCATTCCCCCACCCTCCCTCCCTTTCTTTCTAATGGTTCCTTCACCTACTGGGACCAGCTCATTTGGTTTAGTTGATTCCTTACCTTTTCAATACATCTCACTTGTGTTTAGTGAAAGGCCTTGTCAATAGGGATTGAGTGCATCTTAATAAAGTTTCAGGAAGGCTTCCATTCCTTCTTTTTTAATGAAGTCATTTTCTAATACTCAGTCTTTTTATAACCTCATGTCTCTTTTTCAGTGCAAAGACTTGTTGAGCTGACAAGACTATGTTTCTTTTCAAGGTTTCAGGGCTTTTCCCAAGGTAGCTACAACTAAATGAAAAGCAGCAGCACAGAAAATAGCCTTGCAAAATGCTTTTGCAATTTTAAGCGGTTATGGTTCTGGGCCAGTTCCTAGGTATGTCATTCAAAAGACGACTCAGAGTCCGTAGTTAGAATGTGCCAAATTTATTTCGGGTGGTACTTCATGGAGGTCCGACTTTCACTAATGATTAATTTGCTCCAATATGCTTTATACAAAGTATTGAAATTGAAACATAAATCCAAAAATAAAACCATTTTTGTTCACCTCTTCAAAAGGCTCCAGAAGGAAAGCACCTGCTTTAATAAGCAGGAGCCATTTGTTAGTTACAGTGTAGTCATCTAGAATTCCTAGGAGATGAGGAAAGATTAAATGAAACTATCTGTGCTATGTATGTTTGGTATTGTCATGGCAGGAGTCATCAGGGTGGTACTGTTACACATAGTTTTCCCATTTTTTCCCATGGTGTATGAGCAAGATTTTGGTCTTGGAAGACATGATATGTGTTAGTTTAGGGCTACTCATGGGCTTTGTAGAAGAAGCGGTATGAGAAGCAGGAAAATTGGTTTTCTCCGTTGGTCTCTGATTAGAGTCAATTCCTGAGGGAGAGTTTCTCCCTGGGAACTGCACATCAGTGTTAAGCTAAGATTTTTTTAAGAGGTTGCCCTGAAAGTTGTTTAACCATTTCTGTTCCAGGACTGGTTTGTATGTGTAACTAGAACAAGTTACACTTAGAACGTGCCTAGACTCTGCATCACCGATTTCTCCTCTGCTGGGAAAAAGACCTGCAAGGCCCAAATATTTGCTACCCTTGGCAGAACCCTGAGAGTAGTATCAGAGACACTGGGGACAGAAGGGGGAGCATTATAACCTAATATTTTCCTCTTTTCCATATTAAGAATAATCAATTCTGTTGCTACAGTAGTCTTTTCTTCAAGCCATTTCAGGCCAAATTTTCAAAGGCTCAAAACTTGTCTGTAGTTTTGTTCACCTAAGGCGAGATCCTGTGGTCCCACTGAGCTGTGTTCATTGCAGGACTGGAGAGGTGAGCTCCATGCTGCTCCCTGATCCTGGGGCCAACTGTGGGAGCAGCCCCAGAGTTGGTCTAAGGGCATGTCTACACTTACCTCCGGAGCGATTGATCCAGCAGGGGTTGATTTATCACATCTAGTGAAGATGCGATAAATCGACCGCCGAGCGCTCTCCCGTCGACTCTGGTACTCCACCGGAGCAAGAAGTGTAGGCGGAGTCAGCCGGGGAGCATGAAGACACTGCGGTAAGTAGATCTAAGTACGTCGACTTCAGCTACGTTATTCACTCCACCCCAGTGTAGACCAGGCCTAAGTGTCTGTGGCCCCCAAGGAGCTCTTTTGTCAGCCAAAGATCATCAGAGCACAACACCACTTTTATGACCAGGCCATCTTTCACCTAGCCATATCCCCTATACTTGGGTTTGTCATAGACCTGTTACACAAGCTCAGTGCCAACTGGAAAGTCCATAGAGATTTTATAGCCTCTGTAGGTCACCAGAAGAGCATAAAGTCAAAAAGGAACCAAGGATCTGTCCCCCAAAAAACCTTTTTCATGCACATGATCTTGGTTTTATTTGTAAATACTGCATCTTCCCAGACAACTAGACAGTTAATCCTCTGACTATATGGTTTATACGTGCTAACAAAATTTAGTTCACAAACCTGGGATTTGGGGTACAAAAAAACTGGGTTGTGAAAAATTGCAGATGCAAAGATAGAGTTTTTGAAAGCTTGGTCTTAAGTATCAGAGAGTAATTAAATAATCAGATACACTAAATGACAACCCACATTTTTGTTCTTTCCTTTTTCTGACATCCTTCACCTGATCTCTATTGCAGTGCGAACATATAACTTATAGCTGATCTAACAGATGGTACAGCTTGAGCTCAGCGTAGGCAGTAGTTAAACCGGCTGTGAATATCTGAATAGTCAGACACTATGCAAATGGTCTTTTGTATTCTCCCAACACACGCAGGCTGTTTCATCATTGATAAACTCACATACTAATATGTACACGGCCATCCAACATCTTGACAGATGAAAAGAGATGAATTAGCTGATTAGATTTTCTCTCTAATCAAATTTGGGAATAATTTGAAAATTGTTTTCTGCTCAAGCTCCCCTTGGTTTTTTAGGTTATTTTGTTTGTATAAATAAATCCCCTTTTTCATTCATTCTTTGCAATAACTCTCCAAAACAGAATGGATTATTTCTGAGAGATGTTCGTTAACAATCTAATAGTTCACAGAATACTAAGCACAACAGACAATTTTGTAAATGTGGCCTAATCTATCACTTTGGAAAACAGGAACAATCTGTTGTACTATGTGTACCCTATGTCCTTATGAACGGTCAAATTCTATCTAGAAATGAGTACATGCAATTGTCATTGAAGCCAAAGGGAGTCTCATGCATGTATCAGAGGGTAGAATGTTGTCTTACTTTAGAGATGGGAAAAACTAGATGGGGACAGGGTAGCTATTTTCAGCTGTGCAAAACCGTGTTGGGAAGGTTCCCAGTCCTGGCCACAAGAATTCACTTCCCTAAGGTTTGACAGTTTTGACTAAGTTGTTCCAGATTTGTTCTGTTTCTAATATCCATTTACAAGTGGGTACCACTTAGATTTGCCTGTAGATACCCCTAGATGGATGTACCTGGTACAGACATCTTTATGTGCTGTCCGTCCACAAGGAAGTCAGGTATTTTTATTACCTTACCTACTCCCAGAGAGAGGCATTGCATCATGTTCCGAGGCTGTTGGAATCCATGTGCTTTTATATACAAAAGGAGAAGGAGAAAAGAGGAAACAAATGAGCACACAGTTAGCACAAAATCAAGGTGTTCACAACAAAATTAATCAAGACAGCAAGGGATGTGAAGAGAAGAAATTATTTAATTTCTTATACTCCACTGCTAGAAGCCTGGGAAATAAACAAGAGGAACTGAAATTGCTCATTTATGAGCATAATTTCAAGCTAGTTAGCATTACAGAAACCTGGTGGGAAGATTTGCATGATTGGAATGTTAAAAGCAACAGTTATAGCCTATTTAGGAAGGATCAAGTGGGCAAAAGAGGAGGGGGAGTGGCCCTCTGTCTTAAAAATGGCTGACAACTCTGAAGCAAGTGATTTTGAATGCTTGTGGATCAATGCCCTAACACAGAGGTGGGCAAACTACGGCCTGGGGGCTGCATCCAGCCCTTCAGACATAATCTGGCCCTCGAGCTCCCGACGGGGAGCGGGGTCCGGGGCTTGCCCTGCTCCGCACGTGCTATGGCTCCACACAGCTCCTGGAAGCAGCGGCATGTCCCCCCTCCGGCTCCTACGCATAGGGGCAGCTAGGGGGCTCCGCACGCTGCCCCTGCTCCAAGCGCCGCCCCCGCAGCTCACCTTTGCCAGGAACCATGAGCATTCATGGCCTGCCATACAATTTCCATACCCAGATGTGGCCCTCGGACCAAAAAGTTTACCCACCCCTGCCCTAACAGATAAAGGGCAATTTCCTAACTCAAAGTGTTGCATCCAACACAGGAGAATTCTGTACTGGACCTCATGTTGACAGATAAAGAGGAACTGATCACAGAACTAACAATTCAACCTAACTTAGGTTAAGTGATCATGATTTAATTAAATCTGTTGTGTGCAAACATAATAAAGCCCAAACCAGTATTATGTATACTTGGTGCTTTCAAAGCTTAAAACAATTAAAAGCCAAGTCAATTGGGAGAGAACTTACATGGAAAAATCTGAACCATAATTGGGAAGTTTGTAAGAACATTTTACTAGATCCCCAAAAAGCCACAATCAAGAAAAAAAGGCCTAAGTGGTTAAAAAACTAACCTGGCTTAGAGGTGAAGTGAAAGCAACTAGATATAAAACTCATAACAAATGGAAGAAAGGGGAAGTTGATAGTAATGATATAAATCAGAAGCTAGGAATTGTAGAAAATTGATAAGGGATGCAAAAGGGCGCAAGGCAATAACTATGGCTAGGTTAAGGACAAAAAGAAGGAGCTTTTAAGTATATTAGGAAAGAAAGAAATCTTAATTACTAGATGATCCATTACTAGATGGAAATGGTAGAATGGTCAATAATGCAGAAAATTATTCAATAAATATTTCTGTTATATATTTGGGAAAGGCCAGATGATGTATTCGTATCATATGATGTTGATGATGATGAAAGACTTCCCATTCCAATACTAGCTAAAGGAGGATGTTAAGCAGCCACTACTAAAGCTAGACATTTTTAAATCAGCAGGTCCAACTAAATTGCATCCAAGAGTTTTAGGAGAGCTGGCTAAGGAGCCATCTTGAGTGTTAATTATGGTTTTCAGTAAGTTTTCGAACAATGGGGAAGTTCTAGAGGAAATCTAATGTTATGCCAATGTTTGAAAAGGGTAAATGAGACAACTTGGGTAACTATAAAATGGTCAGCCTAACATCAATCCTGGGCCAAATAATACAACGGCTGACATAGCACTGGATTAATAAAGAAATAAAAGAAAGTAATATAATTAATGCCATTCAACATGGGTTTATGGAAAATAGATCTTGTCAACCTAACTTGATATCTTTTTTGAGTGAGATTTGGTTGATAAAGGTAATAGTTTTGAAGTAATATAATTTGACTTTGTACCGCTCAACTTTCAGATTAAAAAAGCAGAATCATTCAAAATTAATATTGCAAACATTATATGGATTAAATACTGACTTGCTAATAGGTCTCACAATGAAACTGTAAACAGGGAATCAGCACTGACTGCATGTGTTTCTAGTGGGGTCCTGCACAGATCAGTTCTTGGCTCTACTTTATATAACATTTTTGTCAGGAAGGTTTCTTGGTCTAGGAAACACACATACAGACACACTCTACAGCTGGGTTAGAGTACTGGCCTGGGATGTTGGAGACCCAGGTGCAAGTTTCTCTTCTGCTTGACTTGGGGGAAAAAATCATCCTCTGGTCAGCTCTAGAACATATGAGCTCCCAGTATGACGCTGTGGCCAAAAAGGCTAATGTAATCATTGGATGTAAATAGGGGGATATCAAGTAGGAGGTTATATTACTGCTGTACTTGACACTGATGCAACCAGTACTGGGGTACTGTGTCCAGTTCTGGTATCCCCAGTGAAGGATATTGATAAATTGGAGAGGGTTCAGAGGAGAGCCATGAGAATGATTAAAGGATCAGAAAACCTGCCTTGCAATGAGAGACTCAAGGAACTCAAACTCTTCAGCTTAACAAAGAGAAGGTAAAGGGATGACTTGCTCTTCAATCTAGCCAAGCTGAAGTTAGACAAATTCAGACTAGAAATAAGGCACATATTTTTAACAGAGGTTAATAAACCATTGGAACAGCTTATCAAGGGTTGTGGTGGGTTTTCCATCACTGGCAATTTTAAATTAAGATTGGATGGTTTTCTAAAAGATCTGCTTTTCTAGGTCAAACACAGGGCCGGCTCCAGGCACCAGCCGACCAAGCATGTGCTTGGGGCAGCACCTTATAAGGCTTGCCAGGGTAAGGACCCTAGCGGGCCGGGCCAGTTTATTTACCTGCTGACGCAGCAGGTTCGGCCAATCACGGCCCCCCACTGGCCGCGGTTCGCCGTCCCGGGCCAATGGGGGTGACGAGAAGCGGTGCGGGGGAGCGATGTGCTGGCCGCGGCTTCCCGCCGCCCCCATTGGCCCAGGACGGCGAACCGCGGACAGTGAGGGCCGCGATCGGGTGAACCTGCGCGTCAGCAGGTAAATAAACTGGCCCGGCCCACCAGGGTGCTTACCCTGGCGAACCGCATGCCGAACGTTGCCGACCCCTGGACTAGAAACACTATTATATACATTCATCATAATTGGTGCATAACATATAGCATCACTACAGGGAACAGTTAATGTTGTTTAACTGAACATTTCCATACATTAACATGTTTGAATTTCTTTTAAGTTTAATCTGAGCGCTCAGGCCAGATTCTCAGCAACCATACAAACTAAGCAGAGGGAGTCACTCAGATCTGTGCAAATGGATAAGGCTAAAAGGATTCATAGCTTCTGCTCACTGGTAAGGCAGAATTGTTTGGTTCTGAACCGAGGGGCACAACGATTCCATTTCCACTTCTGAAGATTCATGTGATATACATTATCCATTAGGCCACACTACAAACAAGGAAATGGTCTCTGGAGAAGTTGAGAGGGAAAACAAATGACTGTAACTATCCATCTGAAACTCTACAATGGTGTTGCAGATATTATAAATTATGAATATGCATCATCTAGGCAGCAGTCTTTCTAGTAAAGATTGTACCAATAGTCTCCCTATCTAATAGAATACTTTTTAAATCACTTCATAAACAAAACCACGTACAGTCTGGAATGCATTATTTGTAAATATGTGTATACTAAATAGTTTGGTGGCATTTCTCTTTCACAAGAACTGCATTAGTTAAAACTTCGATTTGAGGCTTTAATGCAATATCCTGGGTTTGATATTGTCTAATGCTTTCTGAAAAGAGAACTTTAGTATGTACTATAGCAAAGAGTTAAGCACAAGGGTGGGGAAGTCTAAGAGTAACTGTCCAGAATTTGCTCAGATCCCGATTACAGTATGTCCAGAGATTATCTACTAAAATAGAACTAAGACTACTGAGCTGGGTATAAGGATAAGCTAGTGTGGAAATGTCACCCCTTAAAGCACTGCCTTTTATGGCTTATGTTCTGAGAATAATGTCATGAAAATGGCAGTTTAGCTACTAATGCACTTATACATAAACCAGGAATTTTTGAGATACAACTGGCTAATCTTGATGTCATTAGAATTGCATTGGGGGGGATCTATTTTATTATACTGAAGACAACACCAACTAAGCATTAAGCTGCCTCATCCTTTACTAACACGTGATCTGCTAACTGTCAGCACATAGCTTTTGGTGCATTGTGCCAAATAAAATTCCAAATTTCTTCTAAAGAAATATCCACAACATCATATCTTAAAGGAAAGAAAAATAACCGAACATATTAGCATGTAACAAAGGGATACGTGAAAAAGTACAAACAATTCTGTGGACCAGTTTAAGCAAGTGCCCTTTCCCAATCTGCTCTAAAACAAAGTTCACACACTGTGAAGAGTCAAAAACTTACCTCCTTCTTGCCATTTGGCTTTATTAATAAGGATATTAACCTGATAAAGTCAGGGGCGGCTCCAGGCACCAGCACAGCAAGCGCGTGCCTGGGGCGACAAGCTGCGGGGGGCGGCGTGCCGCTGGCCGTGAGGGCAGCAGTCAGGCAGCCTTCAGCGGCGTGCCTGCGGGAGGTCCGCCGGTCCCGCGGCTTCGGTGGCTATTCGGCAGCGGGTACGCTGAAGGCGTGGGACTGGCAGATCACCGGCAGAAACGCCGCTGAATCTGCGAAGGCCGCCTGACTGCCGTGCTTGGGGCGGCAAAAAACATAGAGCCGCCCCTGGATAAAGTTTTCCCCAAGGTTGGCTGCTTCTATGGTTCCTCCCTTAGAGCATGCTCACATCCCTTATATCTGTGGGGGTAATGAGGCATCTTGATGAACAGAAGGCAAAGCACTCTTTCCCAGCAGAACGCTCACATATGAACGTGTGGGATGTTTCAGGCAAACTGTATCAGTCTGTTACAAACAGCTAGTGATAACCACTATGTGTAGAGAGGAATAAATACGTATCCAATCCAAATGACAACAATAAAAAAATACACCCACTAGAAAGGATACATTTAATGTTAATATCCCTGGTATTGAACACAATGGAGGCTATAGTGTCAATTGACAGGTGCCTGTGTTTGCTCATCTACCTGCAGTATTTTCATTGACTTTGGTGCTTGCATCTGGGTGGAAGTAATGCCATAGTTTTCCTTGTTTAAAGTGGTTGCTAAGATTGTGCTGTGACTAGTCAGATATCTCATAAAAATACTTTAAGAATAGACATTTTGCTATTACACCAAGAGTTTGATTGTTAACAATTACCATGACTATTAATAACCTCCCATGGGCCTTATATACACCAACGGAGGAATACAGGGTTAGGGTGCTTTTATAATATACATATCTAGATAATGTGATATTTTACTTCAGAAGAAGGAGGCAATTACTTTGAACTATGGACCTCACAGTGAAGAGAAAGTAGCAGTCCACTGTGACAGTTTTGATATCTTTGGGCCAGATCCTCAGCCTCTAAACTGTGTAGCTCTGCTGATTTTAATGGAGATACACTGACTTGCACTACCTAAGGATTTGGCCTTCTGTCTTTCTGCTGGTGAAAAATGGTTTCTTGAAACAATTCCAGATGGAATCTGAGCTAGAAGCAGATGTCATTGAGATGTCATACTCCTCCAATTTAAAAGACATAGGCCCAGATTCACAAAGGTACTTAGGTGCCTACCTCTCACACTTAAGCGCCTACGTCCCATTTTTAGGTGCCACTGCAATCTGCAAAACTCCTGCTTCGCTGCTGAACCTAGAGGTGCCTAAACTCACTCAGCAAGTACATTTTTGCAGTAAAAGCTCCCTAGATGCCTATGTTTCTGCCTCTGGGCATGCACCCTGCTGCCTCACTCCACAGGTCTATCACATCTCTCTCTCATTTAAGCCACCTGACACCATACAAAAAACACCAGAGGAGCAGGCCCGGAGCACCTCCCTTATAAACTTTAGCTCAGTAGTTGGACAACTCACCCAGGATTTGGGAGACCACTGATTCGAGTCCCCTCCTCCCCCTGATCATTTACCTTCTACTAAGGTCCACTGGCCAAAAATGTCCTTGCTCATCAGCTTCTTTTGGCAACTGACTAATGCAGCTGCTGAATTTACTCACTTCCCTTCAGTCCTGTACTGAATGATTTTTGCATCATTATGGTTATTAAATGTTAGTTATTTAAAGGCTTTTTTTTTTTTTTGCTATTCTAAGATCTCATCAGATGCTTGAGTCATTATCTAAAAACAAATGCAGGTTTTTAAGCTAGTGACTTAGGGAAATATATTGTAGCACATATATTATGGAGATGAAGTAGTTTCCTCCTCTTGACAATATGTGCCTCTAATTCAGGACAGAAAAAAGTGTTTCACTTCAAGCATGTGATTAAATCCATGTGGGACCTCAATGGGAGTTAGAGACATGACTGAGCACCCTTCCTGGACAGAGATACTTCCCTGAATCACTGCCCTTTTTATTTAGTTACAGCATACAGCTAACTGGGTCATGGATGGTCAGACCTAATGGCTGAAACAAGAATTCAGCCTATCAGTTAGAGCAGGGGTCGGCAACGTTCAGCATGTGACTCACCAGGGTAAGCACCCTAGCGGGCCGGGCCAGTTTATTTACCTGCTGATGCGGCAGGTTCAGCCGATCGCGGCCCCCACTGGCCGCGAATCGCCGTCTCGGGCCAATGGGGGCGGCGAGAAGTGGCATGGGTGAGGGATGTGCTGGCCGCGGCTTCTCGCCGCCCCCATTGGCCCGGGACGGCAAGCCGCGGCCAGTGGGGACCGCAATCGGCTGAACCTGCCGCGTCAGCAGGTAAATGAACTGGCCCGGCCCGCTAGGGTGCTTACCCCGGCGAGCCGCATGCCAAACGTTGCCGACCCCTGAACTAGAGTCATAAGCCAGAAGGAAATAGGGACTGGGGTATATGTTGAACATGCTACAGCTGGGGTACATGTTGAACAGCCACTAAAGCTGCTGTGGAGGCCAAGCTTATAAACAGGGCTGCTAAATCAACAGCCAGTCAGGGGATGTGGCTGTTCATCAGTTCCAAGGCAGTGCAGCTGGGGTCACTGGTTGCCTAGTGGTGAAATTAGCCATGGGGCAAGCCAGCAGCTGGCCTGGTTCCTGGCACAGTGCTACCTGCACCACTAGAGTGAACAGTGTGGAGTGCAACTCGCAATCAGTGCTATTTTCCCTCTCAAAGATAAATGCAGCTCTTTACGCGTTTCACAAAAAAATGAGTAAGCTTTCCCTAGGATAGGGGGACATGCTAGGTTAGTACTAGAACACTAATAATTACACATCGGGTTTTTCTTAGTAGTGTCAACTTACTATACCATTCATGTGTTTTATTGAGCCACTTAATAGGTTAGGTTTGCTAACAGTTTTTTGCTGCTATTTTCATCTCATTTTGATCGGGTTGCATTTCCCCTCTCCCCTGTGCTCTCACAAAATGTCAGACTCCAGCTTTCCTGGAAGGTATTTAGTGCACACATGGAAGGAGATAGAGGGCTTCATCTGTAGTATTTTGTTTATGAAAAACAGTCTTCTGTTACCACATGTCTGCACTGACGGGTTGGTTTCATTTCAGACATTGAAGTGTGGGTCAAGCAAATGTTGTTGCCAACACACTATTCATTGCTCTGAAATATTGGACTTATTTTGGAGACTATAGTCTATTTGTTTTGAAATTTCATTTGTTCAAACAAAAGCTGAAGACACCTGACAAACGATACCATCTGGCTTTAAGATGCACCGTAAGCACTAAGTTCCCAGGGGGCTGCTGGAAAAGTAACCTAACCTAATCAGATTTCAACAAATGCAGATAAGCACATCTGCCCAGTCTTTCTTGTGCCTGCCATTGCAATCATGCACAGATTTCTTCTCTATTAGAAGTTGGTCAAGGGTATAATAAGGGGGTTTGAATAGATTAAACCGGTAAGAAACTATGCAGCCTCTTGTAAAGCTTGAAAGTTCCCTGATATTTATCCATTGGTTTAGCCACCATTTTGCTTTGCTCCTTCAGGCTTATCAAACCAATTCAGGCAGGTGTGACAAGGAGACACTGATTACTTGACTGAGTCTCTGGTCTAGGTCTGATCTCAAGCAGATAGTTAAAAGAGGTGCAACGGATTGGCAGTCAAGTTAGAAGAAGCTCTTAGAGAAGTTGGATATTTTTTAAAAATCCTTTATGTAAAAAAAGGTCTAGGAAAGGAACATTTTAATCTGTTAGGGGGGATAAAGGGTAAAAAGAGGTAAAGGATTTTTAATTACTTTTTAATGCTGGATCAGATGGGGATTTTGCAGCTGGATGCAGAGGGCAAAATACATTCTTATTTTTATTTAAACAAATCAGTACATCCCTGAGATGAGTGAGTGGCATGATGGAAGAAAAAACAACTTGTATAAAGGTGAAGTTGTGCATATTGCCAAAATATTATAAACTTCTTATACACCGATTGCTCAGAACATGCTTGATCATCTAAGAAAGAAGGCTTGAGTCTTTGTGGATAGCTCATTTCAAGTAACTGCCCAGATATCAGAATGTGATTGTAGGATGTATCAGGGGAGGCATTTCAAGTAGAGATAGAGAAATATTAATACCATTGTACAAGGCACTGGTAAGAACTCATTTGGAATACTGTGTACAATTCTGGTCACCCATGTTCAAGAAAGATGAATTCAAACTGGAACAGAAACAGAGAAGAGATACTAGGATGATCAGGGGAATGGCGGGCCTATTTTATGAGAGGAGACTGGAAGAGCTTGGCTTATTTAGTCTAGCAAAAAGAAGCCTGAAGGGGGATCCGACTGCTCTCTATAAATACATTAGGGAGTACATACCAGAAAAAAGCTGTTAAAGCTAAAGGACAATGTTGGTATAAGAACAAATGGATCTAAAATAGCCATGAGTAAATTCAGGCTGGTAATTAGAAGAAGGTGTCTAACCATTAGAGAGGTGAGGTCTACTCAGAGCTGTTAGTGTAAACTTCATTAGTTTTAAGAGAGAGATGGACAAATATACAAGTTCAATTGTATGATGGGGTTGCAGGAAGAGAGGGTTGTACACCCAGATCTTCAGTCATTACCTCTAATAGCTTGGGTGATAGGACTTCCACAGATTTAGAAAGATCATGCTCCATTGAAGTGCAGCAAACATTTATTAATGCTCAAAACCGTCTACCAGAAAAAGCTACAATTTTAAATGGAAAAGATTTGTTAGCTAGGCAACTGATAGGAATGTTGACCCAGTCTCAGGCCCCATACAACTTGTTGTGGAATACTTGTTGGATTTAAAAACAAGCAGTTTGTCTCTCTCCTCTATTAAAATCCACTTAGCAGCAACAACAGCATTCCATGCTCGCATTAATGGAAAATCCATTTCCTGGTACAAGTTGGTGAAAATTTTTAAGAGGTTTATTGAATTTGTATCCCCCAGTAAGGGATTCAGCCCCTCCATGGAATTTGAACTTAGTTTTAACACAACTTATGTCTCCCCTTTTAGACCCTCTAACAGAACTGGTCATCTTCCCATAAAGACAGCTTATAATAGCAATCATTTTCATTAGAAGAGTTAGTGAATTACATGCATTGCTGACAGATCTCCCTTATACTATTTTTCATAAAGATAAAGTAGTTTTTAGACTACACCCTAAATTCCTTTCCAAGGTGGTTTGAGTTTCGTGTTACTCGGTTTACTTGGATATCTTCCTAAACCTACTTCAAGTAAAGGAAAATCTAGACTACACTTCTTAGATTCAAAGAGAACACACTTATATTACTTGGACAGAACTAGGGACTTTAGGTTGTCTCATAACTTATTTATCTCATATGCTGGTACTTCTAAAGTCAGGCCATTTCAGCATGGTCACTGTCCAGAGGGGTCAGACTATGTATTTACAAGTATTAAAGTGAAACTTCATTCTCTCCTCCTGTTCCTCTTAGAGCCCATTCTAACTAGAGCAGTCACTACACCTGGAGCGTTTACTAAACATATTCCCTTAACCAAGATGTGCAGGGCTGCTACCTGGAGTTCAAGTCTCACTTTTAAAACACATTATGCTTTGGATGTGGCAACCAGGTCTGATGCACAGTTTGGCAGAGTGGTACTGCCAAACTATCTCAAGAGTGGGAATATGCACAGGTCACTTAAAGAAGAAATGAACCAGAGTTCTTCAAGATGGACTCTGCATAGTCACACTCCCTTCCTGCCTTCCCGGCTTCTGCCAAATCCTACTTTTAGGGTTAATTGGTATTCCGCTTTAGCTTTCAGAAGGAACTGAGTCAGCTATGGGCACCACGTCCTTTTTTATAGCCACACGCTTAGAACGCACTCAAATGCTGCGGGGAAGAGCGAGGCACCATAACCAGCGCTGCTACTAGAAGGTTCCACCATTCTGGCTGCACCTGATTGGCACATGGCAAGTTTGTGACAATGCAGAGTCCATCTCAAAGAACTTTGATTACAAGTAACCTTCATTTTCTGCTCATTCTAACTTTGTACAGTACTCACGAATATCACTTTACAAAGTAATATGTTGTTGCTATAGTCTTGTTCCTCAGTTTGCCACCTTCTAAGACCCAGTTACTTAGATAAGAACATTTTGTTTATAATCATTCAAGTTCATCCTCTTAAAAACAGCCTTAACATGAATGCAGAATGTCTAATTATTTAAATCATCACCGTTTCCCTAATGACCCAATCAGATTTAAGTGTAAACACTAGAGAGGAAAGCAGGTCACGATAGGCATCATTGATTTTCAATGACATGACCCATCTTCTAATCTGTTTTGCCTTATCTTTCCAGATCAACATGAAAACAATATTAATTTCAGCAAACAGGGGATTGTGTTCATTAAAACATAATACTGCTCCAACCTTGATCTTCTAGAATAAATTATTTTCAAAAAGTAGGTTTGTTGACAGGTCTTCCTTTTAATTCAAATAAATGAAGCTGACCTTGCCACTTAATGTATTGGATAATTAGAGAAACAGCGATATTTTTAATGATTAGATATTTTCTATTCAAACTAATGTTGTTTCTAAAGAGAACTAGCTTGAATTCAGTGCTTCCCAGAGAAATTTCTCCTACATATTTCAAGGAGGGAAAATATTGCAGAATTTGAAACCCAATCCTTCATTGCCACCAGCACAGCAGAAGAACCTCATACGGACTCCAGGCCAAATTCTCCAATGGCATGAGTAAATGGCATTGTGCCTGCTTATGCTACCAATAATAATGCCTAGCTTTTATATCAGAGGGGTAGCCGTGTTAGTCTGGATCTGTAAAAAGCGACAGAGTCCTGTGGCACCTATAGACTAACAGATGTATTGGAGCATAAGCTTTCGTGGGTGAATACCCACTTCGTCTGACTATATAGCTTTTATATAGTGCTTTTCATCCATAGACTTCAAAGCACTTTACAAAGGAGGTCAATATCATCACTGCCTTTTACAGATGAAGGTCAGAGAGGTAAAGTGACTTGGCCAAGATTATCCAGCAGCCCACAGTCAGAACTGGGACTAGAAGCCAGCCCCCTCCAATCCCAATCCAGTGTTCTATCTACTAGGCTGCTAGGGCCTGATCCTGCTGTCATTGAAGTAAATGGTAAAAGGTCCATTGACTTCAATAGCACTGGATTAGGCTGCCTGCTCTCTGTAATTATTTCTCCGTGGAATAAATGGTCCTCCATCTGTGGAACTCCGACCCATGTGAATGCCTGGCAGACTCCAGCTGCAGCTCATTTACAGCTTAGTGGAAGCTTTTCCTATTTTTTCAGTCTGTAAATGACCAATTTTGCCTCTCCCCACCTCCCAAGCTCATTATTTTGGGATACTGATTTTTGACCAGATAGCTCAGAAAATATCTAATTTTTCAGACACTGGGCCCAGATTTTGATTACTACTGTGTCACATTGTACAGACATCCCTGATGCTCCTCTTTGGATTCAATACTTTATACATACAAATAAAATAAACCATTTTTAAATAGGTATGATTGATCCTATATTCACAGAATGGTCTGAGGTAAAACTACAAAGATACTATGCTTTTTGTCAAAGACTTTTCAATTATACTGTGTAACATTCTTCTGCAAAAAGGAATATTAGACTAAGCACTGGTCATACGATAACCAAACCAGAGCTTGCATATGTTAAATGCAAACAACTTTTTAAATACAACATTAAGTTCCTGTTTAGTGTCTTCCCCACATTCTCACTCAGATGGCATCTGCAGCCTTGGTGCAGCAGGACCCATTGAAACTTCAGGAAACCAGTGGCCATTAGGACATCCAAGCATGTACTCTCCTGTCCTTGTGGCTGAAAGTACAAAGTGTCAGGAAATGCATAGGTGAAGATTCCAATGACTACACTCCCCAGGCTCTCTATTTTCTATTATACATTTTACAGTATAAAAATAAATAACTATGGGTGAAATCCTGTCGTTACTGCAGTCAATGGGAGTGTTGCCACTGACAATCTGCTGGAGTGAAATCCTGATTTCCTTTAAGTCATTGCAAAATTCCCATTGACTTCAGTAAGGGCAGGATTTCATCCCATAAGATTACAATAACTCATGAACCCTCCCTGTTATGGCACCAGGCTTTCCACAGCCCTGAACCTTGTTTGTTTCTATCCTTTGCAGTTTAATCTATAAAAAACACCTCAAACTTCTCCGCGAAGGGATCTGTCTTCGTATTTGTCTGGAAAGTGGCATTCACACACGGCACTATACATGCACTCCAATTAGCAGTAAAGGGTCAGATATTCCCCTTGTGTGTTAAAACCTATGGGAGACTGCAAGGGAGGAAATCTTTATGAGGTCCCCCTCCCCCTGTGGAGTTTCTATCTAGTCATTCCATCAGGGGAGTGGGTTTGCCCCACTACAGGTCAAACCATGCACATCTCCAGAGTGCTATTAGGGAATCTGTTTTGCAATTTTAACTACAGCAGAAACTACCAGGGCCCCACTCTAATAAGTGAACTAAATTCAGCCACAATTCATGTTGCCTTCTGCTAGTGTAAGTGCATGTTCAGGGAGAAGTTGCAGTCATGCAAAGCTGCCACAAGCTCTACCCCAGCAGGAACTATAGGACCAGCACAGCTCAAATGATAGCTGGGAAGGGGATATGGCTCTCTAATGTGATGGAAAACCCAGTTGGAGGGCAGCACCACTAGAACCTCTGCCCTCTCTCAGGGTGACTCCCCCGCAGGGGCACATGGGATCAACTTGATGCAGGGAGATGTAATCTCAGCTTTAGTGAGTCTTGCCCAGCATTTTTACACTAACAAGAGCTGGGTAGAAATTCATCTACTGGAATTAAGTATTCTAAGTGGATCCATGTGTAATGGGTTTCTCTCTACATTTTATAAGACATTATAAATAGAGCAGAAAACTGGACTTTTAAGGACTCTGAACATGGAGGAAAAGAGATTAGAGGAAGAACTGCATAGTGAGACATGAAAAATTGCTGTCAAAAATATATGCTGAATTTCCAAAGATGATAATGTAATGCAGGTGCAGCTCTTTGTATTGAATAGAAGTTTTATTTCATCCAAATTAAATGATGTTAAAGAAGGGGGAAGATAAGTCATACAAAAATGTAAGTAATAAAGCAGCAGTCTGTCATGTGCTATGTGCTGTACAATAGCACAAGATTTCTGGACAAAAGAGAAAGCACAGTTAATTCCATGCTGCACCTCAACATTACCTCTAGTTTTAAAGCACATCAGCAGGGCATTACAAAGGCATCATACTAACCTGACAGCATGTTGATAGTGTCTTTAAGTATGCGAGCAAAAAAAGGTACTAATAAATCTGGTTTGAACTTTGGAACTCAACTGGAAAGTTTACATCAGTCTCCTAAAAGATCACATAAGCATGGAAGCTATTACCATTTAAATGCACAACTGAAGCTAAATTGTTCTCCATTATAGTCTCTCAAATCACAAGACTACAATGAATTCAACCCTGATGTAAGTTCATCCCATTGGTTTCAGTTGATTTATTATTAATTTATGGTAACACCCACAAGACAAGAAGACATGGCTCCTGCAACAAGAATCTTACAATCAGGGTTCACATGAGAGATTAAAGGGACAAGTGACTCTTTTGCTGACATCAGTGGATAACTACAGTAACCTTTTTTGTTTGTACTGCTGTCCTAAATGAATAAAAAAATTAAATTGAAATATCAGTTTATCAATGAAATGTAAACCATCATAGTCAGTTTACATTTAGAAAATGAATGCAGACATTTATTTTTGAAAGTTGATTATAATTATTTATGGATTATTTTATGCTAATATGAGACTATTTGATTTTATAGAAGAAAGGCAGTGAGTGAAATGAAATTGTAGAAGAGCTGACTCACCACAAGTGTGGCCCCTGAGAGCTGGGCATGGCATAGCAGCTCTTTCCTCTCTAGCACCCCTGCCTACGCTCGCTCCAGTCCCACAGAGGTCCACCTCTTCTCACAACCCGACCCTCCCACCATGTCATGTTTTAGTTCCACCCCTTCTGGTGCAAAAGAACACTCTAATAACAAGATATCCAACAAATAGCCTCAATCCTTGTATTTGGTCTTCAGTTCTCATCACTGGTCCCCATGATCTTCACAGCCTTCTCTCAGGGTTTTAAATTGTTTTTATCCTCTTATGTTAGTGGGCTTCTTGCCATCTTCCCACTGGCAGGTAGGGGAACCTGGGCCCACCCTCTACACTGAGATCCAGTCCTGGGACTGTAGGGCAAAGTCTGCTCCAGCAGAAACCTTGCTACTACTTCCCTGGACGCTTTCTTACCATTAGCCTTTCCTCAGACCTTTTCCTCTTCCTGATCTCTCTATAATGAACAGCACCTCCCAGGTTTTCTCCCCAGAGGTCCAATTCCTACCCTTGGTTCAGGGTCAACCACAAGAACTTGCTCCAGTCCTGTATTTTCCAGGTATCTTGCCCTCATGGGCTTCTTCCTCACCCCACAAAATCCCCCTTAGGTCTCTCCACTCCTTACTACCAAAAGAGTGACTGCAGAGTTCTTCCCTCTCTCCCTTTGGTCCCTCAAACTTTAGTCCAAATGCCCCGTAGATTTACCATCACTGTTCCCATCCTCCTCCTGGCTCAGGACAATCTGCCTCTGGCCCCAGGCTTCATTGACTGTGGGCTCCCAGGCATTCTTCTGGCTCAGGACCCTCTAGTTCTAGTCTCCCACACGTCTCTCTGCCTTTAGCCCAAGAAAAGAAACAACCAGCTCTCTCTCTCCTGTATCTCCTCCCTGGCCTTTTTCCTACTGCCCTTTGCTCCTTCCTTTTTGAAGGCCCAGCTCCTTTCCAACTGGGTTTGATCACCAGTTATGCCTACTGCCCCTCCAGTTGCCACCCAGAAGCCTAATTGGGCTCGGTCTCCTATTAGCCCATAGCTAATCAGTGTGGGGTTTATGCACCTCATCACAAAATCATACAGTATTAGGTAGAGAGAGATAATAGTGCCTCAGAATAAAAAGCAAAGATGAAGAAGTAATTCCGGAAAGTAAAATAAAGATGGTTAAACGACTGACTTTAGCAGTAATACAATAAATCACCGTAACCCAGTTGTCACCACACCACAAATAACTAACACTGAAGATATAGTGGTGGCAGGCCACAAATGCACAATGCTGAAACAAGTTCATAAAGTGTTAAGCAAACAAATTCTTAAATAGCTGCCTGCAGAAGAAGAAAGAAAAGAGGCTATATTTGTTTATTAAATTATTCACTATGAAGAGCTTGACCAAGTATAATTGTGAGGTCTACATTTATTGTGTCTCGGTGACTTAAAGAACAAAATTGTTCAGTTTAAAGTTTTCTTTTTCTAATTGCCTGAGCTGCTAGCTCAACATGGGATCTGAAAGTCAATCTGAATTCCTTCCATCTTGTGCACCAACACCTGTCAGAGAGATTCTGCTGGAAAAATATCGCCCACCCTTAAACCTAGACAATCACGTTGTCCACAGATTCCAGTATATGTTGAATTCATACCTATTGTAGCTGAACATACACTTTGGAGACTATTGGGTTGCAGAGAAAATCCTGAAACTGACACTTTGTTAACTATTCTGTTGATGGAGCATGAGTCAAAAAATAATCATTCACACTGCCAGACCAGTGTTGGCTCTGCAGGGCTGACTGTAGGAAGAAATGGGGGGGAGGGAGGAATTCCTTACTGAAGTAAATTGACATGTCTGAAATGCACCCTAGTGCTGAAGGCAGTCTCACTTCCCCTTTGTACTGGGGTGAATTTCACACAGGAAGTAGAACTGCGGGCCAATCTAACTCCCATTAAAGAAGATGGGAGTCTTTCTACTGACTGTAATGGGGATCGCATCAGTCCCCTGTTGAATACGGTGATACTATTAAATAATGACTTTACACAATTGAATTACACTTTAAACCAAAGCCAAACTATAATATAGTTCACTTTTAACAGCGAGCCCAAGCTTTGTGTGTTAGTCCCCTCATTATTGGTTGGCTTCCTGCAAATAGCCTCATCATTTTTATTCAGCCATGATTCTATTAATATTTTACGCTTGTGCTTTTCCTACTCCCCCAAATAAGTCATTGATGTTCAAATTGGGAAAATAAGTGCTGCCATATCTCCCGCCCCCAGGCCACAATTAGTCAGGAGACTTCTGCTGATCTCTGTGATCCCAAAGAGCACAATCAGCCTGAAAATTCTCTCCTTCCTCTACACCCCAGTGTTCCCAACTGTCATAATTTTATTGCAAATCTTGTAATATGTGGTATTTTTGTTAAAGCCCCAGCTGCTGGAATGAAGCCTTTGCATAAGCATCCCAGCTATCGCTTTTTTAAATTGGAAATTTCTAGCCCCCATAGTTACAGAGAAAAGCTCAAAAATGTGATACAAGTGTGTGTACACCTAAGGCTCAGAAAGCAAATGAAAAGAACCTCAGATATTTTTTATTTTTTTAAATGTCATTAGTAAAGCAATCTCAAGATTTTAGGCATCCGACTCGTGATTTTTGAATATGCATGGGATTGGCAATACTGAAATCCCCTTTCATATTGCACATGGGGCTGTGGTTTTTATCCTTGTTCCCCTGGTTGCTATAACAAGGGTGAGAGTAAGAGAAACTGAATAACTTAGAGAGAGGCAGTTGGTATGGGTGTGCACCTGTATTCCACATTGGAAAATCTACCCATGTGGCCTAATGGCACGTGTCATTCAGTTGGAGCAGTGGTGGTTGGCCTTCTCTGAAGCAAACACAGCCTTTCCATCAGAAACCAAGCTCTTCATCCAGACTCAGGGTTCTCTGACTCTCATTGAAACAAGCTAATCACTTTGCTGGTACAGGTGTCAGCAGAGGGGAGGTGGCTTGTACCTCCCCTTCCTTAGCCTGCCAGGTGACAGTTCAGCCCTCTGTGCAAGCTAGGGAAGCCCACACCGATGCTCCAAATTACACCCCAGCTGCAGTGGCCCTTTCAGCGATACATAATCGTCATGGCACAGGTCTGCCCCTGCTGCATCCCCAGCCCACCTCAGAAGGCTGCTTGCTCCTGCAGAGGGAGTGCACAGGTGGAGCTGGCTCTCCACTTGCTATACAGGGATCTTATGTTAGGGTTTTATATTGCCTTTCATCACCATAGTATCTGAGCAGCTAAATTTTTGCCAGCCTAGCTGGTGAAAAAAGACTCCAGGGAAATGATGAACTAGGCCTGCTGGTATCTCATTGCTTTAGCAGCATGCTCTTTTCTAAGCCCTAAAGGTAATCTTTTCAGACTAACCAGACCTTTTGTCTCAGGCATGAAGGATTCTACCTCTCCTCACTTGACAGTGTGGGCATTTCAGCTGGTTGGAAAGTGTGTGCACCCAGCTGAGGGACTGGAGGCTCCTTGTTCCCCACTGGCATTTCCTGTGTTCCACATGGAGCAGCAATAGGAAGGAGGCAGTTTTACACACATACACACACCCTAGGTCAGTGGCTGCTTATGTGGTGTAGGAGACCTGATTGGCTGGCTGCCTCCATTTCTGCCTGGGGTATTCTCCACCTGGGCAGGCCCAGTTACCACTTTTGCCCCATCCCTACCTTTGTGTTGGTTTGAGGCTATATGGCTTGTTAGTGTGACATCTTTTGGACGGCTGTGTGCATTGCTTGTTGCCATTTTGTTTTCAGAGAAGCCTTTTCCCACAATGTTGAATTGACCTGAGCCATGCTGGTCTTTTAGCTCTGCAACAGAGTAGTTTGCCTGTGGGCTAGAGATGCCTGAGCTAAGCCAGCCCTGATTATAAAATGAGCCTCACCTGAGGGGAATCAGGTGATCTAATATAAAAGGCAACAGGCAGCTGCAGGGAAGGAGGTGTGGGGACTGATCTATTTGTCTACAGCCACAAAGGGTTGGGGGCTGGTAGCTTCATGTAAAGCAGACTGACCTAGTAAGAGCTCTGGGTGTGGCTGAAGAATCTGAGCTAAATTTGAACTGGTGAGTTATGATTTTTGTGTGGGGGATTTGAGGATTATTTTGTGATGAGGATTCTGAGGGCTTTATTTGATATTAAATAAAGATAGTGGGCCCCAGCAGAGATTTGTCTAGAGAGTTTTAAGGCCTTTGTAAAAGGGTGGCTAATTGGGGTATGGTGCCAATAAAGTGATTTATGGCTATGAGGGGATGCTCAATAGGTGTCTCCACCACTACAGACTCCCTGAGCGTTCAATGTGGATTGTGGTGTTGCAAGGTTTAGTTAGCAAGCTTTTGGTGTAAATGGAGTTGGATGATTTGAAGCCCGGTCTACAGCTGGATAGCTTGGAGACATTAAGGCATTTCTTACGGCAACAACATTTAAGTAACTTTTTTTGCATCTGGCTATTTAAAACTAATAAAGTTGCAACCTCTGCTATAAATTACACCTTTGCATCCTATGTTGTCTTCACTTTATTTATCAGGGTGAATAAAAACTATTTAGTCATATCAGTTAAGAATAAAATTCTGCTATGAAGCAAGGGAAAGAAAATGCAGTGTTAGGGCATCCCCTCCATTTACTGTACTAGCTTCTTAAAACTGAAAATACATCACCAACCAAATCAGCCATGAAAACTTTCTCGGAAGAAATACCATTGATCGCTAACCCAAGGCATATGGATGCAAGTATATTGTATTACTCCAAGTGAGGGGAAAGAGAAATAAATCCAAGTAATGTACGTAGAGCATGATGCAAAGTCGTGGCATTATATACATATTTAATAATCTTAAATGTCTCAATTTTTGCTCACATCTGAATCTAAGGTTTTATTCTGGGAAATTAAATCTACTCACTCTGTGAAGGTGGCTTGATTCCTGGCAACCGGTGACTGAACTTGGCAGGCTGTGGTCACTGGGGTACCCCAAGGCTGGTGCTGCACTCTGATGTGAAAATCCTCTTGCTAAGAAACAAAGGAAGCAATTTTAAAATGCCAAAAGACACACTAAGCAATAACTTTTACTCCTTCCTCTCTAATTTTCGTTGAAGTTAATGGAAACTTTTGTGTACTAGATCTATCAGAGGGCAGAGTTTCAGGGCCAGTGCAACCCATTAGGTGACCTAGATGGTCACCTAGGGCGCTAGCATTTGGGGGGCGGCATTTCGGGTCCTTCGGCGGCGACCGTGGTGGCCGGATCTATGGCCGCCCCAGTCGTCGTCAGCATTTAGGCGGAGGGAGCTGGGGCAGGGGGGCGCAGGGAGGGTCGCCTGCATCAAGTAAGGGGGTGGGGGTGGCACGCAGGGGAACTCCCCACCCCAGCTCACCTCTGCTCTGCCTCCTCACCTGAGCACACCGCCCTGCTCTGCTTCTCTCCCTCCCAGGCTTGTGGCGCCAAACAGCTAATTGGCGCCACAAGCCAGGGAGGCGGGAGAAGTGGAGCGGCAATGGCGTGCTCGGGGAGGAGGCGGAGCAGAGGTGAGCTGGGGCCGGGAGCTGCCGCACGGCGGCCGGGGGAAGCTGCCGTGGGATGCCACAGGGCAGAGGGGGGGAGCTGCTGCAGGGGGGCGCCTTAGGGTGGCGGGGGGGCGGAAAGCTGCCACAGGGCTCGAGGGCGCATGGTGGAAGTTTCGCCTAAGGCATGAAAGATCCTTGCACCCACCCTGCAGAGTTTAGTTTGACTTCTAGCAAGCTTTGGCTGCTGGATATTTAAACAAAAAAATAAAGCTTCTATAACAAACCAAGGAAATCTGTTTCTTAGAGCAGCATTTCTCAAATGCAGCCACTGTGGCTGCCTGTGGCCATCAGGGGCTTTTTGTGCAGGCACAACAGTCTCATGGGTGGTGATGGCAGGGGGACAAAGCATTGGCCCCTCCCTCACTGTTGATCCTAGATGAACTATCCTGCACCACCTCTGGAGACGGATGGTGCAGAACCCTGCAGGAGGAAGGTGAGCTCTTGACCCACCTCGAGGAGGGAGCGGTGGAGCTTTGGCTTCAGCCCTGGGGTGGTTGAGCGGCAGGCTCCAATGGTGGGACTTCAGGAGTCTGGTTGTGTGGCTTCAGGCTCTGTGCCCTGGCTCTGACCACCCAGCAGCAGGTGCTGACCCCCAGCTGTGGCCATGTGGCCCCGGCTTCTGGCCATGGGACTTTGGGCTCTGGCCTCCAGCCATGCAGTGGTAGGCTCTGGCCTCCAGCCATGCAGTGGCAGGCACTGGCCCATGGTTCTGGTCCTGGGCTTCCACAGCAGGGCGGCAGGAGCTGGACCCGGATGCTGATCCCTGACCCAGGCCATGCAGCGCTGGGCTCTGACAACTCCCAGCCGCGCAGCATCAGGCACCAATCCCTGGCCTCAGGTCCTGGCTGTGCAGCAGAGAGTGCCGGTGGGCACTGATCCCTGGCTCTGGCCATGCACTCTGATCCCCAGCAGTGGATGCTGTTCCCTGATTCCAGTTGCACAGCAGAAGTGCTTATCACCCTCTTCTCCCCCCCCCCCCATTGTGCTGGGTCCCTGCTGCCTTTCTCAACCCTCCCCCATCGCCTTGGGCCCTGCATCCATCCCACCATCCAGGCCTTAATTTGTCCTGGGGCTTGCTTAGAAAAGTGATATTAACAAACACAAAAATACCACTCTTTCACAGCATTATTTTTATTGAATCCACAAGAAACAACTACATAAATAAATTACAATGATTTGGATGTACATATTTGTTTTTTCCTAAAGTTAATTATTTTAGGAAAAAGTCAGTGTGGCCACCATCAAGAGTTGGTGGCAGCACTCTAAGGCCACCAACAAAATGTGTTGTGAGAACTCCTGTCTTAGACCAGTTAAAACTAAAGGAGGTGCTATTTCCATAACCAGAATGCTAGTCTTCCGAATTTCATGTCTATGCTCTTATTTGGATTCACAGCAATGAACTCAACATGCAAACTTAGGCTCATAATTTAGGAGCACATATACCATATTTTGGTTCTTCTCTGGGAATTTAGGTGCTTACATTTTTTTATTTATTTAGGCATGTAAATGGGTACCTAATTTATGAGCTCAAGTTTGGTTTTGGTGGTTCAATAACTTCTTTTGGTTTTTAAATAGTACAGGGATCATAAAGCAGTTGTGATACAAACTCCCAATGTTTAAATCAAAGTAAGAATTATGATTACACTATTTCAAAGATGTTTATAGAAATACAGTCCATCTCTAGAAAACAGATGGTAACATAAAAATAATAATCATCAGTGGTTAAGTCTTATTCTTTTGTCACAAAGACATTCATATACTATGGATTTCTTTTGCATAAGGAAAAAAAATTGTTCTGTTTTGCTGTTTAAGTGATACTGCAAATGGAACTTCTCAGACCATGTTAGCTGGGATATTTATTGTAATTTTTTTTTTTTTTTTTTTAAATCTCTGAAGTTTCTCAAGCTTGTTTCTTGTTCTAGTTTTTATACACTGATCTGCATTTGAAAGCTCTAGAGATGATTAGAGTTGTGTGATTCTCACAACTCCCATGTGCCACAACTCTTACTTGTTCCCCTTATTCAGGAATATTTATTTAATGATCTGTTATGACACTGCTCTCCACTTTTGTCTCCCTGCTTGCAGTTGCTTTCAGATCTTGCTGATGGGTAACATCATTAAAGGAATTGTCGGCAAATGCCACCCTCATTAATCAGCAATGGCTATGAAGTGTCTATAGCAGCAAAATATATACAGTGTATGCAGAGACCACTTTTCAAGCAATTAAGATAAAAGAACTACCTTGTCCTTTGATATACCCATCTATCCCTAATCCAGCTAGGGAAACAGTGAAGCTAAGAACCTCTGTTAGTCATTCCTCTTTAGATGAACAGCTACTTTTGGTTTTGATGTACAGATAACAGGGAAAATATCTATTCAGTGGCAGAAGAAAGAGATGAACTTTAACTGTTTCAGCCTGTTCCAGTGTTGGACTTACAGGTGACAGGCTGGAGGATATTAATAAGGATTCCTGAACATAATGTTTTTCCCTCACTCTGAATTGTTGGTGATGCAGGGCTGGAGAAGTTCTGTACATTTTCAATTGAATTAGGTACAGCTGCTGTTGTTTGTTTGTTTTTCATCTTTGCTGGTGGATGTGTTTTTTAGTGTCTATGAAAATAAGAGGCTTGTAGAACTGGATAAACCCATCTATGGTGACGAAATACATTATTCAAACTTTGCCAATGCATTGAAAATTCAACCCTTCACCGTTTATGCTGCCAGGGGTCCTAATCCCACAAAGACTTTAACATATTAAAGGTTAAACATGCATGTAAATTATTAGAATGACTGACTGGCAGTCCCTCCCTAGAAAAGATACAGGGCTTGGGCCTGATTCTAGGGAGGGACTGCCAGTCATTCCAAGAGGGGTAACAATTTGGTGCTGGGGGCAAACACCTTCTAGTAAATAGATTTAGACCATCAGACTCCTAAATGTTGACCCATCATAGGATTTGAACCCAGGTGTAACAACATGGAAAGCTAGTGCACTAAATCATGCCGCAATTTAGGACAACATTGCCTTAAATTAAATGAGACAGCTCAAGTTTTGCTGCTGTTAAGGATCACCCACATTTCTGGAACTTGAGACTAGTACTGTACATAACATCAATAATGCAAACTGCTTAGCTGGGAGCAGAGTCTGGTAAGGCAAACAATGTTTTTAAAAAGTGCCTTTTTTTTTTTTATACTAAACATTTTGGGGCTAAATTATATCTTAAAGGCAGAGCATGATTAGGGGCTATTTAGCAGTAGGAATAAGGGGAAGTGCAGCCACTATGCCATCTTTAAAAACAGAACTAGTGTAGTGTCTGCCTCTTGAGCTAAATGGGGCTAAGAATTTCACAGCTGTGAGCTGCCCTAGCTAGAGGCTTGAGACCAGAAGGTATTGCGCTTAGATCTAGGGAACTACCCAAAGCTCTACCTCCTAGTCTGCCACCATCTTCAGTGGCTCCATAAGGAGTCAGTAAGATTCTGTTACTCTCATGCAAAGTGAGTTATACTGGAGAAATATACTGAAAAATGTGCAGGTTTAAGAACTTAACAGCAGCTGAAGTCTACAAAGTGTCTTACAAACGGTCTGATAAAGCAAACTGCTCACCGAGGAGAACTTTTTTTGTTTAGTTCTTTTGCATGAATTGAAACTCAGCTGCCTGTTAAAGCCTGCCAGGGCAAGTGTCACACTTCAACCTATGTGGACAGGCTGCAGCCTCAGCAAGAAAAGAGGAGCCAGGGCTTATTCTGCGGGCAGCACCTGCTGATATCCAGCACAGACCAAAAAAGTGGTGACAAAAGCCCCACTGTGTCAATCCTCTTATTGATGGTCAAGAAACCTTATGAAATGGAGATATGATTTTGCTTTTACCCAGAGTCTAAAAAATGACCAGCCTTCTCTTTCAAGGGTGTAAAAAAGGCATTTCACAGAACTACTTGTTTTCCTTTCTAATTAGGAGTTGAAAGGTTAGCCTTTAATTTGTCCAGAGGACACGTCTGACCTAAACACCAAGTTTTCCCTGTGAACCAGGTGGAAAATGTACAGGTTGCCTGCAGTCCAGAACAAGAAGTTCTTGTCTCTACCAACACGTCCGAGCGCATTTAGAAAGACCGACCAGTGCAGCTGATAAGACACTAGCCGAGGAGTCGAGAGAAGGGGTTCCCTTCCCAGCTCTGCTACTGATCTGTTCTGTGATCCTGAGCAAGTCATTTTACCACTCTACCTGTTCCCCACTCATCCCACTTATCTACTTAGATTGCTAGCCCTTCAGGGAAGGGAGTGTTGCTTACTATCTGTTGTATGGTACCTCTCATAATGGTACCTTGATCTCACCTAGAGGCTCTAGACACTACTGTAATGTGTATAATTCCAGTGAATTAGGCCATAACAAATGGAAGAAGGTAGGAGTCTGACTTAAATGATACAACATGGGGATTTTAAAATCCCCATCTGCAAGGCTTTCCATGGGCCATGTGCAGTGAGGTCCTATGCTAAACAGAAATGCCATCAAGTTGATCTGTAAAGTGATAACTTTTGAACACCACATCCAATCAATTCCAAAATCTCGAGTAATATTCTAGGTATCAAAGATGAGAATGCTGTTGACTGTGGTGGAGAAGACGGGAGAAATAGCTCTAACCCACTGCAAGGATTTCAGTGGGTCTCCTATCTGCATCAACTATGTTACAGGGGCTGACCCTTTCTGGGGAGTCCGTGACCAGCCTATTTGTAATGGCTCCACTAAGGAGAATGAGCCAACCCAAATCTATCTGTGAGTAACTACCAAGGGTCTGGGAGGCAGTTAATTAACTGGGTAAGGAGCAGCTGGGCCTAACAAAGACTTATGGGAGCTCAGTCAGCAAGCCACAGAAAGCTTGAAGAGAGGGCCTTCTCTGGGGAGCTGGTTAGAGAGCTCACCAGGAAAAAGGACCTAGCCAATATGCTCCTGGAGGGACCAGGTTCTGAGAGGGCTATGAATGGCAAAGGCCTGGTCCCAGTGAAAGAACCTTAACAGAGAACAGCAAGAGACCCAGCTTACTGGGGAATTACATACCACTCTAGAGAAGAGCTGCAGGGGCCTGGAGTCCGGAGAAGGAACCCTTCCCTAGGTGATGGTAGGAGAACTGATTCCAGAAGGGGATTCTGGGTTGAGGGAGCCTTACAGGTGAAGAGACTGAGGGATTCAGCAGGAGACAGACATTAACTCATCCTCCCACCGCCCCACCCCCCAACTAGGGATGAAGACTTGCTTGCATGTCTGTTCAGCCTTTGGTTAAATAAACTAGACCCCTGAAGGGGTACTGTTAATTACATATAAGCCCTATTGAAAGCCCATAAGGGGAAAGTGAGGCAGGGACATAGTTGTTGCTCTGCACTAGGCTGCCAGGGGGCATGTGACACAATGCTAGCAGTCACACAAGGGGTGCTCTTGGGCAAGTGCCCACACTGTAACAAGCCACTTCTAGCGGACTAGGTTAAAACAAACTGATAGATCCCATTAATCTTTCAGCTAGAGCTGTCTGGAAATGTTTTATTTTTTACTACTGCCATGTGAAATTATGTCACAGTGGGGGGGAGGGGGTAGATTTAAAGAAATTCCAAGTTTAAAAAATTCAAAAAGGAAACAGTCAGCTGTTCCAGAACAATCTCTTAAGTTCCCTGTCATGGGACATTTTGAAAATGTTTTTGTTCTAACTTGGAATGGAAACAGACTTGTTAAAGTTCCATGATACAGAAATTCTGAATTTCAACCATCTCTACTTCAAGCATAACACCACCTCGGCTCTGCCTATTGCCCTAACGGAGTTTAGGATATTGATACCCTGAATTAATTTTCCCCCAGACAGAAAATAAGAATGGTAGGCTATGAGGGTCCACAAACCTGGTAGGGTGAGAATGGTGAACCCTAAGAAGGGATTTGGGGTGGGGGGGCGCAGATCACACCTGACATGGTGTGGGAGGAAGATGGAGACACCTGGAGCACTTTGCATGTGGTTAAGGGAGAAATGGGTGGCCCTGGTATAGGGTGAGGAGGGAAATGAGGGGATCATGTGGCAGGGGGAGGTTGCAGGGAGTCCCTGAAATTGAGGTGGATGGAAGGGTGGCAAACAGGGAGTTGGGGGTGGAAGAGGGAATGGAGGAATGCAAAAAGACCCTGCTGTGTGCAATACACTCAACCCTCAAAGCAACAAAGGGTGCAACCCTCTACTTAGACACATTGCATTCTGTTCCTTTCTTTTACTTTTTTCCCTTTCATGTATTTCATTGGTTCTGAGTTGGGTGGGGGCTGGGGGAGATTAAAAGCTGTCAAACAAAACATTTACCTTATAGTGCCGCATGATGTGGTGCTATGTGACATAGTAGCCACACTGCAGTCACATCCTATACCCTAAAATAACTTAATGGGCTATGTCATGACATGAAATAATAAGCAAGTGATGCATCACAAGTTAATTCCTAGAAAAGGAGCATCTGCTGGGCATGAGATGCCTTAGCCAATGGTGTTCATATTCCTGTTGCAACAGTTTGCCATGTCTCATATTAATAGTTGCATAATACTGTTTTACAGTACCTTAGAATACTGCAAATCCCCTAAACCTGAAGTACAGATTGGTTGCTGTGGCGCTTTAATTTTTTAATTGGATGCATGCATAAAGTCTTTCCCCAAACCCCCAAGCTTATCATCAGAATCAAACTCCCCACAGAGACACTCCAACTCAAAGCAGCACCAGACCTTGCTAGAATAGATGCAAAACCTGTGAATGTACCACCACTGCTATGATGATCAATATCCCCTTTCCCCCTCAAAAAAACACCTTTCAAGATCCATGGGTCCTACACACTCCTATCACAGGTGCTAGTGCACTGGATGAAGTACAAGTGCACCACTAACTACTATGTGGGTGAAAGGAGACAATTGCTATGCTCTGGACTGACCTCAGATAATTGATGAGACAAACACCATCAGCTGTGGGCAAATATGTTCATAAAATAATCACTCCATATCTGACCTCTCAATCTTCATCCTCAAAGGAAACCTGCTAAATACCTTCAAAAGAGGAGCTTAGGAACTTAAATTCATAACTGCCCTAGTATCAGAGGGGTAGCCATGTTAGTCTGGATCTGTAAAAAGCGACAGAGTCCTGTGGCACCTTATAGACTAACAGACGTATTGGAGCATACGCTTTCATGGGTGAATACCCACTTCGTCAGATGCATGTAGTGGAAATTTCCAGAGGCAGGTATAAATATGCAGGCAAGAATCAGTCTAGAGATAACAAGGTTAGTTCAATCAGGGAGGATGATTTAAAGGTAGCCATCCTGCAGCAAAAAAACCTTCAGGACCAGACTTCAAAGAGAAACTGCTGAACTTCAGTTCATTTGCAAATTTGACACCATCAGCTCAGGATTAAACAAAGACTGTGAATGGCTAGCCAACTACAAAAGCAGTTTCTCCTCCCTTGGTGTTCACACCTCAACTGCTAGAAGAGGGCCTCATCCTCCCTGATTGAACTAACCTTGTTATCTCTAGACTGATTCTTGCCTGCATATTTATACCTGCCTCTGGAAATTTCCACTACATGCGTCTGACGAAGTGGTTATTCACCCATGAAAGCTTATGCTCCAATACGTCTGTTAGTCTATAAGATGCCACAGGACTCTTTGTTGCTTTTTATAACTCCCCTAGATACAGTCATGGACTTAGATGCTGGATTTGTAGGGCTCTTTACAACAATCTGTACCCCACTTTGTCCTAGGACTGTAATTAACTGTTCACTTCACCTTGAATGGTCTCTTGCAACATGTGTTAACTCTTTATCTATTCCTCTTGTACTTGAGCTGTGACACTGAGTACCTTTCCAAGACCTGAAGAAGAGCTCTCCGTAAGCTCAAAAACTTCTCTTTTGCCAACAAAAATTGGTCCAAGAAAAGATATTACCTCAGCTGCCTTGTCTCTCTAATGCCTAAAACTAGGAATTCAGTTTGAGTGGTGTAGATATACACCTATTTCATTGAACAGTTATGACTGAGTTCTTCTCTAAAACCTTGACCGTTCATCTTGTGCAACTCATGTCTTTGATCTTCAAGGTATATGGTGGTACATCAACTCTAGCAAAACCTTTTTGCTTTAACAGAAATAAAGACTCTGAGGCAATTCATGATGCTATATCCCTACCTCTCATCTTAACAGGAAGGAGAAGTTTAATTAAATACACAGTTGAGACTTATGGATTTTACTGGCACTGTGTCAAAGTTTTTGGTTTTGCAAGCCTCCCTTTGGTTAAACCCTCACCTTTGCATGGGGAAATCCTCTTTCCTTTGGGAATTGTGGATAACTTGTGGCATACATGTTTTGGCAGAGGTGCTGAATGAGGATATTATATGATGTAACATTTCAAGAATTTAACCTTTCTTCTCCATCACAAACTTGGAAATATTTACACTGCTGTTTGAAAAGCATTAAAACATTCGTTCCCATTGGCTATGGTCTTGGAGTGGAAATATTTGACTATTCTGCATCCAAAATTAATGAATGTTTAATGGAAAGTCTCCTACTCATGCTTAAGAGGAAAGCTGTATTATTATTATTGGCAATATTTGTTTGATCAATATAGTTAATCAGTACTTATGAATCCATGGCATATATCGGGGTGGTGAAACTGTGGCTTGTGAGCTGCATGTGGCTCTATTAGAGTTAAAGTGCGGCTCTCTGAGCCCGCACTCCCACCCCATGTCCCCCTATTCTCCACCTACCAGACTTCAGCGGGGGAGGGGAGAAAGCTTGTGACCTCTGCCTTGCAGCAGAGTGGTAGGGTAGGGGCTTTTGCCCAGTGGGGGGGAGGGGTCTTGGGGTTTCAGCCCTGTAGGGCACACCTGGGGCTTCAGCAGGAGTGGGGCTAAAGCCCCAAGCCCCAGTAGGTGTGCTTCTTCTCTCAAACTTCTGAAGATTGTCGTGTTTGGCTCAGAGGGTCAGTAAGTTTGGCCTCCTCTACACTGAAATAAATTACCCAGAGCTGAAGGTGTAGTAGTGAGAGAGCTATAGACAAGCTGGGAATGTCCCAGTATTATCATTTAGGAAGTGCAGGAAACCTGCTATCACTACCAAAGTGTACCCCAGGAAAGCAGTAGGCGCTTAGCAGTAGCTCCCCTTTTCAGCAAAATGTTCAAGCATCTGCTTTAGCCCGTCCCTATTCAGCAATGCCTTCATGTACTCCAAGATGCATTGATGTCCATGGGACTTAAGCACATACTTAAATACTTTCCTGAATAGGGATGAACTTATGAAGTTGGACCTAGCTAAACACATTCTTGAATCTAGGGGAACCAGAACACTTCAGCTTGGTGTAATTCCAATGGAGTTACACTAGGAATAAATTTGGGCCTTCATTCTTAATTACATGAGTCATGTGCTTGGATAGCCTTTGACTGAAAGATGCCGACTAATTTGCTCCCAAACAATGCAGTCATTCAGCTTCATCAATGTTACTGTCACAGACTTGGTAATTTTGAAAAGCACACTGCACCACGATATTGCATCTGGGACTGTCACTCGATTGCATTTCTCTGCTACATCTCCCACCTGTGTGGCTGTTTACATTCTTGATATTTAATAGCTCTATGCACAACGTGAGATGTTTTCTCACATTCATATACAAATAGATGTCTCCCATGCCACTATGGCTCCAATCTTGCAAACACACATGCTTAACTTTGCTTCCATGTATAGTTCTACTGCAACTACCAAAAATGTTGAACACACAAGCTGAAAATTAAACACTATTAAGTGCTCTCAAGTTGAGCATCCATAATCTGAGGCGCCCAGTCAGTCACTTTAATAAAAAAAAAAAAAAGTCTTGGCCACTTTTTAAATGAACCTTTGTAATATGCTACTAAAACAAGATTATATATATATTGAGAGAGAGAGAGAGTGTGTGTGTGTAGGGCAAATAAAGGGCAATTTCATAAATGAGTCATGCATAAAAATGTGGATCATGGGTCTGATCAAGATTTAGAGCCCTGGAGGTTATATGAAACCCATACTACATTCTTTACTTCAACATTTTTCATTGATTTTTGACTTGAGTGGTTTTCAGTCACAGGAGGCTAAGGAAGAAAAAATTGTTCAGTGAAGCATGATGCAGATAAATATTTAATAGTTCTATCTTTACTATGAAGCTTTCACAATTCCCTCTTTTACCTTAAAAAATAGATTCCCATACTTTACCAACCACGGAGGAGAACAACCAACTGGCCCCACATCCTCAATATGAATCCTACCATATTTGTGCCCCTGCAGAGAGGTCCCACTGAGTCAAACAGCAGCCCTGGAATCCGGTTGTGGGCTAAATACTAGCAGAGGTTCCAGACAGAGTTTTCTGACTTGTACCTGGCAATGCCTTCCTGAACTGAGGGGAACTATGGCAAGTCCTAGGCCTCCTACCTGTAGATGACCTTTATCAGTTGCCGTTGAGCCTGGTTATGCTTTGAATCTGGAAAGGTGCTGGGTCCCTCTCCCTGTCCTGTCGTGTAAAGGAGCAGTCCCCTCCCTTGTTTTCTCAATGAGATCAACAGACCAGACAGAGAGAGAGAAATGTTTCAATGTATAAGGACTGTTCTGCTACACGAAGGAAATGTAACCAGACACTGGTAGTTTGCCTTTATTTTTAAGAAAATCAGAAACATAAGAGAATCTGCTGACCCTGGGCCTCCTGCAGAGATTTCTTTTAGCTGTGTAGACCTTTGTCCTGCTGCTCTATTTTTGCTTTAAATTTTAATTAAGGGGCAATCTTTTCACACCAGGATTCAATCATATTTGGCTCTGTTACATTGTGGACTTAATGGGTGTGAATAGGAACTGAATTTGGCTGAAATCTTTTTTTTTTTTTTTTAATGTACCTTTATGCATTGAGGATATACAAGACAGAGCAATTTGCTTGGATGATTAATGAGCCATAAAATTATGGAACAACACAACGGTATCTGAGAACTTAATACCAGCCTGTCAAAGATTAATAATTCCAAGAAATGGAGAAAAATAAGTGATAAGATTTCTTTTCTTTAGAAATAGAAACTCCAATCACTCTCTTCTGTAGCAATTAACCTCTTCTGAAAAGATGTGGTGGTGGCAGCAGGGGACTTAAAGGGAGAGATTTTCTGTAAGTCAATAATAAAACTGAGTGACTTCAGTGACCGCAATAGCTGCACTGCTCTCCACCCCCCGTCAGAGGAGGAAATATCCTCAATAGCTTAAAAAAATGTAAATCCCAAATTTTGCTAACCTTAGAGACAAACCCAGCTAATAATATATTCGTGGGGAGGAGATTTTGTCTGGAAAGAGAGGCTAGGTGAAAACTGCAACAACAACAAAATGAACGTTTAGTCTAAGTTAATTAGTCTTAAGTGTTTCCTACCCTTTCATTCGTTCTCTAAAATGTGTATAACTTTTTATTTGCTGTTCACAAGTGTTTTCAGAAAGCAAAAGTCATGTTAAATGGCATGAATTTGTGCTTCTACTGGAAGTGTTTGGGAGGCTGTCTTGAAATCTGATTTCCCTCCTTCTGTTTATTAGTGTTATCGTAGCACCTTGAAGTCCCAGTCACAGACTAGGACCCCATTGTTCTAGGGCCCTATACAAACAGAACAAAAAGACAATTCCTGCCTCAAAACAGCTTAGACTGTAAATATAGACATTTTAGTCATCTCTCAATGAGGGTACAGAACCAATACCCTGTGACTTACATGCCCATTCACCCACCATAAATAATGAATAGCAAATACATATTTGCAAAATGTGCTGTGCTTAACAAGTTATCATTATAGCAGTTTTTTTCTAGAAAGTATTAAATACAATGTAGAGGGGATTGTAACACATTTTGTTTTCCAGATGGTCTAAAGAAAGAATGGATACACAATAATGCTTTGCATTTCTATAGTACCTTCTGTCCAAGCATCAAGACATTTTATTAATAATGAATTAAGCCTTACAATAGACTGGAACTATGTAAAGATATCTCTATTTTCAGGGTACAGAGGGTAAAGTTTTCAAAAGTGCCTAAGGGCTGATCTCCAAAGGTTTATAGCATCTAAAGGTTTGAATAGGCACCGAGAGGAATTTTGTGCCTTAGCAGATTAGGCACCTACCTTCCATTGAAATTAATCTGAGTTTAAATCAATGGGAGTTGGACCTCTAACCTTCTATGGCTCTTTTGAAAATCCTACTAGGTGCACATCTACATCTCTAAGCACCTGAAAGCCTTTGAACATCTGTCCCTAAGGCCCATTTTCAAAAGTAACTTAAGAGGAATCTACACCCCCCCCCCTGACTTCACAGAAAACCTGGCCCCACTGAAGTCAATAGGAGTTTTGCTATTGATTGCAATGAGGCCAAGACGTCAGCCTTGGTCTCCTAAATCACTTTTTTTAAATGGGACCGAGGCTTCTAAGTCACTTAAGTACTTTTGAAACTGGTGCAACTGCTGGAGTGGGATACTGGTTCATAACCAGAGATCAGCACCGAGAGATAAAGAGGCAACTTTCATGTAATCTAAAATAATCAGATTCAAATGATAAAGGTATAAAAAGGCTTGTCTACACTTGAAATGCCATGTCACTTCAGTGTAGACACTATCTACGCCAATAAAAGGAGTTTTCACATCAGCATAGGTAGTCCATCTCACCAAGAGGCAGTAGCTAGGTCAATGGAAGAATTCTTTCATCAACCTAGTACTGTCTACACAGGATCTTAAGGCTGCTTAACTACATTGCTCAGAAGTGTGGGTATTTCATATCTCTGAGTGACATAGCTGGGTCTATCTTAGTCCGAAGAGAGACTAACAGACTGACCACTCAAAACCTCAATACATAATATCAGAATATTTGTTTTTATTCTGAGCTGTACCCCATTAACAAAACTTAAGATATTAAAGTTTCAAAGTCAAGCACTCAACCTAGGAAATGTAGTGCTTCTGTTAGATATTGCTTTGTAGTCTAGATGCTTTAATTTCCTAATCACTTAAAATACTAAGGGGGATATTTTCAAAGCACAAAGAGCATTTAAACACCCAGCTCCCATTCATGCCTTTTAAAATATCCTCATAAGTAAAGGTATGTACTCATTTGACCTGATTGCAATAGGAAGTAGAAAGCAAGAGAGAGCTTTCATATAAAAAAACTTAAGAAATAATAAGCTTACCTAACCATGACTAGTCCCTCTTCAAACTGATTACCACTCCATGCACCAGTTGCCCACAGAACTTGACTAAATTGTACATGTAAAGTGATCACATGACTTTAGAAGAAAGAAGCAAGTTGAACCGAGTGAGTGAGTGTCAGCAAATTTGTAAATTAAAACCAATAGGCTTGGAGGATAGTTAGCCAGAGTTCAAAGGCAAAATTCTTCTCTGATACAGTCAATGGAGTTGCATCTACTCACATCAGGAGTGAATTTGGTTCCATATCTCTACCATGCCAAAACTCCAGTTTATAACCTTATCATTCTCCAGCCTTCTGTACAGTATAGTTGCTTTGCTAGGTAAAAGGTTCTGATACTTTGAGTGCTGCTGACAAGTTCCCTTAGTGAATTGTTCTGATGGCAAGGCACCAGTACAGAATGTGATGACACTTTTACGCCTATTTTGCAAACCCTGGAGAAATCAGGTTGAATTTGGACTGCTAACAGTCTCAATGCCTACAAAACTGCCAAATTCTATGAAGTCTTCAGTCATTTACTTCACTGACACTATCCCAGGCTAAAAATGCTCCAAGTGAACTGATCTAACACTAATGTACATGGATATTTTCTGACAACATGTGATGGCACCTTTATATCTCAATTAGTGAAGGGATCAACTTAAAAATGTGTGAGCACAGAATCTCAGCACTGTTTACAAAAAAAAAAGGTGGGGGGAGGCAAATTCTATCAAAGCTTTTGCAGTTGTTTACATATCCTGGACATTATTGAATATTGTCATGCATTTGTGTTGAACTACTCCAACAGCAAATTGCTCTGAAAGTTTAGAACCTTTTACCACAGACTGCTCTGATGTTAACCTGCTCAAATTCTTCTTTACAGCATAGGTTCGCTAACATCTTAAAAACCGTCTTTCATCAGCTGTCCAAATATTCACATGGAATTGGACATACTAGCAAAAATATCAAGAACCCATCATGTTTTAACGTTTTTAAATGTCTTATTTTATGGAGACCAACTAGCTAATTCCAGGGATTAGAAATTACACTGGTCCTGTGTTCAGAACCAGCTACAATTAATTTTGGACATGTAGTAACAAAGCACCTTTAGACTGTGATAGTTGAAGTCGGGTGTTCTGTGAACTACCAATAGCTAGAAGTAGAGATGGTACAAAGAGTTGATTCTAGGATCCAGGTTTCAATTAAGTCTAGACAGACATTTGGAACTATGACTGAATAGGGTTCAGGTTTGGATTAGAGTGCTGAAATCTTGTGATTGTTCTTCAGCCCAGAATGATGAAAATCTCCTGAGCAGCTGATTTTTTTTTTTTAGATTTCTGCCATCTTGAATGCTAGAAATCTTGCCAGATCCATTGTTCATGTGAGATTTCTGTTTTGGGGTTGGAATATTGGGGGGGGGAAGGGAAACAGCTCATGTGACTTCAAATGTATCCAAATAAAAAGGTTACACATACTAACTACACCCTATTTAAGCTTTTTCAGAACTGATAAGATCGTATCCTAAAATGTTATGGTAG